>NC_091297.1:63787270-64440514 GCF_038502225.1 Cherax quadricarinatus | reverse complement strand
CAGCCAGGATGCACTGAACGTTTCAAAAGTACTTTCACAAGCTAACACCAGAGTCGCCATCGCTTCTAGCACTTCAATAAAGGATCTAACCAGGACAAAATCCAAGCACCACGAACCAGTCAATGCAGGAGTTTACACTATACCCTGTGGAGTCTGTGATAAGATTTACGTAGGTGAAACAGCAAGAAACCTCGACACCTGCCTCAATGAACACATTTACGCATGTAGGAACGATAACTTGAACAACGCCTGTGTACAACACCGTAATTCCACCAATCATCTCATGAAATTCAGAGACGCCCGATTAGTGATCAAAGAAACTAATTTCCGCAGACGCAAGTGCCTCGAATCAGCACTGATCGCTGTTTCGAATACAATTAAACAAAACAACGGCAGCTTCACCATCTCCAAAGTCTTAGCAAGAATCCTCCTGAAAACAGTAAACCCTGCCATCACATAGTCTCTCCTGTTATACTACACAAAGCACATTACAGAGAGTGAACACTGAAACAAGCTGCCTCTTTCCAGTCTATATTTGTCCAACCTATTTTTATGTTACCCAAGTAATAGCTTTTATATCCTTTTACTCGTGTATGAATTAATTGCTCTACCATATTGTATTACTACTACAACTTTTGTCACTACTACTACTACTACTACCACTAGTGAACATCGAAATGGTACCTCACTAGTATTGCACCTCACTCTGAGCCTTTATATATCCTCTGTGTCAATGTATTGTTTGTAATGGCTTGATAAAGCTCCTGGAGAGCGAAACGTTGCCACAATAAATTGTCACATTAGTTGCACTTGTGTCCTTTTACTTTACAGCATTTGTTCTGTAAGTGGGTTGGATTTGTGAAGGACCGGCCTAGTATGGGCCAACAGACTTATTGCAGTGTTCCTACTTTCTTAAGTTCTTATTTAACATCGCACTTACCAGTAGGGTGATCGAGGCTAGGACCTTGGGTAGCTTTAAGAAGAGATTGGACAAATATATGAGTTGGAGGAGCTGAGTTTGATTTGTGTCATTGGGTATGGGAGTGAATTCTTGGGTAGCTTTGGGTAGAGGTCATTTTGATAAAGACCTGCCTTGTATGGGCCAGTAGACCTGCAGTGTTCTTCCACTGTTATGTTCTTAGTGGGAAAGATTGCAAAGGGCCTGCCTAGTATGGGCCAACAGGCCTACTGCAGTGTTCCTCCTTCCTTACGTTCTTATTGGAGATTTATTTGTGTGAAGGAGGGATGGCAAGTTTATTGTTGGAGAATATGACACTATTATCAACTCTACGGCTTATTTATCTATCACAATTCAACTAATATGACATAATAAACAATATTAATAACATAGAAACATGGAATATACTCTAGAATGAATAAAATAAGTCATTATGTATGTCACGAGAGGTGTTGTGTTGTGTTGTTGGGTTTATAAGGGCCACTGAGAGTAAGCCGTCCATAATGGTGGTGAAGCAGCAGCTGAGGCGGCGGTGTTTTCTGTAGCCCTATATAACTCCAACAGCATTGGAGGAGTTGGTAGAATCGCTGAATCACTAAAGAAGGAACCCCTCTACCACCATCACTATGACCTTCTACTACTATTACAACTGTTACCACCATCACTACTACCTTCTACCACCATCACTACCACCATCAACCACTATCACAACTGCTTGCACTCTACCACCACCACCTTTTTATTTTTCTACAAACTTTTTCATAAATTATGTGTTTCTCACATTCTTTAACCCGTAAACGGTCCAAGCAGATCTACGTTCACATGTGTAGTGCTACAAAAGTAGATCTAATTTTTTTTACATATTTTCAAATATAACAAAAAAAAAGTAGATCAAAGTGTTTTTACACATTTTCAAATATAGAAAAACAAAAAGAAGATCTACTTTTTTACGTACTTTCAAATGTTGAAAAAACGTATATATACGTTTGGACCATTTACGGGGTAAACGGCTGGCACTAGAAGCTTTCTTTGGAGCCTTGGTAGCTTATTTAGCACTTGCAAGCATTAAAATCAATGGAATATGAAATATTTCATAGGAGCATGTGAGGGGACCGTCACTCGCTGGTAAACAATGGCACACTGGTTGGGAAGGCAGGCCCAGGCGGCTCAGAGCGTGAGTACCCATCCCGGACGAAGGAGGATTAGCGAGTTAACGGACCATTTGCGAGCCAATGTTTAGACGAAATAACGGGACTAGTATTTCCGAAATGGACGACTTTCAGGCCGCACGATTATTGAGGGACCACTGTATATATATATATATATATATATATATATATATATATATATATATATATATATATATATATATATATAATATATACAGTGGACCCCTGGTTAACGATATCTTTTCATTCCAGAAGTATGTTCAGGTGCCAGTACTGACCGAATTTGTTCCCATAAGAAATATTGAGAAGTAGATTAGTCCATTTCAGACCCCCAAACATACACGTACAAACGCACTTACATAAATACACTTACATAATTGGTCACATTGGGAGGTGATCGTTATGCGGGGGTCTACTGTATATATATATATACGGTGGTCCCTCGCTTTTCGTAGTTCCCGGCAATCGTAAATTTCGCCAATCATAGGGGTATTTTCGTATAAACGTGGACTCGCTTTTCATAGGTTGACTCGCGAGTCGTAGTTCGTCCGGGACGCATACCCACGGCATGAGCCATGGCAGCAGCCAGTCTGGCATTGTTTACCAGTGAGCGAAGGTCCCCTCACGTGCTCCAGCGAAATATTTCATAATATTCCATTTATTTTAGTGCTTGCAAGTACTAAATAAGCTACCATGGCTCCAAAGAAAGCTCCTAGTGCCAAGCCTGTGGTAAAGAAGGTGAGAAATATGATTGAATTTAAGGAAACCATCACTGAACAATATGAAAGTGGTACAAGTGTGGCCGAACTGTCCAGGATGTATAAGAAACCCTACACAACCTTATGTTCCATAGTGGCCAAGAAAAAGGAAATCAAGGATGCTGTTGTTGCAAAGGGAGTAACTATGCTGACAAAAATGAGATCACCAGTACTGGAAGAGGTTGAGAAGTTATTATTGGTGTGGATAAATGAGAAACAATTAGCAGGAGATACTCCTATGACTTCGATTATTTGTGAAAAGGCTAGGCAGTTGCATGAAGATTTGGTAAAGAAATTGCCTGCAAACAGTGGTGATGTGAGTGAATTTAAGGCCAGCAAAGGCTGGTTTGAGAGATTTAACCCCTTCAGGGTCCAAGGCCCAAATCTGAAGTGGTGCCCCAGTGTCCAAGAATTTTCAAAAAAAATTTTTTTTATTTTTTCTTATGAAATGGTAGAGAATCTTTTTGTGAAGGTAATAAAACAAGAAGTATGAAATTTGATGGAAAATTGACGAAATTATGCTCTCGCGAATTTTGATGTGTCAGCGATATTTACGAATCGGCGATTTTGCCGACTTTGACTCCCATTTTAGGCCAATTACATTATTCCAGTCAACCAAATTCTTAGCTATTTCACTAGTATTACTTCTATTCTATCGATTGAGCACAAGAAATCGCCAAGTCAACTGTTTCAACTACAAATTAAAGTGATCGGAAATTGTTAATTTGGCCAATTTAATTACACAAAGTTCAAAATATTCCAATTTCAAAATAGGGTCCAGAATAAACAATGTAGGTATTCCTGGAACTAAACTAACATTTCCTCTGTTCATTAGTTACGTTTTGAGGCTTTACAAATAAATTCCATTTTGATTTTTTATTCACATAATGAATTTTTATTCACACCAAAAAATAGAAGATTTACTGTTATGCAATACTGTAATAATTGTATAAATATCATCAACATATTTGTGAATGCATATTAGACCCACCAGCTGGCGTGTATTAGACGTGTGAGGTCGTTTGTTTACTCTTGAATATCGGCAAAAATTTAACATTTCTGCTAATTTGAGCTCGGTTTCAAGCCATTTCCAGTGCTAAAACCAATCAAAATCATCTCTATTTCTGTAATATGTCTTCCATTCTATCAAATGAGACCAAGAAATCACAAATAGAGCTATAAAAAACATACGAAAAAACACTGCAAAGTTGCTGTTTTAATCGAAAAATCATGATTTCAGTTTTTTCTCTCATTATACATAGCGTGCTGCAGGATCTGTTTTATATGGTGCACACATACCACATAGATGTATTCTCTCATATCTAGGCCCAAATGTACCACTCACAGTTTATCAGAGTGAGCTGAGCTCATGACGTAGATCTACGGTTTGGACCCTGAACGTAAGGCCGTAGATCTACGGGACGGACCCTCAAAGGGTTAAGAACCGTACTGGCATACACAGTGTGGTAAGGCATGGTGAGTCTGCCAGTTCGGACCACAAGGCGACTGAAAAATATGTGCGTGAATTCCAGGAGTACATAGAGGCTTAAGGACTGAAACCTGAACAAGTGTTGAGTTGTAACGAAACAGGCCTCTTTTGGAAGAAAATGCCAAAGAGGACCTTCATTACACAAAAGGAAAAGGCAATGCAAGGACACAAGCCTATGAAAGACAGGCTGACGCTAATGTTCTGTGCTAATGCTAGTGGGGATTTCAAAGTGAAGTCATTACTAGTGTACCATTCTGAAAATCCCAGAGTGTTCAGGAAAAACAATGTTATGAATAGTAAATATTGTGTGTTTTGGAAATCTAATAGTAAGGCATGGGTCACAAGGGAAATTTTCGTCGAGTGGTTCAATGAAGTGTTTGGCCCTAGTGTGAAGGAGTATCTCCTGGAAAAGAAATTGGATCTCAAGTGCCTGCTAGTAATGGACAATGCACCTGCTCATCCTCCAAACTTGGATGACCCAATTTTCGAGGAGTTTGGGTTCATCACAGTAAAGTTCTTGCCCCCGAATACCACTCCTCTCCTCCAACCCATGGACCAGCAGGTCATTGCAAACTTTAAAAAACTCTACACAAAAGCAATGTTTCACAGGTGCTTGATTGTGACCACAGACACTCGCTTGACCCTAAGGGAATTTTGGAGAGAACACTTCAGCATCCTCCATTGCATAACCCTTATAGGTATGGCTTGGGAGGGAGTGACTACCAGGACTTTGAACTCTGCCTGGAGAAAATTGTGGCCAGATTGTGTCGACAAGAGGGATTTTGAAGGGTTTGGGACTGACCATAATGAGCCTATGTCTGTTGTAAAATCAATTGTGGCACTGGGGAGTTCCATGGGGTTGGATGTGAGTTTGGAGGATGTGGAAGAATTGGTGGAAGACCACAACGAAGAGCTCACCACTGAGGAGCTGCAAGAGCTTCAGCAGGAAGTGCAACACATCACAGCTCAGAATCTTGCTGCAGAGGAGGAGGAAGAGAGATGGAGGAAGGTGCCTTCTTCAGAAATTAAAGAGATTTTTACCATGTGGGATAAGATGGAAAGCTTTATGGAGAAACATCACCCTAACAAGGTTATAGCAAGCCATATTGGCAACATGTACAGTGACAAAGTCAGGGCTCCATTGACTCTCAAGGTGGTCCTAGTGGCATTAAGAAACAGAGAAGACAAGCAACCCCAGAAAAGCAATTGGTTCCTGAGGTGTTGCTGGAAGGGGATTTCCCTTCCAAACTATAAACAATCCACTCTCTCTCCTCCTCCAGTTTCCCATAGACTAAGAAGAATCTCCAATAAAGGTAAGTGTTATGCTGTTAATGTTTCATTCATCATTTCCCATTGTATTGTTTATGTACTACATGTATATTTCATGTAAAAAATTTTTTTGTTTTAATACTTCTGGGTGTCAAGAACGGATTAATTGTATTTACATTATTTGTTATGGGGAAAATTGATTCATAAATCGTAAATTTCGTTTATAGTAATGGCTCCAAGAATGGATTAATTACGAAAAACGAGGGACCACTGTGTATATATATATATATAAATATATATATATATATATATATATATATATATATATATACAGTGGACCCCCGCATAACGATATTAATCCGTTCATGAGAGCTCATTGTTATGCGAAATTATCGTTATGCGAATGAATTTTCCCCATAAGAAATAATGGAAATCAAATTAATCCGTGCAAGACACCCAAAAGTATGAAAAAAAAAATTTTACCACATGAAATATACATTTTCCTACACACAAAGAGAAGGATACATGCACAATAGTAGAGTAGTACATGCACAGTATATATTGTGCATGTACTACTCTACTAAATGAAGAATAAATGACACTTACCTTTATTGAAGATGCAGCAATGACTGATGAGACACTGTGTCCTGGGAGTGCCTTTTCCTCCTGAGTACTGTAGGTCCTGTTTGGCATTTTCTTCCAGAACAGGCCTTATCACACTGTGTATGCCACTACAATTCTTAAATCTCTCAAACCAACCTTTGCTGGCTTTAAATTCACCAATATGAGCACTAGTTCCAGGCGTTTTTCCCTGTTCACCTGGGTGTTAGTCGACTGGTGTGGGTTGCATCCTGGGAGACAAGATTAAGGACCCCAATGGAAATAAGTTAGACAGTCCTCGATGATGCACTGACTTTCTTGGGTTATCCTGGGTGGCTAACCCTCCGGGGTTAATTGTTTCTCGGTAATTGTTTCACGTTAAGCCACACCAACAACACTCTCTCCACATCTTCGAGTAATACAGCTGATGGTGGTGCAGCAACAACAACAGCTGTGGTGCAGCTGACCATGGTGCAGCAGCAGCTGTGGTGCAGCTGCAGCTGTGGTGCAGCAGCAGCTGTGGTGCAGCAGCAGCTGACTGGTCCAATTTATCAGCTGACCGTGGTGCAGCAGCAGCTGACTGTGGTACGATAGTATTTATCACCCTTTTTACCACAGGGTTGGCACTAGAAGCTTTCTTTGGGCCCATGGTGGCTTATTTAGCAGTTACAAGCACTATAAATAATGGAATAATACAAAATGTATCGAATGTATGCATGCAACCGGCCACCCTGGCTTGTAAACAATGACGGCAAGGCAGGCGCTCAGGCTGGACGGACAGGTTCGGGACGAGTCATGTTCAGAAACAGCTGATGGTGCAACAGCAGCTGACCGTGGTGCAGCAGCAGCTGACTGATCCAGCAACAGCTGACTGGTCCAGCAACAGCTGACTGGTCCAGCAACAGCTGACTGATCCAGCAACAGCTGACTGATCCAGCAACAGCTGACTGGTCCAGCAACAGCTGACTGGTCCAGCAACAGCTGACTGATCCAGCAACAGCTGACTGATCCAGCAACAGCTGACTGGTCCAGCAACAGCTGACTGATCCAGCAACAGCTGACTGATCCAGCAACAGCTGACTGATCCAGCAACAGCTGACTGATCCAGCAACAGCTGACTGATCCAGCAACAGCTGACTTGTCTAGCAACAGCTGACTGATCCAGCAACAGCTGACTGATTCAGCAACAGCTGATCGTGGTGCAGCAGCAGCTAACTGATCCAGCAACAGCTGACTGGTCCAGCAACAGCTGATCGTGGTGCAGCAGCAGCTGACTGATCCAGCAACAGCTGACTGGTCCAGCAACAGCTGATCGTGGTGCAGCAGCAGCTGACTGATTCAGCAACAGCTGACTGGTCCAACAACAGCTGATTGTGGTGCAGCTGCAGCTGACTGATTCAGCAACAGCTGACTGGTCCAACAACAGCTGATCGTGGTGCAGAAGCAGCTGACTGATCCAGCAACAGCTGACTGGTCCAAAAACAGCTGATCATGGTGCAGCAGCAGCTGACTGATTCAGCAACAGCTGACTTGTCCAGCAACAGCTGACTGATCCAGCAACAGCTGACTGATTCAGCAACAGCTGATCGTGGTGCAGCAGCAGCTAACTGATCCAGCAACAGCTGACTGGTCCAGCAACAGCTGATCGTGGTGCAGCAGCAGCTGACTGATCCAGCAACAGCTGACTGGTCCAGCAACAGCTGATCGTGGTGCAGCAGCAGCTGACTGATTCAGCAACAGCTGACTGGTCCAACAATAGCTGATTGTGGTGCAGCAGCAGCTGACTGATTCAGCAACAGCTGACTGGTCCAACAACAGCTGATCGTGGTGCATAAGCAGCTGACTGATCCAGCAACAGCTGACTGGTCCAAAAACAGCTGATCATGGTGCAGCAGCAGCTGACTGATTCAGCAACAGCTGACTGGTCCAACAATAGCTGATCGTGGTGCAGCAGCAGCTGACTGATTCAGCAACAGCTGACTGGTCCAACAACAGCTGATCGTGGTGCAGCAGCAGCTGACTGATCCAGCAACAGCTGACTTGTCCAACAACAGCTGATCATGGTGCAGCAGCATCTGACTGATTCAGCAACAGCTGAATGGTCCAACAACAGCTGATCATGGTGCAGAAGCAGCTGACTGATCCAGCAACAGCTGACTGGTCCAGCAACAGCTGATCGAGGTGCAACAGCAGCTGACTGATCCAGCAACAGCTGACTGGTCAAGCAACAGCTGACCATGGTGCAGCAGCAGCTGACTGTGGTATGATAGTATTTCTCACCCTTTTTACCACTGGGTTAGCACTAGAGGCTTTCTTGGGGCCCATGGTCACTTATTTTGCAGATGAAATCACCAAAAACGCTGTAATAATACGAAATGTTCCGATTGTATGCTTGGATGTTACCGCGGAGGCTGGCTTGTAAACAATGCCACCGGCGGAACATGTGAAGCTGGCTCAGGCCGCACATTAGAAGCGTCTCGGACGAATAGCGTTGAGCGAGTTTTTTAGCGGTATGCGAGGCAAAATTTTAGTGATAAAATGTATCGGTATGCGGATTTAACGTTATGTGATGCCAACGGTATGCGAGGGTCCACTGTATTTAATAGATATACAATTAACTCGTTCCAAACAAAAATATTCACCAAAAAATAATATTTTTTACAATTATGTAAGTATTGTACACCTTTATTGAAGGCTAATGCTGGCTTCTGGAAGATAAGGAGGAGGAAAGAGGGAGGAGTTAGTGTTTGGAAGAGAAATCCCCCTCCATGAAGACTTTAGGTAGCAAAGCCTCCTCTGGGGTTACTTCCCTTCTCTGTCTTTTAGTGCCACTAGAACCAGCTTGAGAGTCACTGGACCCCTGTCTCACAAAATAACTGTCCAAAGTGCTCTGTTTCTGGCATCTCTTTAAGATTTCCCTGAAGTGGGACAGGGTTTTGTCACTAAACATGTTGCAGATATGGCTTGTTTCAGCTTTGTCAGGGTGGTGTTTCTCTACAAAAGCTTGCACCCTAGTCCACATTATACACACCTCTTTGATCTCTGAAGAAGGCACCTCCTTCACTCCCTCTTCCTCCTCCTCTGAAGAAAGTTCCTCAGCTGCAGTCTGTTGCTGCTCAAGTTGAAGCTCTTGCAGCTCTTCAGTGGTAAGCTTTTCCCTGTGGTCCTCCACCAACTCTTCCACATCCTTGCCACTCACCTGCAACCTCAGGGACTTCCCCAGTTCCACAATAGAGTCCACAGGGGCAGCAGGGTCAGGGTCATGGTGAGCCTCAAACCCTTCAAAATCCCTCAATTGGACACAATCCGGCCACAGTTTTCTCCAAGCAGAGTTCAAAGTCCTGGAATTCACTCTCTCCCAAGCCTTACCTATAAGGCTTATGCAATGGAGGATAGTGAAATGATTCCTCCAGAACTCTCTTAGGGTCAAATGAGTGTCTGAGGACACTTCAAAGCACTTTTGAAACACTGCTTTTGTGTAGAGTTTTTTGAAGTTAGAAATGACCTGCTGGTCCAAGGGCTGGAGGAGAGGAGTGGTGTTAGCAGGCAAGAACTTCACTTTTATAAAACTTAAGTCCCTAAACACTTGGTGTTCCAAGTCTGGAGGATGTGCAGGAGCATTGTCCAGTACCAGGAGGCACTTGAGTGATGATTTCTTTTCCAGGAGGTATTTTTTCACACTTGGGCCAAACACATCATTAACCCACTCTTTAACCCTTTGACTGTTTTCGACGTATAAATACGTCTTACGAGCCAATGTTTCTGACGTATATATACTCAATAATTCTAGCGGCTTCAAATCAAGTGGGAGAAAGCTGGTAGGCCCACATGTGAGAGAATGGGTCTGTGTGGTCAGTGTGCACCACATAAAAAAAATCCTGCAGCACACATTGCGTAATGAGAAAAAAAAAACTCTGATCGTTTTTTTGGAATAAAACGCCGACTTTGAGGTGTATTTTCGTATAGTATTTATCGTTGTATTCGCGTTTTCATGGTCTTAGGTGATAAAATGGAAAACATATTACAGAAATAGAGATGATTTTCATTACTTTTACGATGAAAACGACCTTGAAACTGAGCTCAAAGTAGCGGAAATGTTCGATTTTTACCAATGTTCAAGAGTAAATAAATCACACCACATGTCCAATACACGTCAACTGGGGAGTCTAATATTCTTTTACGAGTGCACTGATATTATTTATACCATTTTTACAATAATGCAGTCGTCTGCATAACAGTAAATTTTGTATTTTTTTGTATGAATAAAAAATCAAAATAGAAAGCAATAATAATATAAGAGGGGCCTAGAGATGTGACTAACGAACAGAGCATATGTTATTTTAGTGCCACGAATGTCTACCTTGTTTATTCTGGACCCTATTTTGAAATTGGCATCTTTTTTATTTTGCGTGAAATTGGCCAAATTGCCAATTTCTGACCACCATATTGGGTAGTCCAAATTAGTAAATGGGAGGTTTCTTGTACTCAGCTGATAGATAAAATGGAGTTCTAAAGAAATAGCTATGAGTTTGGTCAACTGGAACAATGGAATTGGCTGAAAATTGGGCTCAAAGTCGGCGAAATCGCCGATACGCATATGTCGCCGAGACCGCTAACTTCGCGGGAGCATAATTCCACGAGTTTTCGACCAAATTTCGAACTTTTGGTGTCATTACCATCGGGAAAAGATTCTCTATCATTTCATAAGAAAAAATAATTTTTTTTTTTTTTCAAAAATTGAGCGACATAGAATGACAGTTTCAGAGAGGGGCCTGAAACAGTCAAAGGGTTAAAAATTTGCCTTGTGACCCATGCCTTATGATTAGCTTTCCACAACACACACACAATCTATTCTTCATGACATTGTTTTTCTTAACCCTTCGAGGGTTCCGGACATACTAGTATGGCTTACGCGCAGGGTTTTTTGACGTACTAGTACGCATAAACTCTAGCGCTACCAAATCTCGCGGGAAAAGGCTGGTAGGCCTAGATATGAGAGAATGGGTCTGTGTGGTCGGTGTGTGCGGTAGAAAAAAAATCTGGGACCCAGTGGTGCATTGTGGGAACGCCATCTTAGTACACAATGTCCACCATGCCTCGCGGTAAGAAGTTCCTCACTCCTTGGCGAATTGGGACACTTTTGTTCCCCACTGACAGTTCTAATACAGATGGAAGTGCCAGTGAAGATGAGTTTCAAGGTTTTGGTGAGGTTTTGACAGAAACTAATGACCATAATATCGGTAATAGTGAGGAAAACCCAGACGACCCTCAGCCTTCCACCTCTGGTGCTGGGCCGTCTTGTTCACATTCAGTTGTACCAGAATCAAAGAGGAAACTCCTATTTTCCCAAATCCCAGACTCAGATGTGAGCATTTGTGATGATAGTGATAGTGATTATGAACTACAAGCTCTTGAAAACAGTTCCAGTAATGATAGTGAAGTGCAATATTCCCCAGTGAAGCGTCAGTATATACGACAATATATGCACTCTGGTAGTGTGCCATATGCTATTCCAAGGGGAAGGAGTACATCTCGGAGTACATCCCGTTGCTGTACAACAGGAACAGACAGTGAAAATGACGATGATAGTGTTGCAATTGGGATGGAAAATGTGCATGGTGGTGGCAGTGGTGGTGATGGCCGTGAGGCACCAGCAGTGGGCCATGCTGCCACCCACGCCGCTGCCTTAGCTGATCTACAACAAAGGCCACCATCCCCCACCCACCCATGACAACAGCCTCCACAACCACAGCCTCCACAACCACAACCTCCACAACCACCTGTCATTGTCCAGTACCCACCAGCAGACTGCACCTGGGAATGGCAGGAAGCTAGCAATTTTGTTCCAAATGCCCACCAGTTTGATGACAGCCAAAGTGGAATACGGCCATCCTGTACACTAGGGAACAATGCCACTGAACTGGAATGCTTTGAGCTATTCTTTGATGAACCCCTGATCGAAAGTATTGTCATGGAAAGCAACACATACTATGAGTACACCATGGCAAACACAATACTTTCACCAAAATCACATCTACACCAGTGGAAGGAGGCAACTGTGGCTGAGATGTATCTTTTCTTTGCCACAATAATGCTTATGCCACATGTGTATAAGCACAAAGTAAAATCATACTGGTCAACAGACTGCCTGATTGCAACCCCAGGTTTCAGTGATATAATGCCAGTGAATCGATTTGTGCTAATGTTACCTATGCTTCACTTCTCAGACAAAACCAGGCTTGACAGAAACGACAGGTTATATAAGATTAGGTATGTGTTTGTGTATCTGTAAGAGAAATTCAATATGTATTTTTATCCCTTCAGGAAGCTTGTAATTGACGAGTCTTTGATTCTGTTCAAAGGAAGACTCTCTTTCAAGCAGTACATACCAAGCAAGAGGAAATGCTTTGGTATAAAGTTGTTTGTGCTTTGTGATTGTTACAGTGGTCTGGTATTGGATATTATTGTGTACACTGGAAGTTATACATTGCCAAATACCAGGAAGTTATTGGGCATCTCTGGTGATATGGTTAGAGCAATGATAGAACCATACCTTGGTAAGGGGTATATATTATATACTGATAACTGGTACACAAGCCCCTCACTCAGTGATTTTTTGCGAGTGAACATGACAGATGTGTATGGCACAGTGCGTGTAAATCGGAAACATATGCCCAGGTTTGACGCTGGCACTTGTAGAGGTGAGGTGCAGGCGTTTGCTGCCAATGACATCATGGCATTTCGGTGGCATGACAAACGAGATGTCACACTGTTGCCATCAGTTCACCCTAATGAAATGGCAGACACTGGCAGGCAGCATAGAGAGAGCAATGAACCCATTCTAAAACCTGCAGCTGTGATTGATTACACCTTCAATATGCATTCAGTGGACAAATGTGACATGCAGATTGGGTTTGCTGATTGTGTTCGCAAGAGTTATAAGTGGTACATAAAACTCTTTTTCCATCTTCTGGACATTTCCATGCTCAATGGTTATAATATGTATAAGATGAGGACCAGAAACAAACCACAATACATGGAATTCTGTTTGTCTGTCATCAGACAAATAGTATTCAAGTACCAAGGAAGAACACCTGCAGTAGACCGCCCACCAAATTATCAACAACTACCTTCTCGTCTGAAGCATGGTGATCACTTCCTGGTAAAACTGTCTGCTACTGCTTTCAAGAAAAAGGCTCAGAAGAGGTGTTACGTCTGTGCACATACAAAAAAAAAAAAAAAATGCCCACAACAACGCAGAGACACTCGTTTTATGTGTGAGGAGTGTAAAACACCACTGTGCATGACACCATGTTTCAAAGATTTCCACAGGCTGTAGAACTTCTAGAAACATTCCCTGTGACTGTATATGTGTATATAAAATATAGAAAAATAGTAATAAACAACATTTCATATCGTTTGTTTGTGTAAATATTTTTTATAAACAAAACAATGACAACAGTGTTTATGCCCTTATTGTGTAGTATTGAAAAAGAAAAAACTTACGAAATACTGATCATATTGGTCTCACAGGCCATAAAAGTTACTTGGAAAAAGAAAAATTAAAAAATAATAGAAATTAGTACATGAGAAAGTTAATAAAAGAATACCGGGAGACGGCAGTCGGCGATGTTGCCACATTGTTCCCAAATACACAATAGATATCTACCCTCTACCAGGATACACAGCAATCCACAACTGCAGACCATACCAAGTTGGGGGTGGTATTGCAATCTATTACTCTAACCAATTATCTTGTATCTGCACCAATTGCTTTAGTGATGAATATGGAGAATACATTTTTGCTAATTTTACTGTAAAAAACCTTAAAACGCCTATAACAATCGGTGCCATTTACCGGATACCCCACACTAACATCCCAAACATCAGTGAGAAATTAAAGGCACTAATAACAAACAGACAAATGAATAAGCACCACCTTCTCTTAGCTGGAGACTTCAACATCAACCTTGGCTTACTAGATGATCAGCCTGTAACTGATTTCATCAACAATATGAACAACACACTTCTCATACCAACAATAACTAAACCAACCAGGCTCACTGAAACAAGTGCAACCATAATAGACCACATATGGACCAATATACTAGCCCCCCTTAAATCAGGGATAATCACAGATAGCACTACAGACCACTACCCTACCTTCCTCTTGACAAACATTAGTAAACCACCACTTGAATACAACAAAGTCTCATTTAGACTCCATGATGAGGCCTCAATAAGGAAGTTCACAGCTGACCTAGAGACTGTTGACTGGCCTACAGAATTCTCCAAGGCCAATGGTATTGATGACTGGACAGACATTTTTCTTAACAAATTACTTAGACTATACAACAAACATTGTCCTATAAAAACGAAACAGATCACAAACAAACGGCTTGGTTGCCCATGGCTAACCAGCACCATTCTGAAATCCATTGATAAGAAACGCCAATATGAAAAGCAATATAGACAGGGCTTAATACACAAATATATTCTTAAACACTATTCATCAGTTCTCACCAAAGTAATAAAGAAAGCCAAACAACTATACTACTCCAGCAGATTCACAGACACTAGAGGAGATATAAAAAAGACCTGGAAAACACTCTCTCAGATTCTAGGGACCCACAAACTGAAAAAAAAACAAGAATATTGTCCTAACTAAACCTAATGAAACACCACTACATCCCACTGACACAGCTAACAAGATAAACGACTTCTTCTCAACCATAGGATCTAATCTCGCCAATAAAATCTCACATACTAATGCCCATGCCGGGGACTCCCTAGATGGGAATTTCCCAAATTCCTTCTATCTTGCACCAACTGAGCCCTCGGAAGTCACCGAGATTATAAAGTCACTTAAAAACAACTCAGGGAATCTGTCTAATGTCCCACCATTACTGTACAAGCGAGCGGCCCATATCCTTTCGCATGCTATTTCATTACTTTTTAACAAGTCCCTAGAAACTAGCACCTTCCCGAAACTACTCAAGATAGCAAGGGTTACACCAATACATAAAGGTGGTGACCCTACAGACTTAAACAACTATAGGCCAATATCAAACTTACCATTGCTATCCAAAATCTTTGAGAAACTCGTGCACAGGAGACTATATTCATTTATAACAACACAAAACATACTCAACCCCTGCCAATTTGGATTTAGGAAAAATAAAAGCACTAATGATGCAATCATAAAAATGCTAGATCTGCTTTACACAGCATTGGAAAATAAGGAATATCCACTAGGAATTTTTATTGACCTAAGAAAAGCTTTTGACACAGTAGACCACGACATCCTACTCCACAAACTTGACCATTACGGTATAAGAGGCCATGTGCTTGCTAATTTCAAATCTTACCTTACTAATAGGTATCATTATGTTACCATTAAAGACACAGCATCAACAACAAGGCCACTTGATACTGGAGTTCCGCAGGGAAGTGTCCTTGGTCCCCTGCTCTTCCTCATATACATCAATGATCTTTCAAATGTATCCCAACACCTGAAACCCATTCTCTTTGCTGACGACATGACTTATGTCGTCTCTCACACTAATCTTGCAACCCTCAACACCATTGTTAACGAGGAGCTGATCAAAATATCGACTTGGATGACAGCCAATAAACTTACGCTTAACACTGACAAAACCTACTACATTATGTTTGGTAGCAGAGCAGGAGATGCGCAAATTAACATTAAGATCGACAACACTCTAATTACCAGACATAATGAGGGCAAATTCCTAGGCCTATACCTCGACAACAACCTGAACTTCAGCACCCATATCCAACACATAACCAAAAAAGTATCCAAAATGGTTGGGATCCTCTCCAAGATACGATACTACGTGCCGCAAACTGCCCTTCTCACACTATACCATTCACTTATATATCCATACCTCACCTATGCTATCTGTGCTTGGGGTTCAACTGCAGCAACACACCTAAAGCCAATAATAACCCAACAAAAAGCCGCAGTAAGAATAATCACTAAATCCCATCCCTGGCAACACACCCCCCCCACTCTTCATAAATCTAAACTTACTCCCTGTTCAGTACATCCACACTTACTACTGTGCAATCTACATCTACAGGACCTTAAATTCCAATATTAACCTTGACCTAAAACACTTTCTTGATAGTTGTGACAGAACCCACAGGAACAACACCAGACACAAACATCTCTATGACATTCCCCGTGTCCGACTAAACCTTTACAAAAATTCAATGTATGTCAAAGGCCCTAAAATCTGGAACACCCTACCCGAAAATTCCAAAACTGCAGACACATTCATCACCTTCAAAACTACCATCAGAAAACATCTTATCTCCCTGATACACCCTGTCAACTAATAATACGAATACCACCTGGTGGTTCACACTTACACTCACTCACCCATTTGACCATAAACAGAAATATCAATCTCAATCTCAAAATAATGAATCTTAACTAGTCAAAAGTTGGTCTGTGATACTCCAATACTGAAACTATGTATAGTGCCAAAACAAAAGCATTCACATTGCTAAACTCACAACTAGTATTTAGTCACTTAGCCATAATGCCAACTTATCTCATAATTCTGTAACATTTTAAACCTAAGATTTAATATAAGTCTACCCGAAATGCCTAGCCATGCTAGGTGTTCTAGTGGTACACTCTGTAATTATTATTTTACTACATGTAAACCACACAATAACCAAATTCTGTAAACTCAGCATTGTAATACTTATAGAGAATAAAGTTTGAATTTGAATTTGAATTTGAATTTGAATTTTTCATCAACTTCACGCCTCCATATCTCCATAAGTACTGATGGTAAAATTTTTTTGTTTAGCCTATAATATTTAGAAAACAAAAAAAAACTAATTTTTCATAAGAAAAAATATTTTTTTTTTTTTTTGGAAATTTGGCCGACCCTGAGAACGAGTCTCTGAGAGGACCTGTTGACCCTCAAAGGGTGTCTTTCACAGGCTTGTGCCCTGGCAGTGCCTTTTCCTCCTGGGTAATGTAGGTCCTGTTTGGCATTTTCTTCCAAAACAGGCCTGTTTTGTCACAATTGAACATTTGTTGGGGTTCGAATCCTTCAGCCTTTACATAGTCCTGGAATTTGTGAACATACTTTTCAACCACACATTTGTCAGAATCTGTAGCCTCACCATGCTTTAAAACACTGTGTTTGCCACTACACTTCTTAAATCTATCAAACCATCCTTTGCTGGCCCTAAATTCACAAACTGCAGCACTTGTTCCAGGCATTTTCTTTGCAAGATCCTCATGCAACTGCTTTGCCTTCTCACAAATGATCGACTCCACAACGCTGTCTCCCACTAATTCTTTTTCCTTAATCCATGATAATAATAACTTTACCATTTCTTCGATTATCAGTGTAATTTGTTTAGTTAGAAAAGCTATTCCTTTTGCAACATTAGCGTCTTTGATTTGTTCTTTCTTTGCCAGGATGGATGTAATTGTTGATTTATTCTTGCTGTACATCCTGGCAAGTTCCACCACCTTCATATCACTCTCACACTTTACTATCGCTTCACACTTAACCCTTTCAGGGCCCAGAGGCCAAATTTCAAAGTGTGCACCAGTGTCCAAGAATTTTCAAAAAATAATTTAATTTTTTCTTATGAAATGGTAGAGAATCTTTTCTGAAGGTAATAAAACAAAAAGTACAAAATTTGATGGAAAATTGACGAAATTATGCTCTTGCGAATTTTGATGTGTCAGCGATACTTACGCATCGGTGATTTTGCTGACTTTGACTCCCATTTTAGGGCAACTACCTTATTCCAGCTGACTAAATTCTTAGCTATTTCACTAGTATTACTTCTATTCTGCGATTGAGCACAAGAAATTGCCAACTCAACTGTTTCAACTAGAAAATAAAGTGATTGGAAATTGGTAATTTGGCCAATTGAGTGCAAAGTTCAAAATATTCTAATTTCAAAATAGGGTCCAGAATAAACAATGCAGGCATTCCTGGCACTAAACTAACATTTCCTCTGTTCATTAGTTATGTTTTCAGGCTTTACTAATGAATCCCATTTTGATTTTTAATTCACATAATTAATTTTTATTCAAACCAAAAAATAGAAGATTTACTGTAATGTAATACAGTGGAACCTCAAAACTCGAACTGCTCCCAACACAACCAATTATGTAAGTGTATTTTTGTAAGTGCTTTTATAAGTGTATTTTTAAGGGTCTGAAATGGACTAATCTAATTTACATTATTCCTGATGGGAATAAATTCATTCGGTAAAGGCACTCGAACAGACTTCTGGACCAAAGAAAGTTCGATATTTGAGGTTCCACTGTACTGTAATAATTGTATATATAATATCAACACAGTTGTGAATGTATATTAGATGCACCAGCTGGTGTGTATTAGACGTGTGAGGTCATTTGTTTACTTTTGAACATCGGCAAAAATTTAACATTTCCGCTACTTTGAGCTCAGTTTCAAGCCATTTTCAGTACTAAATCCAATCAAAATCATCTCTATTTCTGTAATATATCTTCCATTCTATCAAATGAGACCAAGAAATCAGAAATACAACTGTAAAAAACATATGAAAACACACTGCAAATTTGCTGTTTTAATAAAAAATTAAGGTCTGTTTTCTTTCTCTCATTATGCATTGTGTGTTGTAGGATTTGTTTTATGTGGTGCACACATACCACATAGATGTATTCTCTCATATCTAGGCCCAAATTTACTGCTCACAGCTTATCAGAGTGAGCTGAGCTCATGGGGTAGATCTACGGTTCGGACCCTCAACATAAAGCCGTAGATCTATGGCATGGACCCTGAAAGGATTAAATTCCATGGTGTTTATCACTCTCTTTACCACAGGAACTTTACTAGGAACTTTCTTTGGAGCCATGGTTACTTATTTCACAGTTGCACTGCAAGAAAAAACACTAAAAGCAATGGTAAACAAGCGAAATGTTTGGATGTATGAGCAGCAGCTTCCTCAGCCACCGAGAGACAAAGCTAAACTGAAGCGCAAGCTGCCGTAGCTGGCGGATGGACGTGTCCAAAATGGCCGATAACCGAGCGAACAGCCAATAACCGGGCGCCGAAAATCCTGCCGATAACCGAGTTGGCCGATTACTAAACCGGCTGATAACCGAGGGTTCATTGTAATATAAACACACACACACACTTTTTTGTAAACATGCCAGCCATCTCCCACTAAGGCAGGGTGACTCAAAAAAGAAACACTTTCACCATCATTCATACATAATCACTGTCTTTGCAGAGGTACCCAGATATGACAGAGTAGATGTCACTCCAAACAGCTAATATCCCAAACCCCTCCTTTAAAGTGCAGGCATTGTACTTCCCACCTCCAGGACATTTTCATTTTAATTTTCACTTTTATGTCTGGCTAACCAGTTTTCCCTGAATCCCTTCACAAAATATTACCCTGCTCACACTCCAACAGCTCATCAGGTACTAAAAACCATTCATCTCCATTCACTACTATATAAAATGTTCACACATGCTGCATGTCCAGGTCCCTTGCACACAAAACCCCAATGGAAATAAGTCACTCTGACTTTTTTGGGTTATCCTAGGTACTTTACACATATGCTGCTATGTATGATAATCTATGTTACTGTATTTGTGTATACCTGAATAAACTTACTTACTTACTTACTCTTTTACCCCATCCCTCCATCCTTTTCTAGGACGACCCCTATCACTCCTCCCCTCCACTACAGATTTATATGTATTTTTTTTATTTTATAAACATTTCAGAAGGCTTGCAATATACAAACACAAACTAAGCAAACATAACAATTTAAAAAAAAATTATTACCTTATGATCCCCCATAGTGGTGCTTTGGCCAATGAGATTGTATGTAACCTTTCCTCCACTCTGAAAAAAACAAATGATACAATACAGTATAACCTTGCACTATTTTGTTTCTGGCAATCCTAATATATTACTAAAAGTATCTCAGCATAAGTGAAAGGTACAGTATTTTTGTTGTATTACACTAATATGGAGAGGCTACTCAGGAGCAAGTGACTGAGTCAAGTCAGGCTCTCTCTCAGTTTTTCTGAGTTTCTCTAGTTTCAACTTAGCAGCAGTGGCAACACCAAGGGTAAGAGGAGCAAAGTGGAGTCAAGCCTTTCATAAACTCCGTAAGCCCCTCAAAGTCACCCCAAATAATACAAAAATAATACAGCAGAATGTTATATTACATGGATTTACATGCCACATTTTGATTATTGCACTATTGAAAAATTGTGACACAATTTTATACACTTCGTAAAATGAACTTAACATGGTTCTGTTTGCAGGCACGAAAAAATTTTCCCCAGTTCAAGCTGCTGCCTTGTTGTGGGTCAGTGGGGGAAACCTACCACCATTTCCTGCCACCCCTGATACTTCCACCACCACCACCACCCCAGCCTTCATGAATATGTGTTCAGTTCCATTGTCTTAAGAGCTAGCTGTGTTTGTGAACTGTTTTGATCTTTAAATTGCCATATCTTGTATCTGACAAGAAATTATAGCACCCAGTAGGTATACAAGTGTTGCTGAAAGTGGCAAGAAAAGGTTTAAGTGTTTAACCCTTAACTGTCCAAACATAGATCTACATTCTTACCACTAGCGCTCCAAACATAGATCAATGTTTTATTTTTCCTGCCTCCAAATTTGGCACGATTGACCTGAGATGCCTGGTCAGCACAGAATGGGTCTTAACACATGGTGTGCAAAGTACAGCCTCTCCTCACCTAATTACAGGGAGTGGGGGGGGCAACCACCTTCCCATGTCACCCCTGACAGTCCTGTCACCACCATCCCAGTGTCTTAGGAGCTATCTGTGTTTGCAAATTGTGTTTTGATCTTTTAACCCTTAAACGGTCCAAACATATATGCGTTCACTTGCGCAGCGCCCCGAATATTTTGAAAAAAAAAAAAAAATATATATATAGAAAAAAAGAGCACCTTTTTCTAAGTACATGTATTATAGAATAAAAAAAATTTTTTTAGGGTCAATACTTACGGTGATATGAGGCTAAGAAGTTGGCACTGGATGCTCATGTAACAGCAACATCGAGTCCTGCCGCTTGCAGAAGTGTTGCCTATATACCTTTTTTCTATTTTTCATATTATTTTATGTAATTTTTATGTTCTGATAATTACAATTTGTAGTTCTTGTCGTTTTATAACCAATCTTTGTTCTGACACTAGTATTAGGTACTGAAATTGTACTCAAATTGTCACACACTGACAGGTGGACATTTACACCTGCCTTGGTCATTTACTATTGTCTTGGAATATTTACTAAATATTTATAGGTCCCAGCAATGTTTTGGATATGTGGAAGTAGAAGTAGAAGTAGTGGTGGTGGTGGTGGTGGTGGTGGTAGTAGTAGTAGTAGTAGTAGTAGTAGTAGTAGTAGTAGTAGTAGTAGTAGTAGTGGTAGTGGTAGTAGTAGTAGTAGTAGTAGTAGTAGTAGTAGTAGTAGTAGTAGTAGTAGTAGTAGAAGTAGTAGTAGTAGAAGAAGAAGAAGAAGAAGAAGAAGAAGAAGAAGAAGAAGAAGAAGGTGGCGGTGGCAGCGGTGGCAGTAATAATAATATAATAATAATACATAATAATAATACATAATAATACGTAATAATAATAATATGTAATAATAATAATATGTAATAATAATAATACATAAGAATAATAACACATAAGAATAATAATATGTTCCCTTGAAGAATGAAAAACAAAGTCCACCCCTGACAGTGACATGATAAGGGGAGATAACATCTGATAAGAGCTGACGTTTGACGAGGGTAAACGAGGGCGGGGGAGGGTGCAGCTGATAAGAAAAGATTAGATGACCATCCCCCTCGCTTTGTTTTTGCTGGTACACAAACATTTCTGTCTGTCTATTTGTCTGTCAAGTTCCCTGTCTATCTGTCTATCCGTCTAGCTCTGTCTCAGAGAGAGCCACAAGACTGCATCACGTTTACTCACATCTTCAAGCAGAATATAGCACTTTGGATTTTTTGGTTACCCTAGGTAATTTATACTACATATACTTGTATTTATGTGTACCTGTGAGACAGACATAGACAAAGACAGATTGAAAGAGATAGATAGACAAAGCCAGAGACAGACATACACAGGCAGATAGACAGAGACAGATAGACAGAGACAGAGACAGATAGAGAGAGATAGAGACAGATAGAGAGAGATAGACAAAGACAAAGATATACAGAGACAGATAGACAGAGACAGAGACAGAGACAGATAGAGACAGAGACAGATAGACAGAGACAGACAAAGACAGAGATTGATAGACCCTAAACTTGGGGTTAACATCACTTTCCTCTTAAAAGAGAAGTGTTAATATGACATTACATCAGTGAATCCTTGGTGTTTGCCGCACTGTTTGCTCAAGGTACTAAGTGGTCCCAGATTTTTTTAATACTGCGAAAACCGAGTGTTAAGACCAATTCTATGCTGACCAGGCATCTCAGGTCAATTGTGCCAAATTTGGAGGCAGGAAAAATAAAACATATATATACGTTAACAGGTACATTTTGCTATTTCTTCTTACACTTAGGTCATGCTACACATGCACGTACACATGTGTATATGCACTCATCTGAGTTTTCTTCTATTTCGTTAATAGTTCTTGTTCTTATTTCCTTCCTTTCATATCCATAGGAAAGTGAAAAAAGAATCCTTCCTCTACAAGCCATATGTATCGTAAAAGGTGACTAAAATGCCAGGAGCAAGCGAACTACTAACCCCTCCTCCATAAAAATCACTAAAAATAAGAAAAGTGTCAAGTTGGGATGTTTGAGTGTGGATGTAATGCAGATGATAAGAGATGAATGTCAATGTCATGAAACTGGATGTCCTGGCTCTAAGAGAAACAAAAGCTGAAGAGGGAGTAAGTCAAGGGTATCTGAGTGTGTTAGAGCTAAGGAAGGAGTAGCAATAATGTTGAAGGATCAGTTATGGCAGGAAAAGACGATGAATGTATAAATTCAAGGATTACATGGATTAAAATAAGGGTCAGACACAAAAAGCGAGTTATACAGTAATATGCATATTAATTTGGAATGTAATGAAATTAGACATATATCTGGTAAATTGATGGCAGTGATATGATAGATATTTGATTTAATAACAGATATGACTACTCTTTGCTTTCATAAGCATTGCTACACACTTTGGCATTAAATTGACCAATGGTGAACACATTTTGGCAACTTCTTCGTCATAGTACCAGGCCCTAATAACAGCTGCAATTAACTTCTCCTCAATTGAACAGTCTTGTTTAATGATCCAGTGTTTGGTTATTGCCCACAGTCTCTCAATTGGGTTGAGGTCAAGAGAGTTTCCAGGCCAATTTAGAATGCATGGAAGTGTGGTATGGAGCAAGATCCTGCTGGAAAATGCCTTCTCTATCAGGAAAGTCTCTATCCACAATGGGAAGCAAATGAGATGCCAGGATTGCCTTGTATTTGTCACTATTCATCGTTTCCTCAACAATAAAAAGTTATCCAGGGTCTTGAGCAGTAAAACTACCCAAAAACATCTTTTTAGGTGGATGTTTTGGCCCTTGTTGACTGTGTCCATTCCAAAGAGGTTCACCTTTGCTCCATCTCACTACCACTGATCTGTACTCATGTATTGTAGATCGTTAATTAACACTGGTTCCTTTAACATGTTGTCTCCATTACACTACATATGTATTGCAAAATTACAGCATATTTTCGACTACACTCCGTAAAATTAGACTAACACAGTTTCACTACAGGGAAAAAAATTTGGAGTACCGTGAGTTGGGCCGAGGGATTTTTTTCCATCCGTCTAGTGGCCTCGTCAGCAGCCTGCCTGTGGGTCAGTCCACTGTCTTTGTGAGGGAGACCTAGCTTCCTCCCCTGCCTCCCCCATCCCACCTCTCATTCATTTGTACATACGTGTCCCATATGATTCTCTACTTTGTCAGTGTGACTTCATAAATGGTCCAAGTAGGACCAAAATGTAATCGCAAGCTCCTCTCTCCTATGTGCGGGTTATTTGTGTACTAGTCAATGTATGCAGTGTTTCATATCAATAAGTCAAGTTGTCTAACTTTTATGGGTTACCCTAAGTAATTTATGCTATGTATGATAATTGTACTTAGGAGTATCTGTGCCTAAATAAACTTACTTCCCATACTCAAATGTAAGCTTGTTGGCAACAATGTCTATGTACAAACTGAGAGGGCAGACATGAACTGCACTTGTCTATGTGAGGGACCTTCCCAGTATTTATGTACCTTCTGCTTATCTTCCTTTGCATAATAAAGGTTAAAAGATAAAAAAGTACCCGGATGCAATGTGTATACAGTACCTACTTCATATAAATTTGTGCATCAGTTTAGTTGGTACACTCATAGTTTGTTTTAGGATGTGTGTGAGAGTATGTTGTTGGTGTTGGGGGATCAAGGGCTAACAGCCTCTGAGCAACCCACCCGCCCTTCCTTATACTTATATTTTTATTACTAAAAATGCAAGGAAATTGATAATTTTACTTTTTTTTTTATTAACACACTGGCTGTTTCCCACTAAGGTAGAGTGGCCCAAAAAAGAAAAATTTCACCATCATCCACTCGTCTTGCCAGAAGCATGTTTACATTACAGTCATAAAACCACAACATTAACACCCCTTCTGGAGGGCTTGAGTCCAGCCTGCCAGTTTCCCTGAATCCCTACATAAATATTACACTGAAAACACTCCAACAGCACATCAAGTCCTAAAAACCATTTGTCTCCATTCACTCCTATCTAACATGCTCACGCATGCTTGCTGGAAGCTCAAGCCCCTCGCATGCAATACCTCCTTTACCCCCTCCCCTTTACCCTTCCTAGGCCGACCTCTACCTCGCCTTCCCTCCACTACAGATTTATACACTCTTGAAGTTATTCTATATTGTTCCACCCTCAACAACCCCTCCTCAGCCTTCTGGGTAATAGTTTTGGAAATCCTGCACCTCCTCCTAATTTAAAAACTACAAATTCTCTGCATTATATTCACACCACACATTGCCTTCAGACACGACATCACTGCCTCCAGCCTTCTCCTTGTTGCAACATTCACCACCAATGCTTAGCACCCATATAAGAGTGTTAGTATAACTATAATTTCATACATTCCCTCTCTTTGCTTCCACAGATAAAGTTCTTTGTCTCCACAGATTCCTCAGTGCACCACTCACCTTTTTCTCCTCGTCAATTCTATGATTCACCTAATCTTTCATAGACCCATCTGCTGACACGTCCACTCCTAAATATTTAAAAACATTTACCTCCTCCATACTCTCTTCCTCCAATCTAATTTCCAATCTTTTGCAACTTAACTTTTTTGTTATCCTGATCACCTTACTCTTTCCTATATTCACTTTTAATTTTCTTCTTTTACATACCCTACCAAACTCATCCACCAACCTCTGCACCCTCTCTTCAGAATCTGCCAAAAGCACAGTGTCATCAGCAAAGAGCAACTGTGACAATTCCCACTTTGTGTTTGATTCTTTATATTTTAACCCCACACCTCTTGCCAACACCTGAGCATTCACTTCTCTTACAACCCCATCTATAAATATATTGAACAACCATGGTGTCATCACACATCCTTGTCTAAGGCCTACTTTTACTGGGAAATAATCTCCCTCTCTCCAACATACTCTAACCTGAGCCTCACTATCCTCGTAAAGACTCTTCATTGCTTTCAATAACCTACCTCCTATTCCATACAATTGCAACATCTGCCACACTGCTCTCTTATCCACCCTGTCATATGCCTTTTCCAAATCCATGAATGAAACAAAAACCTCTTTACTTTTATCTAAATACTGTTTATCTATATGTTTCACTGTAAACACTTGGTCAACATACCCCCTACCCCTCCTAAAGCCTCCCTACTCATCTGCTGTCCTACTCTCCGTCTTACTCTTAATTCTTTCAATAATAACTCTACCATAAACTTGACCAGATATACTCAACAGACTTATTCCCCTATAATTTTTACATTCTCTTTTGTCCCTTTTGCCTTTATACAAAGTAACTATGCATGGTCTCTGCCAATCCCTAGGTACCTTACTCTCTTCCATACATTTATAATTTTATTATATCACTTTATTGTAATAAATTTATTAATGTGTACCACAGGGTAGCGTTCTTGGCCCCCCTCCTTTTCCTTTTATACATCAACGATCTTCAAAGTGAATCACAACAACTTACGCCTATTCTCCTTGCTGACAACATGAATTTTGTCATCTCCCACCCAAATCTAGCCTCACTCAACACTATTGTTAACAACAAACTTGCAAAAATAGCAACCTGGCAGACCATCAATAAACTTACACGTAATATAGCCTTTTACACTATGTTTCGGAGAAAAGCATGTGAGATCATAGTGCAGAAACCCTTAGATCATTGATGCCTGCAGTGCCAGATTTGGAAGATATGGAAGGCAGTTTAATTTCTCAGTTCGATGAGTAACAAATCCCACAGTTAGGAACAGCTATAAGTAATGAAGTTGAATCAGAATTGATAAGACTTTCATATCCCTTTCAACCTCAAGAGCCCTCCTCGCTCATCCCCCCGAGTATGTACTTAATAAGGAAACAAATCTTCAGGTGAATGATTGGGCTAATCTTAATAGGACATGTGTCCATCCTAAGACGTACCCAGAAAATAATAACAAGACTCCCTCGGTGACATTACCGTTTGGAAATTTTACATCAGATCAGCTAGAGAAAATAGAACGTATTTTGCTCTTGCAAACTTCTCAAATTGAAGCCAAACGACACTTAAATGAAGAAGAATTTAGACGCAAAATGTTTCGTTTTGAAAGGCACCAAAAGCAATGTCTGGAAGGAGGCACTGCAAAGAATGCAGGGACCGAGTTTGAGTTACATAATGCAGCTTTAATGGTGCCCAAATTCAATGAGAAAGACGAGTTTTTCGAAATCTTTAAAAATCAGGTGCGTTCCATGGGCTGGCCCAGAGTGAAATGGGCCGCTTTACTCCATACATCCCTATATGGCAAGGCTCAGGCTTGTACGGCGTACTTACCATATGAGTTATACACACAGTATGAAGTAGTGAAAAGAACTATTCTAGATGCATGTGATTTCCTTCCTATCAGTTACCAAATGGCTTTTCAGTCTTTGAGGCGGCAATCAAGGCAGTCTTACGTAGACTTTGCCAGGGGAAAAGCGGTTGCTTTTGATCATTGGTGTCGAGCTTCTGGAGTAACTTCCTTAAAGGATTTAACTCAACTGAGGAAGTCCACAGGAATCTCATTTGCCATCCGCGAGCGACTGTGATAGCAACTGCCACGTTGGCGGATAATAATTATGAGATCTCCCAGCGGCTTGTACAACCCAAATATAGCAAGGAAGTAATAAAGCCAGTCTTAAAACCAGAACAAACAAGGTCGTCTGGTAGACGGGATCCCCATCCACATCTTCCCCGTACGGTAGCAAAACCGGTAGCAAGGCATCAAGTTCAATCAAACCCATCCTATAGGCCATTTGGAAAAGTAAAATGTTCCTACTGTTCGAGGTTAGGACACTTTAACCCTTTTAGGGTTGGTGAAAATTACCTTGAAATTGAGCTCAAAGTAGCAGAAATGTTTGATTTTTGCCAAAGTTCAAAAGTAAACAAATCATGCCATGCATCAAATACAAATCAACTGGCGAGTCTATAATTCTTTCACACGTGAGCTGATATTATTTATACCATTTTTTACACTAATGCAGTAGTCTGCATAGCAGTACATCTTCTATTTTTTGTGAGAATAAAAACTCAAAGTGGAAAGCAAAAGAAATGTAAGAGGGGCCTGGGGATGTGACTAATGAACAGAGGAAATGTTATTTTAGTGCCAGGAATGTCTGTCTTGTTTATTCTGGACCATATTTGGAAATTGGCATCTTTTGAAATTTGAGTGAAACTGGCAAAATTGCCAATTTCTGACCACTTTATTGGATAGTTGAAATCGTTAAATGGGTGGTTTCTTGTACTCAATCGATAGAAAAAATGGAGTTCTAGCAAACTAGCTATGATTTTTGTAAACTGGTACATTGGAATTGGCCGAAAATAGGGCTCAAAGTGGGCAAAATCGCCCATGCATTAACATCGTCAAGACCGCTAACTTTGCGAGAGCATAATTCCGTAAGTTTTCCATCAAATTTCACACTTTTGGTGTCATTATGATCAGGAAAAGATTCTCTATCATTTCACAAGAAATTTTTTTTTTTTTTCGAAAAATTTCCGACCCTGAGGACAAGTTTAGGAGAGGGCCTGCCGACCCTGAAAGGGTTAAATCCCAATGTTTTAAAGGAGATAAGGACCAAGGAAAGAGTCCACCCAATAGACTACCCATGCAAATCATATCCTCTTCAACTTAGGATAGATACTCAGTTTCAGGGAAATAGAACTGACCTTTCTAGCTGACTAAACCAGCAATTGGTGTTGTCATCAAATCTGTCGCAAGCTATGAGTTCTTACTTCTCCAAAAGTAAAGTAGGGATTACTGATCATCAGTTGATCATAGTAAGCTCCTTTAGGGACATGGGATCTTACTTAACCCTATTAAGAGAAGGATTATTAACCCTTTGAGGGTCGACAGGCCCTCTCCGAAACTCGTTCTCAGGGTCGGCCAAATTTAAAAAAAAAAAAATTATTTTCTCTTATGAAAAGATAGAGAATCTTTTCCCGATCATAAAGACACCAAAAGTTTGAAATTTGATAGAAAACTTACGGAATTATGCTCTCGCAAAGTTAGCGGTCTCGGCGATGTTTACGCATCGGCGATTTTGCCCACTTTGAGCCCCATTTTCGGCCAATTTCACTGTACTAGTCGACAAAAAACACGAATATTTCACTAGAACTCCATTTTTTCTATCGAATGGATGCAAGAAACCACTCATTTATGAAATTCAACTATCCAGTACAGTGGTCAGAATTTAGCAATTTTGCCAATTTCACACAAATTTCAAAAGATGCCAATTTCGGAATAGGGTCCAGAATAAACAAGAAAGACATTCCTGGCACTAAAATGACATTTCCTCTAGTCATTAGTCATGTCTCAAGTCCCCTCTTATATTCTTTTGCTTTCCACTTTGAATTTTTATTTTCACAAAAAATATAAGATTTACTGTTATGCAGACTACTGCATTAGTGTAAAAAATGGTATAAATATTATTGGTGCACTTGTGAAAGAATATTAGACTCACCAGTTGACGTGTATTGCACGCTTGGCACGATTTGTTTACTTTTGAAGTTTGGTAAAAATCGAACATTTCTGCTACTTTGAGCTCAATTTCAAGGCACCTTTCTTTGTAAAACCAGTCAAAATCATCTCAATTTCTGTAATATGTCTTCCATTCTATAAAATGAGACCAAGAAAACTAGAATACAACAATAAATACCATACGAAAATACACTGCAAAGTCGCTAATTTATTCAAAAAAAATGGTCAAAGTTTTTTTTTTCTCATTATGCACTGTGTGCTGCAGGATTTTTTTTAGACTGTGCACACTGACCACATAGACCCATTCTTTCATATGAAGGCCTACCAGCTTTCTCCCACTAGATTTGAGGCCGCTAGAATTTATGAGTACTAGTACGTCAAAAACCCCTACGCGTAAAACGTACTAGTACGACGAAAACCCTCAAAGGGTTAACATTCCCCGAAGAATCTTATACTACTGGGTTTGACGTCCTGTTAGAGGCTTATGGTGGCTCCATTGCACGAGTACCCATACACAAACTGTATGTTGAAACCCCTATTTATACAGGCTTGACATCGATTGGAGTGTCCCCCACTAACTTCCCAATAAAAGGTGTTGACCTATTGTTAGGAAATGACTTGGCGAAGGGTGGAGTATGGAAAGAGCAGTGATGGAAAATTCGACGGAAAGAGCTCGTCCGGCATTGATGGAGTGTGGATGTGTCTTCTGAAGGTTCCTCAGTTGTTTGTTGGTGGTGTAGGCCCTGTGTTGTCATTGTTTTCTCCATCAGGCAGTGTTGTGTGGCCCATTTATGGGGGGTTCGACTGAGATGTCGTTTGCCCTCATAGGGGGGAACTCCCTTCCTGTCTCTACTCAGTTGACAACTGTTTCACTACCGTAGGACCAAGATATGGCTAGTGTGCCCCCTACTGGGATAAACAAACCGGCCATTGTGGTTGATGACAGTGCCAGGCCCCTGTCTAGCCCAAAAAGCCAACCCACCACTTGTCCAGACTATGCTCCTTCTCCTCACATTACTCCAGACATAATGGTGGCTCTTGTGCATCCTAAGGATGGCGGTACACCCTTCACCAATCCACGGGACGTCACCAACGCCATCAGTGGATATCCTTTCGGCAAGGCTTGCATAGATGGGGGCGTCCAACAACTCGGTATGGCTCCATCGTAAGTCTTTTCTGGCTAGAAACTTGCCACTAAATACCATTCATGTCCTGGGTAGGTGGAATGTTGTCTGCTGGGAGGTCCGCTCCTCAATCCTTGCCGCCAGTTGTTGTTACGGCAGAACTGAACCGATTTCTGCATCCCTCTCAGATGAGGAGATCCACTCTGAATTGGTTCACAGCGGGGGTGATGACTTAGGTTTGCGGGAGGTTTGGAGCCTCTCGAATCGTCCTACCCCATCTCGTATGGTTCGTGTATGTTTCTCGGGTGCTCTCCCGAAATTTGTGACTTTCAGCAATCTAAGGTTTCCTGTTCTTCCTTATACTATTCCTTTACTCCGGTGTCAGAAATGTTTCCTTTTTGGGCATGGAGAGTTGTCTTGCCGTGGTAAGGAAAGATGTGCGAACTGCAGCAGGTTTCACCCAGTCATTAAAGACGGCATTACCTGTACCCACCGGGCTACGTGCTACTTCTGTAAAGGGAACCACAAGGTTACCTCTCGGTCTTGCCCGGCATATCGCCAGGCTCTTGATTTGGCAAACTCAGCCAGGGCCCAGTCTCTTTCGCTCAGTGAATGTAACTCCTGCTTGCGGTCCAAAAGCCAGTCACAGTCCGTCAGCCCCTGCTTCCTTCGCCTCCAGTGCTCCCCACTAAGGGAGTCTCCCCAACACCAACACAGCCATGGCACCTGTACTCCGCAGCTGTGAGGGCTAATATCCCTGTTACAAATCAGTTTGGGGCTCTTGCGGACCTCTCACTTCTATCAGAGGATTCCCTACCCCTGGGGCAACATCAACTCAGGGTGTCCTCGGACCAGGCTTCCACTGCGGAAGTTATTGCACATGCCCCCCTCGTCCACAACGCAAGTCCTCCCATCGAGGTGGTGCAGTTCCCAAATCGACTCGATGCTCAGTGCCCCACCCAGTTCAGGTGGACATCATACCCGACCCGGAGCCTCCCGTCTGGCAGCCAACTCCTTCCCCCCCAATTCTCCTCAACCCCAGCCTCGGCCTGTCTCCACTCCAGGACCCTTCGTGTCTGAAGGTCCCACTTTTTCACTCTCGCCTGCCTGGGCTTTATTCCTTCATCCTATCCTCCTTCTGGTGGAGTAGGTGCTACATTCCTACCTCCAGGGGCACCTCTTTTGTGACTGCGTGTCTCTCGGTTCTCCCTCACCTTATTGGGCTGCTTAGTTCACACACGTGAATCTTTCTCACTCCTCTGTTTTTCTTCTTTGAAATGCGCGTTCTGTACTGGGGAAGCTTCCGGACCTTCAGAGGTATCTGGCTGAGGTACAGCCACTGGTGGTGGGTCTCTCTGAGACATGGTTACGCCCTCGACATTCTCTTTGGATGCCTGGTTTTACTGTTTACCATAGGGATCACCTTGCAGGGAGCGGTGGTGGCCTAGCTCTTCTTCAATGCAACCAGCTCAAGAGTACGACCTCTCTCTCCAAGCCTGTGAGAGTGGAGTGTTGGAAACTCTGGCTGTGAAACTTGCCTTGGGCACTCAGTGGTGCAACATACTCCTGATCTATAATCCGGGCAGGTCGGTTACACAAAGTGAATTTACCTATTACTTTAGACAACTCCATGGTTCTAAGCTGGTGACAGGAGACTTTAACGCAAGGCACCAGTTCTGAGAGCCATCCATTTCATTGGGATCAGTGAATCCCACAGGTAGGGCCCTGTTCCAAACCCTCCTTGCATCTCACCTTTCGTTGCTCACACCACCAGGTTTGGAGACTAGAGTGGATCCTTATACCGGGCAAGTTTCTATCCTCAGGTCGTTCTTGTGTGTGGGTATTTTACTACAGCTGCTGTTACTGTAAGTCCCTTCATGGGGAGTGATCATCTTCCAGTCCTTACTTCTACAAATGAAGCCTTAGCAGTGCCAGTGACGGCAGTTCGTTCACGGTGGAAAATCACCCAGGCTGGTTGGACACATTATAACCGGGTCCTTGCTGATTACAGCCTGCCTCAGGACCCCTAGCTGGATGAGGCTGTCACATTTCTTCAAGGGGCCATGCTTGAGGTGGGCTCGCGTTCATTCTGTCTCTCCGGGAGCTTCTCACATTCACGCCCCTGGGTTCCATGGTGGAATGATGAGTGCCTCCGAGCAGTGAAGGTGTGTCGGACAGCATGGGCACGGTGGTGGTGCCAACCCTCTCGGACTCAGCAGTTGGCTTACCGAAGGGCAGACGCTCTTTGTCGGCGAACCCTTCTCCAAGCGAAATGTGCATCCTGGGTTTTATTCTGTTCTTCTCTTTCTTTTCACACCTCTGCCAGTCAGGCATGGGTTTTTTTCCACTCCATGTTGGGATCACGTTCTGTAAGTACTTTTCCCCTGCTTGGGGAAGGAGCAGCTCCACTCTTACCCCAGGACAAGGCTGAGTCATTTGCACATTTCTTCGGTCCTATGTTTTCTCCTCCTCCTCCTCTACCCTCTAAGGTGATCAAATGGGGCCCTTTGCCACCTGCCATACCTGAGGTTCACTGCCAGGTGCTGGCATCTCCCTTTAGCTCCCATGAACTGCAGCGGGCACTTTCCCAACTTTCTTTCCACTCTTCTCCAGGGGAGGACAACTTACCCTATTCATTTATACTACATCTACCTCCCTCTTGTACAGAAGCTATGCTGGAGGTTTCCAATACCAGCTGGTCTACGGGTGTCTTCCCTGATATGTGGAAGTGCTCTCTTCTGATTCCGATTCTAAAGCTGGGCAAGGATGATACCCAACCAAGCTCTTACCGGGCCATTGCTTTACTGCCCTGCTTGGGTAAGGTGCTGGAACGACTGGTGGCTACCTGTCTCTCTTGGTGGACTGAGGACCTTACGTGTTGCAATGGGTGGCGCTTTGTCCTCACCCCGTCCTGTATACCGGGGAGTGCCCCAGGGATCTGTTCTTAGCCCACTCCTTTTCTCTGTCTTATTGTAGGATCTCCCTTCCTCCCAGGGAGTGCATACCCTGGTATATGCAGATGATGTGGCCCTTATGTGCAGTGCCCAGGCTTTACTGACAGCGCAGAAAACACTTCAGGGTGCCCTGCAATGCATAACATCATGGGCCCCCTCCTGGGGGTTGGAGGTTAGTGACACTAAGTCCAAGCTCTTATGCTCTACTAGACGCCAACTCCCCACTCTTCCATCAGTCTCATTGAATCAGACGCCAATCCCTTTGGTCTCCTCTCATCGCTGGTTGGGAGTCACCTTAGATACACCATTCTTGACATGGAAGAAACACATAGCGGCCCTCCACCTCTCGTGTGCACATCGCATTGCACTTATGTGCCGGATCTCTGGCACCAAGTGGGGGGCGGATCAAGACCTTCTCTTTAAGTTCTATACAGCTATGGTTCGCAGCAAGCTCACTTATGCGAGTGAGGTGTATGGCTCGGCTTCTTCCTCCTCTCTTCATCACTTATTGTCCAGAATTCAGCCATCCATAATATGCTGGGGGCATTTCCCTCCACCCCCATCACAGCCTTGGAGGCAGAGTCGGGGATAGTCCCTCTCTTGTCGGTGAGGACAGTGAGGAACTGTTTACGACTTCATCATATGGTCTCTCTGCCTTGTACTCACCCCTGCTGCCTCTCTCCACAGATGTGGGAGACAGCCTCTGTCCCCCCACGTTTGGTTCAGCCTTCGTTTGTAGCCAGGGCCCAGCGTTCCCTGACCTGCCTTACATTTCCTGTGCTTGTGATGACTCCCTCCCCTCTCCACTCTCCGGTTCCCCCCTGGCTGGACCTGATGCTATACATTCACCTGGATTGGCACTACAGGAACAGGGAACCCCCTCTGTTAGTTGCATTTCTATTGGAAGAGTTTCGCTCTGTTACATATGGCTCTTCATTCTCCGTCTACACGGATGGCTCAGCACAGACCTCCCCCCTTCCACATCCTCTGCGGCCTTCTTCGCTAATCTCTCCATGTCAAAAGTGGTGGATGGACCCTGCTCATTCTGCTCTGGCAGGGGAGCTCTTCGCCATTCACCAGGTTCTGGCTTTTGTCCTAGATCACATTCCCACACAACCATTGGTTCTCTTCTCTGATTCTCAATCTTCCCTGGCACTTTTGTGCTCTGCCCCTCCATGGTCACTGCGCGTCCTCGTTTGTTGGACACAATCCCTCCTCTTGAGCTTCTTGCGGAGCCCAGGTTGGAGCATCTCCCTTCAGTGGGTACCCGCCCATGTTGGAATCCGGGGCAATGAAGTGGCAGATCAGGCGGCCTCCCTCATGCACACACTTCCTACTATTACCCCTCTTGCCCTGGGCCACAGCGATTTCACAAGAGCTGTTTGAAAGGGAATCCGCCATCAGTGGCAAGAGGACCTGGCACACTCCCTCTCTTCTTCGGCGTTTTGCTCTGTCCGAACTTTTAACAGCCCTTGCCCTTGGGCTCACCATCCCAACCGCTCGGTGGATGTTGCACTGACTCGCCTTCGAGTCGGGCACTCACGACTGGCGGCTCATCTGTACTGCCTTTGGATGACAGACTCTCCGTACTGCCTGTGGTGTCCCTCAAAGCCTGAGACGGTGGAACACTTCCTGCTGTGGTGCCCACGTTATCACTCTGCACGGACTACTCTCCATGCAGCCTTGTGCGCTCTTAGGGTGCACACGTTCACTCTACCTGTCCTTCTCAACAGGGAGGGGTTTTGCCCTCTGGACCATCAGGAGATACTGGCCTGTACCTGCTCCTTCCTGCTGGCTTCAGGGCATATTAGGGACATATGATACACAGTTATTAGTCAAAACATTCTTCCACTTTGGTCGAAGTCCCCTATCCTAGCACTGGACGGCCGGGCTCGATACGGCGTATGCTGTCAGTGGCCCTGAAACCCAACAGAAGAAGAAGAAAATTCGACTAAGGATAACTACGTCATAGAGGCCTGAAGAGAAGAACCTACCCTCTTCCCCCTGAGTGTAGTAGCCTGGGCCATGGCTAAACAACTGCATTTTCCTTTGGTGCACGAAGGGACTACGGACAATACTGGCTTAGGAGTGGAAAAGTTATTTGATGGAAGCGCAAGTTTTGGACCAATGATCCACACAGAACGCGTACACGTTCCGAAGTCAGTGATGTCCGAAATAAACTTATTATCGAGGGAAGAGCTAGTGAGGGAACTCCAACTAGACCGCTCCTGCATGACCTCTGGAAGCTTGCTGTGTTGGGAGAGGAAGCCCATAATAGTGACTGCTGTACTATTGGAAGGGATACTGACAAAAAAGGAGGATCTCTTAAAGGGGACCATCAGGTAGTTTCACCTGTCCCATTTAGAGATCTGGCGTGTAAATTCGCCCATGAAAGCCCTTTAGGTGGGCATTTAGGACAAAAGAAGACTTTCGGGAAAATTGCTAAACATTTTACCTGGCCAAATATGAAAGAGAAGGTGGAGAAGTATGTGAAGAGCTGTCTTGTGTGTCAACTCATTGGTAAACCAGTGCATAATCCACCCCCATCACCGCTGAACCCTATTCCAGTGGAGGGTGAACCTTTTTTGCGCTTGGTGATTGATCGTGTTGAAAAACCGCTAGGTCTTAGCACGAGAGTTAGCAGCTGAGAACTTACTCTGAGCCAAACAAAAATGAAGAGTAGGTATCATCGACGAACCAAACTTCGTTCCTTTGAACCGAGGGATCAAGTTCTGGTACAACGGTTTAACCTGGGACATGCCCTTCAACCCAAATTTGAAGGTCCTCTGGAGGTTGTGAAATGTTTAACCCATAAACGGTCCAAGTGTATATATACGTTCACTACCCCAGTGCCCCGAATATTTTGAAAAATAAAAAAATTGTTTTTTTATTGAAAAAAAGAGCACATTTTTCTAAGTGTTATAGAATAAAAAAAAATTTCGGGTCAGTACTTACCGAGATATGAGGCCACAAAGTTGGCACTTGGAGATCATCTGGTGGCAACATGGAGCGCTGCCGCTTGTAGAATTGTCGATATACCTTTTTTTCTATTCTTTCGTATTATTTTATATAATTTTTATGTTCTGATAATTACAATTTATAGTAGTTCTTGTCATTTCATAACCAATCTTTGTTCTGACACTAGTATTAGGTACTGAAATTGTACTCAAATTGTCACAAACACAATGACAGGTGGACATTTACACCCGCCTTGGTCATTTACTATTGTCTTGGAATATATACAAAGTATTTATAGGTCCCAGCAATGTTTTGGATATGTGAAAGTATATAATAATAATAATAATAATAATAATAATAATAATAATAATAATAATAATAATAATAATAATAATAATAATAATGAGGGAGGGAGGGAGACATAATAATAATAAAATAATAAGTTGCCTTGAAGCATGAAAAACAAAGTCCACCCTGACAGTGACGTGATAAGATGAGATAACATTTGATAAGAGCTGACGTTTGAAGAGCATTCGCGAGGGTGCAGTGATAAGACTTAATAAGAAAAGATTAGGGGCTCGTTTTGTTTTTGCTGGTACACAAACATGTCTGTCTATTTGTCTGTCTGTCAAGCTCCCTGTCTATCTGTCTATCCGTCCACCTCTCTGTCTCAGAGAGAGCCACAAGACTGCGTCATCACGTTTACTCACATCTTCAAGCAGAGTATAGCACTTTGTCTGGATTTTTTGGGTTATCCTAGGTAATTTATACTACGTATACTTGTATTTATGTGTACCTGTGAGACAGAGATAGACAGACAGATAGAAAGAGATAGATAGACAGGGATAGAGAGACAGATAGACAGAGAAAGATAGAGACAAAGACAGAGACAGACATAGACACAGACAAATGGAGATAGAGCCAGGCCACCAGCAGCCAGCCAGTCACACAGCTGGCCAGCTGCATGGGTTATAAGACATTCTGAAAGGGTGTTGCACAAATATTGCACATGGGTTATTATGAGGTTTTTTGATATTTCCTCAACCACTTGTGGCCACATCCACCTCAAAGCCACTAAACTCAGGATCAAAATCACTTTCCTCTAAAAGTGGGAGTGTTAATACTATATGACATCAGTAAATCCCAGGTGTTTGCTGTGCTGTTTGCTCTAGCTGGCACTCATTTGAACTGGTGCTCCCACATGGTACTAAGTGGTCCCAGATTTTTTAATACCATGCACACAGAGTGTTAGGACCCATTCTATGCTGACAAGGCATCTCAGGCCAATCGTGCCAAATTTGAAGGCAGGAAAAATGAAACGTATATATACGTTTGGGGCACTAGCGGTAAAAACGTATATGTTTGAACCGTTTACGGGTTAAGGAAGGATGGTAGATTGCCTCGGAGGCCTAAGGGGTGGGCTTGGGCCAAAATATTATACTTCCAAGTTGTGTCATATGCCTTCTCAAGGTCAAAAAATATGGCAATAACTGAGTGGTTATTTGCAAAGGCATTACAAACATACGTATCCAAGTGTAGTATGGGGTCAATGGTAGAACGGCCCTTACAAAAGACATATTGACTGGTGGAGAGACTGTTTGTCTCTAAATACCACATTAAACGTCGATTTACCAGACGTTCCATCACCTTGCAAACTGCACTGGTAAGAGCAATGGGATGATAGTGGGAGGCATCGTGTCCCGTAGTACCTGGTTTGCGGAAAGGTAGAATAATGGCAGATTTCCACATCTGAGGAAGAACTCCTTGTGACCAAATAAGATAACCCTTTCAGGGTCCGTGCCGTAGATTTACGGCTATACATTAAGGGTCCAAACCGTAGATCTATGCCATCAGCTCAGCTCACTCTGATAAGCCATGAGCGGTAAATTTGGGCCTAGATATGAGAAAATACATCTATGTGGTATGTGTGCACCACATAAAACAAATCCTGCAGCACAGTGCATAATGAGAGGAAAAAACTGAGACCATAATTTTCAATTAAAACAGCGAATTTGCAGTGTTTTTTGTATGTTTTTTATACAGTGGTCCCGCAATAATCGTCCAGCCTGAAAGTTGTCCATTTCAGAAATAGTCCCGTTATTTCGTCTAAACATTGGCTCACAAATGGTCCATTAACTCGCTAATCGTCTTTCATCCTGAACGCGTACTCACGGCTCTGAGCTGCGTTGTCCTCCCTTCCCAGCCAGTGTGCCATTGTTTACCAGTGAGCGACTGTCCCCTCACGTGATCATACGAAATATTTCATAATATTAAATCCATTTTAGTGCTTGCAAGTGCTAAATAAGCTACCATGGCTCCAAAGAAAGCTCCTAGTGCCAAGCCTTTGGTAAAGAAGGTGAGAAATACAATTGAATTTAAGAAAAACATCATTGAACAATATGAAAGTGGCGTACGTGTGGGTGAACTGGCCAGGATGTATAACAAATCCCGTACAACAATATCTTCCATCACAGCCAAGAAAAAGGAAATCAAGGATGCTGTTGTTGCAAAGGGGGTAAATATGCTGACAAAAATGAGATCACAAGTACTCAAAGATGTTGAGAAGTTGTTATTGGTGTGGATAAACAAGAAACAATCAGCAGGAGATAGTCTTATGACGTCGCTTATTTGAGAAAAGGCTAGGCAGTTGCATGACGATTTGGTAAAGAAATTGCCTGCAACTAGTAGTGATGTGAGTGAATTTAAGGCCAGCAAATGCTGGTTTGAGAGATTTAAGAAGCGTACTGGCATACACAGTGTGATAAGGCATGGTGAGGCTGCTAGTTCGAACCAAAAAGCGGCTGAAAAATATGTGCAGGAATTCAAGGAGTACACAGAGGCTGAAGGATTGAAACCTGAACAAGTGTTCAATTGTGATGAAACAGTCCTCTTTTGGAAGAAAATGCCAAAGAGGACCTACATTACTCAGGAAGAAAAGGCACTGCCAAGACACAAGCCTATGAAAGACAGGCTGACGCTCAAGTTCTGTGCTAATGCTACTGGGGATTTCAAAGTGAAGCTGTTACTAGTGTACCATTCTGAAAATCCCAGAGTGTTCAAGAAAAACAATGTTATGAAGAGTAAATTGTGTGTGTTTTGGAGATATAATAATAAGGCATGGGTTACGAGGGACATTTTCGTCGACTGGTTCAACGAAGTGTTTGACCCTAGTGTGAAGAATTACCTCCTGGAAAAGAAATTGGTTGGAGGGAGGGGGTAAAGGAGGTTTTGTGTGCGAGGGGCTTGGACTTCCAGCAGGCATGTGTGAGCGTGTTTGATAGGAGTGAATGGAGACAAATGGTTTTTAATACTTGACGTGCTGTTGGAGTGTGAGCAAAGTAACATTTATGAAGGGGTTCAGGGAAACCGGCGGGCCGGACTTGAGTCCTGGAGATGGGAAGTACAGTGCCTGCACTCTGAAGGAGGGGTGTTAATGTTGCAGTTTAAAAACTGTAGTGTAAAGCACCCTTCTGGCAAGACAGTGATGGAGTGAATGATGGTGAAAGTTTTTCTTTTTTGGGCCACCCTGCCTTGGTGGGAATCAGCCAGTGTGATAATAAAAAAATAAAAAAAAATAAAAGAAATTGGATCTTGAGTGCCTCCTAGTAATGGACAATACACCTGCTCATCCTCCAAAATTGGATAACCTAATTCTGAAGGAGTTTGGGTTCATCACAGTAAAGTTCTTGCCCCCGAATACTACTCCTCTCCTCCAGCCCATGGACCAGCAGGTCATTTCAAACTTTAAAAAACTCTACACCAAAGCAATGTTTCAAAGGTGCTTTAATGTGACCTCAGACACTCACTTGACCCTAAGAGATTTTTGGAAAGAACCCTTCAGTATTCTCCATTGCATAAGCCTTATAGGTAAGGCTTGGGAGGGAGTGACTACCAGGACTTTGAACTCTGCTTGGAGAAAATTGTGGCCAGATTGTGTCCACAAGAGGGATTTTGAAGGGTGTGAGGTGGCCCCTGATGAGCCTATGTCAGTTGTGAACTCTATTGTGGCACTGGGGAGTTCCATGGGGTTGGATGTGAATTTGGAGGATGTGGAAGAGTTGGTGGAGAACCACAATGAAGAGCTAATCACTGAGGAGCTGCAAGAGCTTCAGCATGAGGAGCAACAGATTGCAGTTCAGAATCTTGCTGCAGAGGAGGAGGAAGAGAGATGGAAGAAGGTGCCTTATTCAGAAATTAATGAGATTTTTGAAATGTGGGGTAGGATGGAAAGATTTATGGAGAAACATCACCCTGAGAAGGATGTTGCAAACCATATCGGCAACTTGTACAGTGACAGAGTCTTGGCCCATTTTAGGGAAGTTTTAAAGAGACGCCAGAAACAGAGCTCTCTGGACAGTTATTTTTGCAAGACAGGACTCCAGTGACTCTCAAGCTGGTCCTAGTGGCATTAAGAAACAGAGAAGAGAAGTAACCCCAGAAAAGCAATTGGTACCTGAGGTGTTGATGAAAGGGGATTCCCCTTCCAAACATTAAATAATCCAATCTCTCTCCTCCTCCAGTCTTCCATACACTAAGAAGAATCTCCAATAAAGGTTAGTGTTATGCTGTTAATGTTTCATTCATCATGTCCCATTGCATTGTTTATATACCATGCAAAAAATTTGTTTGTTTTAATACTTCTGGGTGTCAGGAACGGATTAATTTTATTATGGGGAAAATTGATTCGAAAATCGTCTATTTCGATAATAGTCCCACTTCCAGGAATGGATTATGGACGATAACTGAGGGACCACTGTAGTTGTATTTGCGATTTCTTGGTCTCATATGATAGAATGGAAGATATATTACAGAAATAGAGAAGATTTTGATTGGTTTAGTAATGGAAATCTCTTGAAACCGAGCTCAAAGAAGCAGAAATGTTCAATTTTTGCTGATGTTCAAGCATAAACAAATGACCTCACATGTCTAATACATGCCAGCTGATGGGTCTAGCATACATTGACAAATGTGGTGATATTATTTATACAATTATTAATATTGCATAACAGAAATCTTCTATTTTTTGGTTTGAATAAAAATTCATTATCTGAATAAAAAATCAAAATAGAGTTAATTTGTAAAGCCTTAGAACATAACTAATCAACAGAGGAATTGTTAGTTTAATGCCAGGAATGCCTGCATTGTTTATTCTGGACCTTATTTTGAAATTAGAATATTTTGAACTTTGCATTAAATTGGACAAATTACTAATTCCCGATCACTTTATTTTGTAGTTGAAACAGTTGACATGGCGATTTCTTGTGCTCAATCGATAGAAGTAATACTAGTGAAATAGCTAAGAATTTGGTTGACTGGAATAATGTAATTGGCCTAAAATGAGAGCCAAAGTCGGCAAAAGCGCTGATATGTAAATAACGCTGACACATCAAAATTCGCGAGAGCATAATTTCGTCAATTTTCCATCAAATTTCATACTTTTTGCTTTATTACCTTCAGAAAAAGATTCTCTAGCATTTCATAAGAAAAAATAACAAAATTATTTCTTGAAAATTCTTGGACCCTGGTGTGCACTTGGAAATTTGGCCTCTGGACCCTGAAAGGGTTAAAGAGTTGTAAGAGGACTGCAAAAGCTGACTGATATAAATGTTATAACATCCGAATATGAATGTCATCAGGCCCAGCTGCCAATGATCGGCAAGCTGAGAGTGTTGCCTCCAGTTCCAGAAGTGTAAAAGGCACATTATGATATTCTTCTTTGAGAGAAGAAAAGTCCAAGGGCGCTAACTCTCTGGCAGACTTTGAGGAAAGAAACGAGGGCCATAGATGGAACCCCTGAGAAATACAGACCAGATGATTACCAATTTCAATGGCAACGTCAAGAGGGTTGCTATATTAACACCGGCAACCTGCAGAACAGGAGCCAGGTTGGGAGAGTATTTACCATTCAGTTTCCATACTTTTTCTCAGATTGCACTCATACAGGCAGCAGAGGTGATGGTGGAAACATAATCTCGACAGCAAGTGCGTTTAGCATCACGGATGACATGGCGACCAACCGCTCACTTCTGCTTAAAATCAAGAGTTCTCTGTGGTTCTATTGTACCGGTACCTGCCCCACGCAGCGCATTTCAAACGTACCGCCTCAGCACAAGCAGGAGATCACCAAGGCACGCACTTCTGAGAATGCCTGCCCAAGGTTTGGGTTATAAAATGAGAAGCCGCAGTTAAAACTGAGGTCAAGAAGAGGTGTAAAAGCTCATCAGTAGAAGATGAAGAAGGAACTTCACTAAAAGCAGTTAGTTGCGAGTAAAGGTCCCAATTTGCTCGATCAAATTGCCAGGGTGGGCTATGAAGAGGTGGTGAATATGAAGAAGTAAGAATGATTGGAAAATGATCGCTGTCATGTAAGTCCAGGAGGACAGACCAGGTGAAGTCTAGTGCAGTGGAGGAAGAGCAGAGCAAGAGATCGACGCAAGAGAGAGTATGAGTAGGAGGATCAAAATGAGTGGGAGTACCCGTATTTAACCCTTTCAGGGTCCAAGGCCCAAATCTGGAGTCACGCACCAGTGTCCAAGAATTTTAAAAAAAAAAATTTGTTATTTTTTCTTATGAAATCGTAGAGAAAATTTTTGTGAAGGTAATAAAACAAAAAGTACGAAATTTGGTGGAAAATTGACGAAATTATGCTCTCGCGAATTTTGATGTGTCAGCGATATTTACGAATCGGCGATTTTGCCGACTTTGACTCCCATTTTAGGCCAATTACATTATTCCTATCAACCAAATTCTTAGCTATTTCACTAGTATTACTTCTATTCTATCGATTGAGCACAAGAAATCGCCAAGTCAACTGTTTCAACTACAAAATAAAGTGATCGGAAATTGTTAATTTGGCCAATTTAACACAAAGTTCAAAATATTCCAATTTCAAAATAGGGTCCAGAATAAACAATGTAGGCATTCCTGGCACTAAACTAACATTTCCTCTGTTCATTAGTTATGTTTTGAGGCTTTACAAATAAATTCCATTTTGATTTTTTATTCACATAATGAATTTTTATTCACACCAAAAAATAGAAGATTTACTGTTATGCAATACTGTAATAATTGTATAAATATCATCACCATATTTGTGAATGTATATTAGACCCACCAGCTGACGTGTATTAGACGTGTGAGGTCGTTTGTTTACTCTTGAATATCGGCAAAAATTTAACATTTCCGCTACTTTGAGCTCAGTTTCAAGCCATTTCCAGTGCTAAAACCAATCAAAATCATCTCTATTTCTGTAATATGTCTTCCATTCTATCAAATGAGACCAAGAAATCGCAAATACAACTATAAAAAACATACGAAAAAACACTGCATTCATGATTTCAGTTTTTTTCTCTCATTATACACAGTGTGCTGCAGGATCTGTTTTATGTGGTGCACACATACCACATAGATGCATTCTCTCATATCTAGGGCCAAATGTACCACTCACAGTTTATCAGAGTGAGCTGAGCTCATGGCGTAGATCTACGGTTTGGACACTCACCATAAAGCCGTAGATCTACGGGACGGACCCTGAAAGGGTTAAAACATGGATAGGGTGAGAAGCGAGAAAAGCCTCTTAACTGAATGCCACAGAAGTCACAGTGAGACCCCCCTGGAGGAAATGGTGGGCATTAAAATCACCAAGTAACAGAAGTGGTGGCGGTAAGGACGAAACAAGAAAGGCAGCATCTGGGATAGATAATGCCCGAGAAGGAGAGAGATACAAAGAACAGATTGCATACCACTTATTCAAGAGGACAAGGGCTGCAGTGTAATGCAGCGAAGTATGAACAAATAGCTGACAGTATGGAACATCAATGCGTATAAGAAGGGCACTTTCATTAAAGGATCCATCAGAAAAAGGATCCAAAGAATACAATAAATCATAGCCTGGGATGGATAACAGCGGAGTTTAACCCTTTCAGGGTCCGTCCCGTAGATCAACGGCTTTACGTTGAGTGTCCAAACCATAGATCTACGCCAAAATTCTAGCGCCGTCAAATTTAGCGCGAAAACGCTCATAGGCCTACATGTGAGAGAACGGGTCTGCGTGGTGGGTGTGCGCCATAAACAAAAAATCTAGGCGCCCGCATAGCATTGTGTGAACGCCGGGTCAGTTACTCTTGTTCACCATGCCTCGTCGCAAGTCAGCTCTCACTCCCCGGAAAATTGGGACTCTCCTCTTCCTATCTGATAGTTCTGACACTGATGGAAATGGAAATGAAGACGAATTCTACGGCTTTGATCAGTTAGTGACCGAAAAGAATGACCAGGATATCGATAATAGTGTAGAAAACCCTGACGATCCTCAACCTTCTACCTCTGGTGTGGGCACTCGTGATTCACGGTCGGTTGTTCCTCATCGCAAGAGAAAACTAATATTTTCGCGTGGCCAGGCCTCTGACTTCACTAATGATGATGATAGTGACGTGGACTGTGATTTTATTGTGCTCGACGATCAATCGAGTAGTGATAGTGAGGAATCATATTCACCAGTGAAGCGTCGGTATGTTCGCCGCCGCATGCGCTCGGGTAGTGTACCCTATGCTGTGCCCAGGGGATGGAGTACATCCCGGAGTACATCCCGTGGCCCAACACCAGTTTTAGGTAGTGATAGTGAGGATGATGTGGCTACACTTGGCATGGATAGACCACAGGCATCAGTGGATGGTGTTAGTGGTGATGGTAGTGGCACCGCCATGCGTGACTCACCAGGCCACGCTGGGACCCACGCTGCTGACTCGTCAGTTCAAGGACAAAGCGGAGCGCCAGTCAACAGTCCACCACAACCACAACCACCTGCACAACCAGCCTATGATGTCCAGTATCCACCAGCAAACCGTATGTGGGATTGGCAGCAAAATCCCAATTTTGTTCCCAAGCCTCACCACTTTGATGATTCTCAAAGTGGAATTCTACCTACTTGTCCCCTTGGAACCACGGCCAATGAACTGGAATTCTTTGAATTATTCTTTGACCAGCCATTGATGGAAATTATTGTCAGGGAAAGTAATAAGTATTTTGAGTACACCATGGCAAATACGATCTCATCACCACAGTCAAGACTACACAGGTGGAAAGAGACGACTGTTGCAGAAATGTATTTGCTTTTTGCAACAATAATGCTTATGCCTCACGTCTATAAGCATAATATAAAAGCATACTGGTCCACAGATCGGCTAATTTCTACCCCGGTCTTCAGTGAAATCATACCAGTGAACAGGTTTATCTTACTCTTACGTATGTTGCACTTCTCTGACAAAACCAGGCCTGACAGAAGTGACAGGTTATACAAGATTAGAAATGTTTTCATGTATCTCAAACAAAAGTTCAGCATATACTTTTATCCATTCAAGAATCTTGTAATTGACGAGTCTTTGATTTTGTTCAAAGGTAGACTGTCATTCAAACAGTATATACAGAGCAAGAGGAAATGCTTTGGTATAAAACTGTTTGTACTCTGTGATTGTGACAGTGGCCTGGTGTTGGATATTGTTGTATACACGGGTAGTAAAACATTGAAAGATACCAAGATGTTATTGGGTATCTCAGGTGACGTAGTGAGAAACATGATGGCACCTTATCTTGGTAAGGGGCATACATTATATACCGATAACTGGTACACAAGCCCATTACTCAGTGATTTCATGCGAGTGAAAAAGACAGATGTGTGTGGCACAGTGCGTTCTAATCGTAAACATATGCCCAGGCTCAACGCAGGTGCTCGTGGTGATGACGTGCAGGTATTTACTGCCAATGACATCATGGCATTTGTTATGGGGCTATGGGACCCAACATGTATTTATAAGTAACAGTTACTCTGGAATACCTAATTATATTGAATTGATGGGGACTCAGTTCTAAATGTCATAAGGGCTGATCAACCTTATGACTGAGAGGCAGCTGGGTCAAGCCTATTTTTCTCAATATAATAGGTTATACTATAGACACATAAACACACAATTTAAATAAGTAGTTTATAAAGTTGTATTTCTTTTTGTAAAAGTAAAATTAAGGGTGGTAGAAATGTGGTAACTGGAGAATTGTGCTTGGCAACAGTCTTTTGTTTTGGTGGGAGGAGCTTAGCTAGTCTTTCTCTGTCTCCCTCTCACTGAGGCTCTCTCTCTGTGGCTGACCTTCAACCTGGCAGGATCTCTGGGTCCTTCTTCTATCTTTTGGGGCATTATGTGTGCTCCAGGGGTGAGTTTTTATAATTTAGGTTGTGGCCACCATACCCAGGGTGACTAAAGTGTGTCAAAACACTGGTTAGCCCAGAGTTATGTCAAGAAGAGAGAAAGACAAAAGTTGTTGGAATACACCATGTGGAGAACAGCTATGGAGTGTGTAGATCTTTGTTTTTAAAATGTGAGGCTGTAATTGTATATTCTGTACATATCTATTGAGAATACAGTTATATTTTTATAGTAGTAGTTTCATAACCTGTGAAGAGGGCTGGTGAAAGGATATCAGAGACACTCAGGATGATCAGCCATAATGTAAGTATTACCCCTAGACAGATAAGGCCATTAAGTAAAAACCTACCCCACACTAGAACATGTAGTGAGAACCTCACTATCAAAGTAATAAGGGACAACCAACGTAACATGGGAGCTTGACCGGGAGAGTTATTTGACTGCTAAAATAACTCAAAACATTCTTTGAACTATATGTACTGGTATGGGGTAATAACAGTTGCATGTTTCTGGTAGAAGATTTACCAAGGTGGTGTCAGTGGAAGTGTTGTTTTCATATATTAGTTTACAGGTTGTTTTTCTCCTAAGGTGGGAGAAAGGTTGAGTAACACATTTTTGTTGTGGTTATGGTAAGTGCTATGTGCATAGTTTACATTCAATTTGTGTTATTTTATGTGCCTGTGGGAAAACTTTGTCCACTGATACTGTAAGAGGGAAGCAAGTGTTTAAAGATAAAACTATGTCAGAAGTTGAGTCTTTCAACTTTTCAGGCTTCAGGGAGGAAGGTAATAATTCATCAGTAAACATGCCTGTTAACAGTGAACATGAGGGATCACCTACCCCAGGTGTTACAGAAATGGAATGGATGAGACTGAAATTAGCTGTGCTAGAGGCTGAAATGAAATTAATGAAAGCTAAAGAGGAAGAGCGTCAGAGGTTAGGAGGTTCTGAACAAGAGCCTGAGCAGTACTTTAACATAACTAAAGCTGCAAATTTTGTCCCTAAGTTTACAGAGAGTGACCCAGATAGATATTTTTCTTTTTTTTGAGAAGACTGCTTTGGAGCAAGGATGGCCCAAACAGAAGTGGGCTACCCTAGTTTGCACACAACTTGTGGGTAAAGGATTCCAGAGAGTAGAGACTCTGGAGGGGCAAATTTTTTCTGATTATGATAAGATTAAAGAGGAAGTATTGCTTGCATACCAAATGATACCTGAGAAATATAGACAAAAGTTCAGGAATCAAAAATTTCAGGATGGGCAGACCTTAACTGAGTTTGGGAATGAGAAACTGTTCCTTTTTAAGAAATGGGTTTGTTCCAAAGGAGTTAATAAAGACTATAACAAATTAGTAGATCTGATGCTTCATGAGGAATTGTACAATACAATCCCTGTTGACCTCAGAGAGTATCTGGAAGACAAAAACCCAGATAATCTTTCAGAAGCACTGGATCTAGGTGACTGATTCTTGGCTCGCTGGGAATTGGTAAGTAAAAACACTCATGCTGCTTCTGAAAATTTCCCCACTCATTCTAAACCTTATTCTAAGTCCTATGGTCATAAAGGTAAGTGGGACAAGAATTTTCAGGGACAAATGAAGGCTGAGGTGCCCTCTAAAATAGAAGGAAAAGGTAAGTCAGCTGGAGTTCAAAGTTTACCTAGACAATCAGATAATTTTTAAGGTCTTCGAGTAAACAGTACCAGTCCTACACCAAATGGTAAAAATACCTTTAAGAGTTATGCCTGTTACTACTGTAACAAAACTGGACACACACAAAAGTTTTGCTGGTCAAGGCGGCGAGATCAGGAAAGGGAGGAACCACCCCAGAGGACTCTAACTGCAGAGATACATCCAGTTGCCTGCATTAGGTCTTCAAGGCAAGGTGAGGAGGAACCTTTGGATCTAGACCCCAGGATGTGTATATTTTCTAGTACGTCCACAGTTGGTTTGCAAAAGGATGTAGGCAGAGTTGAGGACATATTGTCCTTCAGAGATGGATGTAGCACCTACTTTTTGCTACGTGCTGGAGTGCTACCAGTGTCTAAGGATACCTATACTGGGGTAGGTATATTGTTGAAGGGTATTACGGGTTCAACCATAAGGACACCGGTACACAAATTATGGGTAGAATCTACATACCAAGTTGGCTATCTCCCTGTAGGTATCTCAGATGAAATTCCCTTCGAAGGGGTCGACCTCTTATTAGGGAATAATGTTATGGGCCTGTTAGACAGTGAAGAACCACTAGTATGGGGGCAACCAGGCCCCAAAGTTTGGGAGAAGAAGGCTAGGGCGACCCTACCAGACCTTTTCCCTGTTGGTGCCAAGGGTAATCCTTATATTTCTCATGAGGATGGTGAGGACTTAGATTTGGAAACTCTATTTCCTGAGGTTGAACTGCAGTCAACTAAAGAAAAGGATACCACAACCCGAGTTGAGCCTAATCAGTGCAGAGATCAGTTAAATAGTGTGAGAGAGGCTGCACCTGCTAGGGTGCAATTAATTTCTGTGCAGGAAAATGTCGCTGTTGCTGAGGAAGAGATCTTACAGTTAAATAAGTGTTTTCATTTCAGGGAGGAAACTCTTACAAAGAATTCACCTCTGTTTGCAGTATCGATGGAAGGAGAACAAGGGTTTTGTCCCCAGGTGGTGATGTTCAAGGTTTCCAGGCATTTCTTCTGGTCTCAGCTGTGGGAGACTGTCAGAGAGCATATTGAGACCTATCATGTCTTTCAAATTATAGGGAAACCTAGTCGAAGTATTAAACCTGTTCCCTTTCAGTCTATTTCAGCACCAGGTGAACCCTTCAGCAAGCAGGTAGTAGATGTACTTGGTCTATTCCCAAGGACCAAACTGGGAAATGATTATTTACTCACAAAAATTTGCTCCACTACCAGGTACCTGGAAGCAGTCCCTCTACATAAGATAACTGCTCATGTAGTCTAAAGGGTTTTGATGAAGTTCTTTTTTCATGTTGGTTTTCCTCAAGCAGTGCAAAAAGACCAAGGGCCTAACTTTACCTCAAAGTCTTTTAGAAATGTTTTGAAGGGATTAAAAGTAGAGCCTCAGTGTTCAACTGTGTATCACTCTCCATCTCAAGGGGAAATAGAGAAATTACATCAAACCCTCAAGACAATGATGAAAGCCTATGGTATAGACAATACTAACAACTGGGATGAGAGGATCCCTTTCTTTGTATTTGCTGAGTGGGGAAGCACTCTGGAATCTCTGAGCTATTGGCTTGGGGAGGATGGTGATGCTCCCCCCTCGGAGCTTTTTCTCAGTTTCAGATACTGTTTGGCTCGTATGAGGTGGATGGTACCAGTGAACGTGCCCATCAACCAGACCAGGATGATGATATGGGACCATAATGTGGACCATGATACTCTGGAGGCTGGAGAGGAAGTGCTGATACTGGAGCCAATTCATGTGAAAATCTGTATGGCAAGTTGCTGTGAACTGAACATGTTGTGGGGGAAGTTCCCAGGGGTTAGATATAAAACCCACACCCCCAAGCAAGAAAAGAATGAGTATAGTGTACACAGTAACCGGTTAAAGGGTTTGAAGTTATGTCAAAAATTCAGAGAGACCAACGTTTTAATGGAATGTAAAGGGCTGCAAAACAATAATCTGTATGAAATACCAAAAGAGTATTTAAGAAATAACGTGTGTGTAAAAGATTTTGGGAAATGCATGCTTGGTTTTAATGAGGAAAATGTTGGAGAGTTGGCTCAGCCACCTTGGAACTTCATAAAAGTTTGGGATGTCAGTAATGGGGAAAAGTTGAAACTCCATGAAGAAATTGTTAAGGAAGCTGAGCCAATTCAACAATTTTTGTGTGGGAAAAATCTGTATGAAAAATTGGAGATGGAGGAAGAAGTGAAATTCTTCCAACACCAGTTTGTAGTGCTTAGTGAGAGTCAGTGGGCATTCCCATGCTTCATGGTTCCCAAATTAGATGGCACCCTGGGCATAAGCACTGACTACCACAAAGTACATTTAACAACTAAGGTTTACAGGATTAGAAAGATTGATACTTATGCACTAAGAGATGCAAACATTTTAAATAAACTAAAATATAGGGCAGGAAGATGTGATTTCCATGGCCTGTGTTCCAGTACCATTTTAATGTGTGTAATGCAAATTGTGTTCATTGTGTGCTTAAAATTTGTGTGAGATGGAACGTGATGGTATTTGTGTAAACTTGATGTATCCAACCTGGGTGCAAAGAGATGTCTTTGGTGTTTGTTGTTGCACTGCGAGAGGTTGCAGAACTGTTACTATCTATGAACAACCTTCTAAGTTTAAATGTCAACATTTTACCACAGGAAAGAAAATTTTCATTTTGGGGCTGGCTATTCAGCATTTGTACATGTCTCAGGATTTCTTCATCCTGTTCCTGTGTATGGTGACTAAAATCAGACTCTTAAAATGGGCTTTGTTCCTACAGCCTTTTAATTTGGAAGTCAAATATATAAAAGGCTCAGAGAATGTGGTTACTGATGCTCTCTCTAGATGTTTCATGTAGATGCATGGTGTGTACTTTGTACATAGTGTTTGTCATGTGCTGACCTTGTTGTTTTTGCAGTGGTGAACTCTCGGCGAGCCTGAGTACTCCCTACCAGCCATCTGACTGTGAAGGAGTCGAGTCGGAGCCAAAAGTGTGACGAGGGTCAGGGTGTACGTAAATGTGAGTTGAGGCAGTGGATGACAACCTTCGGTAACATGAGACGTTCAGGAAGGTATGTGATGTTGTGTCTTGGTGTGCTCTATATACAAAACGGCCCGACGATTTGCCTTTGTGGTCCCTTGGATCCCTCCATGTTCTATGTCAGCCTCCTCTTCATAAGTTTGGAGGATCTGTGTGGAGTGGGACCTCGGAAGATGGGCTTGAGTGCCTGACCATGTTAAGGATTGTGAGTGTTGACTGGAAGTCTCACTGTTGGTTTGGCCACCAAGTGAGAGACACCGTGACATGTTTTGTGAAGTTTCCTGCCTGGTGTACACCTGACTGCTCTGGGTTTGGCTCTACTCTCGTCTCCTGATCAGGAAGATGCCACCCTGGAGTACCAGTTGCTTGCTGGATTACCGTAGCAGAGGCACAGGCCTGTTGGTGCGGGCTTTCACAGTGGGCATTGTGTGCAAATCTTGCATTGTAATGGGTATTGTTTTTAAAAGCCACTAAAATTGTAAATAGTTACACACTTGAGTATATGGGTATGGTTAAAATGCTTTTCTAAAAAATTCTGCAATCTGTTGTAAATAACAGTAAAGTGAAGAGTAGTTATGGTGCTGGGAAAAATGTAGCATTTCTAGTAGTCTTGTTTACCGCCTTCAGACTTAAGTAATATACCTTTTACTAGCCGTATCCTGAGGGACACGGATAGCTTTTGTGAGACTTCGTCTGGAGGTGGGGGTGTTATGGGGCTATAGGACCCAACATGTATTTATAAGTTACTCTGGAATACCTAATTATATTGAATTGATGGGGACTCAGTTCTAAATGTCATAAGGGCTGATCAACCTTATGACTGAGAGGCAGCTGGGTCAAGCCTATTTTTCTCAATATAATAGGTTATACTATAGACACATAAACACACAATTTAAATAAGTAATTTATAAAGTTGTATTTCTTTTTGTAAAAGTAAAATTAAGGGTGGTAGAAATGTGGTAACTGGAGAATTGTGCTTGGCAACAGTCTTTTGTTTTGGTGAGAGGAGCTTAGCTAGTCTTTCTCTGTCTCCCTCTCACTGAGGCTCTCTCTCTGTGGCTGACCTTCAACCTGGCAGGATCTCTGGGTCCTTCTTCTATCTTTTGGGGCATTATGTGTGCTCCAGGGGTGAGTTTTTATAATTTAAGTTGTGGCCACCATACCCAGGGTGACTAAAGTGTGTCAAAACACTGGTTAGCCCAGAGTTATGTCAAGAAGAGGTAAGGACAAAAGTTGTTGGAATACACCATGTGGAGAACAGCTATGGAGTGTGTAGATCTTTGTTTTGAAAATGTGAGGCTGTAATTGTATATTCTGTACATATCTATTGAGAATACAGTTATATTTTTATAGTAGTAGTTTCATAACCTGTGAAGAGGGCTGGTGAAAGGATATCAGAGACACTCAGGATGATCAGCCATAATGTAAGTATTACCCCTAGACAGATAAGGCCATTAAGTAAAAAGCTATCCCACACTAGAACATGTAGTGAGAACCTTACTATCAAAGTAATAAGGGACAACCAACGTAACAGCATTACGGTGGCATGACAAACGAGATGTCACATTGTTGACAACCATTCACCATAATGAAATGCAAGACAGTGGCAAAGTTGATAAAGTGACTAATGAACGTATTCGAAAACCAGTGTCAGTGATTGATTATACACAAAACATGCGCTTGGTTGACAAGTGTGACATGCAGATTGGTTTTGTTGACTGTGTTCGTAAGAGTTACAAGTGGTACATGAAACTTTTCTTCCATCTCATGTACATTTCAATGCTCAATGCATATAATATGTACCAAATAAAGACTGGCAACAGACCACCATATGGTGAATTTTGTTTGTCTGTTGTCAGACAACTCATAATGAAGTACCAGGTAACAACACCTGCTATACAACATGGTCCTCGAATTCCTCAGGATACACCCAAGCGTTTGAGGAGAGAAGGTGATCATTTCATAATACAGCTTCTTTCAACTCAGAAGAAATTTGCTCAGAAGAGATGCATCGTCTGTGCACAAACAAAACGACGGCAACAAAGACGCAAAGACACTCGGTTTATGTGTGAGGAATGTAAGGTGCCTCTGTGCATGGTGCCTTGTTTCAAGGAGTTCCACAAGCTCCAGCAGTTTTAAAACCATGTCCAGTGATTGTAAATATGTAAATATATGATAGAACATTAGTATTATACAATATTTGTGTATGTTTATTGTAATAAACAACAGTGGTAAACAATAATATGATAATAACTTTAGTGCGGATATTGTGTTCAATACAGTGAGTTTATATATATATATTATATACAGTATTGGTCTCTCAGGCCCCAAATGTTAGTAGGAATAGAAAAAAATTGGGAAAGAAAAGAAAAAACAACTAAAACCACAAAATAATGTACAGTGGACCCCCGCATACCGTTGGCATCACATAACGATTAATCCGCATACCGCTTGCTTTAATCGCAAAAATTTTGCCTCGCATACCGCTTAAAAACCCGCTCACCGCTGTTCGTCCGAGACGCGTCCAATGTGCGCCTTAGAAAGCCTCACATGTTCCGCCGGTGGCATTGTTTACCAGCCAGCCTCCGCGGTAGCATCCAAGCATACAATCGTAACATTTCGTATTATTACAGTGTTTTTGGTGATTTTATCTGGAAAATAAGTGACCATGGGCCCCAAGAAAGCTTCTAGTGCCAACCCTACAGCAATAAGGGTGAGAATTACTATAGAGATGAAGAAAAAGATCATTGATAAGTATGAAAGTGGAGTGCGTGTCTCCGAGCTGGCCAGGTTGTATAATAAACCCCAATCAACCATCGCTACTATTGGTGGTACAGCTGCTGCTGCTGCACTGTCAGCTGCTGCTGCTGCTGTAGCATCGTCTGCTGCTGCTGTAGCATCGTCTGCTGCTGCTGTAGCATCGTCTGCTGCTGCTGTAGCATCGTCTGCTGCTGCTGTAGCACTGTCAGCTGCTGCTGCTGCTGTAGCATCGTCTGCTGCTGCTGTAGCATCGTCTGCTGCTGCTGCTGCTGTAGCATCGTCTGCTGCTGTTGTAGCATCGTCTGCTGCTGCTGTAGCATCGTCTGCTGCTGCTGTAGCATCGTCTGCTGCTGCTGTAGCATCGTCTGCTGCTGCTGTAGCACTGTCAGCTGCTGCTGCTGCTGTAGCATCGTCTGCTGCTGCTGTAGCATCGTCTGCTGCTGTAGCATCGTCTGCTGCTGCTGTAGCATCGTCTGCTGCTGCTGTAGCATCGTCTGCTGCTGCTGTAGCACTGTCAGCTGCTGCTGTAGCATCGTCTGTTGCTGCTGTACCACCGTCAGCTGCTGCTGCTGCTGTAGCATCGTCTGTTGCTGCTGTACCACCGTCAGCTGCTGCTGCTGTATCACTGTCAGCTGCTGCTGCTGCTGCTGTAGCACTGTCAGCTGCTGCTGCTGCTGCTGTAGCACCGTTGTTGGTGTGGCTTATTGAGAATACCAAGAAACAATTAACCCCAGAGGATTTGCCACCCAGGATAACCCAAAAAAGTCAGTGTCATCGAAGACTGTCTAACTTATTTCCATTGGGGTCCTTAATCTTGTCTCCCAGGATGCAACCCACACCAGTCGACTAACACCCAGGTGAACAGGGAAAAATGCCTGGAACTAGTGCTCATATTGGTGAATTTAAAGCCAGCAAAGGTTGGTTTGAGAGATTTAAGAATCGTAGTGATATACACAGTGTGATAAGGCATGTTCTGGAAGAAAATACCAAACAGGACCTACAGTACTCAGGAGGAAAAGGCACTCCCAGGACACAGTGTCTCATCAGTCATTGCTGCATCTTCAATAAAGGTAAGTGTCATTTATTCTTCATTTAGTAGACTAGTACATGCACAATATATACTGTGCATGTACTACTCTACTATTGTGCATGTATCCTTCTCTTTGTGTGTAGGAAAATGTATTTTTCACGTGGTAAAATTTTTTTTTCATACTTTTGGGTGTCTTGCACGGATTAATTTGATTTCCATTATTTCTTATGGGGAAAATTCATTCGCATACCGATTATTTCGCATACCAATGAGCCCTCTTGCACGGATTAAAATCTGTATGCAGGGGTCCACTGTAATGCGCGTATGTGGAATTCGTCGATGTTGCCGCCACCACATCATTTTTGACAAACTTCTTGGCACTGTATCTCGGTAAGTACTGATCAGATTTTTTTTTTGTCTTATTACCTTCACAAAAATATGCTCTTTAATTCTGTAAGAAAAAAAAAATTTTTTTTTTCAAAATTTCTTGGACACTGGAGCACCACTTCAGATTTTGGCCTTGGACCCTGAAAGGGTTAATTTTGGTTCTTGTAAGCAAACACCAACAGGGGAAAACCGGGACAGCAACATCTAAAGCGCAACCTGATTACCTTCAAGGCCATGGATATTCCACTGTAAACAGGCCATGATTGGTACTTTAACCCTTTGACTGTCGCGGTCGTATATGTACGTCATAGGAGATACTGTGTTTGACGTATCTATACGCATAAATTCTAGGGGCTTCAAATCAAGCAGGAGAAAGCTGGTAGGCCCACATGTGAGAGAATGGGTCTCCATGGTCAGTGTGCACCATATAAAAAAAATCGGGGAGCCAGTGGTGCATTGTGGGAATACCATTTCAGTTGTCCTTTTTCAGCATGTCTAGTGGTAAGAAATATGTGACTTCCCTGCAAATCTGGGACTCTTCTCTTCCCAAGTGATGCTCTAACACAGATGGAAGTGTCAATGAAGATCAATTTCATGATTTCGAGGAGTTTGAGACCAAAAGCAATGGAGGAGGTGGAGGAGGAGGAGGAGGAGGAGGAAGGAGGAGGAGGAAGAGGAGGAGGAGGAAGAGGAGGAGGAAGAAGAGGAGGAGGAAGAAGAGGAGGAGGAAGAAGAGGAGGAAGAGGAAGGAAGGAGGGAGGAGGAGGGAGGAGGAAGAAGGAGGAAGGAGGAAGGAGGAGGGAGGAGGTGGGAGGGAGGAGGAGGAAGGAGGGAGGGAGGAAGAAGGAGGGAGGAGGAGGAAGGAGGGAGGGAGGAGGAGGGAGGGAGGAGGAGGGAGGAGGAGGAAGGTGGAAGGTGGAAGGAGGAGGAAGAAGAAGAAGAAGAATAAGAAGAATAAGAAGAAGAAGAAGAATAAGAATAATAATAATACCTAATACCTAATAATAATAATATGTAATAATATGTTCCCTTGAGGCATGAAAACAGTTCACCCCATGACAGTGACAAGATAAGGGGAGATAACATCTGATAAGAGCTGACCTTTGATGAGCGTAAACGAGGGTGGAGGGAGGGGGGCAGCTGTCCATCTGTCAAGAGCCAGGAGGAGGAGGAGGAGGAGGAGGAGGAGGAGGAGGAGGAGAAGGAGAAGAAGGAGGAGAAGGAGAAGGAGAAGAAGGAGGAGAAGGAGGAGAAGGAGAAGGAGAAGGAGAAGGAGAAGGAGGAGGAGGAGGAGAAGATGACGACGAACAAACATTTGTCTGTCTGTCTATTTGTCTGTCTGCCAAACTCCCTGTCTATCCGTCTAGCTCTGTCTCAGAGAGAGCCACAAGACTGTGTCATCATCACGTTTACTCACATCTTCAAGCAGAGTATAGCACTTTGTCTGGATTTTTTGGGTTATCCTAGGTAATTTACACTATGTATAGTTGTATTTATGTGTACCTGTGAGACAGAGATAGACAGAGAGAGAGAAAGAGAGACAGATTGAAAGAGATAGAATGAGGGAGAAAGATAATTAGATAGAATGGAGGGGGAAGCAGCATCCGACCCCATTGTTTTGACAGGCGGTAGGGGGAGTGACTAATGAGACAATATGTCATTTTGACAGCTGCCGACTCCTGACTCAAAACAATTATAAGCCACACACTCGCACACAAGACAAGCTTGCTGAAGGGTGATAATAGTAGTTTTATGAAAGTATCTAGTGACTATATATGTGTATATATATTATAGAAACCAGAAGCAAGAAGGGAAGGCAGGAATGAAGGAAGGACTAGATGAAAGAAAGGGAAAAAGTAATGAAGGACAGATGAAGGAATGTAGGAAGAGAGGTGGAATGCCCTCCAGGTAGCCTCCAGGTAGGAAAGGAATGAAGGAAATTAGGAAGGAATGATGACACACGACCATTTACCTAGGATAACTACATAACACAACTGCCTGCTAATACTTTGAAGAAAACTGCTCAGACGAGGTGTTTTGTCTTTGCACATAAAAAAAAAATCAACAAAAATGCACACACACTGATTTTGTGTGAGAGTGTAAAACACCATTGTGTATGACACCATGTTTTATGTGTGAGAGTGTAAAACACCACTGTGTATGACACCATGTTTTATGTGTGAGGAGTGTAAAACACAACTGTGTATGACACCATGTTTTATGTGTGAGGAGTGTAAAACACCACTGTGTATGACACCATGTTTAATGTGTGAGAGTGTAAAACACCACTGTGTATGACACCATGTTTTATGTGTGAGAGTGTAAAACACCACTGTGTATAACACCATGTTTTATGTGTGAGAGTGTAAAACACCACTGTGTATGACACCATGTTTTATGTGTGAGGAGTGTAAAACACCACTGTGTATGACACCATGTTTTATGTGTGAGGAGTGTAAAACACCACTGTGTATGACACCATGTTTTATGTGTGAGGAGTGTAAAACACCACTGTGTATGACACCATGTTTCACAGAGTTCCACAAGCTGCAGAACTTCTAGGAGTATGTTCAGTGACTGTATATTGGTATATATATTATAGAACAATAGTAATAAAAAATTTTTTGTATTGTTTGTTTTTGTAAACAAGTTTTGTAAACAATATATTGATAATTATGTTTGTGTGCTTATTGTGTTGTATACAACGAGTGTATATATGTACATTGCACCTTACTTTGGTCTCACAGGCCACATAAGTTATGTAAAAAAATAAAATAGTGAAAAAAACAACAAACCTTCAAATACAAGTAAACCAAAGTTTACCGGGTGAGCGGCAGTCGCCGCTGTTGCCATACGCGGCTCATTTTCTGCAAACTTCATGCCTCTATATCTCGGTAAGTACTGATGGGAAAAATTTTTTGGGGGGACTAAAACAATCAGAAAAATAATCTTAACATTTTCATAAGAAAAAATAATTTTTTTTTTTTCGAATATTTTGCGACACCAGGAGACACTTCAGGATTGGGCCCTTCGACAGTCAAAGGGTTAATTGTGAATTTTATTTTGTCAATTTAAATCTAGTGATACTCCTGATCTTGTCAACAACATACACCAGACTCTAGTGCAATTGCAAGTACCATTTCAATTTGTATTTTTATATTATAAGTTTATATTATAATTCCTACTCTAAGATTGTTTTCATATCTTAGTGACTATATTGTGTGTGCAATTAGTGTATATTTCAATTATATTATTGTTCAAGGCCCTTAACTATCTTTTAGTAACTAGTACCAACTACCTCATATATTTTTTTTTTTCTACTTTTTTTATTCTTTTGCTACCTTAACTTGTATATTTTATCTTGTCAATTTAAATCTAGTTATACTATAATTCTTGTAAACAACTTATATAACACCTTAGTGCAATTACAATTGAGAGTCTTGTGCCTTTTTATATTATTAGATTAAACTCAGTTGTACTATAGTCAATACCAAATTCATTATATTAGACCATATTGCAATTACTAGTGAGAGACTGGTGCTATTTTTAATTTGTTTTTTATATTATTAGATTAAATCTAGTTGTACTATAGCTCATTCTAACTCAAAACATAGACTCCACTAAAGTCATTATATTAGACCTTAGTGCAATTACAAGTGAGAGTCTTGTTCTATTTTAAATTTGTATTTTTATATTACTAGTTTATACCTAGTTGTACTTTAGTTCATTCCAGCACAACACATAGACAACATCAACTTCATTATGTGTAGTAGTGACTATACTCTATATGACCAAAATACTCTAGCTATATACTTATCCAAGCTTCCCACCACTACAGATATCAGTACTAGAACTCAACACATAACTCAGGATATAAATAACCATAATTTAAACCTAGATGATTGATCACGTTGACCCTGATCTAAACCTCCATAATCTGACACCCAATCAAAACCTATTGGAAAGTAACTGCCTTTATTACACAGCATCACAAGCCAGCACTATCCTAAACAATGCTAAAAGTCTATCAGTACTTAACTACAACATCAGGTCCTTAAGCAAACACTATGATGACCTCCTGGCACTCCTTGAATCACTAAAGACACCCTTCTCCTGCATTATTCTTACTGAGACCTGGCTTAAGCAGGACACAATAGATATCTACCCTCTACCAGGATACAGAGCAATTCACAACTGCAGACCAAACCAAGTTGGGGGTGGTATTGCAATCTATTACTCTAACCAGTTATCTTGTATTAGCACCACTTGCTTTAGTGATGAATATGGGGAATACATTTTTGCTAATTTTACTGTAAAAAACCTTAAGACACCTATAACAATCGGTGCCATTTACCGGATACCTCACACAAACATCCCAAATTTCAGTGAGAAATTAAAGTCACTAATAACAAACAGATAAATGAATAAGCACCACCTTCTCTTAGCTGGAGACTTCAACATCAACCTTGGCTTACTAGATGATCAGCCTGTAACTGATTTCATCAACAATATGAACAACACACTTCTCATACCAACAATAACTAAACCAACCAGGCTCACTGAGACAAGTGCAACCATAATAGACCACATATGGACCAATATACTAGCCCCCCTTAAATCAGGGATAATCACAGATAGCACTACAGACCACTATCCTACCTTCCTCCTGACAAACATTAATAAACCACCACTTGAATACAACAAAGTCTCATTTAGACTCCATGACGAGGCCTCAATAAGGAAGTTCACAGCTGACCTAGAGATTGTTGACTGGCCTACAGAATTCTCCAAGGCCAATGGTATTGATGACTGGACAGACATTTTTCTTAACAAATTACTTAGACTATACAACAAACATTGTCCTATAAAATCGAAACAGATCACAAACAAACGGCTTGGTTGCCCATGGCTAACCAGCACCATTCTGAAATCCACTGACAAGAAACACCAATATGAAAAGCAATATAGACAGGGCTTAATACACAAAGATATTCTTAAACACTATTCATCAGTTCTCACCAAAGTAATAAAGAAAGCCAAACAACTATACTACTCCAGTAGATTCACAGACACTAGAGGAAAACACTGGAAAACACTCTCTCAGATTCTACGGACCCACAAACTGAAAAAAAACAAGAATATTGTCCTAACTAAACCTAATGAAACACCACTACATCCCACTGACACAGCTAACAAGATAAACAACTTCTTCTCAACCATAGGATCTAATCTCGCCAATAAAATCCCACATACAGTGGACCCCCGCATACTGATGGCATCACATAACGATTAATCCGCATACCGCTTGCTTTAATCGCAAAAATTTTGCCTCGCATACCGCTTAAAAACCCGCTCACCAATTTTCGTCCGAGACACGTCCAATGTGTGCCCTCAGCCAGCCTCACATGTGCCGTCGGTGGCATTGTTTACCAGCCAGCCTCCGCGGTAACATCCAAGCATACAATCGGAATATTTCGTATTATTACAGTGTTTTCGGTGCTTTTTCTGGAAAATAAGTGACCATGGGCCCCAAGAAAGCTTCTAGTGCCAACCCTACAGCAATAAGGGTGAGAATTCCAATAGAGATGAAGAAAGAGATCATTGATAAGTATGAAAGTGGAGTGCGTATCGCCGACCTGGTCAGGTTGTACAAGAAACCCCAATCAACCATCGCTACTATTGGTGGTACAGCTGCTGCTGCTGCACTGTCAGCTGCTGCTGCTGCTGTAGCATCATCTGCTGCTGCTGTAGCATCGTCTGCTGCTGCTGTAGCATCGTCTGCTGCTGCTGTAGCACTGTCAGCTGCTGCTGCTGCTGTAGCATCGTCTGCTGCTGCTATAGCACTGTCAGCTGCTGCTGCTGCTGTAGCATCGTCTGTTGCTGCTGTAGCATCGTCTGCTGCTGCTGTAGCATCGTCTGCTGCTGCTGTAGCATCGTCTGCTGCTGCTGTAGCATTGTCTGCTGCTGCTGCTGCTGCTGTAGCATCGTCTGCTGCTGCTGTAGCATCGTCTGCTGCTGCTGTAGCACTGTTGTTGGTGTGGCTTATTGAGAATATACCAAGAAACAATTAACCCCAGAGGATTTGCCACCCAGGATAACCCAAAAAAGTCAGTGTCATCGAAGACTGTCTAACTTATTTCCATTGGGGTCCTTAATCTTGTCTCCCAGGATGCAACCCACACCAGTCGACTAACACCCAGGTGAACAGGGAAAAATGCCTGGAACTAGTGCTCATATTGGTGAATTTAAAGCCAGCAAAGGTTGGTTTGAGAGATTTAAGAATCGTAGTGACATACACAGTGTGATAAGGCATGTTCTGGAAGAAAATACCAAACAGGACCTACAGTACTCAGGAGGAAAAGGCACTCCCAGGACACAGTGTCTCATCAGTCATTGCTGCATCTTCAATAAAGGTGTCATTTATTCTTCATTTAGTAGACTTGTACATGCACAATATATACTGTGCATGTACTACTCTACTATTGTGCATGTATCCTTCTCTTTGTGTGTAGGAAAATGTATATTTCACGTGGTAAAATTTTTTTTTTCATACTTTTGGGTGTCTTGCACGGATTAATTTGATTTCCATTATTTCTTATGGGGAAAATTCATTCGCATACCGATTATTTCGCATACCAATGAGCCCTCTTGCACGGATTAAAATCGGTATGCGGGGGTCCACTGTACTAATGCCCATGCCGGGGACTACCTAGATGGGAATTTCCCAAATTCCTTCTATCTTGCACCAACTGAGCCCTCGGAAGTCACCGAGATTATAAAGTCACTTAAAAACAACTCAGGGAATCTGTCTAATATCCCACCATTACTGTACAAGCGAGCGGTCCATATCCTTTCGCATGTTATTTCATTTCTTTTTAACAAGTCACTAGAAACTAGCACCTTCCCGAAACTACTCAAGATGGCAAGGGTTACACCAATACATAAAGGTGGTGACCCTACAGACTTAAACAACTATAGGCCAATATCAAACTTACCATTGCTATCCAAAATCTTTGAGAAACTCGTGCAGAGGAGACTATATTCATTTATAACAGCACAAAACATACTCAACCCTTGCCAATTTGGATTTAGGAAAAATAAAAGCACTAATGATGCAATCATAAAAATGCTAGATCTGCTTTACACAGCATTGGAAAATAAGGAATATCCACTAGGAATTTTTATTGACCTAAGAAAAGCTTTTGACACAGTAGACCACGACATCCTACTCCACAAACTTGACCATTATGGTATAAGAGGCCATGCGCTTGCTTATTTCAAATCTTACCTTACTAATAGGTATCAGTATGTTATCATTAAAGACACAGCATCAACAACACGGCCACTTGATACTGGAGTTCCACAGGGAAGTGTCCTTGGTCCCCTGCTCTTCCTCATATACATCAATGATCTTCCAAACGTATCCCAACACCTGAAACCCATTCTGTTTGCTGACGACACGACTTATGTCATCTCTCACCCTAATCGTGCCACCCTCAACACCATTGTTAACGAGGAGCTGATCAAAATATCGAGTCGAGTCGAGTCTTGGATGACAGCTAATAAACTTATGCTTAACACTGACAAAACCTACTATATTATGTTTGGTAGCAGAGCAGGAGATGCACAAATTAACAATAAGATCGACAACACTCTAATTACCAGACATAATGAGGGCAAATTAATAGGCCTATACCTTGACAACAACCTGAATTTCAGCACCCATATCCAACACATAACCAAGAAAGTATCCAAAACAGTTGGGATCCTCTCCAAGATACGATACTACGTGCCGCAAAATGCCCTTCTCACACTATACCACTCACTTATTTATCCACACCTCACCTATGCTATTTGTGCTTGGGGATCAACTGCAGCAACACACCTAAAGCCAATAATAACCCAACAAAAAGCTGCAGTAAGAATAATCACTAAATCCCATCCCTGGCAACACACCCCCCCACTCTTTATAGATCTAAACTTACTCCCTGTTCAGTACATCCACACTTACTACTGTGCAATCTACATCTACAGGACCTTAAATTCCAATATCAACCTTGACCTAAAACGCTTTCTTGATAGTTGTGACAGAACCCACAGGCATAACACCAGACACAAACATCTCTACGACATTCCCCATGTCCGACTAAACCTTTACAAAAATTCAATGTATGTCAAAGGCCCTAAAATCTGGAACACCCTACCTGAGAACTCTAGAACTGCAGACACATTCATCACCTTCAAAACTACCATTAAAAAACATCTTATCTCCCTGATAAACCCCATCAACTAACTACACGAATACCACCTGGTGGTTCACACTTACACTCACTCACCCATTTGACCATAAACAGAAATATTAATCTGAATCTTAAAATAATGAATCCTATGATACTCCAATACTGAAACTATGTACTGTGCCAAAACAAAAGCATTCACATTGCTAAACTCAGAAACTAGTATTTAGTCACTTAGCCATAATACCAACTTACCTCATAATTTGTAATATTTTAAAATAAAGAATTAAACTAAGTCTGCCCGAAATGCCTAGCCATGCTAGGCGTTCTAGTGGTACACTCTGTAATCATTATTTAACTATATGTAAACCACACAACAACCAAATTCTGTAAATTCAACACTGTAATCTTTATAGAGAATAAACTTTGAATAGTTGAATAGAAAGATACAAGAAATCTGCAGGTAAAGGTACCTATGGACAAGAGAGGCTAGAAAAGTCCACATGTGGTGGCAGCGGGAAACATTCAAGCAGCGAAGGAATGGGACACTATGAAGATAGGAGTTGCGCAGATAGAGGAGAGGGAAGAGGAGGAACAGGAGGTGGATCAGTGTCCACTGATGATTTAGTCTCTTTAATATATTCTAAGAACAGCTTCAAGTGTTTTGGAAGACAAAGACGTTGTATGGGAGACAATATTGGAGATGGAAGGAGGAGGGTAAGTATAGATTGGAGACAGCAATGGACTGTACCAAAGTAAGGGGGGACGAAAGGGTAGAGGGAACTGGAGAAGTGTAGGAGGAGACAGAAGAGGAAGAAACCTGGGAAGGGGCAAAAGAAGAAGAAACCTGAGAGGGGGCAAAAGAGGAAGAAACTTGGGAGGGGACAGGGAAGGGGGGAAGGTACAGTGTGAGGAGGAGGGTGAACCTCCACACTTGTAACAGAGCCAGTGAGAGGTGAAGAACCAGGTACGGAGACTGGAAAGGCAAAATGTAGAGGTAGAAGCAGGGAAGGAGGGGTTAAAGGAAATTTGAGCAATAGGGATTTTTTGGACTTCTGAGAAGTAGAGGGGCGATTGGGAGGAGGTGTTGTATGAGGTCTTGTCAATACCGGAACTTGTGAGGGAGAACATGAAGAAGTGAGAACAGACTGAGGTGTTGAGGTAGGGACTTCTGAGTCCAGGACAGCAAAAGAATTAGAGACAGGAGTGATTATGGAAGGGGTAACCCCAGAGGAGACTGCAGAAGATGGGACCCCAGAGGTGGGAGGACGTTTAGAAACACGAGAATAAGAAATATGGGGTAGTCTCCCTTGGAGGCATAGATGAGAAACTGCCATAGCATAGGGGAAACCTTCTGCCTCTTTGAGGCAATGGATTTCTCGCTCATTTAAGTAAACTTGGCAATGGCGAGAGTAAGATGGGTGAGCCTCATGACAATTAAGGCAAAAGGGAGGTAGACTACAGGAAGTATTCGAATGGTCATTGGCACCACAGACTGGGCATTCAGCCATAGACCTGCAATATTTCGCTGGATGACCAAAACGCCAGCAATTTCTACACAGTTGCAGTGTAGGGATCACCGTTCGAACTTGTAAACGATGTCCCACTATATAAACAGAGGATGGGAGTTCACAGCAATCGAAAGTTAATCGAGCTACATTTCAAGGGTATCATCTCCGCCTGTGGGCAGGAAGGACATAAGTGTCAACTTTGAGGATTGGGAGGTCTTGGAGTTCCAGCTGTTCTAGAATGTTATCGCCATATGTCTGGAAATTCTGTTGGACAGCAGTATGATGCAGAATGACAGTACCACTACAAGAATTGAGGGAATGATGTTTTCCGATAGTGACAGGAATAGTATCGATATTTGAAAGAAGAGAAAGGTCATGAGCTTGGTTAGCATTCCGGACTGTGATGATGTGTGTATCGCTCTTGAGAGCGTGAAAGGATATATCTCTACCAACATGGCAAAGGAGTGCCTTGTCAATACTTTGGTTGGAAAGATAGGCAGTAGAGGACGTTGGTTGCACAGTAAAGAATTTAGTCCATTGTGCATTCTGAAAGTGGGCATGAAAAGGGAGTGGGTGACATGATGGTCTTTTCTAAGCAGAACAAGAAGTATCATCAGGCAATTGTCGTGGGCACTTAGGAGTGGGACCAGAATTGGTCTGACATGGGATGGGCTGGCAATTCAAAAATTGCCGCACTGTAGAGGGAGAGGCCAGAAGCATAGTCAAAGAAGAGCGGAGGTCAGACGTATCAAAGGAGTCAGTCAAGAACCCAGTACCTGAAGCGGGTGATGAAACAGCACCAGCAAGAAGTACAGGAGCATTAGAAGTGTCTGAAGAATGGTCAAAAAATGAGGCAGGGTCAGAACAGGGTGTGGTATCAAGAAGGGGCCCAGGGGGAGCAGGTTCGTGGATTTGTGACTACATGGTTAGATCACTTCTTTCTGTTTGTTTTTTAGAAAAAAAAGAAGGAAAGAAAAAAAAAAGGGGGGGGGGGAACACGGAGGAATAGCTCCTAGAAGGCAAAAAGGTCCATAAATCCCCCTCTGCGCCCTAGAGGACCTCAGCAAGTAGTGCAGATGCGGCATGGAATCCGTGCCATACCCTACCTTTCATGCCAGTAAACCAGCAATCCAGGATAGCACCCTCACATCTACCGAGACACCTTGGTGGACAAAAGAGAGGGCAGCCGGATGCCTGCCACAAAGCATACCTCCTTTGGCTACCACCCCCTGGAATCTGACAGGCAGCCTCCAGAGATACACTCATCACCCGAAAGACACCCAAAGCCACCCCCAAGAGGCTGGAGAGGGATCGGGACATCCCCAGGTGATCCAGATTCCACAGCAAATTACACCACTGCCAAGGACCTCAACAGAATGGGATGGAGCCCAGTACCCTTCCTCCTACCTAGGAACTAGATTGCCTGTGGGAAGAATCCCAAAGTCCGAAAAGAGGAAGGGAATAGGGGAGGGATGGGGGGGAGGAGGAGGAGGAGGAGGAGGAGGAGGAGGAAAGGGATGATGGGGAGGATGGGATAGGGTAGGGGGACTGGGGGGTAATTAGGTTCGGACTGAGGAAGGAGACCAAAAGTTCTAATTTCTCAGACCAAGAGCCTATTTACCATGCCAAGGAGCCCCCCTTGAAGAGGTACCATGAATGAAGCACTGATGGATTTTGTCACTGTGTTCCTGTTTAAGTTTTCTCAATCTGAACAAAAGGTTTTGAAGTTTACTCATGAGACACTTGTTGATGTACACTCCATTTTTCACTTTAATTGCTGCTTGAATTAGATCCTTTTTTTATATATGAATGAAGTCTGATCATAACACTATGTTTACTATGTTAATGTGCACCGTTGTGCACATTAACATTTAGGTGGTCTTTTATGATCTTTTATGTATCTCTGCTGTTAGCTTGGGTTTTTCACTGGTAAAGTGGTAGCTGTTTATTATAACTGCATCAGACAACTTTTCTTGTTCTGTTTTGTCTTCCTGGAAATCTAGGTATTCATTCAAATGGGCATTCATGTTATTTTTCCAGTCCTTGATTGCCTCTTCCACCTTTGTATTCAGAGATATTTGCTCGGTGTGACTGGCGATAGCTATTCGCAGAGAATTTTCTGTATCAGTACTTCCTGATGTAATATTCTCTTCAAGATTTAGGATCCTGATCTCAAGGATGGTTATCTTGGATTTATGTTGTGCTAATGTTGCTTTAAGAGCCTTATTTTCAGTTTCTAGGGCAACAATGTATGCCTTTAGTGTCAGGAACAATCACACCTGAGAGATCGACACGAGTGAATCCTGTGAAGAAAGGGGAGCTGGAGAGAGTCAGTTAATGTTTGGTGTTGTTGTCATTGTCAGTCCCCAGGTGGTGGTGAGGGGGGTTGATGATACACCAGCATCCTGCTGGGTTGACATATTGAGTTGCAGAGTCCATGGTGTTATCCTTTTGATACCTTTGTCATTTTTTCTGCAATTCCTTCTCATAGTATCACTGAAGTAGCTACTGTTGAAGCAATGGAGTCAAGAACTTTATTTCCAGAGCTTGGGTTGAGTGTTCATCTGGCCACAGGGAGGTGCTTGGGTTTGCAGGGCTGTCTTCCTTAGGTCACCAATTTCATCAAGGTCTGGGTAGCAGTGCTAGTATTCGTGGGTCATTTTTGGGTTCTACGTGGGTTTGTGCAGTTGTACGTTTAATTAGGTCATCACAAGCTTTGATGAGCCCTGGTTGCTTTTAACCCTTAACCCTTTGACTGTCGCAAGCCCCAATCCTGAAGTGTCTCCTGGTGTGGCAAAATATTTGAAAAAAAAAATTATCTTTTCTTATGAAAATGTTAAGATTATTTTTCTGATTGTTTTAGTCAAAAAAAAAAAAAAATTTTGCCATCAGTACCTACCAAGATATAGAGGCATGAAGTTTGTAGAAAATGAGCTGCGTTTGGCAACAGCGGCGACTGCCGCTCACCCGGTAAACTTTGGATTACTTTTATTCGAAGGTTTCTTGTTTTTTCACTATTTTATTTTTTCACATAACTTTTGTGACCTGTGACACCAAAGTATGCTGCAATGTTCATTTATACACTCGTTGAATTTAACACAATCATAGCAAAACCACTAGTATCATCATAATGTTTATAAAACTTGTTTACACAAACAATACAAAATATTGTTTATTACAATTGTTCTATAATATATATACATATGTACAATCACTGGACACTTTTCTAGAACTGCTGCAGCTTGTGGAATTCTTTGAAACATGGGTATAAGCACAATGGTTTTTTACACTCCTCACACATAAAACGAGCGTCTCTGCATTTTTGTGGGCGTTTTGTGGTATGTCCACAGACAAAACACCTCTTCTGAGCATTTTTCTTGAGAGCAGTAGCAGGCAGTGGTATGGGGTAGTGATCACCAGGCCTCAGACGAGAGGGCATGTGTTGATAATTTCGTGGGCGCTGGTCTATTGCAAGTGTTGTTCCTAGGTACTTCATTATTATTTGTCTGATGACTGACAAACAAAATTCACTATATTTGGGTGTGTTGTTGGTCTTCAACTTATACATATTATAAGCATTCAGCATGGAAATGTCAAGAAGATGGAAAAAGAGTTTTATGTGCCACTTATAACTCTTGCGAACACAATCAGCAAACCCAATCTGCATCTCACATTTGTCCACTAAGTGCATATTGAGGTTGTAATCCATTACAGTTGCAGGTTTTACAATGGGTTCATTGGTCTCTCTATTCTGCTTGCCACTGTCTACCATTTCGTGTCGGTGAACTGATGTCAACAGTGTGACATCACGTCTGTCATGACACCGAAATGCCATGATGTCATTGGCAGCAAACACCTGAACATCACCTCTATGAGTGCCAGCGTCAAACCTAGGCATATGTTTACGATTTCCACGCACTGTGCGACAATCTGTCATGTTCACTCGCAAGAAATCACTGGGTAAAGGGCTTGTATACCAGTTGTCAGTATATAAAATATGCCCCTTACCAAGATATGGTTCCATCATTGTTCTAACCACATCACCAGAGATACCCAGTAACTTCCTGGTATCTTGCAATGTTTTACTGCCAGTGTACACAATTATATCCAAAACAAGACCACTTTTGCAATCACACAGTACAAATAACTTTATACCAAAGCATTTCCTCTTGCTTGGTATATACTGCTTGAATGAGAGTCTTCCTTTGAACAAAATCGAAGGCTCATCAATAACAAGCTTCCTGAAGGGATAAAAATACATACAGCACTTTTATTTCAGATACATAAACTCATTTCTGATCTTATATAACCTGTCACTTCTGTCAGGCCTTGTTTTGTCTGAAAAGTGTAGCATACGTAACAGTAGCACAAATCTATTTACTGGTATAATGTCACTGAAAGCAGGGGTTGAAACCAGGTGGTCTGTCGACCAGTATGTGTTGACACTGTGCTTATACACATGTGGCATAAGCATTATTGTGGCAAAGAACAGATACATCTCTGCCACAGTTGTGTCCTTCCACTGGTGTAGGCATGATCTTGGTGAAAGAATTGTGTCTGTCATGGTGTACTCGTAGTATGTATTGCTTTCCCTGACAATAATGTCCATCAGGGGTTCATCGGAGAATAACTGGAAGCATTCCAGTTCAGTGGCATTGTTCCCAAGTGTGCATGATGGCCGTATTCCACTTCGTGTTTCATCAAAGTCATGGGGACTGGGAATAAAGTCGTCACCTTCCTGCCAATCCCAGATGCGGTCAGCTGGTGGGTTCTGGATACTGAAACGTGGTTGTGGTTGTGCAGGTTGTGGATGGTGTGGGAGTGTGGGGTTGGGTGAGGCTGGTTTTGGTTGTGCAGAGTCAGCATTGTCGGTAGTAGCGTTGCTGCTACTGGTGCCACATGACTCATGCCACCATCACTATCACCACCACCACCTGCTGCCCCACTCACATCATTCATACCCATCGTAACAATATCGTCATATTCACTATCAGTTCATGGTGTAGGGCCACAGGATGTGCTCCGAGATTCACTCCTTTCCCTTGGAACAGCATATGACACACTAACAGACCACATGCTACGTCGTATATACTGCCGCTTCACTGGGGAATATTCACCCTCACTGTCGCAACTAGAACTGCTTTCAATAGCTTTGAAATCATAGATGAATGGTTCACAGAACCGACATGTTGATAAATTAGACACATGTGCAACTCTTGGGTATCTTTATTCTCCTCCTGTTCTTCAGTTTCTCCTATGTATGGACTGATGAAGCCACTGTGTGGCGAAACGTTTCCTCAATAAAGATACCCAAGAGTTGCACATGTGTCTAATTTATCATCAGCTTTGAAATCACTATCACTATTACTTTTACTGCTCACATCTGAGTCTTGTACATGGGAAAATAGTTTCCTCTTTCGTCCTGGTACAGGTGAACATGAACGAGCCAGCCCAGCACCAGAGGTGAAAGGTCGTGGATCATCTGGGTTTTCATCACTAATTACGTTATCCTGGGCACTGTTTTCATTCACACCCACTTGAAAACAATGGAATTCACTTTCACTGACACTTCCATCACTGTTAGAGCTATCACTTGGGAACAAAAGACCTCCAATCCGCCGAGGAGTGAGGTACTTCTTACCACGAGGCATGGTGAAAATGGACTACCAAGATGGCATTCTCACAATGCACCACCGAGTCCCAGATTTTTTTCACAGGGTGCACGCCCACCACTCAGACCCATTCTCTCTCATGTAGGCCTACTAGCCCTCTCCAGCTTGATTGAAGCCGCTAGAATTTATGCTTATAGATACATCAAACACGGTGGCTCGTCAGATGTACATATACAACTGAAACAGTCAAGGGGTTAAACTGTCTAAACATAGATCTACGTTTACATGCGTAGTGCTCCAAAAGTAGATCTACGTTATTTTTACATATTTTCAAATATAAAAAAAAACGTAGATCAAAGTTTTTTTAAACACATTCAAATGTTAAAAAAAAGATCTACGTTTCTTTACATACGTTCAAATGTTGAAAAAACATATAACTACGATTGGACAGTTTAAGGGTTAAAAAAAATAGTACTGCTAGGATCCCGTTGCTGCCACTTATGCTAGCCTAAGTGTGCACCACATAAAAAATCCTGCAGCACACAGTGAATAATGAGAAAAAAAATCACCCATGTTTTTGGATTAAAACAGCGACTTTCAGGCATATTTTCATACGGTTTTTATGGTTGTATTCATAGTTTTTTTTTATCTAATTTGATAGAATGGAAGATTATTATTATTTTTATTATTATCACACTGGCCGATTCCCACCAAGGCAGGGTGGCCCGAAAAAGAAAAACTTTCACCATCATTCACTCCATCACTGTCTTGCCAGAAGGGTGCTTTACACTACAGTTTTTAAACTGCAACATTAACACCCCTCCTTCAGAGTGCAGGCACTGTACTTCCCATCTCCAGGACTCAAGTCCGGCCTGCCGGTTTCCCTGAACTCCTTCATAAATGTTACTTTGCTCACACTCCAACAGCACGTCAAGTATTAAAAACCATTTGTCTCCATTCACTCCTATCAAACACGCTCACGCATGCCTGCTGGAAGTCCAAGCCCCTCGCACACAAAACCTCCTTTACCCCCTCCCTCCAACCTTTCCTAGGCCGACACCTACCCTGCCTTCCTTCCACTACAGACTGATACACTCTTGAAGTCACTCTGTTTCGCTCCATTCTCTCTACATGCCCGAACCACCTCAACAACCCTTCCTCAGCCCTCTGGACAACAGTTTTGGTAATCCCGCACCTCCTCCTAACTTCCAAACTACGAATTCTCTGCATTATATTCACACCACACATTGCCCTCAGACATGACATCTCCACTGCCTCCAGCCTTCTCCTTGCTGCAACATTCATCACCCATGCTTCACACCCATATAAGAGCGTTGGTAAAACTATACTCTCATACATTCCCCTCTTTGCCTCCAAGGACAAAGTTCTTTGTCTCCACAGACTCCTAAGTGCACCACTCACCCTTTTCCCCTCATCAATTCTATGATTCACCTCATCTTTCATAGACCCATCTGCTGACACGTCCACTCCCAAATATCTGAATACATTCACCTCCTCCATACTCTCTCCCTCCAATCTGATATCCAATCTTTCATCACCTAATCTTTTTGTTATCCTCATAACCTTACTCTTTCCTGTATTCACTTTTAATTTTCTTCTTTTGCACACCCTACCAAATTCATCCACCAATCTCTGCAACTTCTCTTCATAATCTCCCAAGAGCACAGTGTCATTAGCAAAGAGCAACTGTGACAACTCCCACTTTATGTGTGATTCTTTATCTTTTAACTCCACGCCCCTTGCCAAGACCCTCGCATTTACTTCTCTTACAACCCCATCTATAAATATATTAAACAACCACGGTGACATCACACATCCTTGTCTAAGGCCTACTTTTACTGGGAAATAATTTCCCTCTTTCCTACATACTCTAACTTGAGCCTCACTATCCTCATAAAAACTCTTCACTGCTTTCAGTAACCTACCTCCTACACCATACACCTGCAACATCTGCCACATTGCCCCCCTATCCACCCTGTCATACACCTTTTCCAAATCCATAAATGCCACAAAGACCTCTTTAGCCTTATCTAAATACTGTTCACTTATATGTTTCACTGTAAACAGAAATAGAGATGATACTGATTAGTTTTCTAGGGCTGAAAATAGTTTGAAATTGAGCTCAAAGTAGCAGAAATGTTCAATTTTTGCCGATGTTCTAGAGTAAACAAATCACATCACGCATTCAATACACATCAGCTGGTGGGTCTAATATACATTCACGAATGTGCTGATATTATTTATACAATTATTACAATACTGCATAACAGTAACTTCGATTCTTAGATTTTTTTTTTTCAACAAGTCGGCCATCTCCCACTGAGGCAGGGTGACCCAAAAAGAAAGACAATCCCCATGAGAAAATATTTTCATAATCATTCAACACTTTCACCTCACTCACACATAATCACTGTTTTTGTAGAGGTGCCCAGAATACAACAGTTTAGAAGTATATACGTATAAAAATACACAATATATCTCTCCAAACTGCCAATATTCCAAACCCCTCCTTTAGAGTGCAGGCATTGTACTGAACTTCCCATTTCCAGGACTCAAGGCCGGTTATATAAAATAACCAGTTTCCCTGAATCCCTTCACTAAATATTACCCTGCTCACACTCCAACAGCTCGTCAGGTCCCAAATACCATTTGTCTCCATTCACTCCTTTCTAACACGCTCAAGCATGCTTGCTGGAAGTCCAAACCCCTCGCACACAACACCTCCTTTAACCCCTCCCTCTAACCTTTTCGAGGAGGACCCCTACCCCGCCTTCCTTCCCCTACAGATTTATATGCTATCCATATCATTCTACTTTGATCCATTTTCTCTTAATGACCAAACCACCTCAACAAACCCTCTTCAGCCCTCTAATACTTTTATTAACTCCACATCTCCTAATTTCCACACTCCAAATTTTCTGCATAATATTTACACCACACATTGCCCTTAGACAGGACATCTCACTGCCTCCAACCGCCTCCTCGCTGCAGCATTTGCAACCCAAGCTTCACACCCATATAAGAGTGTTAGTACAGTGGTCCCTCGATAATCGTAGGGCTTGAGAGCCATAGATTTCGGAAATCATAGCGATATTTTCGTATAAACATGGGCTCACTAATCGTAGATTGACTCGCGAATAGTAGTTCGTCCGGGATGCATACGCACGCTGTGAGCCGGGGCGGCCTCCTTTCCCAGCTAGTGTGGCATTGTTTACCAGTAAGTGACGGTCCCCTCACTTGCTCCTACGAAATATTTCATAATATTCCATTCATTTTAGTGCTTGCAAGTAATAAATAAGCTACCATGGCTCCAAAGAAAACTCCTAGTGCCAAGCCTTTGGTAAAGAAGGTGAGAAATATGATTGAATTTAAGAAAAACATCATTGAACAATACAAAAGGAGCAAGAGTTTCAGCAGGAAGAGCAACAGATCGCAGCTCAGAATCTTGCTACAGAGGAGGAGGAAGAGATGGAAGAAGGTGCCTTCTTCAGAAATTAGGGAGATTTTTGAAATGTGGGGTAAGATGGAAAGATTTATGGAGAAACATCACCCTGACAAGGCTGTTGCAAGCCATGTTGGCAACATATACAGTGACAAAGTCTTGGCCCATTTTAGGGAAGTGTTAAAGAGATGCCAGAAAGAGAGCTCTCTGGACAGTTTTTTTGCAAGACAGGACTCCAGTGACTCTCAAGCTGGCCCTAGTGGCATTAAGAAACAGAGAAGAGAAGTAACCCCAGAAAAGCAATTGGTACCTGAGGTGTTGATGGAAGGGGATTCCCCTTCCAAACAGTTAGTAATCCAATCTCTCTCCTCCTCCAGTCTTCCATACACTAAGAAGAATCTCCAATAAAGGTAAGTGTTATGCTGTTAATGTTTCATTCATCATGTGCCACTGTATTGTTTATGTACTACATCTATATGTATTTCATGTAAAAAAATTTTTTGTTTTAATACTTCTGGGTGTCAGGAATGGATTAATTGTATTTACATTATTTCTTATGGGGAAAATTGATCCGAAAATTGTAGATTTCGAAAACAGTAGCACCTCCAGGAACGGATTAAATACAATAAATGAGGGACCACTGTACTACTGTACTTTCATACATTCCCTTCTTTCCCTATATAGATAACATTTTTTTGCCTCCACATATACCTCAATGCACAACTCACCTTTTTTCCTTCACAAATTCTATGATTAACCTCATCCTTCATAAATCCATCTGCTGACACGTCAACTCCCAAACACACCTACCATCTGACTTACGACTTGCTCGACATACGACCATTCGACTTATGACCGTGTTTTCTATGCCAAATTTCTGGGAAATAAACAACTGTTTGTGTTATACACAGTGTTTATCCTAAACCTTACAGTATAAAATAGAGTACTAAGAGCATAAAAAGTAAATTAAAAAATTAAATACGAAAATAAAACAATAAAATAAAGTCATTACAAAAATGTGATTTTGATATTCAGTAGTAAGGTTCGACTTACATCCATTTTGACTTAGGACCAGTTTGTCAGAACCAAACTCAGTCGTAAGTCGGATGGTACCTGTATCTCAAAACATTCACTTCTTCCATACTCCTCCTCCCCAATTTGATATTCATTTTTTCTTTATCTAAATCATTGATACCCTCATCAACTCACTCTTTTCTATGTTCACTTTCAGCTTTCTACCTTTGCACACACTCCCGAATTCATCCACTAACCTTTGCAATTTTTCTTTAGAATCTCCCATAAGCACAGTATCATCAACAAAAAGTAACTGTGTCATTTCCCATTTTGTATTTAATTCCCCATAATTTAATCCCACCCCTCTCCCGAACACCCTAGCATTTACTTCTTTTACAACCCCATCTATAAATATATTAACCCTTTGACTGTCGCAAGCCCCTTACTGAAACTGTCATTCTATGTTTTGGGAAAAAAAAAAAAAAAATTTTCTTAAGAAATGATAGAGAATCTTTTCCCGATAGTAATGACACCGAAAGTACAAAATTTGGTCAAAAACTCACAGAATTACAGTCCCACGAAGTTAGTGGTCTCGGCAACATATACGCATCGGCAATTTCGCAGACTTTGAACCCTGTTTTTGGCCAATTCTGTTGTTCCAGTTGACCAAACTCATAGCTATTTCTTTAGAACTCCATTTTTTTCTATCAGTTGACTACAAGAAACTGCCTATTTACCGATTTGTACTACCCAATAAAGTGGTCAGAAATTGGCAATTTGGCCAATTTCACGCAAATTAAAAAAGATGCCAATTTCAAAATAGGGTCCAGAATAAACAATGTAGACATTCTTGGCACTAAAATAACATATCCTCTGTTCATTAGTCACGTCTCTAGGCCCCTCTTATATTACTATTGCTTTCTATTTTGATTTTTTATTCATACAAAAAATACAACATTTACTGTTATGCAGACTAATGCATTATTGTAAAAATGGTATAAATAATATCAGTGCACTAGCGAAAGAATATTAGACTCCCCAGTTGATGTGTAATGGATGTGTGGTGTAATTTGCTTACTCCTGAATATTGGTAAAAATCGAACATTTCCGCTATTTTGAGCTCAATTTCAAGGTTGTTTTCTTCGTGAAACTAATCAAAATCATCTCTATTTCTGTAATATGTTTACTATTTTATCACCTGAGACCATGAAAAAGAGAATACAACGATAAATACTATACGAAAACACACCTCTAAGTCGGTGTTTTAATCCAAGAAAACGGTCAGTTTTTTTTTTCTCATTACGCACTGCATGCTGCAGGATTTTTTTATGTGGTGCACACTGATCACACAGACCCATTCTCTCACATGTAGGCCTACCAGCTTTCTCCTGCTTGATTTGAAACCGCTAGAATTTACGCGCATAAATACGTCAAACAGTGGCGTGTAAGATGTATATATACAACGTAAAGAGTCAAAGGGTTAAACAACCATGGTGACAATACACATCCCTGTTTAAGACCTACTTTTACCAGGAAGTAGTCTCCCTCTCTTCTACACACCCTAACCTGAGCCTCACTATCCTCATAAAAACTCTTTACAGCAATCAGTAACTTACCACCTATTCTATATACCTGCAACATCTGCCACATAGCTCTCCTATCCACTCTATCATATGCCTTTTCTAAATCCATAAATGCAATAAAAAGTTCCCTACCTTTATCTAAATACTGTTCACATACATGCTTCAATGTAAACACCTGATCTACACATCCCCTACCCACTCTAAAACCTCCTTGCTCATTTTATTTATTTATTTATTTATTTATTTAATAATTTGAACATACATACAGAGGTACAAAAAAATACAGGTAAGAGCAGCATGTCAAAGCCACTTGTATGCATAGCATTACGGGCTGGCTTAAAATTAACTTAAGATTAACTAAGCAATGATGTAATCAGTTATAAAACATTATTGTAAACAGGTAACAATAAAGCACAAATGAGTATTACAAAGACAGGTCATATGGTTGCATGCATTGTTGTACATTCAGTCGTATGGAGTATTCTGTTAGGTAGTGTATTTAAAAAATAATAAAGTTAGATTGGGTTTTAGGTTTAACATTTCTGTGATATAATTGTGAGAAACATTTAAGATATACAATTTATAAGGTTCAGTTATTCAGTATTTATTAGGTTTTGGGTGAGTAAGTGATCTTTGAGAAGAGACTTGAATTTATAAACAGGTAGTGTTTCTTTTATATTTACAGGTAATGAATTCCAGATTTTAGGGCCTTTTATGTGCATTGAGTTTTTGCATAGTGTGAGATGGACACGAGGAACATCAAAGAGTGATCTGTGCCTTGTGTTATGGTCATGTGTTCTGTTGAGGTTGGCAAGGAGATGTTTGAGGGGAGGGTTAATATCAGAGTTAGGTGTTCTACGTATGTAATAGGTGCAGTAATAAGTATGGATGTTTTGTATGGTGAGTAGGTTTAGTGTTTTCAATATTGGTGGAGTGTGCTGCCTGTAGTGGGAATTTGTTACCATTCTGACTGCAGCCTTTTGTTGGGTAATTAGTGGTCTGAGATAGTTAATTGTTGTTGAGCCCCATGCACAAATTCCATAGGTGAGATAGGGGTAAATAAGAGAGTGATAAAGGGCCAGGAGGGCTGATTGTGGAACATAGTACCGCATCTTCGATAGTATGCCTACGGTCTTGGAAATTTTCTTAGAAATTTGTTGTATATGTGTATGAAATTTGAGTCTATTATCAAGGTGGATTCCTAAGAATTTTCCCTCTGTTAGCTTTGTGATAGATGATCCGTTTATCATTATGTTAAGAGGGACATCTGTAGCTCTGTTACCAAACTGAATGAAGTAGGTTTTGTCAATGTTTAGTGTAAGTTTGTTAGTCCTCATCCAGGTAGATATTTTCTGAAATTCGGTATTTACAGTATTGGCTAGCATGACTGGGCTCGGGTGAGAGAAGACGTATGTAGTGTCATCTGCAAATAGTGTGGGTTTGAGTAATTGCGAAGCATTTGGTAGGTCATTTATGTATAGGAGAAAGAGAAGAGGGCCAAGGACACTTCCCTCTGGGACACCAACTGTAATTGGTTGTGCTGAAGAGTTTGCCCCATTTGTGTACACATATTGGCTTCTGTTGCTGAGGTATGACTTGAGATAGTTGAGAGAGTACCCTCTTATACCATAGTGTGACAATTTTATGTGGAGCAAGTCATGGTCAGCTGTATCAAAAGCTTTACGTAAGTCAATGAAGATCCCCAGTGGGACTTCTTTTTTCTCTATTGCAGTGCATATATGTTCTAGCATGTGTATAATAGCATCATTAGTATTTTTATTAGGCCTGAATCCAAATTGGCAGGGGTTGAGTATGTTTTGGGAGATGAGGTAGGAGTAGTTTCGTTTATGAATTAATTTTTCGAAGATTTTTGAGAGAGGGTGTAAGTTGGATATTGGCCTATAGTTATTCAACTCTGTTTGGTCTCCTCCTTTATGGATCGGGGTGACCCTTGCTATTTTGAGAACTGTACGGAAGGTTGAGGATTCAATGGATTTGTTAAAGAGTGTTGCAATGATTGGTGATAGCACTTGAGACACTTTTTTGTATATAAAGGGTGGTAAGGTATTTAAATCTCCTGCCTTGTTTTTTAGTGTGTTGATAATAAGGGAGACTTCGTATGGGTTAGTCGGAGCTAGGAACAGTGAGTTCGGGTAGTTGCCAGTGAGGTAGTCATTCGGTGGGGTATCTGAGCTTGGGATTTTATTGCCAAGGTTTTGTCCTATAGTGGAGAAGAAATCATTGAGTCTGTTTGCTGTTTCTGTTGGTGGGAGTTGGGATTCATCTGATTTTGCTAATTTTATTTCGCTATTTCGTGATATCTTTTCTGTTCCTAGAATTTCTGATAGGGTTTTCCACGTCTTTTTTATATCACCTCGTAAGTTGGATAATCTGTTCTCATAATACAATTTTTTTGCTCTTCTTATCAGGCTGGTTAGGATTGACGAGTAACGTTTTGTTTGGTCTCTGGTTATGTGACCCATTTTGTACTGTTTTTCATATAAGTGTTTTGTATTTATGGATTTGAGAATGCTGGGTGTTAGCCAGGGACTGTTCAGTCTCTTAGCTGTCATCTGTTTAGTTTTTTAGGGCAGTGCTTGATATAGAGGTATTGGGTCTTTTTTAGAAAATTATTAGTATATTCGTCAATATCTGTATAGATTTCTAGCTCAGTGTGCCAGTCAATGTTTGTTACTGCTGTTGTGAAGTTATTAATGGCTGCCTCATTGTGAAGTCATCTGCAATTCTACATTGTCTTACCTCTAATTCTTTCAATAATAATCCTACTGTACACTTTTCCTGGTATACTCAGTAAACTTATTCCTCTATAATTTTTACAATCTCTTTTATCCCCCTTCCCTTTATATAAAGGGACTAAACACGCTCTCCGCCAACCCCTAGGTACTTTCCCCTCTTTCAGACATTTATTAAACAAAAATACCAACCACTCCAACTCTATGTCCCCCCCCCCCCCTGCTTTTAACATTTCTGTCACGATCCCATCAGTTCCCTTTCATTCTACATAATGCCTCACGCACCTCCCCCACACTCACATCCTGCTTTTCTTCACTCCTAAAAGATGGTATACCTCTCTGGCCAGTGCATGAAATTACCGCCTCCCTTTCTTCGTCGACATTTAAAAGTTCCTCAAAATATTCTCGCCATCTACCCAATATCTCCATCTCCCCATCTACTAACTCCCCTATCTACAAACTCCCCTACTCTGTTTTTAACTGACAAATCCATTCGTTCCCTAGGCTTTCTTAACTTGTTTAACTAACTCCAAATTTTTTTCTTATTTTCATTAAAATTTCTTGACAGAGCCTCTCCCACTCTATCATCCACTCTCCTTTTGCACTCTCTCACCACTCTCTTCACCTTTCTTTTACTCTCCATATACTGTAACCTTCTTATAACACTTCTGCTTTGTAAATACTTCTCATAAGCTACCTTTTTCTCTTTTATCACACCCTTTACTTCATCATTCCACCAATCACTCCTCTTTCCTCCTGCACCCATACTCCTATAACCACAAACTTCTGCCCCACATTCTAATACTGCATTTTTAAAACTATTCCAACTCTCTTCAGCCCCCCACTACTCATACTTGCACCAGCCCACCTTTCTGCCAATACAGGTCCGCCATCACAAATCCACCAATCAGTTATTCGGTTCCTTTAGTTATTCGGCACTAATTTTGGCTAGCATAATTTCAAATTTCCAGGGTCGCCACACCAACCTGCTGGTACTGTTTGGTGGCGCTACTTGCTGCATAAGTCATTCCAATTTCTTTTTCTCCATTTATTGTTTTAACCTGCTTACTTTTAGCCCTAGCCATGGTTCCAATGAATAAAAGAAATGTTTCTCATTATGTAAAGCACCTACACAGTACATTATCCATTAAAGATAAGGTGGCTTTGAAGCCACTGTCGGGGAAAAGTGCTCTTGGGGGAAAAGTGCTCTTTGGGGGAAAAGTGCTCTCGTGGATAGAGTCATGGCTCACTGACAGGAAGCAGAGAGTGTCCATAAATGGGGTTAAATCCGAGTGGGGATCTGTAACAAGTGGCGTTCCACAGGGATTAGTCTTGGGCCCGTTGTTGTTTATAATATATATCAATGATCTTGATGAGGGAATTACTAGTGATATGAGCAAATTCGTCGATGACACAAAGATACGTAGGATAATTGATTCAAACGTAGATGTTATGGAACTTCAGGAGGATTTAAACAAACTCTATTCTTGGTCAGAAAAGTGGCAGATGCAGTTCAATGTAGATAAATGCAAGGTTCTGAAGCTTGGGAGTGCCCATAACCCTAGTACTTATAAGTTAAATGATGTAGAACTTAGCCATACAGATTGCAAAAAGGACTTGGGGGTTATGGTGAGCAGCAACCTTAAACCAAGACAGCAATGCCTAAGCGTACGTAATAAGGCAAATAGATTACTGGGATTTATATCAAGAAGTGTAAGCAACAGAAGTCCAGAGGTCATACTGCAGCTTTATACATCATTAGTAAGGCCTCACCTAGATTATGCAGCTCAGTTCTGGTCTCCATATTACAGAATGGACATAAATTCGTTAGAAAACATTCAGCGTAGGATGACTAAATTAATACATAGCATTAGAAATCTTCCTTATGAAGAAAGATTGAAGACTCTTAAGTTACATTCACTTATTAGACGAAGAATGAGGGGAGACCTGATCGAAGTGTATAAGTGGAAGATAGGTATTAATAAAGGGGATATTAAAAAGGTCTTGAGGATGTCTCTCCAAGAGAGAACCCGCAGTAATGGATTTAACCCTTTGACTGTTTTCGACATATAAATACGTCTTACGAGCCAATGTTTCTGACGTATATATACTCAATAATTCTAGCGGCTTCAAATCAAGTGGGAGAAAGCTGGTAGGCCCACATGTGAGAGAATGGGTCTGTGTGGTCAGTGTGCACCACATAAAAAAAATCCTGCAGCACACATTGCGTAATGAGAAAAAAAAAACTCTGATCGTTTTTTTGGAATAAAACGCCGACTTTGAGGTGTATTTTCGTATAGTATTTATCGTTGTATTCGCGTTTTCATGGTCTTAGGTGATAAAATGGACAACATATTACAGAAATAGAGATGATTTTCATTACTTTTACGATGAAAACGACCTTGAAACTGAGCTCAAAGTAGCGGAAATGTTCGATTTTTACCAATGTTCAAGAGTACATAAATCACACCACACGTCCAATACACGTCAACTGGGGAGTCTAATATTCTTTCACTAGTGCACTGATATTATTTATACCATTTTTACAATAATGCAGTCGTCTGCATAACAGTAAATTTTGTATTTTTTTGTATGAATAAAAAATCAAAATAGAAAGCAATAATAATATAAGAGGGGCCTAGAGATGTGACTAATGAACAGAGCATATGTTATTTTAGTGCCACGAATGTCTACCTTGTTTATTCTGGACCCTATTTTGAAATTGGCATCTTTTTTATTTTGCGTGAAATTGGCCAAATTGCCAATTTCTGACCACCATATTGGGTAGTCCAAATTAGTAAATGGGAGGTTTCTTGTACTCAGCTGATAGATAAAATGGAGTTCTAAAGAAATAGCTATGAGTTTGGTCAACTGGAACAATGGAATTGGCTGAAAATTGGGCTCAAAGTCGGCGAAATCGCCGATACGCATATGTCGCCGAGACCGCTAACTTCGCGGGAGCATAATTCCACGAGTTTTCGACCAAATTTCGAACTTTTGGTGTCATTACCATCAGGAAAAGATTCTCTATCATTTCATAAGAAAAAATAATTTTTTTTTTTTTTCAAAAATTGAGCGACATAGAATGACAGTTTCAGAGAGGGGCCTGAAACAGTCAAAGGGTTAAATTAGATAAGTTTAGATTTAGAAAGGACATGCTAAAGTATTGGTTTGGAAATAGGGTAGTTGATGAGTGGAACCGTCTACCTAGTTGGGTTATTGAGGCTGGGACTTTGGGTAGTTTCAAATTTAGGTTGGATAAGTACATGAGTGGGAGGGGTTGGATTTGAGTGGGACTTGCACATCAGAGCTTATTTCTTGGGTGGCATTGAAAATTGGGTTGGGCAAATGTTTTGTTAGTGGGATGAATTGTAAAGGACCTGCCTAGTATGGGCCAACAGGCCTCCTGCAGTGTTCCTCCTTTCTTATGTTCTTATGTTCTTGTCATGAGCTCAGTCTCATGAAGCAGGAGAATATACTTTATTATTAACCTAATATCAACACTACAGCTTATTTGCCTATCACAATTGATCTAATATGACATAATAAAAAATATAAATAACATAAAACATGTTAAATGCTCAAAGATTATTATTATAATCAAGGGGGAAGCGCTAAACCCGGAGGATTATGCAGCACCTAGGGGGGGGATGTGGAAGGCATTCAGGCTTAATTCGGGGAACTGGAGCACAGATCCAATTCCCTAAATCAAGAGCCTCTCACCAACATCAAGGAACCTTCCTTGAGGGGTAAATACTCCAGAATGAATAATATTTGGCATAACACAGAGCAGTTCGACGGAGGTATGAAGAGGATATGGTAAACAAATACCATTCTCCTATCCTTGTCTTGGTGGCTTATATTAGAGAAAACGGAGTATAGCACAGGGCTAACTATGATATACACTCGTACTCCACCATAAACATGAAACAAAAAAAGTTATTTTCTCTCAATTGATTATCACACATAGTAGCATATGTGTAGAGAACCTAGGATAACCACAAAAAAAGTCAACGTGGCTTATTTTTAGTACCTGGCTTGGATTAGCCATATATGATTTTTGATAAATATTCGATTCCCAGCCAGGGTAGAAACATTAGGCGTGTTTCTTTACACCTGTTGTGTATGTTTACCCATCAGTAAATGGGTACCTGGGTGTTAGTCGACTAGTGTGGGTGTTATCCTGGGACACTGACCTAATTTTCTTGAAATACTCAGCATAACAAGTGCCTTTCTATACAGTAGTATGTCACTCGTATTGTAGATAGTGACCCTCGTATTGTAGATAGTCTTAATGACCCTCGTGTAGTAGATAGTCTTTTTAGTATGATAAGATGTTATCTTCATTATAGAATAATAAGAGGCAGTAGGTAAAATGAAAGAGGGTAAGGCAGCCGGGATTGATGGGATAAAGATAGAAATGTTAAAAGCAGGTGGGGATATAGTTTTGGAGTGGTTGGTGCAAATATTTAATAAATGTATGGAAGAGGGTAAGGTACCTAGGGATTGGCAGAGAGCATGCATAGTTCCTTTGTATAAAGGCAAAGGGGATAAAAGAGAGTGCAAAAATTATAGGGGGACCAGGTATACTCTGTTGAGTATACCTGGTAAAGTGTATGGTAGAGTTATTATTGAAAGAATTAAAAGTAAGATGGAGAATAGGATAGCAGATGAACAAGGAGGCTTTAGGAAAGGTAGGGGGTGTGTGGACCAGGTGTTTACAGTGAAACATATAAGTGAACAGTATTGAGATAAGGCTAAAGAGGTCTTTGTGGCATTTATGGATTTGGAAAAGGCATATGACAGGGTGGATAGGGGGGCAATGTGGTAGATGTTGCAGGTGTATGGTGTAGGAGGTAGGTTACTGAAAGCAGTGAAGAGTTTTTACGAGGATAGTGAAGCTCAAGTTAGAGTATGTAGGAAAGAGGGAAATTATTTCCCAGTAAAAGTAGGCCTTAGACAAGGATGTGTGATGTCACCGTGGTTGTTTAATATATTTATAGATGGGGTTGTAAGAGAAGTGAATGCGAGGGTCTTGGCAAGAGGCGTGGAGTTAAAAGATAAAGAATCACACATAAAGTGGGAGTTGTCACAGTTGCTCTTTGCTGATGACACTGTGCTCTTGGGAGATTCTGAAGAGAAGTTGCAGAGATTGGTGGATGAATTTGGTAGGGTGTGCAAAAGAAGAAAATTAAAGGTGAATACAGGAAAGAGTAAGGTTATGAAGATAACAAAAAGATTAGGTGATGAAAGATTGGATATCAGATTGGAGGGAGAGAGTATGGAGGAGGTGAATGTATTCAGATATTTGGGAGTGGACGTGTCAGCAGATGGGTCTATGAAAGATGAAGTGAATCATAGAATTGATGAGGGGAAAAGGGTGAGTGGTGCACTTAGGAGTCTGTGGAGACAAAGAACTTTGTCCTTGGAGGCAAAGAGGGGAATGTATGAGAGTATAGTTTTACCAACGCTCTTATATGGGTGTGAAGCATGGGTGATGAATGTTGCAGCGAGGAGAAGGCTGGAGGCAGTGGAGATGTCATGTCTGAGGGCAATGTGTGGTGTGAATATAATGCAGAGAATTCGTAGTTTGGAAGTTAGGAGGAGGTGCGGGATTACCAAAACTGTTGTCCAGAGGGCTGAGGAAGGGTTGTTGAGGTGGTTCGGACATGTAGAGAGAATGGAGCGAAACAGAATGACTTCAAGAGTGTATCAGTCTGTAGTGGAAGGAAGGCGGGGTAGGGGTCGGCCTAGGAAAGGTTGGAGGGAGGGGGTAAAGGAGGTTTTGTGTGCGAGGGGCTTCGACTTCCAGCAGGCATGCGTGAGCGTGTTTGATAGGAATGAATGGAGACAAATGGTTTTTAATACTTGACGTGCTGTTGGAGTGTGAGCAAAGTAATATTTATGAAGGGGTTCAGGGAAACCGGCAGGCCGGACTTGAGTCCTGGAGATGGGAAGTACAGTGCCTGCACTCTGAAGGAGGGGTGTAAATGTTGCAGTTTAAAAATTGTAGTGTAAAGCACCCTTCTGGCAAGACAGTGATGGAGTGAATGATGGTGAAAGTTTTTCTTTTTCGGGCCACCCTGCCTTGGTGGGAATCGGCCAGTGTGATAATAAAAATAAAAAAACATTTATATTATAATAATAAGGTAAAAGGGCCCCAATGGAAATAAGTCACTCTGTCTGACTTTTTTGGGTTATCCTAGGTTCTCTACACATATGCTGCTATGTATGATAATTCTATGTAACTGTATTTGTGTATACCTGAATAAACTTAGTTACTTACTGATGTCAGCTAGGTCTGTATACCTTGTACACGTACGTGTAGTAAATAAATTATTATTATTATTATTATTATATTATTATTTTCTGAGTTGTTTGTTGGGTTATCTTATTCAAACTTGGGCAATATATGATGGAAAGACACTTCTTCACGTACACCAAAAATGAAAGAAATCAGACCATAAATAGCGGAGTTCACTTCTCAGCCATTAGCGGTATATTTTTGTATGGTTGTTATGGCTATATTCTCATTTTTTCGGTCTCATTTGATAGAATGAAAGATATATTACAGAAATAGATATGATTTTGATTGTTTTCATGATGAAAAGTACCTTGAAATTGCGCTCACAGTAGCGAAAATGTTCTATTCTTTAGCGAAGCTCAAGAGTAAACAAATGACGTCACCGTCTAATACCTGACCGCCTGCCGGTCTAAATTCCAGTACGGAGTCAAGAATGGATTGACATTATTTATACAATTATTACAATAATGCAGTAGTCTGCATAACAGTAAATCTTCTATTTTTCTTGTGAATAAAAATTCCAAATGGTAAGCAAGAGTAATATAAGAGGGGCCTAGAGCTGTGACTAATGAACAGAGAAAATGTTATTTTAGTGGCAGGAATGTCTACTTTGTTTATTCTGGACCCTATTTTGAAATTGGCATCTGTTGAAATTTGTGTGAAATTGGCCAAATTGCCAATTTCTGACCACTTTATTGGGTAGTTGAAATAAGTGAATGGGCAGTTTCTTGTACTCAGTTGACAGACTAGAAGTAAATAAGTTTATTCAGATATACACAAATACAGTTACATAGATTATCATACATAGCAGCATATGTATAGAGAACCTAGGACAACCCAGAAAAGCCAGACAAAGTGACTTATTTCCAGTACCTGGCTTGGGCTTGCCATATATGATTTTTGGTAAATATTTTTTTTTCTCGGTTGTTTGTTGGGCTATCTCATTGAAACTTGGGCAGTGTATGATGGAAAGATGCTTCTTAACATACAACAAAAATAAAAATGACGGACGATAAACAAGGGAGTTCACTTCTCAGCCATTAGCCGCCTCTTTGCAGTATATTTTTGTATGGTTTTTATGGTTGTATTCCCATTTTTTGGACTCATTTGATATAATGGAAGATATATTACAGAAATAGACATGATTTTGATTGTTTTCATGACGAAAAGTACCTTGAAATTGAGCTCAAAGTAGCAGAAATGATTGATTTTTGCCGATATTTTATGAACTGTGTAAGTCAAGTTGGTTAATTTTATTACGTGTATTCTAACTTAACCACTCTGTAATTCGGCAAACTCAGTATTCCGGCACACTACAGGTCCCAATGATGCCAGATTTGTGATGGAGGACCTGTAATTGCTTATATTTCACCCAAACTTCCTCCTCGCTTAGTTTATACACTTTCACCTCCCTCTTACTTGTTGCCATTTTTCTCTTATCCCATCTACCTCTTACTCTAACTGTAGCTACAACTGGACAATAATCCGATATATCAGTTGCCCCTCTATAAATGTATACATCCTGGAGCCTACCAATCAACCTTTTATCCACCAATACATAATCTAATAAACTACTTTCATTATGTGCTATATCATATCTTGTATATTAATTTATCCTCTTTTTCATAAAATATGTATTACTTATTACCAAACCTCTTTCTACACATAGCTCAGTTAAAGGCTCCCCATTTCCATTTACCCCTGGCACCCCAAATTTACCCACTACTCCCTCCACAACATTTTTACCCACTTTAGCATTAAAATCCCCAACCACAAGTACTCTCACACTTGGTTCAAAACTCCCCACGCATTCACTCAACATTTCCCAAAATCTCTCTCTCTCCCCCAGGTGCATATACGTTTACTATAACCCACTTCTCACATCCAACCTTTATTTTACTCCACATAATCCTTGAATTAATACATTCACAGTCACTCATTTCCTGCCATAGCTTATCCTTCAACATTATTGCTACTCCTTCTTTAGCTCTAACTCTATTTGAAACCCCTGACCTAATCCCATTTATTCCTCTCCACTGAAACTTACCCACCCCCTTCAGCTTTGTTTCACTTAAAGCCAGGACATCCAGCTTCTTGTCATTCATAACATCCACAATCATCTCTTTCTTATAATTCGCACAACATCCACGCACATTCAGACTTCCCACTTTGACAATTTTCTTTTTCTTATTCTTTTTAGTAATTATTACAGGAAAAGGAGTTACTAGCCCATTGTTCCTGGCATTTTAGCTGACTTTTACAACACACATGGCTTATGGAGGAAAGATTCTTATTCTACTTCCCCATGGATATAAAAGGAAAAGTAATAAGAACAAGAGTTAAGATAAAATCAAAGAAAACTCAGATGCGTGTGTATAAATAAACGTATACATGTATGCTGAGTGTGACCTAAGTGTAAGTAGAAGTAGCAAGACGTACCTGTAATCTTGCATATTTATGAGACAGACAAAAGACACCAGCAATCCTACCATCATGTAAAACAATTACAGGCTTTCGTTTTACACTCACTTGGCAGGATGGTAGTACCTCCCTGGGTGGTTGCTGTCTACCAACCTGCTACTTTTTGATGTGAATAAAAATTCTGTGTGAATAAAAAATCAAAATGGAATTCATTTGTAAAGCCTGGAAACATAACTTGTAAACAGAGGAAATGTTATTTTAGTGCCAGAAATGCCTGCATTGTTTATTTTGGACCCTATTTTGAAATTGGAATATTTTGAAATTTGTGTGAAACTGGCCAAATTACCAATTTCTGATTGGTAATTTGGTAGTAATTAGTGGTTGAAATAGTTGATTGGGTACTTTCTTGCACTCAACTGATAAAACAAAAGGCATACTAGTGAAATAGCTACCTTCTACCTTCCCTACAGTTCTCAAAATAGCAAGGGTCAACCCGATCCATAAAGGAGGGGACCAAAAAGACTTGAATAACTATAGGCCAATATCCAACTTACACCCTCTCTCTAAAATCTTCGAAAAATTAATTCATAAACGAATCTATTCCTACCTCATCTCCCAAAACATACTCAACCCCTGTCAATTTGGGTTCAAGCCTAATAAAAATACTAATGATGCTATTATACACATGCTAGAACATATATATACTGCAATAGAGAAAAAAGAAGTCCCACTGGGGATCTTCATTGACTTACGTAAAGCTTTTGATACAGTTGACTATGACTTGCTCCATATAAAATTGTTGCACTATGGTATAAGAGGGCACTCCCTCAACTACCTAAAGTCTTACCTCAGCAACAGAAGCCAATATGTGTACACAAACATCTAGGTTTTTCTCCTTTTTCTAAATAGCTCTTGTTCTTCTTTATTTCTTCTATTGTCCATGGGGAAGTGGAAAAGAATCTTTCCTCCGTAAGCCATGTGTGTCGTATGAGGCGACTAAAATGCTGGGAGCAATGGGCTAGTAACCCCTTCTCCTGTAGACATTTACTAAAAAAGAGAAGAAGAAAAACTTTATAAAACTGGGATGCTTGAATGATGCTTGAATGTAGTGCGGATGACAAGAAACAGATGATTGCTGATGTTATGAATGAAAAGAAGTTGGATGTCCTGGCCCTAAGCGAAACAAAGCTGAAGGGGGGAGTTTCGGTGGGGGGGAATAAATGGGATTAAATCTGGAGTATCTGAGAGAGTTAGAGCAAAGGAAGGGGTAGCAGTAATCTTGAAAGATCAGTTATGGAAGGAGAAAAGAGAATATGAATGTATAAATTCAAGAATTATGTGGATTAAAGTATAGGTTGGATGCGAGAAGTGGGTCATAATACGCGTGTATGCACCTGGAGAAGAGAGGAATGCAGAGGAGAGAGAGAGAGAGATTTTGGGAGATGTTAAGTGAATGCATAGGAGTCTTTGAACCAAGTGAGAGAGTAATTTTGGTAGGGGACCTGAATGCTAAAGTAGGAGAAACTTTTAGAGAGGGTGTGGTAGGTAAGTTTGGGGTGCCAGGTGTAAATGATAATGGGAGCCCTTTGATTGAACTTTGTATAGAAAGGGGTTTAGTTATAGGTAATACATATTTTAAGAAAAAGAGGATAAATAAGTATACAAGATATGATGTAGGGCAAAATGACAGTAGTTTGTTGGATTATGTATTGGTAGATAAAAGACTGTTGAGTAGACTTCAGGATGTACATGTTTATAGAGGGGCCACAGATATATCAGATCACTTTCTAGTTGTAGCTACACTGAGAGTAAAAGGTAGATTGTACTTTTCTGTATCATGTTCAAATTAATAAATACAGGAAGGACCCGCTTTACGGTGTTTCACTTTATGGCGTTCCGCTAATACGGTCATTTCAAATTATGACCAAAACTCGCTATACGGCTCCCCCCACCTGACTTTCTAATATGGTCACCGCGCCCCACCTTGTTTGTTTACATTCTTCGTGAGCTCAGTAAGCACTAAGTCTCTCCATTTTGTCTGGAAACTCCAAAATTTCAAATGTTTTTAAAAGTTATTTCATATTTTATATATACTCTGATAATTATACTTATGTATACCTGTACTTAAATAAACTTACATACTGTGCTGGCATGCAGGTACACATTAAAATCAGTAAGAGTGTCTTATGTCTCCAGACGTCATATTAGTAATGATAATAATAATCATCGTCTCATTTAAATGTCGTATATTACGTTAAATACACATTTTCATTAATCCATCTATGATATTTTTTCAAAATTATATAATAAACACGATACATAACATAAAAAGATGTTAAATACACCCCACAATAGAATAAATAAACATAAATATGAGATGTGGTAGCAGACGACTTGCACAAGTGATGCCATATTAGAAATGCTAATAATAATAATAATAATCACCGAGTCTTATTAAATGCTGTATATTACGTTAATATACACATTTTCATTAATCCATCCATGATATTTTTTTCAAAATTATATAATAAACACGATACATACCATAAAAAGATGATAAATACACCCTACAATAGAACAAATAAACATAAATATGAGATGTCGTAGCCAGATAACTTGTACAAGTGATGCCAAGAATAACATTTTCTCTAATCTAACATAAGAGAAAATGTGTTACTGGGGGTAACTGTAGAAAATTATTCCTTTCGTATGTATGTAAGTTTATTCAGGTATACACAAATACAGTTACATAGATTATCATACATAACAACATATGTGTAGAGAACCTAGGATAACCCAAAAAAGTCAGAGTGACTTATTTCCATTGCCTTCACTCAGAGCAACATTTCTTCTCAAAATGATGTTACGTGAGAATGGGAGTGTTCTTCTTTATTTATTCTACCGTATCAATGTAGAGACAACCTGTACACAATGTAACTTGTACACAAACCAGACGTGTACACTTCGTTTACAAAACTTACCTTCGCCTGGTTTGTTTACATAACTCTGCGCCTGTCCTCTCTCATGCATTCATTCTTTCTCTCTCTCATTTATTCGTTTTACCTCATTTACTTACTCCTGACCCTACATTAAGACTACAGATATTTTAAGGTAAGTAATGAGTGAACTGTATATACATTTTATCGCTCTGGGATGCTTAAATATCATGGAATATATGTGTGGGTGGGTTGGCCTGGTATGGTAGCCCGGCTGACTACCATACATACCACACTTGATTTTTTACAATAAATACTACTCATCTCACCCTATATTTTAAGGTAAGTAATGAGTGAACTGTATAACTGTATATACATTTTATCGCTCTGGGATGCTTAAATATCATAGAATTGTATGTGGGTGGGGTGGCCTGGTATGGTAGCCTGGCTGACTACCATACATACCACACTTGATTTCTTACAATAAATACTACTTGTCTCACCCTAGATTAAGATTATAAATATTTTAAGGTAAGTAATGAGTGCACTATGTGTGTATTGTACTTTTTATTGTTTTTTGATGCCTGGTTCTATTGCTAACTTAACCCTTTCAGGGTCCAAGGCCCAAATCTGGAGTCATGCACCAGTGTCCAAGAATTTTCAAAAAAAAAATTTGTTATTTTTTCTTATGAAATCGTAGAGAATCTTTTTGTGAAGGTAATAAAACAAAAAGTACGAAATTTGGTGGAAAATTGACGAAATTATGCTCTCGCGAATTTTGATGTGTCAGCGATGTTTACGAATCAACGATTTTGCCGACTTTGACTCCCATTTTAGGCCAATTACATTATTCCAATCAACCAAATTCTTAGCTATTTCACTAGTATTACTTCTATTCTATCGATTGAGCACAAGAAATCGCCAAGTCAATTGTTTCAACTACAAAATAAAGTGATCGGAAATTGTTAATTTGGCCAATTTAACACAAAGTTCAAAATATTCCAATTTCAAAAAGGGTCCAGAATAAACAATGTAGGCATTCCTGGCACTAAACTAACATTTCCTCTGTTCATTAGTTATGTTTTGAGGCTTTACAAATAAATTCCATTTTGATTTTTTATTCACATAATGAATTTTTATTCACACCAAAAAATAGAAGATTTACTGTTATGCAATACTGTGATAATTGTATAAATATCATCACCATATTTGTGAATGTATATTAGACCCACCAGCTGACGTGTATTAGACATGTGAGGTCGTTTGTTTACTCTTGAATATCGGCAAAAATTTAACATTTCCGCTACTTTGAGCTCAGTTTCAAGCCATTTCCAGTGCTAAAACCAATCAAAATCATCTCTATTTCTGTAATATGTCTTCCATTCTATCAAATGAGACCAAGAAATCGCAAATACAACTATAAAAAACATACGAAAAAACACTGCAAAGTTGCTGTTTTAATCGAAAAATCATGATTTCAGTTTTTTTCTCTCATTATACACAGTGTGCTGCAGGATCTGTTTTATGTGGTGCACACATACCACATAGATGTATTCTCTCATATCTAGGCCCAAATGTACCACTCACAGTTTATCAGAGTGAGCTGAGCTCATGGCGTAGATCTACGGTTTGGACACTCACCGTAAAGCCGTAGATCTATGGGACGGACCCTGAAAGGGTTAATATATGTTAGTGTAAACTTGTTATCTAGTGTTTGTATGCATTTGTAAGTGGAAAAAAAGGGTGTTCCGCTTTACGGCGGTAGCCTGGAACCTATCCAGCCGTATAAGTGGGGCCTTCCTGTAAGTAAATAAATAAATAAATAAATAAATAAAAATAAACAGCTAAGAGTTTTGTGGACTGAGACAATGTAATTGGCCTTAAATAGGAGTCAAAGTGGGCAAAAATAACGCTGACGCAGCAAAATTCGTCACAGCGTAATTTCATCAATTTTCCATCAAATTTCATAATTTGATCAGGGGTCTAAACCACTGAAAGGGTTAAACCAAAAACACAGTCACAGTTTTTTTTTCTCATTATTCACTCTGTGCTGCAGGATTCTTTTATGTGGTTCACATTTGCCACACAGACCCATTCTCTCTTATCTAGGCCCAAATTTAATGCTCACATGTTATCTGAGTGAGCTGAGCTCATGCCGTTAAACAATAGCACAGACCCAGGCTTCAAAACCATAGAACAACGGCACAGACCCTCAAGTGGTTAAAGGATTAATAATAAGTAGAATTAAGCCAGTGGACCCTCGCCTAACGATATTAATCCGTTCCTGAGAGCTCAACGTTAGGCAAAATTATCGTTAGCAGAATTAATTTTCCTCATAAGAAATAATGGAAATCAAATTAATCCGTTCCTGACACCCCAAAGTATGAAAAAAAAATTTTTTTACCACATGAAATATTAATTTTAATACACACAAACTGAAGAAGACATGTACAATTACATGACACTTACCTTTATTGAAGATCTGGTGATGATTGATGGGATGGGAGGAGGGGACAGTGTGGATGGTGTTAATGTTTAGAAGGGGAATCCCCTTCCATTAAGACTTGAGGTGTCAAGTTCTTTTCTGGGGTTACTTCCCTTCTTCTTTTAATGCCATTAGGACCAGCTTGAGAGTCACTGGACCTCTGTCGCACAACATATCTGTCCATAGAGCTCTGTACCTCCCGTTCCTTTAAGATTTGTCTAAAATGGGCCATAACGCTGTCATTGTAATAAGTCACCAGCACGGCTTGCAATAGCTGTGTTAGGGTGATTTTCATCCATAAAGGTTTGCAGTTCAACCCACTTTGCACATGTTTCCTTAGTCTTTGAATTAGGCACAATGGATTCCACAACTGGCACAGGTGTCTCAGGGTTAGCCCCAAACCCTTCAAAATCTTTCTTAATTTCCATACTAATTCTCACCCTTTTTATCACAGGGTTGGCACTAGAAGCTTTCTTGGGGCCCAGGGTGACTTATTTTGCAGGTGCAATCACTAAAAACGCTGTGATAATATGAAATGTTCTGATTGTATGTTTGGATGCGACCGCGGTGGCTAGCTTGTAAACACTGGCACTCACGGGACAAGTGAAGCGTGTGGTCGCGTCTCGAACAGAACGAATCGCTTTGGGCGAGTTTTTTAGTGCTAGCTGAGGCAAAATTTTTGCGTTAAAATGTATCGCTAGGCGGAGTTAACGTTATGCGATGTGTTCGTTAGGCGAGGGTCCACTGTAATGACCTTTTTAATCATGATTAGAGCCAAAAAATTAATAAAACTGAAAACAGAGAAATGTGAAACTTGTTTAACCCTTTCAGGGTTTCGGCCATACTAGTACTGCTTACGCACCAGGGTCCTTGACATACTAGTACGCATAAATTCTAGCGCCCTCAAATCTGGTGAGAGAAAGCTGGTAGGCCTACATATGAAAGAATGGGTCTATGTGGTCAGTGTGCGCAGTATAAAAAAAAATCCTGCAGTACACAATGCGTAATGAGAAAAAAAAACTTTGACCGTGTTTTTGGATTAATACAGCGACTTTGCACTGTATTTTTGTTATTATTATTTTTTATTATCACACTGGCCGATTCCCACCAAGGCAGGGTGGCCCGAAAAAGAAAAACTTTCACCTTCATTCACTCCATCACTGTCTTGCCAGAAGGGTGCTTTACACTACAGTTTTTAAACTGCAACATTAACACCCCTCCTTCAGAGTGTATGGTATTTATTGTTGTATTCTAGTTTTCCTAGTCTCATTTTATAGAATGAAAGACATATTACAGAAATTGAGATGATTTTGACTTGTTTTACAATGAAAAGTACCTTGAAATTGAGCTCAAAGTAGCAGAAATGTTCGATTTTTACCAAAGTTCAAAAGTAAACAAATCATGCTAAGTGTCCAATACACGTCAACTGGTGAGTATAATATTCTTTCACAAGTGCTCTGATATTATTTATACCATTTCTGCACTAATGCAGTAGTCTGCATAACAGTAAATCTTCTATTTTTTTGTGAGAATAAAAATTCAAAGTGGAAAGCAAGAGAATGTATGAGAGCCCTGGGGACGTGACTAATGAACAGAGGAAATGTTATTTTAGTGCCAGGAGTGTCTTTCCTGTTTATTCTGGACCCTATTTGGAAACTGGCATCTTTTGAAATTTGTGTGAAATTGGCAAATTGCTAAATTCTGACCACTGTATTGGATAGTTGAAATCGGTAAATGGGTGGTTTCTTGTACTCGTTCGATAGAAAAAATGGAGTTCTAGCGAAATAGTTATGATTTTTGTCGACTAGTACACTGGAATTGGCTGAAAATAGGGTTCAAATTGGGCAAAATAGCCGATACATAAACATCGTCGAGACCGCTAAATTCGCGAGGGCATAATTCCGTAAGTTTTCCATTAAATTTCATACTTTTGGTGTCATTATAATTGGGAAAAGATTCTCTATCTTTTCATAAGAAAAATAATTTTTTTTTTTAAATTTGGGGGACCCTGAGAACAAGTTTCTGAGAGGGCCTGTGGACCCTGAAAGGGTTATTAAATTACTCAATATGCATGAATTCACAGGTGATCTGTGACTGTCTTGGATTTTTCAGATTTCTTAAGGATGACCAAATAGCACCCATTGCATTATCAATCTAGACACCTAGAAAAAACTCTACTAAAAATAATTCTAAACAACAAATTCCAGATTCAGAAAATAACAGGGATAGTAGTTGAAGAATATGCATAATGTTTACTTTGGGTAATACAGCATAAAATAACTATGTAAGTTTTCATGATCTTATTACTGATGACATGAAGTCAAGGATATTCATTAATTACATATGATGAAAATGAAAGCCAAAACTCACTGCATCTATGAGAGTCTTAGCTGCCTTGTTCAAGATGATTCTATCACACCAAGAGGGGCACCTGGTCTGCATGTAGTGAGACCCATCCCCATCAGCACCTTCTTCAAATGGGTAACTCGGAGGAAAGGTGATAGGAAACTCGGTCAGTCTGTCACCAAACTGAGCCAATTCTTGATCAAATTCATGAAGCTGGAACAATATTAAAGACATTCTTTTAACTGGTCTAACAGTATATTTGGGATATATTAATAAGCTCAGCAGTGAAAAAGTTAAAACCTAAAATAGAATTACCAGGTATTACATGAAACACAGTAGGTATTGCATGTATACTCTGTAAAACTTAAAGGTTTATCAAATGTTTTTTACTTAAGAAAATAACTAAATAATATATCCAACGATAATCTTAATAGACAATAAGAAATGACAAAAATATACACAGTAAAGCTTAGATATGGCCATACAATTTTTTTTTTTTTTTTTTTCAACAAGTCAGCCGTCTCCCACCGAGGCAGGGTGACCCAAAAAAGAAAGAAAATCCCCAAAAAGAAAATACTTTCATCATCATTCAACACTTTCACCACACTCGCACATTATCACTGTTTTTGCAGAGGTGCTCAGAATACAACAGTTTAGAAGCATATACCTGTAAAGATACACAACATATCCCACCAAACTGCCAATATCCCAAACCCCTCCTTTAAAGTGCTGGCATTGTACTTCCCATTTCCAGGACTCAAGTCCGACTATATGAAAATAACCGGTTTCCCTGAATCCCTTCACTAAATATTACCCTGCTCACACTCCAACAGATCGTCAGGTCCCACGTACCATTCGTCTCCATTCACTCCTATCTAACACGCTCATGCATGCTTGCTGGAAGTCCAAGCCCCTTGCCCACAAAACCTCCTTTACCCCCTCTCTCCAACCTTTTCGAGGACGACCCCTACCCCGCCTTCCTTCCCCTATAGATTTATATGCTTTCCATGTCATTCTACTTTGATCCATTCTCTCTAAATGACCAAACCACCTCAACAACCCCTCTTCTGCCCTCTGACTAATACTTTTATTAACTCCACACCTTTTAATAATTTCCACACTCCGAATTTTCTGCATAATATTTACACCACACATTGCCCTTAAACAGGACATCTCCACTGCCTCCAACCGTCTCCTCGCTGCTGCATTTACCACCCAAGCTTCACACCCATATAAGAGTGTTGGTACTACTATACTTTCTTACATTCCCTTCTTTGCCTCCATAGATAACGTTTTTTGTCTCCACATATACCTCAACGCACCACTCACCTTTTTTCCCTCATCAATTCTATGATTAACCTCATCCTTCATAAATCCATCCGCCGACACGTCAACTCCCAAGTATCTGAAAACATTCACTTCTTCCATACTCCTCCTCCCCAATTTGATATCCAATTTTTCTTTATCTAAATCTTTTGATACCCTCATCGCCTTACTCTTTTCTATGTTCACTTTCAACTTTCTACCTTTACACACATTCCCAAACTCATCCACTAACCTTTGCAATTTTTCTTTAGAATCTCCCATAAGCACAGTATCATCAGCAAAAAGTAACTGTGTCAATTCCGATTTTGAATTTGATTCCCCAAAATTTAATCCCACCCCTCTCCCAAACACCCTAGCATTTACTTCCTTTACAACCCCATCTATAAATATATTAAACAACCATGGTGACATTACACATCCCTGTCTAAGACCTACTTTTACCGGGAAGTAGTCTCCCTCTCTTCTACACACCCTAACCTGAGCCTCACTATCCTCATAAAAACTCTTTACAGCATTTAAAAACTTACCACCTATTCCATATACTTGCAACATCTGCCACATTGCTCCTCTATCCACTCTATCATATGCCTTTTCTAAATCCATAAATGCAATAAAAACTTCCCTACCTTTATCTAAATACTGTTCACATATATGCTTCAACGTAAACACTTGATCTACACATCCCCTACCCACTCTGAAACCTCCTTGCTCATCCGCAATCCTACATTCTGTCTTACCTCTAATTCTTTCAATTATAACCCTACCGTACACTTTTCCTGGTATACTCAGTAAACTTATTCCTCTATAATTTTTACAGTCCCTTTTGTCCCCTTTCCCTTTATATAAAGGGACTATACACGCTCTCCGCCAATCCCTAGGTACCTTCCCCTCTTTCATACATTTATTAAACAAAAGTACCAACCACTCCAACACTGTATCCCATACAAATTTGAATATAATAATTTCATCAAATTTTTTCCGATCATTACTCACCCAGCTGCCATTATCCTTGACAAAGATTGTCTGATGTTCATAATGTCTGAAGGCTTTTTTGGAAATAGTGAGTAGTACCTTTCCTTCATTGTCCCTAAACTCTTGAGCCTTTTCCCCAGTGTCTGGCAACTCTGCCTCTACTGCTGTACAGTCTTGAGTCAGTTTCTGAGTAAAGGAAATAGAAATGCTAATACGCGTCATATTTAAGATGACAAAATAATAGTAGAAATATTATAATTTAACACTATTTAAGGTACAGAATAACCAATAAAATTGAATTATACAATTTGCTGATATTCAAGCCATTCAGTCTGCTCCTGCATGCTAAATTTATATGCAGTTTAAAAACTTTTGTCCCTGATGCTTGTAAAGGTAGAGATGCATTTTCAAAAAGTGGATATTTGTTGGTATTGTCTAACAGCATTCCAGATAGCAGTGATACTACAGTATATAACACACACATGGTTTTGTGAAGGAAATAAATAAAATGTAAATGAATGAAAAATTATCAGACTTGAGTTGGGAGACTGGTGCTGAGTCTCCTGCAACTATCCTAAGTTTCTGCATTAAACTTACTACCACACAGTGAAACACACAAAACAATGATCAACTTATGTAATACTGTAGAAATACTCTCATAATTATGAAAAATAAAATAATTAGTAAATAGTTTGTATTATAATAGAGGTATTATACAGATGCCAAGTACAGTGCCATATCTGTGTGCCTCTGACAACGCAGTAATAGCATTAATGGCGAAAGTGTTTCTTTTTCGGGTCACCCTGCCTCAATGGGAGAGAGCAGGGTGACTTGCACTTTGTAAAGCAGGTGGAGATGGTGCAGTTATGGGTTATCACGATGTCTGTGCCAGTCTGGATACCCAGCTAAAGAGCAAGTGATCTTAAAAGTATTTTCTCTTTGAAATACTGTGCTTTTGTGGGTAAAAAACATTGCTTAAAAAATAAAAATGTTGCACTGCAAATTTTGTAGATGGAATAGTCTTTGCCCATGTATGACTCGTGTACAGCTTCTCCTCACTTAGCGACGCACTTGTTTACCAATGAATCGGACTTACGACAGGCACTATGACCAGTTTCCATACCTAAATAATATACAGTGGACCCTCGCATAGTGCTATTAATCCGTTCCTGAGAGCTCAATGTTATGCGAATGAATTTTCCCCATAAGAAATAATGGAAATCAAATTAATCCATTCCTGACACCCAAAAGTGTGAAAAAAAAATTTTTTTACCACATGAAATATTAATTTTAATACACACAAACTGAAGAAGACATGCACAGTTACATGACACTTACCTTTATTGAAGATCTGGTGATGATTGATGGGATGGGAGGAGGGGAGAGTGTTGATGGTCTTAGTGTTTAGAAGGGGAATCCCTTTCCATTAAGACTTGATTTGTCAAGTCCTTTTCCGGGGTTACTTCCCTTCTTCTTTTAATGCCACTAAGACCAGCTTCAGAGTCACTGGACTTCTGTCGTACAACATATCTGTCCATAGAGGTCTGTACCTCTCGTTCCTTTATGACTTTCCTAAAGTGGTTCACAACATTGTCAGTGTAATAGTCACCAGCACAGCTTGCAACAGCTGTCTGAGGGTGTTTTTCATCCATAAAGGTTTGCACTTTAAACCACTTTGCACACATTTCCTTAATCTTTGGAGTAGGCAACTTCTTCAATTTCTCTCTCCCCTCCTCCAAAGCAGTTTCCTCAGGTGTGGCCTCATGCTGATGAAGATGATCTAGCAGCTCTTCAGTGGTTAGTTCTTCATTGTCCTCCTCCACCAACTCTTCCACATCATCCCCACTAACCTCCAACCCAAAGGACTTTCCCAATGCCACAATGGATTCCTCAACTGGCATACTCCTCTCAGGGTTAGCCTGAAACCCTTCAAAATCCCTTTGGTCTACACATTCTGGCCACAGTTTCTTCCAAGCAGAGTTCAAGGTCCTCTTAGTCACTCCCTCCCAAGCCTTACCTATAAGGTTTACACAATTGAGGATATTAAAGTGCTCTCTAAAAAACTCTCTTAGAGTCAATTGAGTTTCTGAGGTCACTACAAAGCACCTTTCAAACAGAGCTTTTGTGTACAGTTTTTTGAAGTTTGCAATAACCTGTTGGTCCATGGGCTGCAGGAGAGGAGTGGTATTAGGAGGCAAAAACTTCACCTTAATGAAGCTCATGTCCCCACAAAGTCGCTCTGCCAAGTCTGTAAGATGATCAGGGGCATTGTCTAACACCAGGAGGCACTTAAGGTCTAATTTCTTTTCAGTTAGGTAATTTTTAACATTGGGGGCAAATGCTTGGTGTAACCAGTCATAGAAAAAGTCCCTAGTGACCCATGCCTTCCTGTTTGCCCTCCACAGCACACACAAATTAGCCTTGAGGATATTCTTTTGCCTGAACGCTCTGGGAATTTCAGAGTGATACACTAATAAAGGATTCACTTTGCAATCACCACTAGCATTGGCACACATGAGAAGAGTAAGCCTGTCTTTCATAGGCTTATGTCCTAGGAGTGCCTTTTCCTCCTGAGTAATGTAGGTCCTGCTTGGCATTTTCTTCCAAAACAGGCCTGTTTTGTCACAATTAAATACTTGTTCAGGTTTCAGTCCTTCACTGTCTATGTGCTCCTTGAATTCCTGCACATATTTTTCAGCTGCTTTGTGGTCCGAACTGGCAGCCTCACCATGCCTTATCACACTATGTATGCCACTACGCTTCTTAAATCTCTCAAACCAACCTTTGCTGGCCTTAAATTCACTCACATCATCACTAGTTGCAGGCATTTTTCTAATTAAATCCTGATGCAACTTCCTAGCCTTTTCACTTATGATCGCTTGATAGATGCTATCTCCTGCTATCTGTTTTTCTTTTATCCACACCAATAAGAGTCTCTCAACATCTTCTATCACTTGCGATCTCTGTTTCGAAAACACAGTTGAACCTTTGGCAAGAACAGCTTCCTTGATTGCCGTTTTCTTGGACACAATAGTAGCGATGGTTGATTGGAGTTTACTATACAACCTGGCCAGCTCGGAGACACGTACTCCACTTTCATACTTAGCAATGATCTCTTTCTTCATCTCTATAGTAATTCTCACCCTTATTCCTGTAGGGTTGGCACTGGAAGCTTTCTTGGGGCCCATGGTCACTAATTTTGCAGACGAATTCACCAAAAACGCTGTAATAATACGAAATGTTCTGATTGTATGCTTGGATGTTACCGCGGAGGCTGGCTTGTAAACAATGCCACCGGCGGAACATGTGAGGCTGGCTCAGGCCGCACATTAGACGTGTCTCGGACGAATAGCGTTGAGCGAGTTTTTTAGCGGTATGCGAGGCAAAATTTTAGCGATAAAATGTATCAGTATGAGGATTTAACATTATGTGATGTCAACAGTATGCGAGGGTCCACTGTATATCAGAGCTCATTTCCTCTATTCTGTTAATTACAATATACAGTACACTACTGTATAAATATTTAATAATGTACCAAAACTGTTATAAATGGTGCAAAGATGACATTAAAACAATATCAAAGATGGTTGAAACAAACCCAATACTTTTATAGCATCCTCCTCAATTAGTGATGAATTCATTTACCAACGTGGTCTTAGGAACAGAACTCCATCATTAAGTGAGGAGAGGCCGTATTTCAATATTAGCTCACCTGTACAACTGCATGAGTATTCATTCTGAAGTTGAAGTCACCAAACAAGAAGATTGGCACATTTTCAAATCCGTCATTGTGAAACCTTGGAGGAGAAAACAAGATTCCATTTAGCAAATAATACAAAAGATTCCGCCTAAAATTTTTTCAGTTACAGTACACCGTTATATTACACAGTAGCTACATTCCCGAAAACTCCATGTTAGGTAAATCTGTGTTAGATAAACTGAAGAACTTATGGGAAAAAATAGGGTTACGTCCCCAAAAAAGCCGAACAATTTTTTTTTAGACCCCCAGATTTTACAAAAGTAAAAGTGAATATGTAACTGTTGTTCACTGTCGTGATGCATTATGTTTTTACTGCTTAAGACTACAAATGCAACAGATATCATAGTATTTCTTACCTTAAATTGTGGGTGCTTGTGTTTGTCGATGATTGAGAAGAGGGTGGAGAGTTATGCTGTGGTTTTATTGAGCTGAGGGAGATGGTAGAGCTCCTTTTATTGAAGTCGATGGTTGTATTGGAGTGTGCATAAATTCTGTAATGCCTTTCTGGGCTATTTTACCTGGCAGTACGTTATACAGCTGACGTTAAGGCATCAGCATTTCAGAGCACTACTTCTAGATTTGTCAGGGTCCTCTTCAGTGAGGTCAAATTTAACCCTTTCATTGCTGGTGCAATAGTAATACAGCTTGCAAGCCAGTGTTGGTGCTATAGTACTATGACAAAATTCTAGCAGGAGAAAGATGGTAAACCTATGTGAGAGAATGAGTCTACGTGGTCAGTGTGCGCAGAATAAAAAAATCGGAAAGCCATTGGTGCATTGTGGGAGTCCCATTACAGTAGTCCTTGTTCAGCATGACTAGTGGTAAGAAATATCTAGTCTCCCCAGGAAACTGGGACTCTTCTCTTCCCAAGTGATAGTTCTAACACAGATGGAAGTGTCAGTGAGGATGAATTTCATAGTTCTGAGGAGTGTGTAACTGAAAGCAATGTGCAGGATACCAGAAATAGTGCTGAAAACCCACACGACCATCAACCTAGGATAACCCAAAAAACGTAAGTGACTTATTCCCAAGTGGGTGGTGGGGAAGACACCATGCTTGGTGGGATAGACGGTATGGGTAATGGGTCTCACAGGCCACAAAAGTTACTTGAAAAAATATTAAAAAATAAAATAATAATAGAATAAAAGTAAAAACAATATAACCAAGTAAGTGGCAGTCACCGATGTTGGCGTAAGCGGTTCACTTTCTGTCAATTTAACACGTCTATATCTCGCTAAATACTGATTGCAAATTTTTTTCTTTTTAACCCTCTGACTGTTTCGGTCGTATATATATGTCTTACGAAGTACATATACCGTGTTTGACATATATATACTCATAAATTCTAATGGCTTCAAATCAAGCAGGAGAAAGCTGGTAGGCCCACATGGGAGAGAATGGGTCTGTGTGGTCAGTGTGCACCATATAAAAAACATCCTGGAGCACGCGGTGAATAGTGAGAAAAAAAAACTCTGACAGTTTTTTTAATTAAAATGCCGACTTTGTGGTGTATTTTCGTATAGCATTTATGGTTGTATTCTCGTTTTCTTAGTCCCATTTGATAGAAATAGAGGTGATTTTGATTGGTTTTACTATAAAATGAACCTGGAAATGGAGCTCAAAGTATGGGAAATGTTTGATTTTTTGCCCATGTTCAAAGGTAAACAAATGATGTCATTGTTCAATAAATGTCCAACTAGCCATTCTAATTTGCAGTCATGAATGGGTTGACATTATTTATATAATTATTACAATATTGCAGTAGTCTGCATAACAGTAAATCTTCTATTTTTTGTTTGAATAAAAATTCAAAACAGAAAGCAAGAGTAATATCACAGGGGCCTGGAGACGTGACTGATGAACAAAGAAAATGTTATTTTAGAGCCAGGAATGTCTGCATTGTTCATTCTGGACCCTATTTTGAAATTGTCATATTTTTTAATTTTCGTGAAATTGGCCAAATTGCTAATTTCTCACCACATTATTGGGTAGTTGAAATCGGCAAATGGGAAGTTTCTTGTACTCAATTGATAGAAAAAATGGAGTTCTAAAGAAATAGCTATGAGTCTGGTCTACTGGAACAATGGAATTAGCTGAAAATGGGGCTCAAATTGGACGAAATCGCCCATTTGCAAATGTCGCCGACTTCGCTAACTTTGCGAGAGTGTAATTTTGTCAGTTTTCCATCAAATTACAATTTTTTGGTGTCATTACAATTGGGAAAAGATTCTCTATCATTTCTTAAGATTTTTTTTTTTTTTTTTTTTTTTGAAATTTTGCGACACCAGGAGACACCTCAGGATTGGGGGTTGCGACAGTCAAGATTAAACACTCAGAAAAATATTCTTAAGATTTCGGTAGGAATTTTTTTTTTTTTTAATATTTTTCGACACTGAGAACAGGTTTGTGATCAGGGGTATCGACAGTGAAAGGGTTAAAGTCGGCAAGTCTGTAAAGTCAAGTAAGTCAGTCAGTCATTCAAGGTAATCTACTGTTTTTGTTTTTAATTCATTCTTTTATTATTATATTCACCAGCTCCTTTATTTTAGCTGTAAATATCTACCGTAGTTCATAAACTCACATTTGTTAAAATAATTAAGGTGCTATTTAGATGCTTAAGTGTATAACTGAATTATCTATTCTATAATAATCTGTAGTTCTTTCATTTTTTTAAAAGTTTTAGAATAATTACAAAGTCTTATTCCTAAGTCTAGTTGTAGATTCAATATAAATCTTATAATATTTTACTCAGAAAATCTAGTGTGTAAAATCACTCTCATCTTATGACTACAGGCATAGATTCTGATGTAAACTTTTTACTAAATGAATTACACGAATCAAACAGTAACTGCAATTACTATACAGCAGACCAAGCAAAGACATTATTCAGTGCAAACAATAACATAACCATCTTTAACTACAACGTCAGATCCTTTAACCCTTTCAGGGTCTGTCCCGTAGATCTACGGCTTTACGTTCAGGGTCCAAACCGTAGATCTACGCCATGAGCTCAGCTCACTCTGATAAACTGTGAGTGGTACATTTGGGCCTAGATATGAGAGAATACATCTATGTGGTATGTGTGCACCACATAAAACAGATCCTGCAGCACACTGTGTATAATGAGAGAAAAAAATGAAATCATGATTTTTCGATTAAAACAGCAACTTTGCAGTGTTTTTTCGTATGTTTTTTATAGGTGTATTTGCGATTTCTTGGTCTCATTTGATAGAATGGAAGACATATTACAGAAATAGAGATGATTTTGATTGGTTTTAGCACTGGAAATGGCTTGAAACTGAGCTCAAAGTAGCAGAAATGTTAAATTTTTGCCGATATTCAAGAGTAAACAAACGACTTCACACGTCTAATACACATCAGCTGGTGGGTCTAATATACATTCACAAATATGGTGATGATATTTATACAATTATTACAGTATTGCATAACAGTAAATCTTCTATTTTTTGGTGTGAATAAAAATTCATTATGTGAATAAAAAATCAAAATGGAATTTATTTGTAAAGCCTCAAAACATAACTAATGAACAGAGGAAATGTTAGTTTAGTGCCAGGAATGCCTACATTGTTCATTCTGGACCCTATTTTGAAATTGGAATATTTTGAACTTTGTGTTAAATTGGCCAAATTAACAATTTCCGATCACTTTATTTTGTAGTTGAAACAGTTGACTTGGCGATTTCTTGTGCTCAATCGATAGAATAGAAGTAATACTAGTGAAATAGCTAAGAATTTGGTTGACTGGAATAATGTAATTGGCCTAAAATGGGAGTCAAAGTCGGCAAAATCGCCGATTCGTAAATATCGCTGACACATCAAAATTCGCGAGAGCATAATTTCGTCAATTTTCCACCAAATTTCATACTTTTTGTTTTATTACCTTCACAAAAAGATTCTCTACGATTTCATAAGAAAAAATAACAAATTTTTTTTTTTAAAATTCTTGGACACTGGTGCGTGACTCCAGATTTGGGCCTTGGACCCTGAAAGGGTTAACAAACATTATGACGACCTTACTGCATTACTCAATTCCCTTCATTCCAACATATCAATCATCACACTCACAGAAACCTGGCTTAAGCCTGATATTACAGATGTCTATACCATTCCTGGCTACATGGCCATACACAACTGTAGAACAGACCAGCAAGGGGGAGGAACAGCTATATACTACTCAAATCAACTCAAATGTATCAATAAATCTTGCACAAGGGATGAACATGGAGAATATATCATAGCCAAATTTAACCCTTTCAGGGTCGACAGGCCCTGTCAGAGACTTGTTCCCAGGGTCAGCCAAATTTCAAAAAAAAAAAAAAAAAAAAAAAAAAAAAAAAAAAAAAAAAAAAAAAAAAAAAAAAAAAAAAAAAAAAAAAAAAAAAAATCTTATGAAAACAATAATTTTTTTTCTAAACATTATAGGCTAAACAAAAAATTGTTACCATCAATACTTACCGAGATATGGAGGCGTGAAGTTTACCAAAAAGGAACATCATGTGGTAACATCGCCAACTGCGGTCACCCGGTATTCTTTTATTTAGTGTTTTATGCACTTTTTTCTATTATTTTTTTACTTTTTTTTTCCAAGTAACTTTTATGGCCTGTGAGACCAATATGATCAGTATTTTGTAAGTTATTTCTTTTTCAATACTACACAATAATGGCATAAACACTGTTATCATTGTTTTGTTTACAGAAAATATTTACATAAATGATATGAAATGTTGTTTATTACTATTTTTCTATATTTTATACACATATACAGTCACAGGGAATGTTTCTAAAAGTTCTACAGCCTGTGGAACTCTTTGAAACATGGTGTCATGCACAGTGGTGTTTTACACTCCTCACACATAAAACGAGTGTCTGCATTGTTGTGGGCGTTTTTTTGTACGTGCACAGACATAACACCTCTTCTATGCTTTTTTCTTGAAAGCAGTAGCAGGCAGTTATACCAGGAAGTGATCACCATGCTTCAAATGAGAAGGAAGTTGTTGAAAATTTGGTGGGCGGTCTATTTGAGGTGTTGTTCCTTGTACTATTTGTCTGATGACAGACAAACAGAATTCGCCGTATGGTGGTTTGTTTCTGGTCCTCATCTAATACATATTATAAGCATTCGGCATGGAAATGTCCAGAAGATGGAAAAAGAGTTTTACGTATGATTTATAACTCTTGCAAACACAATCAGCAAACCCAATCTGCATGTCAAATTTGTCCACTGAATGCATATTGAGGTTGCAATCAATCACAGCTGCAGGTTTTAGAATGGGTTCATTGCTTTCTCTATGCTGCCTGCCTGTGTCTGCCATTTCATTAGGGTGAACTGATGACAACAGAGTGACATCTCGTTTGTCATGCCACCGAAATGCCATGATGTCATTGGCAGCAAACGCCTGCACCTCACCTCTATGAGTGCCAGCATCAAACCTGGGCACATGTTTCCGATTTGCACGCACTATGCCACACACATCTGTCATGTTCACTCGCAAAAAATCACTGAGTAAGGGGCTTGTGTACCAGTTATCTGTATATAATATATGCCCCTTACCAAGGTATGGTTCTATCATTCATCTAACCACATCACTGGAGATGCCCAATAACTTCCTGGTATTTTGCAATGTACAACTTCCGGTGTACACAATAATATCCAATACCAGACCACTGTAACAATCGCAAAGCACAAACAACTTTATACCAAAGCGTTTCCTCTTTCTTGGTATATACTGCTTGAAAGAGAGTCTTCCTTTGAAAAGAATCAAAGACTCGTCAATTAAAAGCTTCCTGAAGGGATAAAAATACATATTGAATTTCTCTTACAGATACACAAACACATACCTAATCTTATATAACCTGTCGTTTCCGTCAGGCCTGGTTTTGTCTGAGAAGTGAAGCATACGTAACATTAGCACAAATCGATTCACTGGCATTATATCACTGAAACCTGGGGTTGCAATCAGGCGGTCTGTTGACCAGTATGATTTCACACTGTGCTTATACACATGTGGCATAAGCATTATTGTGGCAAAGAAAAGATACATATCAGCCACAGTTGTCTCCTTCCACTGGTGTAGACGTGATTTTGGTGAAAGTATTGTGTTTGCCATGGTGTACTCGTAGCATGTGTTGCTTTCCAGGACAATACTTTCCATCAGGGGTTCATCGAAGAAAAACTCAAAACATTCCAGTTCAGTGGCATTGTTCCCAAGTGTACAGGATGGCCGTATTCCACTTTGGCTGTCATCAAACTGGTGGGGATTTGGAACAAAATTGACAGCTTCCTGCCATTCCCAGGTGCGGTCTGCTGGTGGGTACTGGACAATGACAGGTGGTTGTGGTTGTGGAGGTTGTGGTTCTGGAGGTTGTTGTTGTGGAGGTAGTGGTTGTGGAGGCTGGTGTGGTGGGTGGGTGGGGGATGGTGGCCTTTGTTGTAGATCAGCTGAGGCAGCGGCGTGGGTGGCAGCGTGGGTGGCAGCATAGGCCACTTCTGGTGCCTCATGGCCAGCACCACAACTACCACCACCATGCACATTTTCCATCCCAATTGCAACAGTATCATCATCATTTTCACTGTCAGTTCCTGTTGTACAGCTACGGGATGTACTCCGAGATGTACTCCTTCCCCTTGGAATAGCATATGGCACATTACCAGAGCGCACATATTGTCATACTGACGCTTCACTGGGGAATATTGCACTTCACTATCACTACTGGAACTAGTTTGAAGAGCTTGTAGTTCATAATCACTATCACTATCAACACAAATGCTCACATCTGAGTCTGGGATTTGGGAAAATAGGAGTTTCCTCTTTGATTCTGGTACAACTGAGCATGAACAAAACGGCCCAGCACCAGAGGTGGAAGGCTGAGGGTCGTCTGGGTTTTCCTCACTATTACCGATATTATGGTCATTGGTTTCAGTCAAAAACCTCACCAAAACCTTGAAACTCATCTTCACTGGCACTTCCATCTGTATTAGAACTATCACTGGGGAACAAAAGTGTCCCAATTCGCCGAGGAGAGAGGAGCTTCTTACCGCGAGGCATGGTGGAAATGGTGTACTAAAATGGCGTTCCCACAATGCGCAACTGGGTCCCAGATTTTTTTTCTACTGCGCACACCCACCACACAGACCCATTCTCTCACATCTAGGCCTACCAGCCTTTTCCCGTGAGATTTGAAGGTGCTAGAATTTATGTGTACCAGTACGTCACAAACCCCTGCGTGAAAGCCGTACTAGTACGGCCGAAACCCTGAAAGGGTTAAATCAGAAGACCTGCAAAAATCCCTCACAGTTATAAACATCTACAGAGTACCACAGTCAAACATTTACCACTTTAGTGAAAAACTAGGAAACATGATTACTAATGCACACATGAATAAAGACCACCTGCTACTAACAGGTGATTTCAACATAAACATACTACATGACCAGGACCCACAAGTAACCGAATTCATAAACACTCTGAGCAACTGCCTGTTGCTACCAAAACCTCCTTTACCCCCACCCTCCAACCTTTTCGAGGACGACCCCTACCCCGCCTTCCTTCCCCTACAGATTTATACACTCTTCATGTCATTCTTTGATCCATTCCCTCTAAATGACCAAACAACCTCAACAACCCCTCTTCAGTCCTCTGACTAAAACTTTTATTAATTCCACACCTTCTCCTAATTTCCACACTCCGAATTTTCTGCATAATATTTACACCACACATTGCCCTTAGACAGGACATCACTGCCTCCAACCGCCTCCTCACCTCAGCATTTACAACCCAAGCTTCACACCCATGTAAGAGTGTTGGTGCTATTATCCTTTCATACATTCCTTTCTATGCCTCCACAGATAACGTTTTTTGTCTCCACATATACCTCAATGCAACACTCGCCTTTTTTCCTTCATCAATTCTATGATTAACCTCATCCTTCATAAATCCATCCGCTGACAGGTCAACTCCCAGATATCTGAAAACATTCACTTCTTCCATACTCCTCCTCCCCAATTTGATATCCAATTTTACTTTATCTAAATCATTTCATACCCTCATCACCTTACTCTTTTTCTATGTTCACTTTCAGCTTTCTACCTTTGCACACACTCCCAAATTCATCCACCTACCTTTGCAATTTTTCTTTAGAATCTCCCATAAGCACAGTATCATCAGCAAAAAGTAACTGTGTCAAATCCCATTATGTATTTAATTCCCCATAATTTAATCCCACCCCTCTCCCAAACACCCTAGCATTTACTTCTTTTACAACCCCATCTATAAATATATTAAACAACCATGGTGACATTACACATCCCTGTCTAAGACCTACCTTTACCGGGAAGTAGTCTCCCTCTCTTCTACACACCCTAACCTGAGCCTCACTATCCTCATAAAAACTCTTTACAGCATTTAGTAACTTACCACCTATTCCATATACTTGCAACATCTGCCATATTGCTCCTCTATCCACTATATCATATGCCTTTTCTACATCCACAAATGCAATAAAAACTTCTCTACCTTTATCTAAATACTGTTCACATATATGCTTCAATGTAAACACTTGATCTACACATCCCCTACCCACTCTGAAACCTCCTTGGTCATCCGCCATCCTACATTCTGTCTTACCTCTAATTCTTTCAATTATAACCCTACTGTACACTTTTCCTGGTATACTCAGTAAACTTATTCCTCTATAATTTTTTACAATCTCTTTTGTCCCCTTTCCCTTTATATAAAGGGACTATACATGCTCTCCGCCAATCCCTAGGTACCTTCCCCTCTTTCATACATTTATTAAACAAAAGTACCAACCACTCCAACACTATATCCCCCCCTGCTTTTAACATTTCTGTCATGATCCCATCAGTTCCAGCTGCTTTACCCCCTTTCATTCTACGTAATGCCTCACGTACCTCCCCCACACTTACATTCTGCTCTTCTTCACTCCTAAAAGATGGTATACCTCCCTGGCCAGTGCATGAAATTACTGCCTCCCTTTCTTCCTCAACATTTAAAAGTTCCTCAAAATATTCTCGCCATCTACCTAATACCTCCCTCTCCCCATCTACTAACTCCCCTACTCTGTTTTTAACTGACAAATCCATACTTTCCCTAGGCTTTCTTAACTTGTTTAACTCACTCCAAAATTTTTTCTTATTTTCATTAAAATTTCTTGACAGTGCCTCTCCCACTCTATCATCTGCTCTCCTTTTGCACTCTCTCACCACTCTCTTTATCTTTCTTTTACTCTCCATATACTCTGCTCTTCTTATAACACTTCTGCTTTGTAAAAACCTCTCATAAGCTACCTTTTTCTCTTTTATCACACCCTTTACTTCATCATTCCACCAATCACTCCTCTTTCCTCCTGCCCCCACCCTCCTATAACCACAAACTTCTGCCCCCACATTCTAATACTGCATTTTTAAAACTCATCCATCCCTCTTCAACCCCTCCACTACTCATCTTTGCACTAGCCCACCTTTCTGCCAATAGTCGCTTATATCTCACCTGAACTTCCTCCTCCCTTAGTTTATACACTTTCACCTCCCTCTTACTTGTTGTTGCCACCTTCCTCTTTTCCCATCTACCTCTTACTCTAACTGTAGCTACAACTAAATAATGATCCGATATATCAGTTGCCCCTCATCCTGGAGTCTACCCATCAACCTTTTATCCACCAATACATAATCTAACAAACTACTTTCATTACATGCTACATCATACCTTGTATATTTATTTATCCACTTTTTCATAAAATATGTATTACTTATTACCAAATCTCTTTCTACACATAGCTCAATTAAAGGCTCCCCATTTACATTTACCCCTGGTACACCAAATTTACCTACTACTCCCTCCATAACATTTTTACCCACTTTAGCACTGAAATCCACAACCACCATTACTCTCACACTTGATTCAAAACTCCCCATGCATTCACTCAACATTTCCCAAAATCTCTCTCTCTCCTCCACACTTCTCTCTTCTCCAGGTGCATACACGCTTGCTATAACCCACTTTTCACATCCAATCTTTATTTTACTTCACATAACCCTTGAATTTATACATTTATAGTCCCTCTTTTCCTGCCATAGCTTATCCTTCAACGTTATTGCTACTCCTTCTTTAGCTCTAACTCTGTTTGAAACCCCTGACCTAATCCCATATATATATATATATATATATATATATATATATATATATATATATATATATATATATATATATATATATATATATATATATATATATATATACAGGAGGGCCCCACTTATACGGCGGGTTAGGTTCCAGGCTACCGCCGTAAAGCGGAAACCGCCGTAAAGTGGAACACCCTTTTTTTTCCACTTACAAATGCATACAAACACTAGATAACAAGTTTACACTAACATATATTATGTTAGCAATAGAACCAAGCATCAAAAAAACAATAAAAAAGTACAATACACACATAGTGCACTCATTACTTACCTTAAAATATTTATAGTCTTAATCTAGGGTGAGACAAGTAGTATTTATTGTAAGAAATCAAGTGTGGTATGTATGGTAGTCAGCCAGGCTACCATACCAGGCCACCCCACCCACACATACTATTCTATGATATTTAAGCATCCCAGAGTGATAAAATGTATGTACAGTTCACTCATTACTTACCTTAAAATATAGGGTGAGATGAGTAGTATTTATTGTAAAAAATCAAGTGTGGTATGTATGGTAGTCAGCCAGGCTACATACCAGAGAGAAAGAATGAGTGCATGAGAGAGGACAGGCGCAGAGTTATGTAAACAAACCAGGCGAAGGTAAGTTTTGTAAACGTCTGGTTTGTGTACAAGTTACATTGTGTACAGGTTGTCTCTACATTGATATGGTAGAATAAATAAAGAAGAACACTCCCATTCTCATGTAACATCATTTTGAGAAGAAATGATGCTCTGAGTGAAGGCAATGTAAGTAAGTCACTCTGACTTTTTTGGGTTATCCTAGGTTCTCTACACATATGTTATGTATTTATGTTATGTATTGTGTTTATTATATAATTTTGAAAAAAATATCACGGATGGATTAATGAAAATGTGTATATTAACGTAATATACAACATTTAATGATACACCGAGCTCAGACAGCGTAAACAAACAAACTGAACAGGTTGTGGACGATCACTCGGTCAGGCGAAATAGACGGTATTAATACGTGTCAAGTTTTAGTTCATTCATGTACATTTGTAAGAGTTTGTGAAACTTTTACCTTATAATATTTTTATTATTATTATAATAATTAAATCACGAAACAAATCCTCTTACACTGTGTACAAGTTAGTACAGAATTATAGCTATAAAGTGAAGGCATATGAATGGAATATTTTTTCTACAGTTATCCCTAGTAACAGGTGACGGGCTAGAGAAAACGTAATTCTTCCGACACTTCTACAAACCGTTTGGTAAACATCTCATATATATTTGTATAAATTTTTATACTGTGGGTGCATGTATCATGTTTGTGTGTTACATAATGTGCTTCTTATATAATTTTGAAAAAAATATCATAGATAGATTAAGGGAAATGTCTATATTAACGTAATATGCGACATTAATGCGCCCAAGAGATTATTATTATTATTATTATTATTATTATTATTATTATTATTATTATTATTATTATTATTATTATTATTCCATCAAGAGTAGAGACTTAGTGATTTTAATGTGTACCTACATGCCAGCACAGTGTGTAAGTTTATTTAGGTACAGGTGTACACAAGTTTAATTATCAAGTACAATACATATAAAATATACAATAACTTTAAAACACTTGAAATTTTGGAAAGTTTCCAGACATAATAAGGAGATGTGCTCAGAGAGAATGTAAACAAACTCGGTGGGCAGCTGTGACCGTATTAGAAAGACAGGTGGGGGGAGCCGTATAGCGAGTTTTGGTCATAATTTGAAATGTCCATATTAGCGGAACGCCGTAAAGCAAACCGTCGTAAAGCGGGGCCCTGCTGTATATATATATATATATTATATATATATATATATATATATATATATATATATATATATATATATATATATATATATATATATATATATATATATATAAATATATGTTATATAAATATATATATATATATATATATATATATATATATATATATATATATATATATATATATATATATATATATAAAATATATACAGTGGACCCCCGGTTAACGATTTTAATCCGTGCAAGAGGGCTCATCGTTATGCGAAATAATCGTTATGCGAATGAATTTTCCCCATAAGAAATAATGGAAATAAAATTAATCCGTGCAAGACGCCCAAAAGTATGAAAAAAATTTTTTTTTACCACATGAAATGTTAATTTTAATACACACAAACTGAAAAAGGCATGCACAATTACATGACACTTACTTTTATTGAAGATCTGGTGATGATTGATGGGATGGGAGGAGGGGAGAGCATTATCTTCTTACTGTTTAGAAGGGGAATCCCCTTCCATTAGGACTTGAGGTAGCAAGTCTTTTTCTGGGGTTACTTCCCTTCTTCTTTTAATGCCACTAGGACCAGCTTCAGAGTCACTGGACCTCTGTCGCACAACAAATCTGTCCATAGAGCTCTGTACCTCCCGTTCCTTCAAGACTTTCCTAAAATGGGCCATAACATTGTCATTGAAATAGTCACCAGCACGGCTTGCAACAGCTGTGTCAGGGTGATTTTCATCTATAAAGGTTTGCAGTTCAACCCACTGTGCACACATTTCCTTAATCTTTGAAGTAGGCACAATGGATTCCACAACTGGCATAGGCTTCTCAGGGTTAGCCCCAAACCCTTCAAAATCTTTCTTAATTTCCATACTAATTCTCACCCTTTTTACCACAGGGTTGGCACTAGAAGCTTTCTTGGGGCCCATGGTCACTTATTTTCCAGAAACAGCACCGAAAACACTGTAATAATACGAAATATTCCGAGTGTATGCTTGGATGTTACCGCGGAGGCTGGCTGGTAAACAATGGGACGGCCGGCACATGTGAGGGCACATTGGACGCGTCTCGGACGAAAATCGGTAAGCGGGTTTTTAATCGGTATGCGCGGCAAAAATTTTGCGATAAAAGTAATCGTTATGCGGAAAAATCGCTATGTGATGCCATCGTTATGCGGGGGTCCACTGTATATATATACATATATATATATACATATATATATATATATACATATATATATATATACATATATATATATATATATATACAGTGGACCCCCGCATACCGTTGGCATCACATAACGATTAATCCGCATACCGCTTGCTTTAATCGCAAAAATTTTGCCTCGCATACCGCTTAAAAACCCGCTCACCGCTGTTCGTCCGAGACGCGTCCAATGTGCGCCTTAGCCAGCCTCACATGTTCCGCCGGTGGCATTGTTTACCAGCCAGCATCCGCGGTAGCATCCAAGCATACAATCGTAACATTTCGTATTATTACAGTGTTTTTGGTGATTTTATCTGGAAAATAAGTGACCATGGGCCCCAAGAAAGCTTCTAGCACCAACCCTACAGCAATAAGGGTGAGAATTACTATAGAGATGAAGAAAAAGATCATTGATAAGTATGAAAGTGGAGTGCGTGTCTCCGAGCTGGCCAGGTTGTATAATAAACCCCAATCAACCATCGCTACTATTGGTGGTACAGCTGCTGCTGCTGCACTGTCAGCTGCTGCTGCACTGTCAGCTGCTGCTGCTGCTGTAGCATCGTCTGCTGCTGCTGTAGCATCGTCTGCTGCTGCTGTAGCATCGTCTGCTGCTGCTGTAGCATCGTCTGCTGCTGCTGTAGCATCGTCTGCTGCTGCTGTAGCATCGTCTGCTGCTGCTGCTGCTGTAGCATCGTCTGCTGCTGCTGCTGCTGTAGCATCGTCTGCTGCTGCTGCTGCTGTAGCATCGTCTGCTGCTGTTGTAGCATCGTCTGCTGCTGCTGCTGCTGTAGCATCGTCTGCTGCTGCTGTAGCACTGTTGTTGGTGTGGCTTATTGAGAATATACCAAGAAACAATTAACCCCAGAGGATTTGCCACCCAGGATAACCCAAAAAAGTCAGTGTCATCGAAGACTGTCTAACTTATTTCCATTGGGGTCCTTAATCTTGTCTCCCAGGATGCAACCCACACCAGTCGACTAACACCCAGGTGAACAGGGAAAAATGCCTGGAACTAGTGCTCATATTGGTGAATTTAAAGCCAGCAAAGGTTGGTTTGAGAGATTTAAGAATCGTAGTGACATACACAGTGTGATAAGGCATGTTCTGGAAGAAAATACCAAACAGGACCTACAGTACTCAGGAGGAAAAGGCACTCCCAGGACACAGTGTCTCATCAGTCATTGCTGCATCTACAATAAAGGTAAGTGTCATTTATTCTTCATTTAGTAGACTAGTACATGCACAATATATACTGTGCATGTACTACTCTACTATTGTGCATGTATCCTTCTCTTTGTGTGTAGGAAAATGTATATTTCACGTGGTAAAAATTTTTTTTTCATACTTTTGGGTGTCTTGCACGGATTAATTTGATTTCCATTATTTCTTATGGGGAAAATTCATTCGCATACCGATTATTTCGCATACCAATGAGCCCTCTTGCACGGATTAAAATCGGTATGCGGGGGTCCACTGTATATATAAATATATATATAAATATATATACAGGTCTCCCTCAACATTCGCGAAGGTTAGGGGATCAAGAGCCTCACGAATGTTGAAAAACCATTAATGTTTGGTGCCCCAATATATTGTAGGGAAATATATTACAATACTGCTTCCTTAACTTGCTGAACCATGAATAATCATAAAATACATGAAAACGTCGTAAATTGTACTAAATATATACATGTTATGCTTTAATAACATATGTTATTTAAAAACATGTATGTTAATAACATGTATGTTATTAAATACCACAGACTCCACCACTGCCTCCACCACTGCGAGTCCCCACTACCCTCCCTCCGACCACCGCAACTGGCAGCCAGCCCTCCCACCACTCAGTGTGGTGAGTGTTTTGTTTGTTCATTATTTGCTATTAAACTACAGAATAAATAATGTAAACCCATTCATGACTGCATATTGGAATGGCTATTGGGAAAGGTATTAGAAGGTGACATCATGTGCTTACTCTTGAACACAGCAAAGAATCGAACATTTCTGCTATTGCTAATAATAACAATAGTAATAGTAATAATAATAATAATAATAATAATAATAATAATAATAATAAATACAATATAATTGAAGAAGGAAATTGTACAAAAATACGAGGGAGTGGTTGACACATCGTCAGTGTGACTTTGTTTATGCTGGAGTGAACATTAGTCTCCCTGCTCTTCCAAACATTTCACAATAATTCAGCGGTTGAGGCAGTGGTATTTAATAACATATATGTTATAAATAATAATAGTACATATTATTAATAACATGTATTATTATTAACATGTAAGTTATTAAATACCATTGCCTCAATCACTGCCTCTACCACTCCAGTCACTCTCAATCTACAAGCACCAAACACAATGAATTATTGTGAAATGTTTGGAAGAGCAGGGAGACTAATGTTCACTCCAGCATAAACAAAGTCACACTGACGATGTGTCAACCAGTCCCTCGTATTTTTGTACAATTTCCTTCTTCAATTATATTATATTTATTATTACTATTATTATTATTATTATTATTATTATTATTATTATTATTATTATTATTATTATTGTTATTATTAGCTGTAGCAGAAATGTTTAATTCTTTGCAGTGTTCAAGAGTAAACACATGATGTCACCTTCTAATACCTGTCCGAATAGCCATTCCAATATGCAGTCATGAATGGGTTTACATTATTTATACTGTAGTTTAATAGCAAATAATGAACAAACAAAACACTCACCACACTGAGTGGTGGGAGGGCTGGCTGCCAGTTGCGGGGGTCGGAGGGAGGGTAGTAGGGACTCGCAGGTGGCGGGAAACTTAAATATGATTTGGCGGCTGGGAATTTGGTGGCTGGGAATTTGGCGGTTGGGAATTCGCGAATGTGTGAAGCCCGTGAAAGTTGAAAACATGAATGTTGAGGGAGACCTGTGTATATATATATATATATATATATATATATATATATATATATATATATATATATATATATATATATATATAGGTAGTAGGTTGGTAGACAGCAACCACCCAGGGAAGTACTACCGTCCTGCCAGATGACTGTGAAACAAAAACCTGTAACTGTTTTGCATGATGGTAGGATTGCTGGTTTCTTTTTCTGTCTCATAAACACGCTAGATAACAGGGATATCTTGCTACTCCTACTTACACTTTGGTCACACTTCACAGACACGCACATGCATATATATATATACATACATCTAGGTTTTTCTCCTTTTTCTAAACAGCTCTAGTTCTTTTTTATTTCTTCTATTGTCCATGGGGAAGTGGAAAAGAATCTTTCCTCCGTAAGCCATGCGTGTCGTATGAGGCGACTAAAATGCCGGGAGCAATGGGCTAGTAACCCCTTCTCCTGTATACATTTACTAAAAAAGAGAAGAAGAAAAACTTTATAAAACTGGGATGCTTAAATGTGCGTGGATGTAGTGCGGATGACAAGAAACAGATGATTGCTGATATTATGAATGAAAAGAAGTTGGATGTCCTGGCTCTAAGCGAAACAAAGCTGAAGGGGGTAGGAGAGTTTCAGTGGGGGGAAATAAATGGGATTAAATCTGGAGTATCTGAGAGAGTTAGAGCAAAGGAAGGGGTAGCAGTAATGTTAAATGATCAGTTATGGAAGGAGAAAAGAGAATATGAATGTGTAAATTCAAGAATTAAGGGGATTAAAGTAAAGGTTGGATGCGAGAAGTGGGTCATAATAAGCGTGTATGCACCTGGAGAAGAGAGGAATGCAGAGGAGAGAGAGAGATTTTGGGAGATGTTAAGTGAATGTATAGGAGCCTTTGAACCAAGTGAGAGAGTAATTGTGGTAGGGGACCTGAATGCTAAAGTAGGAGAAACTTTTAGAGAGGGTGTGGTAGGTAAGTTTGGGGTGCCAGGTGTAAATGATAATGGGAGCCCTTTGATTGAACTTTGTATAGAAAGGGGTTTAGTTATAGGTAATACATATTTTAAGAAAAAGAGGATAAATAAGTATACACGATATGATGTAGGGCGAAATGACAGTAGTTTGTTGGATTATGTATTGGTAGATAAAAGACTGTTGAGTAGACTTCAGGATGTACATGTTTATAGAGGGGCCACAGATATATCAGATCACTTTCTAGTTGTAGCTACACTGAGAGTAAAAGGTAGATGGGATACAAGGAGAATAGAAGCATCAGGGAAGAGAGAGGTGAAGGTTTATAAACTAAAAGAGGAGGCAGTTAGGGTAAGATATAAACAGCTATTGGAGGATAGATGGGCTAATGAGAGCATAGGCAATGGGGTCGAAGAGGTATGGGGTAGGTTTAAAAATGTAGTGTTAGAGTGTTCAGCAGAAGTTTGTGGTTACAGGAAAGTGGGTGCAGGAGGGAAGAGGAGTGATTGGTGGAATGATGATGTAAAGAGAGTAGTAAGGGAGAAAAAGTTAGCATATGAGAAGTTTTTACAAAGTAGAAGTGATGCAAGGAGGGAAGAGTATATGGAGAAAAAGAGAGAGGTTAAGAGAGTGGTGAAGCAATGTAAAAAGAGAGCAAATGAGAGAGTGGGTGAGATGTTATCAACAAATTTTGTTGAAAATAAGAAAAAGTTTTGGAGTGAGATTAACAAGTTAAGAAAGCCTAGAGAACAAATGGATTTGTCAGTTAAAAATAGGAGAGGAGAGTTATTAAATGGAGAGTTAGAGGTATTGGGAAGATGGAGGGAATATTTTGAGGAATTGTTAAATGTTGATGAAGATAGGGAAGCTGTGATTTCGTGTATAGGGCAAGGAGGAATAACATCTTGTAGGAGTGAGGAAGAGCCAGTTGTGAGTGTGGGGGAAGTTCGTGAGGCAGTAGGTAAAATGAAAGGGAGTAAGGCAGCCGGGAATGATGGGATAAAGATAGAAATGTTAAAAGCAGGTGGGGATATAGTTTTGGAGTGGTTGGTGCAATTATTTAATAAATGTATGGAAGAGGGTAAGGTACCTAGGGATTGGCAGAGAGCATGCATAGTTCCTTTGTATAAAGGCAAAGGGGATAAAAGAGAGTGCAAAAATTATAGGGGGATAAGTCTGTTGAGTGTACCTGGTAAAGTGTATGGTAGAGTTATAATTGAAAGAATTAAGAGTAAGACGGAGAATAGGATAGCAGATGAACAAGGAGGCTTTAAGAAAGGTAGGGGGTGTGTGGACCAGGTGTTTACAGTGAAACATATAAGTGAACAGTATTTAGATAAAGCTAGAGAGGTTTTTGTGGCATTTATGGATTTGGAAAAGGCGTATGACAGGGTGGATAGGGGGGCAATGTGGCAGATGTTGCAAGTGTATGGTGTAGGAGGTAGGTTACTGAAAGCAGTGAAGAGTTTTTACGAGGATAGTGAGGCTCAAGTTATAGTATGTAGGAAAGAGGGAAACTTTTTCCCAGTAAAAGTAGGCCTTAGACAGGGATGTGTGATGTCACCGTGGTTGTTTAATATATTTATAGATGGGGTTGTAAGAGAAGTAAATGCGAGGGTCTTGGCAAGAGGCGTGGAGTTAAAAGATAAAGAATCACACACAAAGTGGGAGTTGTCACAGCTGCTCTTTGCTGATGACACTGTGCTCTTGGGAGATTCTGAAGAGAAGCTGCAGAGATTGGTGGATGAATTTGGTAGGGTGTGCAAAAGAAGAAAATTAAAGGTGAATACAGGAAAGAGTAAGGTTATGAGGATAACAAAAAGATTAGGTGATGAAAGATTGAATATCAGATTGGAGGGAGAGAGTATGGAGGAGGTGAACGTATTCAGATATTTGGGAGTGGACGTGTCAGCGGATGGGTCTATGAAAGATGAGGTGAATCATAGAATTGATGAGGGAAAAAGAGTGAGTGGTGCACTTAGGAGTCTGTGGAGACAAAGAACTTTGTCCTTGGAGGCAAAGAGGGGAATGTATGAGAGTATAGTTTTACCAACGCTCTTATATGGGTGTGAAGCGTGGGTGATGAATGTTGCAGCGAGGAGAAGGCTGGAGGCAGTGGAGATGTCATGTCTGAGGGCAATGTGTGGTGTGAATATAATGTAGAGAATTCGTAGTTTGGAAGTTAGGAGGAGGTGCGGGATTACCAAAACTGTTGTCCAGAGGGCTGAGGAAGGGTTGTTGAGGTGGTTCGGACATGTAGAGAGAATGGAGCGAAACAGAATGACTTCAAGAGTGTATCAGTCTGTAGTGGAAGGAAGGCGGGGTAGGGGTCGGCCTAGGAAGGGTTGGAGGGAGGGGGTAAAGGAGGTTTTGTGTGCGAGGGGCTTGGACTTCCAGCAGGCATGCGTGAGCGTGTTTGATAGGAGTGAATGGAGACAAATGGTTTTTAATACTTGACGTGCTGTTGGAGTGTGAGCAAAGTAACATTTATGAAGGGATTCAGGGAAACCGGCAGGCCGGACTTGAGTCCTGGAGATGGGAAGTACAGTGCCTGCACTCTGAAGGAGGGGTGTTAATGTTGCAGTTTAAAAACTGTAGTGTAAAGCACCCTTCTGGCAAGACAGTGATGGAGTGAATGATGGTGAAAGTTTTTCTTTTTCGGGCCACCCTGCCTTGGTGGGAATCGGCCAGTGTGATAATAATAATAATAATAATAAAATATATTTTTTTTTTTTTCAACAAGTCGGCCGTCTCCCACCGAGGCAGGGTGACCCAAAAAAAAAGAAAGAAAATCCCCAAAAAGAAAATACTTTCATCATCATTCAACACTTTCACCACACTTGCACATTATCACTGTTTTTGCAGAGGTGCTCAGAATACAACAGTCTAGAAGCATACACATATAAAGATACACAACATATCCCTAAAAACTGCCAATATCCCAAACCCCTCCTTTAAAGTGCAGGCATTGTACTTCCCATTTCCAGGACTCAAGTCCGACTATATGAAAATAACCGGTTTCCCTGAATCCCTTCACTAAATATTACCCTGCTCACACTCCAACAGATCGTCAGGTCCCAAGTACCAATCGTCTCCATTCACTCCTATCTAACACGCTCACGCACGCTTGCTGGAAGTCCAAGCCCCTTACCCACAAAACCTCCTTTACCCCCTCTCTCCAACCCTTTCGAGGACGACCCCTACCCCGCCTTCCTTCCCCTATAGATTTATATGCTTTCCATGTCATTCTACTTTGATCCATTCTCTCTAAATGACCAAACCACCTCAACAACCCCTCTTCTGCCCTCTGACTAATACTTTTATTAACTCCACACCTTCTCCTAATTTCCACACTCCGAATTTTCTGCATAATATTTACACCACACATTGCCCTTAAATAGGACATCTCCACTGCCTCCAACCGTCTCCTCGCTGCTGCATTTACCACCCAAGCTTCACACCCATATAAGAGTGTTGGTACTACTATACTTTCATACATTCCCTTCTTTGCCTCCATAGATAACGTTTTTTGACTCCACATATACCTCAACGCACCACTCACCTTTTTTTCCCTCATCAATTCTATGATTAACCTCATCCTTCATAAAGCCATCCGCCGACACGTCAACTCCCAAGTATCTGAAAACATTCACTTCTTCCATACTCCTCTTCCCCAATTTGATATCCAATTTTTCTTTATCTAAATCATTTGACACCCTCATCACCTTACTCTTTTCTATGTTCACTTTCAACTTTCTACCTTTACACACATTCCCAAACTCATCCACTAACCTTTGCAATTTTTCTTTAGAATCTCCCATAAGCACAGTATCATCAGCAAAAAGTAACTGTGTCAATTCCCATTTTGAATTTGATTCCCCATAATTTAATCCCACCCCTCTCCCAAACACCCTAGCATTTACTTCCTTTACAACCCCATCTATAAATATATTAAACAACCATGGTGACATTACACATCCCTGTCTAAGACCTACTTTTACCGGGAAGTAGTCTCCCTCTCTTCTACACACCCTAACCTGAGCCTCACTATCCTCATAAAAACTCTTTACATCATTTAATAACTTACCACCTATTCCATATACTTGCAACATCTGCCACATTGCTCCTCTATCCACTCTATCATATGCCTTTTCTAAATCCATAAATGCAATAAAAACTTCCCTATCTTTATCTAAATACTGTTCACATATATGCTTCAATGTAAACACCTGATCTACACATCCCCTACCCACTCTAAAACCTCTTTGCTCATCCGCAATCCTACATTCTGTCTTACCTCTAATTCTTTCAATTATAACCCTACCGTACACTTTTCCTGGTATACTCAGTAAGCTTATTCCTCTATAATTTTTACAGTCTCTTTTGTCCCCTTTCCCTTTATATAAAGGGACTATACATGCTCTCTTCCAATCCCTAGGTACCTTCCCCTCTTTCATACATTTATTAAACAAAAGTACCAACCACTCCAACACTATATCCCCCCCTGCTTTTAACATTTCTGTCATGATCCCATCAGTTCCAGCTGCTTTACCCCCTTTCATTTTACGTAATGCCTCACGTACCTCCCCCACACTTACATTCTGCTCTTCTTCACTCCTAAAAGATGGTATACCTCCCTGACCAGTGCATGAAATTACTGCCTCTGTTTCTTCCTTAACATTTAAAAGTTCCTCAAAATATTCTCGCCATCTACCCAATACCTCCATCTCCCCATCTACTAACTCCCCTACTCTGTTTTTACCTGACAAATCCATATTTTCCCTAGGCTTTCTTAACTTGTTTAACTCACTCCAAAATTTTTTCTTATTTTCATTAAAATTTCTTGACAATGCCTCTCCCACTCTATCATCTGCTCTCCTTTTGCACTCTCTCACCACTCTCTTCACCTTTCTTTTACTCTCCATATACTCTGCTCTTCTTATAACACTTCTGCTTTGTAAAAACCTCTCATAAGCTACCTTTTTCTCTTTTATCACACCCTTTACTTCATCATTCCACCAATCACTCCTCTTTCCTCCTGCCCCCACCCTCCTATAACCACAAACTTCTGCCCCACATTCTAATACTGCATTTTTAAAACTATTCCAACCCTCTTCAACCCCCCCACTACTCATCTTTGCACTAGCCCACCTTTCTGCCAATAGTCGCTTATATCTCACCCGAACTTCCTCCTCCCTTAGTTTATACACTTTCACCTCCCTCTTGTTGTTGCCACCTTCCTCTTTTCCCATCTACCTCTTACTCTAACTGTAGCTACAACTAAATAATGATCCGATATATCAGTTGCCCCTCTATAAACATGTACATCCTGGAGCCTACCCATCAACCTTTTATCCACCAATACATAATCTAATAAACTACTTTCATTACATGCTACATCATACCTTGTATATTTATTTATCCTCTTTTTCATAAAATATGTATTACTTATTACCAAATTTCTTTCTACACATAGCTCAATTAAAGGCTCCCCATTTACATTTACGCCTGGCACCCCAAATTTACCTACTACTCCTTCCATAACATTTTTACCCACTTTAGCATTGAAATCCCCAACCACCATTACTCTCACACTTGATTCAAAACTCCCCACGCATTCACTCAACATTTCCCAAAATCTCTCTCTCTCCTCTACACTTCTCTCTTCTCCAGGTGCATACACGCTTATTATAACCCACTTTTCACATCCAATCTTTATTTTACTCCACATAATCCTTGAATTAATACATTTATAGTCCCTCTTTTCCTGCCATAGCTTATCCTTCAACATTATTGCTACTCCTTCTTTAGCTCTAACTCTATTTGAAACCCCTGACCTAAACCCATTTATTCCTCTCCACTGAAACTCTCCCACCCCCTTCAGCTTTGTTTCACTTAAAGCCAGGACATCCAGCTTCTTCTCATTCATAACATCCACAATCATCTCTTTCTTATCATCTGCACAACATCCACGCACATTCAGACTTCCCACTTTGACAATTTTCTTCTTCTTATTCTTTTTAGTAATCTTTACAGGAAAAGGGGTTACTAGCCCATTGTTCCCGGCATTTTATTTGACTTTTACAACACGCATGGCTTACGGAGGAAAGATTCTTATTCCACTTCCCCATGGATATAAAAGGAAAAGTAATAAGACCAAGAACTATTAAGATAAAATCAAAGAAAACTCAGATGAGTGTGTATAAATAAATGTGTACATGTATGTGTAGTGTGACAAAAGTGTAAGTAGAAGTAGCAAGACATGCCTGTAATCTTGCATATTTATGAGACAGACAAAAGACATCAGCAATCCTACCATCATGTAAAACAATCACAGGCTTCGTTTTACACTCACTTGGCAGGACGGTAGTACCTCCCTGGGTGGTTGCTGTCTACCAACCTACTACCTCTATATATATATATATATATATATATATATATATATATATATATATATATATATATATATATATATATATATATATATATATATATATATATATATATATATATATATATATATATAAATATATATATATATATATATATATATATATATATATATATATATATATATATATACAGCAGGGCCCCACTTATACAGCAGGTTAGGTTCCAGGCTACCGCCATAAAGCGGAAACCGACGTAAAGTGGAACACCCTTTTTTTCCACTTATAAATGAATACAAACACTAGATAACAAGTTTACACTAACATATATTAAGTTAGCAATAGAACCAGGCATCAAAAAACAATAAAAAAGTACAATACACACATAGTGCACTCATTACTTACCTTAAAATATTTATAGTCTTAATCTAGGGTGAGACAAGTAGTATTTATTGTAAGAAATCATGTGTGGTATGTATGGTAATCAGCCAGGCTACCTTACCAGGCCACCCCACCCACACATACTATTCTATGATATTTAAGCATCCCAGAGCGATAAAATGTATATACAGTTCACTCATTACTTACCTTAAAATATAGGGTGAGATGAGTAGTATTTATTGTAAAAAATCAAGTGTGGTATGTATGGTAGTCAGCCGGGCTACCATACCAGGCCAACCCACCCACACATATATTCTATGATATTTAAGCATCCCAGAGCGATAAAATGTATATACAGTTCACTCATTACTTACCTTAAAATATTTGTAGTCTTAATGTAGGGTCAGGAGTAAGTAAATGAGATAAAACGAATAAATGAGAGAGAGAAAGAATGAGTACATGAGAGGGGACAGGCGCAGAGTTATGTAAACAAACCAGGCGAACGTAAGTTTTGTAAACAAACGAAGTGTACACGTCTGGTTTGTGTACAAGTTACATTGCGTACAGGTTGTCTCTACATTGATACGGTAGAATTAATAAAGAAGAACACTCCCATTCTCATGTAACATCATTTTGAGAAGAAATGAAGCTCTGAGTGAAGGCAATGGAAATAAGTCACACTGACTTTTTTGGGTTATCCTAGGTTCTCTACACATATGTTGTTATGTATGATAATCTATGTAACTGTATTTGTGTATACCTGAATAAACTTACTTACATACATACGAAAGGAATAATTTTCTACAGTTACCCCCAGTAACACATTTTCTCTTATGTTAGATTAGAGAAAATATTATTCTTGCTGTCACTTGTACAAGTTATCAGGCTCCCACATCTTATATTTATGTTTATTTATTCTATAGTGGGGTGTATTTATCATCTTTTTATGTTATGTATCGTGTTTATTATATAATTTTGAAAAAAATATCATGGATGGATTAATGAAAATGTGTATATTAACGTAATACAGTGGACCCCCGCATAACGATGGCATCGCATAGCGATTTTTCCGCATAACGATTACTTTTATCGCAAAATTTTTGCCCCGCATACCGATTAAAAACCCGCATACCGATTTTCGTCCGAGACGCGTCCAATGTGCCCTCACATGTGCCGGCCGTCCCATTGTTTACCAGCCAGCCTCCGCGGTAACATCCAAGCATACACTCGGAATATTTCGTATTATTACAGTGTTTTCGGTGGTGTTTCTGGAAAATAAGTGACCATGGGCCCCAAGAAAGCTTCTAGTGCCAACCCTGTGGTAAAAAGGGTGAGAATTAGTATGGAAATTAAGAAAGATTTTGAAGGGTTTGGGGCTAACCCTGAGAAGCCTATGCCAGTTGTGGAATCCATTGTGCCTACTTCAAAGATTAAGGATATGTGTGCAGAGTGGTTTGAACTGCAAACCTTTATAGATGAAAATCACCCTGACACAGCTGTTGCAAGCCGTGCTTGTGACTATTTCAATGACAATGTTATGGCCCATTTTAGGAAAGTCTTGAAGAAACGGGAGGTACAGAGCTCTATGGACAGATTTGTTGTGCGACAGAGGTCCAGTGACTCTGAAGCTGGTCCTAGTGGCATTAAAAGAAGAAGGGAAGTAACCCCAGAAAAGGACTTGCTACCTCAAGTCCTAATGGAAGGGGATTCCCCTTCTAAACAGTAAGAAGATAATGCTCTCCCCTCCTCCCATCCCATCAATCATCACCAGATCTTCAATAAAAGTAAGTGTCATGTAATTGTGCATGCCTTTTTCAGTTTGTGTGTATTAAAATTAACATTTCATGTGGTAAAAAAAATTTTTTTTCATACTTTTGGGCGTCTTGCACGGATTAATTTTATTTCCATTATTTCTTATGGGGAAAATTAATTCGCATAACGATTATTTCGCATAACGATGAGCCCTCTTGCACGGATTAAAATCGTTAACCGGGGGTCCACTGTATACGACATTTAATGAGACTCGGTGAGTATTGTTATTATTATTATTATCATTTCTAATATGGCGTCACTTGTGCAAGTCGTCTGCTACCACATCTCACATTTATGTTTATTTATTCTAATGTGGGGTGTATTTATCTTATTTATATGTTATGCATCGTGTTTATTATATAATTTTGAAAAAAATATCATAGATGGATTAATAAAAATGTGTATATTAACATAATATACAACATTTAAATGACTCGATGATTATTATTATCATTACTAATATGACGTCTGGAGACATAAGACACTTGCCGATTTTAATGTGTACCTGCATGCCAGCACAGTATGTAAGTTTATTTAGGTACAGGTATACATAAGTATAATTATCAGAGTATATATAAAATATGAAATAACTTTTAAAAACATTTGAAATTTTGGAGTTTCCAGACAAAATGGAGAGACTTAGTGCTTACTGAGCTCATGGAGAATGTAAACAAACAGGGTGGGGCACGGTGACCGTATTAGAAAGTCAGGTGGGGGGAGGCGTATAGCGAGTTTTGGTCATAATTTGAAATGACCGTATTAGCGGAATGCCGTAAAGTGAAACGCCGTAAAGCGGGGCCCTCCTGTATGTGTATATATGTATATATATGTGTATATATGTATATATGTGTATATATGTATATATATGTATATATGTATATAAGTATATATATATATATATATATATATATATATATATATATATATATATATATATATATATATATATATATATATATATATATATATATAGTGGACCCCTGGTTAACGATATTTTTTCACTCCAGAAGTATGTTCAGGTGCCAGTACTGACCGAATTTGTTCCCATAAGGAATATTGTGAAGTAGATTAGTCCATTTCAGACCCCAAAACATACACGTGCAAACGTACTTACATAAATACACTCACATAATTGGTCGCATTCGGAGGTAATCGTTATGCGGGGGTCCACTGTATTTATATTATATATATATATATATATATATTTATATTATATATATATATATTTATATTATATATATATATATATATATATACAGTGGACCCCCGGTTAACGATTTTAATCCGTGCAAGAGGGCTCATCGTTATGCGAAATAATCGTTATGCGAATGAATTTTCCCCATAAGAAATAATGGAAATAAAATTAATCCGTGCAAGACGCCCAAAAGTATGAAAAAAATTTTTTTTTACCACATGAAATGTTAATTTTAATACACACAAACTGAAAAAGGCATGCACAATTAAATGACACTTACTTTTATTGAAGATCTGGTGATGATTGATGGGATGGGAGGAGGGGAGAGAGTGTGTTAGTGTTTAGAAGGGGAATCCCCTTCCATTAGGACTTGAGGTAGTAAGTCCTTTTCTGGGGTTACTTCCCTTCTTCTTTTAATGCCACTAGGGCCAGCTTCAGAGTCACTGGACTTCTTTCGCACAAGATATCTGTCCATAGTGGCCTGTACCTCTCGTTCCTTTATGACTTGCCTAAAGTGTTTCACAACATTGTCAGTGTAATAATCACCAGCACGGCTTGCAATAGCTGTGTGAGGGTGATTTTCATCCATGAAGGTTTGCACTTCAAGCCACTTTGCACAGATTTCCTTAATCTTTGAAGTAGGCAACTTCTTCAATTTCTCTCTCCCCTCCTCCGAAGCAATTTCCTCAGGTGTGGCCTCTTGCTCTTGAAGTTGATCTAGCAGCTCATCAGTGGTTAGTTCTTCATTGTCCTCCTCCACCAACTCTTCCACATCCTCCCCACTAACCTCCAACCCCAAGGACTTTCCCAATGCCACAATGGATTCCTCAACTGGCACAGGATTCTCAGGGTTAGCCTCAAACCCTTCAAAATCCCTTTTGTCTACACATTCTGGCCACAGTTTCTTCCAAGCAGAGTTCAAGGTCCTCTTTGTCACTTCCTCCCAAGCCTTACCTATAAGGTTTACACAATTGAGGATATTAAAGTGATCTCTCCAAAACTCTCTTAGAGTCAGTTGAGTTTCTGAGGTCATTACAAAGCACCTTTCAAACAGAGCTTTTGTGTACAGTTTCTTGAAGTTGGAAATAACCTGCTGGTCCATGGGCTGCAGGAGAGGAGTGGTATTAGGAGGCAAAAACTTCACCTTAATGAAGCTCATGTCCCCATAAAGTCGCTCTGCCACGTCTGTAGGATGACCAGGGGCATTGTCTAACACCAGGAGGCACTTAAGTTCTAATTTCTTTTCAGTTAGGTAATTTTTCACATTGGGGGCAAATGCATGGTGTAACCAGTTATAGAAAAATTCCCTAGTGACCCATGCCTTACTGTTTGCCCTCCACAGCACACACAAATTATCCTTGAGGACATTCTTTTGCCTGAACGCTCTGGGAGTTTCAGAGTGATACACTAATAAAGGCTTCACTTTGCAATCACCAGTAGCATTGGCACACATCAACAAAGTAAGCCTGTCTTTCATAGGCTTATGTCCTGGGAGTGCCTTTTCCTCCTGAGTAATGTAGGTCCTGCTTGGCATTTTCTTCCAGAACAGGCCTGTTTCATCACAATTAAACACTTGTTCAGGTTTCAGTCCTTCAGTTTCTATGTACTCCTTGAATTCCTGCACATATTTTTCAGCCGCTTTGTGGTCCGAACTGGCAGCCTCACCATGCCTTATCACACTATGGATGCCACTACGCTTCTTAAATCTCTCAAACCAACCTTTGCTGGCCTTAAATTCACTCACATCATCACTAGTTGCAGTCATTTTTTTAATTAAATCCTCATGCAACTTCCTAGCCTTTTCACATATGATCGCTTGAGAGACGCTATCTCCTGCTATCTGTTTTTCATTTATCCACACCAATAAGAGTCTCTCAACATCTTCCATCAATTGCGATCTTTGTTTCGAAAACACAGTTGAACCTTTGGCAAGAACAGCTTCCTTGATTGTCTTTCTGGTGCCCACAATAGTAGCGATGGTTGATTGGGGTTTCTTGTACAGCTTGACTAGGTCGGCTATACGCACTCCACTTTCATACTTATCAATTATCTCTTTCTTCATCTCTATAGTAATTCTTACCCTTTGAGGTGTAGGGTTGGCACTAGAAGCTTTCTTGGGGCCCATGGTCACTTATTTTCCAGAAACAGCACCGAAAATACTGTAATAATACGAAATATTCCGAGTGTATGCTTGGATGTTACCGCGGAGGCTGGCTGGTAAACAATGGGACGGAGCGGCACATGTGAGGCTGGCTGAGGGCACATTGGACGCGTCTCGGACGAAAATCGGTATGCGGGTTTTTAATCGGTATGCGGGGCAAAAATTTTGCGATAAAAGTAATCGTTATGCGGAAAAATCGCTATGCGATGCCATCGTTATGCGGGGGTCCACTGTATATATATATATATATATATATATATATATATATATATATATCTATATATATGTATATATCTATATATATATATATATATATATATATATATATATATATATATATATATATATATATATATACATACATATATTTTATTTTTTATTTATTATCACAATGGCCGATTCCCACCAAGGCAGGGTGGCCCAAAAAAGAAAAACTTTCACCATCATTCACTCCATCACTGTCTTGCCAGAAGGGTGCTTTACACTACAGTTTTTAAACTGCAACATTAACACCCCTCCTTCAGAGTGCAGGCACTGTACTTCCCATCTCCAGGACTTAAGTCCGGCCTGCCGGTTTCCCTGAACCCCTTCATAAATGTTACTTTGCTCACACTCCAACAGCACGTCAAGTATTAAAAACCATTCGTCTCCATTCACTCCTATCAAACACGCTCACGCATGCCTGCTGGAAGTCCAAGCCCCTCACACACAAAACCTCCTTTACCCCCTCCCTCCAACCTTTCCTAGGCCGACCCCTACCCTGCCTTCCTTCCACTACAGACTGATACACTCTTGAAGTCATTCTGTTTCGCTCCATTCTCTCTACATGTCTGAACCACCTCAACAACCCTTCCTCAGCCCTCTGGACAACAGTTTTAGTAATCCCGCACCTCCTCCTAACTTCCAAAGTACGAATTCTCTGCATTATATTCACACCACACATTGCCCTCAGACATGACGTCTCCACTGCCTCCAGCCTTCTCCTCGCTGCAACATTCATCACCCATGCTTCACACCCATATAAGAGTGTTGGTAAAACTATACTCTCATACATTCCCCTCTTTGCCTCCAAGGACAAAGTTCTTTGTCTCCACAGACTCCTAAGTGCACCACTCACCCTCTTCCCCTCATCAATTCTATGATTCACCTCATCCTTCACAGACCCATCCTCTGACACGTCCACTCCCAAATATCTGAATACATTCACCTCCTCCATACTCTCTCCCTCCAATCTGATATCCAATCTTTCATCACCTAATATTTTTGTTATCCTCATAACCTTACTCTTTCCTGTATTCACTTTTAATTTTCTTCTTTTGCACACCCTACCAAATTCATCCACCAATCTCTGCAACTTCTCTTCAGAATCTCCCAAGAGCAGTGTCATCAGCAAAGAGCAACTGTGACAACTCCCACTTTATGTGTGATTCTTTATCTTTTAACTCCATGCCTCTTGTCAAGACCCTCGCATTTACTTCCCTTACAACCCCATCTATAAATATATTAAACAACCACGGTGACATAACACATCCTTGTCTAAGGCCTACTTTTACTGGGAAATAATTTCCCTCTTTCCTACATACTCTAACTTGAGCCTCACTATCCTCGTAAAAACTCTTCACTGCTTTCAGTAACCTACCTCCTACACCATACACCTGCAACATCTGCCACATTGCCCCTCTATCCACCCTGTCATACACCTTTTCCAAATCCATAAATGCCACAAAGACCTCTTTAGCCTTATCTAAATACTGTTCACTTATATGTTTCACTGTAAACACCTGGTCCACACACCCCCTACCTTTCCTAAAGCCTCCTTGTTCATCTGCTATCCTATTCTCAGTCTTACTTTTAATTCTTTCAATAATAACTCGACCATACACTTTACCAGGTATACTCAACAGACTTATCCCCCTATAATTTTTGCACTCTCTTTTGTCCCCTTTGCCTTTATACAAAGGAACTATGCATGCTCTCTGCCAATCCCTAGGTACCTTACCCTCTTCCATACATTTATTAAATAATTGCACCAACCACTCCAAAACTATATCCCCACCTGCTTTTAACATTTCTATCTTTATTCCATCAATCCCGGCTGCCATACCCCCTTTCATTTTACCTACTGCCTCACGAACTTCCCCCACACTCTCAACTGGCTCTTCCTCACTCCTACAAGATGTTATTCCTCCTTGCCCTATACACGAAATCACAGCTTCTGTATCTTCATCAACATTTAACAATTCCTCAAAATATTCCCTCCATCTTCCCAATACCTCTAACTCTCATTTAATAACTCTCCTCTCCTATTTTTATCTGACAAATCCATTTGTTCTCAAGGCTTCCTTAACTTGTTAATCTCACTCCAAAACTTTTTCTTATTTTCAACAAAATTTGTTGATAACATCTCACCCACTCTCTCATTTGCTCTCTTTTTACATTGCTTCACCACTCTCTTAACCTCTCTCTTTTTCTCCATATACTCTTCCCTCCTTGCATCACTTCTACTTTATAAAAACTTCTCATATGCTAACTTTTTCTCCCTTACTACTCTCTTTACATCATTCCACCAATCGCTTCTCTTCCCTCCAACACCCACCTTCCTGTAACCACAAACTTCTGCTGAACACTCTAACACTACATATTTAAACCTACCCCATACCTCTTTGACCCCATTGCCTATGCTCTCATTAGCCCATCTATCCTCCAATAGCTGTTTATATCTTACCCTAACTGCCTCCTCTTTTAGTTTATAAACCTTCACCTCTCTCTTCCCTGATGCTTCTATTCTCCTTGTATCCCATCTACCTTTTACTCTCAGTGTAGCTACAACTAGAAAGTGATCTGATATATCTGTGGCCCCTCTATAAACATGTACATCCTGAAGTCTACTCAACAGTCTTTTATCTACCAATACATAATCCAACAAACTACTGTCATTTCGCCCTACATCATATCTTGTATACTTATTTATCCTCTTTTTCTTAAAATATGTATTACTTATAACTAAACCCTTTTCTATACAAAGTTCAATCAAAGGGTTCCCATTATCATTTACACCTGGCACTCCAAACTTACCTACCACACCCTCTCTAAAAGTTCCTCCTACTTTAGCATTCAGGTCCCCTACCACAATTACTCTCTCACTTGGTTCAAAGGCTCCTATACATTCACTTAACATCTAAAAATCTCTCTCTCTCCTCTACATTCCTCTCTTCTCCAGGTGCATACACGCGTATTATGACCCACTTTTCGCATCCAACCTTTACCTTAATCCACATAATTCTTGAATTTACACATTCATATTCTCTTTTCTCCTTCCATAACTGATCCTTCAACATTACTGCTACCCCTTCCTTTGCTCTAACTCTCTCAGATACTCCAGATTTAATCCCATTTATTTCCCCCCACCGAAACTCCCCTACCCCCTTCAGCTTTGTTTTGCTTAGGGCCAGGACATCCAACTTCTTTTCATTCATAACATCAGCAATCATCTTTTTCTTGTCATCCGCACTACATCCACGCACATTCCAGCATCCCAGTTTTATAAAGTTTTTCTTCTTCTCTTTTATATTTATATATATATATATATATATATATATATATATATATATATATATATATATATATATATATATATATATATATATATATATATATATATATATATATATATATATTATTTTTTTTTTTTTTTTTTTTTCAACAAGTCGGCCGTCTCCCACCGAGGCAGGGTGACCCAAAAAAAAAGAAAGAAAATCCCCAAAAAGGACAATTTTCTTCTTCTTATTCTTTTTAGTAATCTTTACAGGAAAAGGGGTTACTAGCCCATTGTTCCCGGCATTTTAGTTGACTTTTACAACACGCATGGCTTACGGAGGAAAGATTCTTATTCCACTTCCCCATGGATATAAAAGGAAAAGTAATAAGACCAAGAACTATTAAGATAAAATCAAAGAAAACTCAGATGAGTGTGTATAAATAAACATGTACATGTATGTGTAGTGTGACCTAAGTGTAAGTAGAAGTAGCAAGACGTACCTGTAATCTTGCATATTTATGAGACAGACAAAAGACACCAGCAATCCTACCATCATGTAAAACAATTACAGGCTTTTGCTTTACACTCACTTGGCAGGACGGTAGTACCTCCCTGGGTGGTTGCTGTCTACCAACCTACTACCTATAATATATATATATATATATATATATATATATATATATATATATATATATATATATATATTTATATATATATTTATATATATATATATATTTATATATTGGCAGTTTGGAGGGATATGTTGTGTATCTTTATATGTGTATGCTTCTAGACTGTTGTATTCTGAGCACCTCTGCAAAAACAGTGATAATGTGCGAGTGTGGTGAAAGTGTTGAATGATGATGAAAGTATTTTCTTTTTGGGGATTTTCTTTCTTTTTTGGGTCACCCTGCCTCGGTGGGAGACGGCCGACTTGTTGAAAAAAAAAAAAAAAAAAAAATATATATATATATATATATATATATATATTATTTTTTTTTTTTTTTTTATTATCACACCGGCCGATTCCCACCAAGGCAGGGTGGCCCGAAAAAGAAAAACTTTCACCATCATTCACTCCATCACTGTCTTGCCAGAAGGGTGCTTTACACTACAGTTTTTAAACTGCAACATTAACACCCCTCCTTCAGAGTGCAGGCACTGTACTTCCCATCTCCAGGACTCAAGTCCGGCCTGCCGGTTTCCCTGAATCCCTTCATAAATGTTACTTTGCTCACACTCCAACAGCACGTCAAGTATTAAAAACCATTTGTCTCCATTCACTCCTATCAAACACGCTCACGCATGCCTGCTGGAAGTCCAAGCCCCTCGCACACAAAACCTCCTTTACCCCCTCCCTCCAACCCTTCCTAGGCCGACCCCTACCCCGCCTTCCTTCCACTACAGACTGATACACTCTTGAAGTCATTCTGTTTCGCTCCATTCTCTCTACATGTCCGAACCACCTCAACAACCCTTCCTCAGCCCTCTGGACAACAGTTTTGGTAATCCCGCCCCTCCTCCTAACTTCCAAACTACGAATTCTCTGCATTATATTCACACCACACATTGCCCTCAGACATGACATCTCCACTGCCTCCAGCCTTCTCCTCGCTGCAACATTCATCACCCACGCTTCACACCCATATAAGAGCGTTGGTAAAACTATACTCTCATACATTCCCCTCTTTGCCTCCAAGGACAAAGTTCTTTGTCTCCACAGACTCCTAAGTGCACCACTCACTCTTTTTCCCTCATCAATTCTATGATTCACCTCATCTTTCATAGACCCATCCGCTGACACGTCCACTCCCAAATATCTGAATACGTTCACCTCCTCCATACTCTCTCCCTCCAATCTGATATATATATATATATATATATATATATATATATATATATATATATATATATATATATATATATATATATATATATATATATATATATATATATACACATATATATATCTAGGTAGTAGGTTGGTAAACAGCAACCGCCCAGGGAGGTACTACCGTCCTGCCAAGTGAGTGTACAACGAAAGCCTGTAATTGTTTTACATGATGGTAGGATTGCTGGTGTCTTTTGTCTGTCTCATAAACATGCAAGATTTCAGGTATGTCTTGCTACTTTTACTTGCATTTAGGTCACACTACACATACATGGAAATAAGTGGTATAAAATACCGACACAATGGCAATATAAACACAAATGCAGTATAATGTGATCCTTTATTGGATTTGTGTTTATATTGCTACACATACATGTACAAGCATATATATACACATACACCCCTCTGGGTTTTCTTCTATTTTCTTTCTAGTTCTTGTTCTTGTTTATTTCCTCTTACCTCCATGGGGAAGTGGAACAGAATTCTTCCTCTGTAAGCCATGCGTGTTGTAAGAGGCAACTAAATTGCCGGGAGCAAGGGGCTAGTAACCCCTTCTCCTGTATATATTACTAAATTTAAAAAGAGAAACTTGTTTTTTCTTTTGGGCCACCCCACCTCAGTGGGATACGGCTGGTATGTTGAAAGAAGAAGATATATATATATATATATAGATAGACTGATTTTGGAAAATGTTGAGTGAATGCATGGGGAGTTTTGAAACAAGTGAGAGAGTGCTTGTGGTTGGTGTAAAAATGTTGTAAAGGAACTAGTAGATTAATTTGGGGTGCCAGGGGCAAATGAAAATGGGGAGCCTTTAATTGAGCTATGTGTAGGAAAAAGTTTGATAATAAGTAATACATATTTTATGAAAACGAGGATAAATAAGTATACAAGGTATGATATAGCACATAACGAAAGTAGCTCTGTGGTGAAAGTGGTTGTGGTGTCGCCGTGGCACCGTGTTCTTTCATGTTTTTCACGGTCTCTCTTGCGTGCTATAACTTAAAAATGTGCCACTGAACTTAAAAGATATATCCGTAAAGCACTTGGAACCAATATTGCAGAAAATAATATCTACTGAGTCAAAAAAGGAGAATCAGTGTACAATAACAAAGCATAACTATGCTCTCAGAGTGGAATTTTAGGCCTAGCATGCCGGTGAAAATAATATAAGAACTTTTTTGTCAGAGGAAAGACAGTCTCCCTGATAATAGTGTGTATACATAGTGTTGTAGTGAGTATCACAGTGGTACCGTAGTATATATGGATAATAAATGATAAGGTGAAATTTAAAACTGAAGTGTTAGGCCCAAAGAGGCAGGTTCATGTTGTAAACAGTTGCCAGAACCCTCCCACACAGGTCTGCTAGTGTACCTGACCTATAATTAGTGATTCCAGGGAGTAAAGCATTCCTGTTGAAATATGAAGAGGTGCAAAATCTCGAGGAAATACGAAAAGTGTACAGTTTTGTAGAAATTTGATAAACAGTGTATAGTTGTTAGTACTTACTGTGATAGAGTGACGTATACAGTTTGTGGTAAACCTGTAGTTAGCAGCGGTTGCAATATACACAACGAAAATCACCATTCCACCAGTAATCTTCATATACTGAAGCCACTGGTACCCAAACATGCAAGTTATACTTTCTGTATCAAACTGAACACATATTACTCTGTTTAATTTCTTTCCAGAAGTCCTTTTCATGAACTAGTCCAAAAATCACCCAGTGAGCCTAATCCGGATCTGCCCGGATTCATCCAACGACCGGATTCAAACAGATTTGTTGATAACAAGGTATTCTCTGACTGGTTTCACTAACTGACGGGGCTCTACACGCCCTTATCAAACATTCAAACAGTAACTACAATAAATAGTTACAATACAGATAGACAAATCTACTGTTAAGGTGATCATTAGAAAAAAGATATACAGTGATCCACTAACTGGATTCATCCAGATTTGCTGGCTTCAGGTGGATTCAAATGGTTTCGTTGGAAATAAAGCCAAATTGGAAGAGCTGTTACAAAAAATTAAATACTTCAGGGAATTACAGACTAGCTAGCTAGGAGAGATGTAAGTATTGTAAGATGACCACCACCATGAAGATCTGTGTAGTCTGCAGAAAGGGTAAGGGATAAAAACAGGCCTGGATTGCTCATCATCTCTGTGGTCAATGGTCCCATGGTATATGCAGGGATTTTAAACCAGTGACCACACTTGACAAACTCAGAGAGATGTTTTTGGGTCTGCCCAAACAAGATACACCTGTATGAGGAAATGACATCTATATTAAAAGACAACAACACCAATAAAACATCTTTCTTGAGAAACATGTCAGCATGCTACAACAGCTGGGAAAATAAGATGGGTGGTAGGGACGGGGCTGTCTTGGACAGTGCTCCTGAGGGTGCTAGTGCTGTTCTGGAGGACAATGCTGAAGGTGCTAGTGTTGTCCTGGAGGAAAGTGCTCCAGAGGGTTCTAGTGACGTCTTAGAAGACAGTGCTCATGAGGGTACTAGTGTTGTCCTGGAGACACTGAAGACAATGTTATTCAGTCCACAGAGGTTCAAAATAGAGATACTGCTGAAGATGGATCAAAATGGGATGATTCCTCGGGGAATAGTGTCGACACACTACCAGTAAAACCTGGTGGAAGCACTGATGTCCATACAGGGGTGAAAGATAGGGAGGAAACAGGAAAAATAAATGCACCAGTAGCGAACGCAGCTACAATAAATCCTAGCAAACAGAATTACAATCTATGTAAATACTATGCCTTGGGTATCTGCAGGCACTGTATATCTGGTAAAACAGGTGGGACATGCACCTTTGACAATCCCAAAAAATGCCGCACCTACATGACTACAGGAGAGTGCAACTTCCCTTCTTGTAACGTTTTTCACCCAGAAATGTGTCACTCATCAATCCATGAAAGAAAATGCTACAATGTATACTGCCAGGCACATCATCTAAAGGGGGCCAGAAGACACAGACCAGCCAGACTATGGGAAACAAAAGAGAGGAGCCACACTTCTCCAGAGACAGAGGTTTTTAAGGGCGAGGAGGGAAAAAAGATTGGCAAGAAATGACAATAATCCTACACCACCTAAAAACACTTCTGGAGCAGAGGCATGAACATTGGCCTCTACTCCAGAACAACAGATATTAGAGCCAGCAAATAAAACCCCCCTAAATTCCACCAATGCAATGACATTTGTCTTTGCAAACAAACAGCGTTTAAAGTCGTCAAAAAACAGCAAAATTCCTTACATCAAATGCAGAGTCAAATGCAATGTCTGCAGCATTCACAGAGACCCACATAAATGATCATTAAGACAACGAAATATGGATCCCAGGTTATAACCTATTCCGATGTGACAGACTAAACAGGCAACAAGAGGGGGTTGGCTTGTATGTCATAGAGTTGCTCATTTGCACAAAACTACTAAACAGTAAAATTCCTTAGTGTAATTTCATCAATTTTCCATCAAATTTCGTACTTTTTGTTTTATTACCTTCAGAAAAATATTCTCTACCATTTTATAAAACTACGGCTTGTACCCTCTAAGGGTTAAAGCTAGTTCTCCAAATATGTTTTCACACAAGTTTTTAATTCAATATAGGAGAATTACAGTATTATTTCAGACAGGGTAAGCTATACTTGCTAAGAGAGATACATGACATGTTTACCTGTCTAATGTGTGTTCCAGGGCTCTCTTCCTGTTGAGACTATATACTGATGGAAACTGAAAATAATGTCATAAATCATTAGTAAATATTGATGCATGCAATTTAAATAAATTGCAAACAAGCTACTTCAGAATTATGTGAATCAAATTCCAAATAAAGAAATAAAAATTCTCAATTTTTTGTAGATCCATCCACTGAATAAAAAGTACCATGTAATGTCACTTACCTCTTCCATAGCAATAAAATTAGATGCATCGTGGAAAAGGTGGATATTTACCAAATCAAATTTTGTCCCATTTAAACACCATCGTGTCCTCATGAAACCTTTGCGAGACCACTTACACTGCAGAATAGAATAATAAATGATGTTTGAATAAAATTTCTAAATAATGGGATGTTGTTTACTTAAAATACATAATATTAAATAAGAGGGAAGTGATCTGTAATTCTTTCAGTGAGAATCTATAAGAATGAAAAAGTTCAGATTCATTAATGTTTTAACATGTGCTCAACCATTTTCCAAAAATTTATTCTATCAACCCACATGGATAAGAATTGCACACTATGTCAGCATACTACTTGATAATACACCCACAAAATTATCAGTTAAAATTTTTTATAAGGTACATTAGGTCTAAACAGCTGTTAGATTATCACTCATGAACAGAATCTGTGAAAATTGAGAAAAGGTATTTAACAGTACCATGAGACACATAAAATATATGCAAAAACAAGCTTTATTTAACCTGTGCTGGTAGTAATGCAAATTCTAGCAATGAGAAGACTGAGCAAGGTAAACGTTGTTGGATTTCTCAGCACTGTCTTCTGCACTTACTTTCTTACGACCCATGCTTACAAAAAAGAAATTTGGCAAAATCACTGCACAAAATGTAAGTACAACACAACAGAGATGCTTCCATGGCAAGGTAACCATGTGTACTGTGGCACTCGCTGCGCCAACTAATGGCAGCGTATCTGGAGCTTGCTCGTAACTCTGATTTTGGCTCGCAATTCAAAGCAAAAAATCGACCAAGTGACAGCTCGTAACTCGGAAAATTTGTAAGTTGGGGCACTTGTAAGTCAAGGTACCACTGTAGTCACAAACACACTGACAGGTGAATATGTTTACTTGCCTTGGTCACACCCTACTGTCTAGAAATATGTACAAATTATTTATATGTCCCAGCAATGTTTTTAGAAGTATACAAAACTCCCTGAAGTATGGTATCAGACAAGAGTGTCAATCTACACTGCTGATGGTGAGGTCACTAATAATGCTGATCTTGCACTGGTGAACCTTGGCATGTTTCTTTACTCTCACTGTTCCACACACACACACATAAACATGTCCATCTCTGTCTCTCTCTCTCTTTGCCTGTTTTTGGCTTCTCTCTCTCTCTCTCTCTCTCTCTCTCAGAGAGCCGCTCATGAACCAATAAGTATTATGTATGTTGCAGAATTGTCACATTTGACCAGTTCAAGTGGATATGCAAATTACTTGCCACAGTCATGCATATGCTTCATTTACAAACATAGTATAGCACTTTGCTTGGTTTTTTGGATTATCCCAGATAATTTACACTGTGTAAGATGACAGTACTTATGTGTACCTGTGCCCAAATAAACTTAGTTCTTAATTCTGGTTCTTGAGCGGCTCTGAGACAGAGACAGAGATAGACGGAGCTAGCCAGCCAGCCAGAGCCATCTAGCTAGCCAAAGTCATCCAGCCAGCCAGCTGAACATGTATTACACATTGCAAAATTCTCTCTCTACTTAGGGCATAGGTAACAGGACGTTCTGGCAGGATGACATTACCAATTGCATCAAAACTGAAAGGATGTGGTACAAATGTTCCACATCAGTTATTATCTATGTTTTTGATATTTCCTTGACCATTTGTGACCATATCCACCTCAAAGCACCTAAACTCAGGGTCAGCATCACTTTCCTCCTAAAAGAGTGTGTTAACCCTTTGACTGTCGCAAGCCCATTTCTGAAACTGTCATTCTATGTCGAAAAATATTTGAAATGTTTTTTTTTTCTTACCAAAATGTTAAGATTATTTTGCTGAGTGTTTTAAGCCCCCCCCCCCCCTCCAAAAAAAAAATTGTGATCAGTACTTACCAAGATATAAAGACAAAAAGTTGGCAGAAAATGAGCCGCGTATGGCAACAGCGGTGAATGCTGCTCACCCGGTAAACTTTTTTTTTCTCCCATTCAAGGGTTATTTGTGTTTTCCACTACGTTATTTTTTCAGCTAACTTATGTGGCCTGTGAGACCAAAGTAAGGTGGAATGTACAACACAATAACTGCACAAACATTATTATCATTATATTCTTTACAAAAGCTGTTCACACAAACCAACAATACAAATAAATTTGTATTACTATTGTTCTATAATATATATACAAATGTACAGTCACTGGACATGTTTCTAGCAGTGCTGCAGCTTGTGGAATTCTTTGAAACATGGTGTTATACACAATGGTGTTTTACACTCCTCACACATAAAACATGGTGTCATACACAGTGGTGTTTTACACTCTCACACATAAAACATGGTGTCATACACAGTGGTGTTTTACACTCCTCACACATAAAACATGGTGCCATACACAATGGTGTTTTACACTCCTCACACATAAAACATGGTGTCATACACAGTGGTGTTTTACACTCCTCACACATAAAACATGGTGTCATACACAGTGGTGTTTTACACTCCTCACACATAAAACATGGTCTCATACACAGTGGTGTTTTACACTCCTCACACATAAAACATGGTGTCATACACAATGGTGTTTTACACTCCTCACACATAAAATGAGTGTGTCTGCATTTTTGTGGGAGTTTTTCATATGTGCACAGACAAAACACCTCATCCTAGTAGTTTTCTTCAAAGTAGTAGCAGGCAGTTGTGTTAGGTAGTTATCCTAGGTAAATGGTTGTGTGTCATCATTCCTACCTACCTTTCCTTCTTTCTTTCTTCATTCTTTCTTTATTCATTCTTTCCTTCCTTCTTTCTGGTTTCTATATTTTTATTTTTATTTATTATCACACTGGCCGATTCCCACCAAGGCAGGGTGGCCCGAAAAAGAAAAACTTTCACCATCATTCACTCCATCACTGTCTTGCCAGAAGGGTGCTTTACACTACAGTTTTTAAACTGCAACATTAACACCCCTCCTTCAGAGTGCAGGCACTGTACTTCCCATCTCCAGGACTCAAGTCCGGCCTGCCGGTTTCCCTGAATCCCTTCATAAATGTTACTTTGCTCACACTCCAACAGTACGTCAAGTATTAAAAACCATTTGTCTCCATTCACTCCTATCAAACATGCTCACGCATGCCTGCTGGAAGTCCAAGCCCCTCACACACAAAACTTCCTTTACCCCCTCCCTCCAACCTTTCCTAGGCCGACCCCTACCCCGCCTTCCTTCCACTACAGACTGATACACTCTTGAAGTCATTCTGTTTCGCTCCATTCTCTCTACATGTCCGAACCACCTCAACAACCCTTCCTCAGCCCTCTGGACAACAGTTTTGGTAATCCCGCACCTCCTCCTAACTTCCAAACTACGAATTCTCTGCATTTCTATAATATATATACACATATACAGTCACTGGACACTTTCACAGAACTGCTATTATCTTCCGGAAGCTTGTGTTGTGTGCGTGTGTGGATTTGCTAATATGGTGAGTCAGGATGCGGCAGCTGTCAAAATGACATATTATACCATACATCACTCCCCTTACTGCCTGTCAACACCTATGGTGTCCCATGCCTTGTTCTCCACTGTCTCCTTCAACAGTTTCTTTCTCCTTTCTTATTCTTTCTCCTTCTTTCTCCTTTCTTCTCCTTCTTTCTCCTTTCTCCTTTCTCCTTCTTTCTCCTTCCTTCTCCTTTCTTCTCCTTTTTCCTTCTTTCTCTTTCTTTCTCTTTCTTTTTTTCTTTCTCCTTTTTTCTCTCTCTTTCTTCTGGTGTCATGGGCACTGCTTTCGGTCACAAACACCTCAAAATCATGAAATTCATCTTCACTGACACTTCCATCTGTGTTAGATCTATCACTTGGGAAGAGAAGAGGCCCAGATTCACCGGGGCATCAGATATTTCTTACCGCTAGGCATGCTGAATAAGGACTACTGATTTGGAGTTCCCACAATGCACCACTGGCTCCCCGATTTTTTTTATACTGCACACACTGACCATAGAGACCCATTCTCTCACATGTGGGACTACCAGCTTTCTCCTGCTTGATTTGAAGCCGCTAAAATTTACGCGTAATACGGCGGAAACACTGACTCGCAAGACGTATATATACGGCTGAAACAGTCAAAGGGTTAATACGACATGACATTAGTAAATCCCTGGGGTTAGCCATGCTGTTTGCTCCAGCTGGTGCTCAATTGAACTGGTACTCCCACAAGGTACTAAGTAGTCCCAGATTTTTTTAATACTGCACTGAGTGTTAAGACCCATTCTATACTGCCTAGGCCTATCAGGCCTCTGGCGCAAAATCTGAAGGCATGAAAATAAAACGTTGATCTACACTTGGAGCATTAAGACCTTAGATCAATGTTCGGACAGTAAAAGGGTTAATGAGATTGCAAAAAACCTTAAATATTTCTAGATAAAAAATCAAAATAAAAACCACATTAGGAATCAGCCCACTACTCACAGGAGGTTCATACACTCATAACAAAAAAGAAATAAAGAGAAATTTTGAAAGACTATTACGAATCAACATTCAGCAATCCACTAGACAACAGGAGAGTTGAAGCTCCAGATAGTTATTCAATATGTCTGCCCTACAAATCATACATCAAACATAAGCACAAGTCCCTTAGAATTCAAAAAGGAAATAGAAATTATGTCAATATATGCAGTTCTAGGACCTGATTAATAGAACATCAATTTATAAAATGCAAAATACCACTACCATGAACACTTGGTACAGTGGAACCTCAAATATCGAACTTTCTTCAGTCTAGAAGGCTGTCCAAGTGCCGTTACCGAATGAATTTATTCCTATCAGGAATAATGTAAATTAGATTAGTCCATTTCAGACCCTCAAAAATACACTTATAAAAGCACTTACAAAAATACACTTACATAATTGGTTGAGTTGGGAGAAGTTCGATTTTTGAGGTTCCACTGTATTTCTTTGGAGAAAGAGAGCTTTGCACTTGGAATATATAATATACTGCATACTGGTGAAATAATTGTTTTTTATTCTATTTTTTGCCACTTTGGTCTTTAACCTTTTCACTGTTGGTGCCATATAGATACGTCTTATGAGCCAGTGTTGGTGACGTATTAATACACCAAAATTCTAGCGGCATCAAATCTAGCAGGAGAAGGCTGGTAGGCCTACATGTGAAAGAATGGGTCTGTGTGGTCAGTGTGCTCAGTATAAAAAAAATCGGGGCACCTGCACTGCAATGTGGGAACACCATTTCAGTAGTCTTTGTTTACCAAGCCTTGCGGTAAGAATTATCTCACTCCCCGGTGAATTTGGGGCTCTTCTCTTCCCATGTGATAGAACTAACACAGATGAAAGTGTCAGTGAAGATGAATTTCATGGTTTTGAGGAGTTTGTGACCAAAAGCAATGCCCAGGATACCAGACACAGATAGTGAAAAGGGAAGGCAGCTTGGGTGTTGAGGAAGGCAGCTTGGATGTTGAGGAAGGCAGCTTGGGTGTTGGGGAAGGCAGCTTGGGTGTTGAGGAAGGCAGCTTAGATGGCGGGGAAGACAGCATAGATGGTGGGAAAGGTGTGGGTGGTTGGGAAGACAGTGTGTAAGTTGGTAAATTTTTTCAGGTATGAATACACGAATACAGTTACATAGATTATCATATGTAGCAGCATGTGTAGAGAACCTAGGATAACCCAAAAAAGTCTAAGTGACTTATTTCCAACATGAGTGGTGAGGAAGACAGTGTTAGTGTTGGGGAAGGCAGCGTAGGTGGTGGGAAAGACAGTGTGGGTGGTGGGGAAGACAGTGTGAGTGTGGAAGGCAGTGTGGGCTTGTGTAAACAAGTTATGTAAACATTATAATAATAACAATGTTTGTGTGGTTATTGTGTTGCATACAACAAGTGGATATACAGTGGACCCTCGCATAGCACTATTCATCTGTTCCTGAGAGCTCAATGTTATGCGAAATTATCGTTATGCGAATGAATTTTCCCCATAAGAAATAATGAAAATCAAATTAATCCGTTCCTGACACCCAAAATTATGAAAAAATTTTTTTACATGAAATATTAATTTTAATACACACAAACTGAAGAAGACATGCACAGTTACATGACACTTACCTTTATTGAAGATGTGGTGATGACTGATGGGATGGGAGGAGGGGAGACTGGATGGTTTTAGTGTTTAGAAGGGGAATCCCCTTTCATTAGGACTTGAGGTGTCAAGTCCTTTTCCAGGGTTACTTCCCTTCTTCTTTTAATGCCACTAGGACCAGCTTCAGAGTCACTGGACTTCTCTCGCACAACATATCTGTCCATAGAGGTCTGTACCTCTGGTTCCTTTATGACTTTCCTAAAGTGGTTCACAACATTGTCAGTGTAATAGTCACCAGCACGGCTTGCAACAGCTGTCTGAGGGTGATTTTCATCCACAAAGGTTTGCACTTTAAGCCACATTGCACAGATTTCCTTAATCTTTGAAGTAGGCAACTTCTTCAATTTCTCTCTCCCCTCCTCCGAAGCAGTTTCCTCAGGTGTGGCCTCATGCTGATGAAGATGATCTAGCAGCTCATCAGTGGTTAGTTCTTCATTGTCCTCCTCCACCAACTCTTCCACATCATCCCCACTAACCTCCAACCCCAAGGAATGGATTCCTCAACTGGCACAGGATTCCCAGGGTTAGCCTCAAACCCTTCAAAATCCCTTTGGTCTACACATTCTGGCCACAGTTTCGTCCAAGCAGAGCTCAAGGTCCTCTTAGTCACTCCCTCCCAAGCCTTACCTATAAGGTTTACACAATTGAGGATATTAAAGTGCTCTCTCCAAAACTCTCTTAGAGTCAACTGAGTTTCTGAGGTCACTACAAGGCACCTTTCAAACAGAGCTTTTGTGTACAGTTTTTTGAAGTTTGCAATAACCTGCTGGTCCATGGGCTGCAGGAGAGGAGTGGTATTAGGAGGCAAAAACTTCACCTTAATGAAGCTCATGTCCCCACAAAGTCGCTCTGCCAAGTCTGTAGGATGACCAGGGGCATTGTCTAACACCAGGAGGCACTTAAGGTCTAATTTCTTTTCAGTTAGGTAATTTTTCACATTGGGGGCAAATGCTTGGTGTAACCAGTCACAGAAAAAGTCCCTACTGACCCATGCCTTACTGTTTGCCCTCCACAGCATACACAAATTAGCCTTGAGGATATTCTTTTGCCTGAATGCTCTGGGAGTTTCAGAGTGATACACTAATAAAGGCTTCACTTTGCAATCACCACTAGCATTGGAACACATGAGAAGAGTAAGCCTGTCTTTCATAGGCTTATGTCCTGGGAGTGCCTTTTCCTCCTGAGTAATGTAGGTCCTGCTTGACATTTTCTTCCAAAACAGGCCTGTTTCGTTACAATTAAACACTTGTTCAGGTTTCAGTCCTTCACTGTCCATGTACTCCTTGAATTCCTGCACATATTTTTCAGCTGCTTTGTGGTCCGAACTGGCAACCTCACCATGCCTTATCACACTATGTATGCCACTACGCTTCTTAAATCTCTCAAACCAACCTTTGCTGGCCTTAAATTCACTCACATCATCACTAGTTGCAGGCATTTTTCTAATTAAATCCTGATGCAACTTCCTAGCCTTTTCACTTATGATCACTTGAGAGATGCTATCTCCTGCTACCTGTTTTTCGTTTATCCACACCAATAAGAGTCTCTCAACATCTTCTATCACTTGCGATCTCTGTTTCAAAAACACAGTTGCACCTTTGGTAAGAACAGCTTCCTTGATTGCCGTTTTCTTGGACACAATAGTAGCGATGGTTGATTGGGGTTTACTATACAACCTGGCCAGCTCGGAGACACGTACTCCACTTTCATACTTAGCAATGATCTCTTTCTTCATCTCTATAGTAATTCTCACCCTTATTCCTATAGGGTTGGCACTAGAAGCTTTCTTGGGACCCATGGTCACTTATTTTGCAGATGAAATCACCAAAAACGCTGTAATAATACGAAATGTTCCGATTGTATGCTTGGATGTTACCGAGGAGGCTGGCTGGTAAACAATGCCACCGGCGGAACATGTGAGGCTGGCTCACGCCGCACATTAGACGTGTCTCGGACGAATAGCGTTGAGCAAGTTTCGTGATTATTCCGTTCCAGAGAGCCTGCCGAAAGTTGAAATTCAAAAAACTCGAAACCATTTTCCCCATAAGAAATAATGGAAATAAAATTAATCCGTTCCAGACACCCAAAAATATTAAAATATTTTTTTTTTTTTCAAATTAAATAAAGATTTATATACTGAAATCAATGAGAAATCAAGTACAGTGGACCCCCGCATAACGATATTAATCCGTTCCTGAGAGCTCATTGTTATGCAAAATTATCATTATGCGAAAGAATTTTCCCCATAAGAAATAATAGAAATCAAATTAATCCGTGCAAGACACCCAAAAGTATGAAAAAAAAATTTTTACCATATGAAATATACATTTTCCTACACACAAAGAGAAGGATACATGCACAATAGTAGAGTAGTACATGCACAATATATATTGGTACTACTCTAATAAATGAAGAATAAATGACACTTACCTTTATTGAAGATGCAGCAATGACTGATGAGACACTGTGTCCTGGGAGTGCCTTTTCCTCCTGAGCACTGTAGGTCCTCTTTGGCATTTTCTTCCAGAACAGGCCTTATCACACTGTGCATGCCACTATGATTCTTAAATCTCCCAAACCAACCTTTGCTGGCTTTAAATTCACCAATATGAGCACTAGTTCCAGGCATTTTTTCCTGTTCACCTGGGTGTTAGTCGACTGGTGTGGGTTGCATCCTGGGAGACAAAATTAAGGACCCCAATGGAAATAAGTTAGACAGTCTTCGATGACAATGACTTTTTTGGGTTATCCTGGGTGGCTAACCCTCTGGGGTTGTTTCTTGGTATTCTTAATAAGCCACACCAACAACGGTGCTACAGCAGTAGCAGCAGCAGCAGTAGCAGCAGCAGCTGACAGTGCTACAGCAGCAGCAGCAGCAGCTGACAGTGCTACAACAGCAGCTGACAGTACTACAGCAGCAGCAGACGGTGCTACAGCAGCAGCAGACAGTACTACAGCAGCAGCAGCAGCTGACGGTGGTACAGCAGCAGCAGCAGCAGCTGACGGTGCTACAGCAGCAGCAGCAGCTGACAGTGCTACAGCAGCAGCTGACAGTGCTACAGCAGCAGCAGACGGTGCTACAGCAGCAGCAGACAGTACTACAGCAGCAGCAGCAGCTGACGGTGGTACAGCAGCAGCAGCAGCAGCTGACGGTGCTACAGCAGCAGCAGCAGCTGACAGTGCTACAGCAGCAGCTGACAGTGCTACAGCAGCAGCAGACGGTGCTACAGCAGCAGCAGACGGTACTACAGCAGCAGCAGCAGCAGCTGATGGTGGTACAGCAGCAGCAACACCTGATGGCGCTACAGCAGCAGCAGCAGCTGACAGTGCTACAGCAGCAGCAGCATCAGCAGTTGACCATGGTACCACAGTATTTTGATAATATTTCTCACCATTTTTACCACAGGGTTGGCACTAGAAGCTTTCTTGGGGCCCATGGTCACTTATTTTGCAGATAAAATCACCAAAAACGCTGTAATAATACGAAATGTTCCGATTGTATGCTTGGATGTTACCGCGGAGGCTGGCTTGTAAACAATGCCACCGGCGGAACATGTGAGGCTGGCTCAGGCCTCACATAGACACGTCTCGGACGAATAGCGTTGAGCGAGTTTTTTAGTGCTATGCGAGGCAAAATTTTAGTGATAAAATGTATCGCTATGCGGATTTAACGTTATGTGATGCCAACGGTATGCGGGGGTCCACTGTACATGCATATAAAAAATAATATTATTACACTTACCTTTACTGAAGACTTCTGGGTGGATGGAAGACGGGAGGAGGGGATAGGAGGAAGGTGTACACTATTGTTTGGAAGGAGAATCTCCTTCCTAATTAGGACTTTAGGTAGCAAGTCCTTAACTGGGGTTACTTCCCTTCTTCTTTTAATGCCACTGGAAATAACTTGAGAGTCACTGGACCCCTGTCACACAAAATATCTGTCCAGAGAGGTCTTTTTCTGGCGTTTCTTTAAGATTTTCCTGAAGTGGGACACAACACTGTCATTGTACATATTGCAGATATGGCTTGTTTCAGCTTGGTCAGGGTGATACTTTTCAACAAAACTTTGCAACTCATTCCACTTGGCACAAATCTCCTTAATCTTTGAAGAAGGCACCTCATCCACTCCCTCTTCCTCCTCCTCTGAAGCAAGTTCCTTGGCTGTGGTCTGATGCTGTTCCATTTGAAGCTCTTGCAGTTCGTCAGTGGTTAGCTCTTCCCTATGGTCCTCCACCAACTCTTCCACATCCCCGTCACTCACCTCCAACCCCATGGACTTGCCCAATGCCACAACACCTTCCACAACAGACAGAGGGTCGGCAGGGACAGGGTCTGCCTCAAACCCTTCAAAATCCCTCTGGATTGTGTTCCTCACTTTGTTTACCAAAGGGCTTGCAGTAGCCTTCCTTGGGTCCAAGATGACTTATTTAGCAGTTGCAAGCACAAAAAGCAATGGATTATTATGAAATGTATTGTATGAACCCGCGGGGTGATGGTCACGTGTTGGTAAACAATGGCACACTGAGCGTGAATGGCGTGGGAGACTGGCTTGGTGTGCGTGGTGACAGGCGGACGGGTACCGGATGGTCGCCGAAACATGAGTCTAATCACAAAACTCGAGGCCAAATTTTGCCAAAAAAACTCGCTGAAGGTCGAATTTCACAAAAATCGAGGCTGCCGAAACTCGAGGGTTCACTGTATATACATTATGCATTATATTGGGCTCCTAGGCCACAAAAGTTACTTGAAAAAATAGAATATTAGAAAAAGAGAAGTAAAAATAGAATAAAAGTAAAAATAATATTACGGAGTGAGAGGCAGCCCCGATGTTGCCATAAGCGGTTCAATTTCTGTTAACTTCATGCCCTCTATATCTCGGTAACTACTGATCGCAAAAAAATTTTTCTTCTTTTAAAACACTCAGAAAAATATTCTTAAGACTTTGGTAAGGCTTTTTTTTTTTTAAATATTTTTTGACACCAACAACAGGTTTGTGATGAGGGCTGTCAACAGTGAAAGGGTTAACACTATGTATAAAGAATGCTTATAATATTACAGTTGCTTTTAAGATGAAATATGCCTCAAAACCTGGATATAAGTCACAGTTTTATTTTATTGCATCATCCTAGGTTAAATCTACTTAGTGCTCTTTGTGGTGAAATTCCACTGTTATTATCATGAAATTGTTATAAATTTGGAAAGAATAAATCACCTTTGAGTCACCTGTACACCCTGTTTGCTGGTAGGGAAGCTGCTGATGGAACAACAGCTCCTAATTTCATCATTTGCCTATGCAAGTTAGGTGTACTAGTATGTCAGACATAGTCATTACCTGTGTAGTAAACCATGATGCACTATGTAGACCCTCTTGACCTTAAATTTGTTTGAAATATATGAAGAGATTGTAGAAGACCCAAAGAGTTGTGCTGAGGTCCAAAATACTGTAATACTCTGTAATACTGTCCTGCAAGAGCAGCTATACACATCTATGATTCCAGACCCATATACAACAAATTTCCAAGAAAATCTCTAAGACAGTAGGCATACTATCAAAGATACAGTACTATGTTCCACAATCAGCTCTCCTTGCACTGTATCACTCACTCATCTACCCTTATCTTGCATATGGAATCTGTGCATGTGGATCAACAACATTAAATAACCTAAGACCACTAATAACCCAGCAAAAGGCTACAGTCAGAATGATGATAAATTCCCACTTCAGACAGCATACTTCACCAATATTTAAAAGTCTAAAACTACTCACTGCAAAGAACATCCATACTTATTCTTGTGCCTACTACATACATAGAACACTAAACTCAAACATAAACCCTTCGCTCAAACTTCTCCTCACCAACCTTAACAGGACGCACGACCATAACACAAGACACAGATTACTTTCTGATGTACCCTGTGTCCACACCACACTATTTAAGAACTTTATACACATAAAGTGCCCCAAAATTTGGAACTCATTACCAGTAAATACTAAAGTAATCAGGTCTGAACACCAGTTCTCAAAAACCATCTAGTCACCCTAATCTAAATATTCAATACTCAATACTTTAATTAAGATCTCCCAATTACTTAAATCTTAACACTTCAAAATTTAAATACCCTACGTTCATACATAACTTAATACTTACTACATTCTAGTATAAATACCTTCACAAAACTATACTGCCTTAAACCATATTGTAGCATCCTCATGCTGTAAACTACTTTCACCAACGCTCAATATTATTTTCCAATATGTAACTTAAACATTCCAATAATATAACTTAAATATTTACTATTGATATACACAACCTACAGAATACCTTCCAATTGTCCCAATACACAAGTAACCCGCACATAGAAGAGAGGAGCTTACGTGTGACTTTGTAAATGGTCCAAGTCGGACCGAAACATTGTCGTAAGCTCCTCTCTTTTATGTGAGGGTTATTTGTGTATTGTTCCAGTCACAGTATTGTGCCTTTTTCTGTTATTGTTAAATTGTCTCAATGTAATATCCCATATTTTAACTTGAGTTAACTTACTGTCTGCTTTAAATAAAAACAGATATACAACTGAAACAAACTATGATCAATTTCTCTAGTTTTAAGTGGTCTGTAAGCCATTAATTTAGTCTGCCCATAATGCCGTGGCATGATAGTGGCTCTCTTTGTCTACAACTCATTAATGTAACTAAAGAATCTCAATGTAAATTTGCAAAGAAATAAAAATTGTATTGTATTATAACCACCACAATTAAAATTAAATTAAAAATACACTGAAGCCTCTGAATTCATTACACCTTCATTTACTAACTTGGGTCTTTTGCCAGAGGGGGTCACTAGCAAAAAATCTGCCCTCTCTTTGGTTGGCAATACTCTCTTTTAGTAAGAAGACAGCCTACCATAGAATATATTTTTAAAACAGTGGTTTAATGAAAATATTTAACTGTAGGTATAGAGATATAGGAAAATTGGAGGAAAGAAAGATGATAAATAGATGGATGGATAATTGGAGGATAGATGAATGGATGTATATAGGAAGAGATGTAGAAAAGATAATGAGGAAGGGAGTACGAAAGGATGCGGGGGAATTTATTGTGTTGAGAGGTATGAGGAGTAGTGTTGTTTTGCTGTTGTAACATAAAATGACTGACCAAGCAGTGACCCAGACTGTCAGGGAAATGTGCCAGCCACACCCTCTGACTTCACTACAACACACATCCACCTGCCTGACCAGACAGCTACTCCCCTGGCCTAATCACCTGCTTGCCTACCCACCTTTCCTCACTTCAATTCCTCAACACATCCAGCACCTGTGAGCCCTTACTCCATGCAACCAAAACAAACCCCATTTCCTTGCTGACCCACACACCTTGCTCCCTCTCTCAACACAGCACCTGCCAGCCATCCCTCACCACACACTCAGCTGCCCTGCAAAGTTGTTTTTCCATCACTGCCTCAAAACACACACAGTGTCTGCTAGCTCTCCCTCACTGCTTCCCCTTTCACTACACCCCTTCTCCAGACACCTTGCCTGTCTGCCTCACCTCACAGCAGAGTTTGCTGGTATCTACATATACCCACGAGGAAGACTATTATTCGACTCCATGGCTGATGCATTCACTGCCACATGTGCTACCAAACCTTGCATCAGTGTTCAAGAATATTTCTAGGCATTTTCCACAATTGTGAGGTCTCCAAGAACATAAACCCCATGAGCACAGGGAGCCTAACTGCATGTACTTCTAGCCTTCGGCTAGACTACAAATATCTCTGATTTTGCTAATGTACATCTGGCCAAATGTAAAAACTTAGATCATAATTACTTTCATGTATTCTATTATATACTTGAATGTGAATTAATCCAAGAATTCTCAGCCAATTCTTTCATAAATTTTCAAGGAATGTCCAAATATTACATTTATAATGATATTACGATTAACTGACCTGGAAAATCCAAGCTCATGGGATCCCTGGTAAAATTCTCTAAAGAATCACAGGAAACAGTTGTCATAAATGGAGTAGAATCCGACTGGAATAATGCTTTGAGTGGCGTGCCACAAGGATCCATTCTGGGAGCATCCCTGTTTGTGATATACTATACATCAATGACAGACGAATACATCTCAAATCACACAAAACAAATAAAAAAATTTGCTGAAGATACAAAGAATCACGGCAAGGTACATTGTGAAGGCGGCATTAACTCCAAACAAAATGACCTACACGAACCTCACAAGTTGTCAATAGACTGGTAAACACTAATCAATATGAAGAAAAGAAAGATCATCATGCATGTGGAAAAAATAAGAGTACACTAGTTGTCATACTGAGAACTAGGTCATGGAATAAAAACCCAGACATTAAAAGCAATTGAGCAAGTGTGAACACTTGTGACAAAAGCCAAAAAACTTTGACATAATCAAACATATCTTCGAATACTAAAAAAAAATAAAGCTGCCACTGAGCCTAACAATGCCCTTATAGAACTCCACCTTAACCATTGTATTCAGCATAGAATTCACACTTATAGACAGTATATCCTGGGCAGAGATTTAATACAGGACAAACAAAATCATTCATGAAATAAGTAGCTCCCTTACCAGCAGAGTCAGAGGGCTACACAAATGACAACCTTTCTAACAAAGCAAGAGAACACTGATCTCATCCAAACTTTCAATAATGTAAAACTGAATGAAGAAAACCATTACTACATTGTGCTTACCAAGCCACAATGCAGAACAGAAAACAGGAACTTCTTTAATTTCCAGAAAGGAACATAGTAAAGGCCAGGGATACATGGAAAATTTGACGAGTAACTGAAGCATACATGACATTTCAAAATTCATTTAAAAAAAAAATTAAATCTAGCAAAATGGGAGAAGGGACACTACCAAATTCAAGCCAGGAAAACTATGCCTACTGTCAACCAGACTACACTGTAACTAAGTTGATCAGCTAAGAGAATATTGGGGAGAGAATTTCTATACCCATTATGGGTTTTTATCCTTACACCACTGTCCATGGGATTGCTTTGGAAAAGTAAGCTTTTGACTAACAGATCAAAGTTTTATACATATTTCATTATTTCTCAATATCACAAATATATAAATCACATTAAATACTGGACTTACACTTAACTCACAATACACTTGCATGTACAAACATATATATACACGCACAACCCTATGGGTTTTCTTCTGTTTTCTTACTAGTTCTTGTTCTTGTTTATTTCCTCTTATCTCCATGGTGAAGTGGAACAGAATTCTTCCTAGCCATTTGTGTCATAAGAGGAGACTGACATGCCAGGAGTAAGGCGCTAGTAACCCCTTCTCCTGTATACATTATTAAAGTTGAAAAGAGAAACTTTCATTTTTCTTTTTAGGTCACCCTGCTTTGGTGGGATATGGCCAGTTTGTTGAAAAAAATTAATACTGAACATGCAAGCACATATTTTCATTCCTTACTACAGTACTGTATTAACCCTTTGACTGTTCATGCCATATAAACACGTCTTACATGCCACTGTTTCTGACGTATTTATACGCACAAATTCTAGTGGCTTCAAATCAAGCGCCAAAGGCCTGGTAGGCCTACATGAGAGACAATGGGTCTCAGAGGTCAGTGTGCACCCTGTGAAAAAAATCTGGGACCCAGCAGTGCATTGTGGGAACGCCATCTTGTTAGTCCATTTTCAACATGCCTCTCGGTAAGAAGTTCCTCACTCCTCGGCGGATTGGAGGTCTTTTGTTCCCAAGTGATAGCTCTAACAGTGATGAAAATGTCAGTGACAGTGAATTCCAGGGTTTTGAAGTGAGTGTGACCGGAAAAAGTGCCCAGGATAACGTAATTAGTGATGAAAACCCAGATGACCCACAACCTTCCACCTCTGGTGCTGGGCCGGCTTGTTCACGTTCACGTTTGCCTGCACCAGGACAAAAGAGGAAACTATTTGGTCGTGTACAACACCCAGATGTTAGCAGTGAATGTGATAGTGATAGTGATTTCAAGGTCATTGAAAGCAGTTCTAGTGACAGTGAGGGTGAATATTCCCCAGTGAAGCGGCAGTATGTACGACGTAGCATGCGGTCTGGTAGTGTTTCATATGTTGTTCCAAGGGGAAGGAGAAACTCTGGGAGCACATCCTGTGGCCCTACACCACGACCTGATAATGAAGATGACAATATTGTTACGATGGGTATGAATGATGTGAGTGAGGGAGCAGGCAGTGGTGGTGATAGTGATGGTGGCATGGCCCATGTGGCACCAGCAGCGGGCCACGCTACTACCCACGCTGCTGACTTTGCACAACAACCAGCCTCACCCTACCCCACACTCCCACAACCTGCAAAACCACAACCACGGTACAATATCCAGAACCCGCCAGCAGACCGCATCTGGGATTGGCAGGATGGTGACAAGTTTGTTCCCAGTCCCCATGACTTTGATGAAACACAACGTGGAATAAAGCCATCATGTCCACTTGGGAACAATGCTAGTGAACTGGACTGCTTTGAGTTATTCTTCGATGAACCCCTGATGGACATCATTGTCAGGGAAACAAACACATACTATGATTACACCATGGCAAATACAATTCTCTCACCAAAATCACGGCTACACGAGTGGAAGGAGACAGCTGTGGCAGAGATGCTTATGCCACATGTGTATAAGCACACTGGCATACTGGGCAACAGAATGCCTGATTTCAACTCCAGGTTTTAGTGACATTATAGGTGTCAATCGTTTTCTGATACTGTTACCTATGTTACACTTTTCAGACAAAACAAGGCCTGACAGAAGCGACAGGTTATATAAGATCAGAAATGTGTTTATGTACATGAAACAAAAGTGATGCATGTACTTTTATTCCTTCAGGAAGCTTGTTATTGATGAGTCCTTGATTTTATTCAAAGGAAGACTCTCATTCAAGCAATATATACCAAGCAAGAGGAAACACTTTGGTATAAAGTTATTTGTACTGTGTGATTGCAGAAGTGGTCTAGTTTTGGAAATCATTGTGTACACTGGCAGTAATACATTGAGAGATACCATGAAGTTATTGGGTATCTCTGGTGATGTGGTTCGAACAATGATGGAACCATATCTTGGTAAGGGGCATATGTTATTTACTGATAACTGGTACACAAGCCCCTTACTCAGTGATTTCTTGCTAATGAACTTGACAGATGTGTGTGGCACAGTGCGTGGTAATCGTAAACATATGCCAAGGTTCGACGCTGGCACACGCAGAGGTGAGGTGCAAGCCTTTGCTACCAATGACATCATGGCATTTCGGTGGCATGACAAACGTGATGTCACATTGTTGACATCAGTTCACCCAAACGAAATGGCACACAGTGGCAGGCACAACAGAGAGACCAATGAACCCATTCTAAAGCCTGCAGCTGTCATGGACTACAACCTCAATATGCGCTTAGTGGACAAATGTGACATGCAGATTGGGTTTGCAGATTGTGTACACAAGAGTTATAAGTGGTATATAAAACTTTTTTTCCATCTTGTTGATATCTCTATGCTAAATGCTTATAACATAGACAAGTTGAAGACCAACAAAACACCAAAATATGGTGAATTTTGTTTGTCAGTAATCAGACAAATAATCGCAAAGTACCAAGGAGCAACACCTGCAATAGACCAGCACCCACGAAATTACCAACACACACCATCTCGTTTCAGGCCTGGTGATCACTACCCCATACAACTGCCTCCTACTACTGCCAAGAAAAATGCTCAGAAGAGGTGTTATGTATGTACACATACCACAAAACGCCCACAAACATGCAGAGACACTCGTTTTATGTGTGAGGAGTGTCAAGTGCCCCTCTGCATATACCCATGTTTCAAAGAGTTCCACAAGCTGCAGCAGTTCTAGGAACGTGTTCAGTGACTGTACATATGTATACACCTACCATCCGACTTACGACTTGCTCGACTTACGACCGTGCTTTTTATGCCAAATTTCTGGGAAATAAACAACTATTTGTGTTGTACACAGTGTTTAGCCTAAACCTTACAGTATAAAATACAGTACTAACAACATAAAAAGTAAATTAAACATGAAATACCAAAATAAAACAATAAAATAAAGTTCTTACAAAAATGTTTTGTTGATGTTCAGTAGTAAAGTTCGACTTGAGACCATTTTGACTTACGGCCGGTTTCTCGGAACCAAACTCAGTCATAAGTCGGATGGTAGGTGTATATATTATGGAACAATAGTAATAAACATTGTTTTGTATTGTTTGTTTGAGTAAACAAAGTGTATACACACTCTAATAGTGATAAAGTTTGTTCTGTTATTGCGTTGTAAACAATGAGTGTATATTTGAACAATGCACCTTACATTGGTCTCACAGGCCACATAAGTTACTTGGAAAAGAAAAATATTGAAAAATGCAAGAAACTTTTGAATTAGAGTAAATAAAAGAATACTGGGTGGGCGGCAGTCGCCGCTGTTGCCGTACGCACGTCACTTTCTGCAAACCTTGCAGCTCTATATCTCGGTAAGTACTGATGGCAAAAAAAAATTTTCTGGATTAAAACACTCAGAAAAATATTCCTAACATTTTCATAAGAAAAAATAATTGTTTTTTTCGAATATTTTGTGACATAGAATGACAGTTTCAGAAAGGGGCCTGCAACAGTCAACGGGTTAAGAGTGTGCTGGACCTGTTATTATTTGGAAGTATTTGAAGTGATAATGTCACAATTGATTTACTACGGAGAGGGGGAGTTTTTTTTTTTTTTTTTTTTTTGTGTGTGTGTGTGTATGCACACACACGTTCACCTAGTTGTACTCATCTAGTTGTGGTTGCAGGGGTCAATTCATAGCTCCTGGCCCTGCCTCTTCACTGGTCGCTACTGGGTCATTCTCCCTGTACAATGAGCTTTATCGTGTGTGTGTGTGTGTGTGTGTATGTGTGTGTGTGTGTGTGTGTGTGTGTGTGTGTGTGTGTGTGTGTGTGTGTGTGTGTGTGTGTGTGTGTGTGTGTGTGTGTGTGTGTGTGTGTGTGCATGCGTGCGTGTGTGCACACGCAGATGATTACCTAATTGTACTCACCTAGTTGTGGTTGCAAGGGTCAATTCATAGCTCCTGTCCCTGCCTCTTCACTGGCCGCTACTGAGTCATTCTCCCTGTACAATGAGCTTTATTGTGTGTGTGTGTGTGTGTGTGTGTGTGTGTGTGTGTGTGTGTGTGTGTGTGTGTGTGTGTGTGTGTGTGTGTGTGTGTGTGTGTGCGCGTGCGTGCGTGCGCACGCAGATGATTACCTAATTGTACTCACCTAGTTGTGGTTGCAAGGGTCAATTCATAGCTCCTGGCCCTGCCTCTTCATTGGCCGCTACTGGGTCACTCTCCCTGTACCATGAGCTTTATCGTGGGTGTGTGTATACAACTATGTAATTGTATACATACACACACACACACAAACGTGTAATTTATTTTAACTTGACTGCCACGTTCCAGGAAGACAGGGTGACCCAAAGAGGAAAGTACATTCACCATCATTCATTCAATTGCATTCTTTCTAGAAGTATGAGGAGATTATTTTCCAACTACAATATCCTCACCGCTTCTTCACAGTACAGGCACTGCCCTTCCCATCTCCAGTACTCAAGTCTGGCTCACCGGTTTTTCTTGAATCCCATCATTAACCCTTTCAGGGTTTCCGACGTACTAGTATGGCGTTATTGCCATACTAGTACGCGTAAATTCTAGCGCCTTCAAATCTAGCGAAAGCTGGTAGGCCTACATATGAAAGAATGGGTCTATGCGGTCATTGTGCCACAGTATAAAAAAAAATCCTGCAGCACACAGTGCGCAAAGAGAAAAAAAAACTTCGACCGTGTTTTTGGTTTAAAACAGCGACTTTGCAGTGTATTTTCATATGCTATTTATGGTTGTATTCTAGTTTTCCTGGTCTCATTTTATAGAATGGAAGATATATTACAGAAATTGAGATGATTTTCACTGGTTCACAATGAAGAGAGCCTTGAAACAGCTCAAAGAAGCAGAAATGTTCGATTTTTGTCAAAGTTCAAAAGTAAACAAATCATGCCACGCGTCCAATACACCTCAACTGGTGAGTCTAATATTCTTTCACAAGTGCACTGATATTATTTATACCATTTCTACACCATTTCCACACCAATGCAATAAGTCTGCATAACAGTAAATCTTCTATTTTTTGTGAGAATAAAAATTCAAAGTGGAAAGCAAAAGAAATGTAAGAGGGGCATGAGGATGTGACTAATGAACAGAGCAAATGTTATTTTAGTGGCAGGAATGTCTGTCTTGTTTATTCTGGGCCCTATTTGGAAATTGGCATCTTTTGAAATATGTGCAAAATTGGCAATTTTTTAATTTCTGGCCAATTTATTGGATAGTTGAAATTGGTAAATGGGTGGTTTCTTGTACTCATTTGATAGAAAAAAATGGAGTTCTAACAAAATAGTTATGATTTTTGTTGACTAGTACACTGGAATTGGCCGAAAATAGGGCTCAAAGTGGGCGAAATCGCCAATGCATAAACATCGTCGAGACCACTAAATTCGCAAGAGTATAATTCCATAAGTTTTCCATCAAATTTCATACTTTTGGTGTCATTATAATTGGGAAAAGATTCTCTATCTTTTCATAAGAAAAAATAATTTTTTTTTTCTGAAAAATTTTCGACCCTGAGAACATGTTTAGGAGAGGGCTTCTCAACCCTGAAAGGGTTCAAGCTATCTCGTTCAAAGTCCAATAGTAGGTCTATTAAAACCTAATAATCAAAATTGAGCATTTTCTCTACAAGACTTATTAACCCTTTCAGGGTTTTTGACATACTAGTACATTTTACGCACCAGTGTTGGTGACGTACTAGTATGCATAAATTCTAGCATTATCAAATGAAGCAGGAAAAGACTGGTAGGCATAGATGTGAAAGAATGGGTCTGCGTGATCAGTGTGTGCAGTATGAAAAAAATATCTTGCAGCACACAGTGCATAATGTGAAAAAAAAAACTGTATTTTTGGTTTAACCCTTTGACTGTTTCAGGCCCCTCTCTGAAACTGTCATTCTATGTCGCCAAATATTAGAAAAAAAAAATTATTTTTTCTTATGAAAATGTTAGGAATATTTTTAGTAGTATTTTAAGCCTAAAAAAATTTTTTGCCATCAGTACTTACCGAGATATAGAGCCGCAAAGTTTGCAGAAAGTGACGTGCGTACGTCAACAGCGGCGACCGCCGCCCACCCGGTATTCTTTTATTTACTCTTAATTCAAAGGTTTCTTGCATTTTTCAATATTTTTCTTTTCCAGGTAACTTATGTGGCCTGTGAGACCAATGTAAGGTGCATTGTTCAAATATACACTCATTATTTACAACACAATAACAGAACAAACTTTATCACTATTAGTTTGTGTATACACTTTGCTTACACAAACAAACAATACAAAACAATGTTTATTACTATTGTTCCATAATATATATACATATGTACAATCATTAAACAGGTTCCTAGAACTGCTGCAGCTTGTGGAACTCTTTGAAACATGGGTATATGCAGAGGGGCCCTTCACACTCCTCACACATAAAACGAGTGTCTCTGCGTGTTTGTGGGCGTTTTGTGGTATGCATACATACATAACACCTCTTCTGAGCATTTTTCTTGGCAGTAGTAGGAGGCAGTTGTATGGGGTAGTGATCACCAGGCCTCAAACGAGATGACGTCTGTGGGCGCTGGTCTATTGCAGGAGTTGCTCCTTGGTACTTTGCAATTATTTGTCTGATTACTGACAGGCAAAATTCACCATATTTTGGTGTTTTGTTGGTCTTCAACTTGTATATGTTATAAGCATTTAGCATAGAGATATCAACAAGATGGAAAAAAAGTTTTATATACCACTTTTAACTCTTGCGTACACAGTCTGCAAACCCAATCTGCATGTCACATTTGTCCACTAAGCACATATTGAGGTTGCAGTCCATGACAGCTGCAGGCTTTAGAATGGGTTCATTGGTCTCTCTGTTGTCCCAGCCACTGGGTACCATTTCGTTTCTGTGAACTGATGTCAACAATGTGACATCACGTTTGTCATGCCACCGAAATGCCATGATGTCATTGGCAGCAAAGGCTTGCACCTCACCTCTGCGTGTGCCAGCGTCGAACCTTGGCATATGTTTACGATTACCACGCACTGTGCCACACACGTCTGTCAAGTTCACTCGCAAGAAATCACTGAGTAAGGGGCTTGTGTACCAGTTATCAGTAAATAACATATGCCCCTTACCAAGATATGGTTCCATCATTGTTCGAACCACATCACCAGAGATACCCAATAACTTCATGGTATCTCTCAAAGTATTACTGCCAGTGTACACAATGATATCCAAAACTAGACCACTTCTGCAATCACACAGTACAAATAGCTTTATACCAAAGTGTTTCCTCTTGCTTGGTATATATTGCTTGAATGAGAGTCTTCCTTTGAATAAAATCAAGGACTCATCAATAACAAGCTTCCTGAAGGGATAAAAATACATGCAGCACTTTTCTGATCTTATATAACCTGTCGCTTCTGTCAGGCCTGGTTTTGTCTGAAAAGTGTAACATATGTAACAGTATCAGGAAACGATTGACACCTATAATGTCACTAAAACTTGGAGTTGAAATCAGGCGTTCTGTTGCCCAATATGTGGTGACAGTGTGCTCATACACATGTGGCATAAGCATTATTGTGGCAAAAAACAGGTACATCTCTGCCACAGTTGTCTCCTTCCACTTGTGTAGCCGTGATTTTGGTGAGAGAATTTTATTTGCCATGGTGTAATCACAGTATGTGTTTGTTTCCCTGACAATGATGTCCATCAGGGGTTCATCGAAGAATAACTCAAAGCAGTCCAGTTCACTGGCATTGTTCCCAAGTGGACAAGATGGCTTTATTCCACTTTGTGTTTCATCAAAGTCATGGGGACTGGGAACAAACTCGTCACCATCCTGCCAATCCCAGATGCGGTCTGCTGGTGGGGTCTGGATATTGTACTGTGGTTGTGGTTGTGCAGGTTGTGGTTGTGCAGGTTGTGGTTGTGCAGGTTGTGGTTGTGCAGGCTATGGTGATGCAAGTTGTGGGAGTGTGGGGTAGGGTGAGGCTGGTTGTTGTGCAAAGTCAGCAGCGTGGGTAGTAGCGTGGCCCGCTGATGGTGCCACATGGGCCGTGCCACCCTCACTATCACCACCACTGCCTCCTCCCTCACTGTCACCATTCATACCCATCGTTACAATATCGTCATCTTCACTATCAGGTCGTGGTGTAGGGCCACGGGATGTGCTCACGGAGTTTCTCCTTCCCCTTGGAACAACATATGAAACACTACCAGACCGCATGCTACATCGTACATACTGCCGCTTCACTGGGGAATATTCACTCTCACTGTCACTAGAACTGCTTTCAATGACCTTGAAATCACTATCACTATCACTGCTATCATCTGGGTGTTGTACACGACCAAATAGTTTCCTCTTTCGTCCTGGTACAGGCGAACGTGAACGTGAACAAGCCGGCACAGCACCAGAGGTGGAAGGTTGTGGGTCATCTGGGTTTTCATCACTAATTACGTTATCCTGGGCACTTTTTCCGGTAACACTCACTTCAAAACCCTGGAATTCACTGTCACTGACATTTTCATCGCTGTTAGAGCTATCACTTGGGAACAAAAGACCTCCAATCTGTCGAGGAGTGAGGAACTTCTTACCGAGAGGCATGTTGAAAATGGACTAACAACATGGCGTTCCCACAATGCACCGCTGGGTCCCAGATTTTTTTCACAGGGTGCACACCGACCACTGAGACCCATTCTCTCTCGTGTAGGCCTACCAGGCCTTTGCCGCTTGATTTGAAGCCGCTAGAATTTGTGCGTATAAATACGTCAGAAACATTGGCTCGTAAGACGTATTTATACATCGGAAACAGCCAAAGGGTTAAAACAGCTTCTTTGCAGTCTATTTTCGTATGGGATTTATGGTTGTATTTTCATTTCCTTGGTCTCACTTCATAGAATGGAAGATATATTACAGAAATAAAGATAGTAATTTTGATTGGTTTCACAATGACAAGTATCTTGAAAATGAGCGCAAATTAGCAAAAATGTTCAATTTTTGTCAATGTTCAAGAGTAAACAAATCAAGCCACACATCCAATACACGTCAACTGGTGAGTCTAATATTCTTGCACAAGTGCGCTGATATTATTTATACCATTTTGACAATGATGCAGTAGTATACATAACAGTAAATATTCTTTTTTTTTTTTATAAGAATAAAAATTCAAAATGGAAAGCAAAAGTAATGTAAGAGGGGCCTGAACTGATAAAATGTTATTTTTGTGCCAGGAATGTCTGTCTTGTTTATTCTGGACCTGATTTTGAAAATGGCATCTTTTGAAATTTGTGTGAAATTGGCCAAACTGCCAATTTTTGACCACTTTATTAGGTAGTTGAAACTGGAAAATGAGCAGTTTCTTTTACTCAATCGATAGAACAAATGAAATTCTAGCGAAATAGCTGATTTTAGTAGACTGAAACGTTGGAATTGGCCGAAAATAGGGCTCAAAATGGGCGAAATCGCCAATGTGTAAATATCGTTGATACCATTAACTTCATGCGAGAGCATAATTCCATAAGTTTTCCATCAAATTTTATACTTTTGGTGTCATTATGATCGGAAAAAGATCCTCTATCAATTAATAAGATTTTTTTGTTTTTTAATATTTTTTGACCCTGAGTGGGAGTTAACCTTTAAACTGTCCAAACATAGATCTACGTTTTTTCAAAATTTGAAAGTATGTAAAAAAAGTAATCTTCTTTTCTTTTTTTACATTTGAAAACGTGCAAAAAACTTTGATCTACGTTTTTTTTTTATATTATTTGAAAATATATGTAAGTAAAAAAAAACGTAGATCTACTTTTGGAGCACTACGCATGTGAACACAGATCTGCTTGGACAGTTTAAGGGTTAAGGATCGAGGGTCTCGACCCTGAAAAGGCTAAAGTTAGCTTGTTCACAGTCCAACAGTATGTCCATTAACACTTTCATTGTCAGTCCCATAGTACAATGGCTTGAGAGCCAGTGCAGGTCCCGTAAAACTACTCCAAAATTCTAGTGCCTTCAAATCTTGTGCACCTAAAGTCGGTACCTGACCAGCCAGGTTGTGGCTTGTACGTTGGATTACGTGTAGCCACCAGTAACAGCCTGGTTGATCAGACCCTGATTCCACCATGAGGCCTGGTCACAGACCAGGCAGCAGAGGCATTGACCCCTGGAACTCTCTCCAGGTATACTCCAGGCCTACATATGAAAGAATGGGTCTGCGTGGTCAGTGTGCACAGTACATGTATAAAAAAAAAAATTCTGCAGCACGCAGTGCATGAGAAAAAAAACTTTGACCATGTTTTTGGTTTAAAACAATGATTTTACAGTGTATTTTCATGTAGTATTTACGGTTGTATTCTCATTTTCTTGATCTCATTTGATAGAATGGAAGATGTGTTACAGAAATGGAGATGATTTTGATTGGTTTCATGATGAAAAGTACCTCGAATTGAGCTCAAACTAGCGGAAATGTTTGATTTTTGCCAATGTTCAAGAGTAAACAAATGACATCATTGTCCAACACGTGTCCAGCTGGCTAGTCTAATATGCAGTCATGAATGGGTTGACATTATTTATACAATTATTCAAATAATGCAGTAGACTGCATTACAGTAAATCTTCTATTTTTTTGAGAATAAAAATTCAAAATGGAAAGTGAGAGTAATAATAAGAGGGGCCTGGAGACATGACTAATGAACAAAGAAAATGTTAAGTAAAAGGACACAAGTGCAACTAATGTGACATTTATTGTGGCAACGTTTCGCTCTCCAGGAGCTTTATCAAGCCATTACCTAAGCTCGTAATGGCTTGATAAAGCTCCTGGAGAGTGAAACGTTGCCACAATAAATGTCACATTAGTTGCACTTGTGTCCTTTTACTTTACATATTGTCGGTAATTCTACCAACTTTATTACAAAGAAAATGTTATTTTAGTACCAGGAATGTCTGCCTTGTCTTCTCTACAAGACTTATTTAAGCCATATAGCATGACCTAATAGAATACTCAATTCTCTTGTATTCATTGTAACTCATCTAATGACCAGATGTATTAATCTTATTAATCTTAAGTTAATTTAAGTTTGCCCGAAATGCTCTGCATATACAGGAGCTTTTGGCATGTACACCCAGCTATTATATTTATTTGTATAAACATGTTTTATGTCAAAATAAAACATTATTATTATTATTATTATTATTATTATTTACTTATCCTCATTCACTCCTATTTAACATACTCATCACACAAGCCTGCTGAATGCCTAAGCTCCTAAAACTCAAAGCATTTCTACCCCCTCCCTCCAACCATTCCTGGGATAACCTCAACCCCACCTACCCTCCACCCCAGATTTATACTCCCTCATTCAACCTATCCCTCTCCATCCTCTCTACATGCCAAAGCACCTCAACAGCCCCTCCTCAGCCCTCTGAATGATACCCATCGTGATCCCACCTGACCTCATAAATTTCTATTTTCTGAATTCTCTGCATGACATTCATCGAAAACATTGCTCTCAAGCATGAACCATAAAACAAGAAAAAAAAAAGTGGGTGGTGTGTTGAAGTATCTGTGGAAAGGAAAATTTATCTTTGTAGGTAAAAAAAGGGAATGTAACAGAGAACAGTGGTAACCAATGTTTTTATAGGGGTTTGAGGAATGGGACTGTAATACTGTAGCAAGAAGGAGGCTAGAGGCAGTGGAGAAGTTATGCATGATGGCGATGAGCTAATGTATCTTGCAGAAAATTTGGAGCATAGAAAATATAAGGCAATGTGGGGTCACCAATCGTATAATTCTGAGGGCTGAGGAGGATTTTTTTGAGATGGTTTGGGTAAACAGAGAGAACAGAAAAGGGCAGGTTGACAAAAAAGGTATATAATTAAGGGTGAAAGGTAAGAGGGGCAGGAGTTGTCCCAGGAACGGTTGGAGGGAGGAGGTGAAAGAGATTGACTTTTAAGCTCGAGTACCTAGTAGGATTGTGTGAGCATGTTAGATAGAAATGAATGAAAATATATAGTTTTTATTGGGTATGCTGTTGGAGTATGAGAAGTCAGCTGATTGTTTCACTTGTGATGGCTTCACCTATGAATGAATAGTAAATTATTATCAGGGTAATATTTTGTGAAGGGCTTCAAGGAAACTGGTTAACCGGAGGTGGAAAATACAATGCCTGCACTTTAACCCTTTCAGGGTCCAAGGCCCAAATCTGGAGTCACGCACCAGTGTCCAAGATATTTAAAAAAAAAAATTTGTTATTTTTTCTTATGAAATCGTAGAGAATCTTTTTGTGAAGGTAATAAAACAAAAAGTACGAAAATTGGTGGAAAATTGACGAAATTACGCTCTCGCGAATTTTGATGTGTCAGCGATATTTACGAATCGGCGATTTTGCCGACTTTGACTCCCATTTTAGGCCAATTACATTATTCCAATCAACCAAATTCTTAGCTATTTCACTAGTATTACTTCTATTCTATCGATTGAGCACAAGAAATCGCCAAGTCAACTGTTTCAACTACAAAATAAAGTGATCGGAAATTGTTAATTTGGCCAATTTAACACAAAGTTCAAAATATTCCAATTTCAAAATAGGGTCCAGAATGAACAATGTAGGCATTCCTGGCACTAAACTAACATTTCCTCTGTTCATTAGTTATGTTTTGAGGCTTTACAAATAAATTTCATTTTGATTTTTTATTCACATAATGAATTTTTATTCACACCAAAAAATAGAAGATTTACTGTTATGCAATACTGTAATAATTGTATAAATATCATCACCATATTTGTGAATGTATATTAGACCCACCAGCTGATGTGTATTAGACGTGTGAGGTCGTTTGTTTACTCTTGAATATCGGCAAAAATTTAACATTTCCGCTACTTTGAGCTCAGTTTCAAGCCATTTCCAATGCTAAAACCAATCAAAATCATCTCTATTTCTGTAATATGTCTTCCATTCTATCAAATGAGACCAAGAAATCGCAAATACAACTATAAAAAACATACGAAAAAACACTGCAAAGTTGCTGTTTTAATCGAAAAATCATGATTTCATTTTTTTTCTCTCATTATGCACAGTGTGCTGCAGGATCTGTTTTATGTGGTGCACACATACCACATAGATGTATTCTCTCATATCTAGGCCCAAATGTACCACTCACAGTTTATCAGAGTGAGCTGAGCTCATGGCGTAGATCTACGGTTTGGACCCTGAACATAAAGCCGTAGATCTACGGGACGGACCCTGAAAGGGTTAAAGGAGGGGTTTGGGATATAGGCTGTTTGGAGTGACATCTAAACTGTCATATCTGGGCACCTCTGTAAAGACAGTGATTGTGTGTGAATGATGGTGAAAGTGTATTTCTTTTTTGGGTCACCCTGCCTCAGTGGGAGACAGCCAGCATGTTAAAAAAAACAAAAATTAGGAAACCAGTTAGGCAGACTTGAGAACCAGAGACTTGGAAGGGCAGTACCTGTACTTTGAAGGAAGGGTGGGAATGTTGCATCTGAAGGGTTATCTGATTGTTGTGACAGCATACTTCTGAAAAGATGCTGTTTTAATGAATGATAGCGAATGTATTTTTTCTTTGGGTCACCCTGCCATGGTGGGTGGTGGTTATCAAGTTAAAAAGAATTTATGTCTTATAATTGACACATGAAGGACATAAACTTATACTTCCCACTTCCCAGCCATATTGTGATATTAGAAATACTGTGCATCAACCCACCGCATTCTCCTAAGTCCACACAACATGAGTGTTCCAGGATTTGAGTAAGCATACTGAAGTGAAAAACCTTTGATTCAAACTAATACAGTAGGGCCCCGCTTTACGTCATTTTGCTTTGCGGTTTTCCGCTAATACGGTCATTTCAAATTATGACCAAAACTCTATATATGGCTCCCCTCCACCTGACTTTCTAATACGGTCACTGCACCCCACCCTGTTTGTTTACATTCTACTTTGATCCATTCTCTCTAAATGACCAAACCACCTCAACAACCCCTCTTCAGCCCTCTGACTAATACTTTAATTAACTCCACACCTTCTCCTAATTTCCACACTCCGAATTTTCTGCATAATATTTACACCACACATTGCCCTTAGACTGGACATCTCCACTGCTTCCAACTGCCTCCTTGCTGCAGCATTTACAACCCAAGCTTCACACCCATATAAGAGTGTTGGTACTACTATACTTTCATACATTCCCTTCTTTGCCTCCACAGATAACGTTTTTTGTCTCCGCATATACCTCAATGCACCACTCACCTTTTTTCCTTCATCAATTCTATGAATAACCTCATCCTTCATAAATCCATCCACCGACACGTCAACTCCCAAATATCTTGAAAACATTCACTTCTTCCATACTCCTCCTCCCAAATTTGATATCCAATTTTTCTTTATCTAAATCATTTGATACCCTCATCACCTTACTCTTCTCTATGTTCACTTTCAACTTTCTACCTTTACACACACGCCCAAACTCATCCACTAACCTTTGGAATTTTTCTTTACAATCTCCCATAAGCACAGTATCATCAGCAAAAAGTAACTGTGTCAATTCCCATGTTGAATTTGATTCCCCATAATTTAATCCCACCCCTATCCCGGACGCCCTAGCATTTACTTCTTTTACAACCCCATCTATAAATATATTAAACAACCATGGTGACATTATACATCCTTGTCTAAGACCTACTTTTACCAGGAAGTATTCTCCCTCTCTTCTTCACACCCTAACCTGAGCCTATCTTCATAAAAACTCTTTACAGCATTTAGTAACTTACCACCTATTCCATATACTTGCAACATATGCCACATTGCTACCCTATCCACTCTATCATATGCCTATTCTAAATCCATAAATGCAATAAAAACTTCCCTACCTTTATTTAAATACTGTTCACATATATGCTTCAATGTAAACACTTGAAAATAAGGAATATCCACTAGGAATTTTAATTGCACTAAGAAAAGCTTCTGACACAGTAGACCACAGCATCCTACTCCACAAACTTGACCATTATGGTATAAGAGGCCATGCGCTTGCACATTTCAAATCTTACCTTACTAATAGGTATCAGTATGTCACCATTAAAGACACAGCATCAACAACACAGCCACTTGATACTGGAGTTCTGCAGGGAAGTGTCCTTGGTCCCCTGCTCTTCCTCATATACATCAATGATCTTCCAAACGTATCTCAACACCTGAACCCCATTCTCTTTGCTGACGACACGACTTATGTCATCTCTCACCCTAATCTTGCCACCCTCAACACCATTCTTAATGAGGAGCTGATCAAAATATCGACTTGGATGACAGCCAATAAACTTATGCTTAACACTGACAAAACCTACTACATTATGTTTGGTAGCAGAGCAGGAGATGCGCTAATTAACATTAAGATAGACAACACTCTAATTGCCAGGCATAATGAGGGCAAATTCCTAGGCCTATACCTCGACAACAACCTGAACTTCAGCACCCATATCCAACACATAACCAAAAAAAGTATCCAAAATGGTTGGGATCCTCTCCAAGATACGATACTACGTGCCGCAAACTGCCCTTCTCACACTATACCATTCACTTATATATCCATACCTCACCTATGCTATCTGTGCTTGGGGTTCAACTGCAGCAACACACCTAAAGCCAATAATAACCCAACAAAAAGCTGCAGTAAGAATAATCACTAAATCCCATCCCTGGCAACACACCCCCCTACTCTTCATAGATCTAAACTTACTCCCTGTTCAGTACATCCACACTTACTACTGAGAAATCTACATCTACAGGACCTTAAATTCCAATATTAACCTTGACCTAAAACGATTTCTTGATAGTTGTGACAGAACCCACAGGCACAACACCAGACATAAACATCTCTATGACATTCCCTGTGTCCCACTAAACCTTTACAAAAATTCAATGTATGTCAAAGGCCCTAAAATCTGGAACACCCTACCTGAAAATTCTAAAACTGCAGACACATTCATCACCTTCAAAACTACCATCAGAAAACATCTTATCTCCCTGATACACCCTGTCAACTAATTACACGAATACCACCAGGTGGTTAACACTTGCACTCACTCACCCATTTGACCATAAACAGAAATATCAATCTCAATCTCAAAATAATGAATCTTAACTAGTCATAAGTTGGCCTGTGATACTCCAATACTGAAACTATGTTATACATTTTTTTTTATTATCACACTGGCCGATTCCCACCAAGGCAGGGTGGCCCGAAAAAGAAAAACTTTCACCATCATTCACTCCATCACTGTCTTGCCAGAAGGGCGCTTTACACAACAGTTTTTAAACTGCAACATTAACACCCCTCCTTCAGAGTGCAGGCACTGTACTTCCCATCTCCAGGACTCAAGTCCGGCCTGCCGGTTTCCCTGAACCCCTTCATAAATGTTACTTTGCTCACACTCCAACAGCACGTCAAGTATTAAAAACTATTTGTCTCCATTCACTCCTATCAAACACGCTCACGCATGCCTGCTGGAAGTCCAAGCCCCTCGCACACAAAACCTCCTTTACCCCCTCCCTCCAAACTTTCCTAGGCCGACCCCTACCCCGCCTTCCTTCCACTACAGACTGATACACTCTTGAAGTTATTCTGTTTTGCTCCATTCTCTCCACATGTCCGAACCACCTCAACAATCCTTCCTCAGCCCTCTGGACAACAGTTTTGGTAATCCTGCACCTCCTCCTAACTTCCAAACTACGAATTGTCTGCATTATATTCACACCACACATTGCCCTCAGACATGACATCTCCACTGCCTCCAGCCTCCTCCTCGCTGCAACATTCATCACCCATGCTTCACACCCATATAAGAGCGTTGGTAAAACTATACTCTCATACATTCCCCTCTTTGCCTCCAAGGACAAAGTTCTTTGTCTCCACAGACTCCTAAGTGCACCACTCACCCTTTTCCCCTCATCAATTCTATGATTCACCTCATCTTTCATAGACCCATCCGCTGACACGTCCACTCCCAAATATCTGAATACATTCACCTCCTCCATACTCTCTCCCTCCAATCTGATATCCAATCTTTCATCACCTAATCTTTTTGTTATCCTCATAACCTTACTCTTTCCTGTATTCACTTTCAATTTTCTTCTTTTGCACACCCTACCAAATTCATCCACCAATCTCTGCAACTTCTCTTCAGAATCTCCCAAGAGCACAGTGTCATCAGCAAAGAGCAACTGTGACAACTCCCACTTTATGTGTGATTCTTTATCTTTTAACTCCACGCCTCTTGCCAAGACCCTCGCATTTACTTCTCTTACAACCCCATCTATATATATATTAAACAATCACGGTGACTATGTATAGTGCCAAAACAAAAGCATTCACATTGCTAAACTCACAAACTAGTATTTAGTCACTTAGCCATAATACCAACTTACCTCATAATTTTGTAATATTTTAAACTTAAGATTTAATCTAAGTCTGCCCGAAATGCCTAGCCATGATAGGTGTTCTAGTGGTACACTCTGTAATTATTATTTTACTACATGTAAACCACACAATAGCCAAATTCTGTAAACTCCGCATTGTTAGAATGATAACAAATTCTCACTACAGGCAACAAACTCCACCAATATTCAAAACACTCAACCTACTCACCATACAAAACATCCATACTTATTATTGCACCTATTACATACATAGAACACTTAACTCTGATATTAACCCTCCCCTCAACCATCTCCTTGCCAACCTCTACAGAACACATGACCATAACACAAGGCACAGATCACTCTTTGATGTTCCTCGTGTCCATCTCACGCTATGCAAAAACTCAATGCACATAAAAGGCCCTAAAATCTGGAATTCATTACCTGTAAATATAAAAGAAACACTACCTGCTTATAAATTCAAGTCTCTTCTCAAAGATCACTTACTCACTCAAAACCAAATAAATACTGAATAACTGAACCTTATAAATTGTATATCCTGTATGTTACTCACAATTATATCACACAAATGTTAAACCTAGGACCCAATCTAACTTTGTTATTTTTTTAAATACACTACCTAACAGAATACTCCATTCGACTGAATGTACAGCAATGCAAGCAACCATATGACCTGTCTTTGTAATACTCATTTGTGCTTTATAGTTATCTGTTTACAATAATGATTTATCACTGATTTCATCATTGCTTAGTTAATCTTAAGTTAATTTTAAGCCAGCCCGTAATGCTATGCATATAAGTGGCTTTGGCATGCTGCTCTTACCTGTATTTTTTGTACCTCTGTAAGTATGCTTAAATTACTAAATAAATAAAAATAAATAAATAAAGAGAATAAACTTTGAATTTGAATTTGAATTTGAATCTACACATCCCCTACCCACTTTAAAACCACCTTGCTCATCCACAATCCTACATTCTGTCTTACCTCTAATTCTTTCAATAATAACCCTACCGTACACTTTTCCTTTTTTTTTTTTCTCAACAAATCGGCCGTATCCCACCAAGGCAGGGTGGCCCAAAAAGAAAAACGAAAGTTTCTCTGTTTAAATTTAGTAATTTATACGGGAGAAAGGGTTACTAGCCCCTTGCTCCTGACATTTTAGTCGCCTCTTACAACTGCATGGCTTACGGAGGAAAAATTCTGTTCCACTTCCCCATGGAGATAAGAGGAAATAAACAAGAACAAGAACTAGAAAGAAAAAGAAGAAAACCCAGAGGGATGTGTATATATACATATACAGTGGACCCCCGCATACCGTTGGCCTTACGTAACGTTAAATCCGCATACCGATACATTTTATCGCTAAGATTTTGCCTCGCATACCGCTAAAAAACCCGCTCAACGCTGTTCTTCCGAGACACGTCTATGTGAGGCCTGAGCCAGCCTCACATGTTCCGCCGGTGGCATTGTTTACAAGCCAGCCTCCACGGTAACATCCAAGCATACAATCGTAACATTTCGTATTATTACAGTGTTTTTGGTGATTTTATCTGCAAAATAAGTGACCATGGGCCCCAAGAAAGCTTCTAGTGCCAACCCTGTGGTAAAAGGGGTGAGAAATATTATCGAAATACTGTGGTACCATGGTCAACTGCTGATGCTGCTGCTGCTGTAGCACTGTCAGCTGCTGCTGCTGCTGTAGCACCGTCAGCTGCTGCTGCTGCTGTACCACCGTCAGCTGCTGCTGCTGTTGTAGTATCGTCTGCTGCTGCTGTAGCATTGTCTGCTGCTGCTGTAGCACTGTCAGCTGCTGGTGCTGCTGTAGCACTGTCAGCTGCTGCTGCTGCTGCTGTACCACTGTCAGCTGCTGCTGCTGCTGCTGTAGTACTGTCTGCTGCTGCTGCTGTAGTACTGTCTGCTGCTGCTGTAGCATCGTCTGCTGCTGCTGTAGCACTGTCAGCTGCTGCTGCTGCTGCTGTAGCACTGTCAGCTGCTGCTGCTGCTGTAGCACCGTCAGCTGCTGCTGCTGCTGTACCACCGTCAGCTGCTGCTGCTGTTGTAGTATCGTCTGCTGCTGCTGTAGCATTGTCTGCTGCTGCTGCTGCTGCTGTACCACTGTCAGCTGCTGCTGCTGCTGCTGTAGCACTGTCAGCTGCTGCTGCTGCTGTAGCACCGTCAGCTGCTGCTGCTGCTGTACCACCGTCAGCTGCTGCTGCTGTTGTAGTATCGTCTGCTGCTGCTGTAGCACTGTCAGCTGCTGCTGCTGCTGCTGTACCACTGTCAGCTGCTGCTGCTGCTGCTGTAGTACTGTCTGCTGCTGCTGCTGTAGTACTGTCTGCTGCTGCTGTAGCATCGTCTGCTGCTGCTGTAGCACTGTCAGCTGCTGCTGCTGCTGCTGTAGCACTGTCAGCTGCTGCTGCTGCTGCTGCTGTAGCACTGTTGTTGGTGTGGCTTATTGAGAATACCAAGAAACAATTAACCCCAGAGGGTTAGCCACCCAGGATAACCCAAAAAAGTGTGTCATCGAAGACTGTCTAACTTATTTCCATTGGGGTCCTTAATTTTGTCTCCCAGGATGCAACCCACACCAGTCGACTAACACCCAGGTGAACAGGGAAAAATGCCTGGAACTAGTGCTCATATTGGTGAATTTAAAGCCAGCAAAGGTTGGTTTGAGAGATTTATGAATCGCTGTTGCTGGATCAGTCAGCTGTTGCTAGATCAGTCAGCTGTTGCTGGATCAGTCAGCTGTTGCTGGATCAGTCAGCTGTTGCTGGACCAGTCAGCTGTTGCTGGATCAGTCAGCTGTTGCTGGATTAGTCAGCTGTTGCTGGATCAGTCAGCTGTTGCTGGATCAGTCAGCTGTTGCTGGACCAGTCAGCTGTTGCTGCATCAGTCAGCTGCTGCTGCACCACGGTCAGCTGCTGTTGCACCATCAGCTGTTTCTGAACATGACTCGTCCCGAACCTGTCCGTCCAGACTGAGCGCTTGCCTTGCCGTCATTGTTTACAAGCCAGGGTGGCCGGTTGCATGCATACATTCGATACATTTTGTATTATTCCATTATTTATAGTGCTTGTAACTGCTAAATAAGCCACCATGGGCCCAAAGAAAGCTTCTAGTGCCAACCCTGTGGTAAAAAGGGTGATAAATACTATCGTACCACAGTCAGCTGCTGCTGCACCATGGTCAGCTGATAAATTGGACCAGTCAGCTGCTGCTGCACCACAGGTGCTGCTGCACCACAGCTGCAGCTGCACCATGGTCAGCTGTTGCTGCACCCAGCTGCTGCTGCACCATGGTCAGCTGCACCACAGCTGTTGTTGTTGCTGCACCACCATCAGCTGTATTACTTGAAGATGTGGAGAGAGTGTTGTTGGTGTGGCTTAACGTGAAACAATTACTGAGAAACAATTAACCCCGGAGGGTTAGTCACCCAGGATAACCCAAGAAAGTCAGTGCATCATCGAGGACTCTAACTTATTTCCATTGGGGTCCTTAATCTTGTCTCCCAGGATGCAACCCACACCAGTCGACTAACACCCAGATGAACAGGGAAAAATGCCTGGAACTAGTGCTCATATTGGTGAATTTAAAGCCAGCAAAGGTTGGTTTGAGAGATTTAAGAATCGTAGTGACATACACAGTGTGATAAGGCCTGTTCTGGAAGAAAATGCCAAACAGGACCTACAGTACTCAGCAGGAAAAGGCACTCCCAGGACACAGTGTCTCATCAGTCATTGCTGCATCTTCAATAAAGGTAAGTGTCATTTATTCTTCATTTAGTAGAGTAGTACATGCACAATATATACTGTGCATGTACTACTCTACTATTGTGCATGTATCCTTCTCTTTGTGTGTAGGAAAATGTAATTTCATGTGGTAAATTTTTTTTTTCATACTTTTGGGTGTCTTGCACGGATTAATTTGATTTCCATTATTTCTTATGGGGAAAATTCATTCGCATAACGATAATTTCACATAACAATGAGCTCTCATGAACGGATTAATATCGTTATGCGGGGGTCCACTGTACATGCTTGTACATGTATGTGTAGTGTGACCCAAGTGTAAGTAGAAGTAGTAAGACGTACCTGAAATCTTGCATGCTTATGAGACAAAAAAAAGGACACCAGCAATCCTACCATCATGTAAAACAATTACAGGCTTTCGTTTTACACTCACTTGGCAGGATGATAGTACCTCCCTGGGCGGTTGCTGTCTACCAACCTACTACCTACAACTTTTCCTTTTATACTCAGTAAATTTATTCCTCTATAACTTTTACAATCTCTTTTGTCCCCCTTTCCTTTATATAAAGGGACTATACATGCTTTCTGCCAATCCCTAGGTACCATCCCCTCTTTCATACATTTATTAACCCTTTGACTGTTTTCAACGTATAAATACGTCTTACGAGCCAATGTTTCTGACGTATATGTATACTCAATAATTCTAGCGGCTTCAAATCAAGCGGGAGAAAGCTGGTAGGCCCACATGTGAGAGAATGGGTCTGTGTGGTCAGTGTGCACCACATAAAAAAAATCCTGCAGCACACATTGTGTAATGTGAAAAAAAAACTGATCGTTTTTTTGGAATAAAATGCCGACTTTGAGGTGTATTTTCGTATAGTATTTATTGTTGTATTCGCGTTTTCATGGTCTTAGGTGATAAAATGGAAAACATGTTACAGAAATAGAGATGATTTTCATTACTTTGATGATGAAGACGACCTTGAAACTGAGCTCAAAGTAGCAGAAATGTTCAATTTTTACCAATGTTCAGGAGTAAATAAATCACACCACACATCCAATACACGTCAACTGGGGAGTCTAATATTCTTTCACTAGTGCACTGATATTATTTATACCATTTTTACAATAATGCCGTAGTCTGCATAACAGTAAATTTCGTATTTTTTTGTATGAATGAAAAATCAAAATAGAAAGCAATAATAATATAAGAGGGGCCTAGAGATGTGACTAATGAACAGAGCATATGCTATTTTAGTGCCACAAATGTCTACTTTGTTTATTCTGGACCCTATTTTGAAATTGGCATCTTTTTTAGTTTGTATGAAATTGGCCAAATTGCCAATTTCTGACCACCATATTGGGTAGTCCAGATTAGTAAGTGGGAGGTTTCTTGTACTCAGCTGATAGATAAAATGGAGTTCTAAAGAAATAGCTATGAGTTTGGTCAACTGGAACAATGGAATTGGCTGAAAATAGGGCTCAAAGTCGGCGAAATCGCCGATACGCATATGTCGCCGAGACAGCTAACTTTGCGGGAGCATAATTCCATGAGTTTTCGACCAAATTTCGAACTTTTGGTGTCATTACCATCGGGAAAAGAATTCTCCATCATTTCATAAGAAAAAATAATTTTTTTTTTTTAAAAATTGAGCGACATAGAATGACAGTTTCAGAAAGGGGCCTGAAACAGTCAAAGGGTTATACAACAACACCAACCACTCCAACAATATGTTAATACGTATACATATTTTCAATAACCCGCCAATGATATTTTTTCAAAATTATATAATAAACATGATACAACATATAAACATGATAAATACACCCGACAGTAGAATAAATAAACTTGTACAAGTGACGGCAAGAATAACATTTTCTCTAGCCCAACATAAGAGAAAATGGGTTACTGGTGGTAACTGTAGAAAATTATTCCTTTCGAATGTAAATTTATTCAATAGCATCACTCTTGGGTCGTGCGGACGTGCTGCGCAGTAGCTCCTGATTGAGTTGGCTTTTGTGCAGTGTTGACGTGTACTTAGCTCTGTGAAGACCTGTTTGCGCGCTCTCTACGAATTGAAGCAAGATACCCTCCATCGAGCAACTTTACCAACAGCTTAAGGAAGAATTGAGGTTGGCGAAGGTGGAGATTCGGCGACTGACCAAGGAAAACAAGAAGATTCGTAGTAGTCCTCCTGTTTTGAGTCCTCAGGTCAAGAAGGGAAACTGGTCAGTGGCTGGACAGTAGGGAACAAAGTTGACGATCAAGAAGACGAATGGAAAGGTAGAAATGATGAAGAAGAAAGAGACTGCCGTGGAAACTGTTGTGGAAACATCTAATACATTCTCAGTGCTACCCGACGAATGTGAGTCGACTACTGGGAACATCACGACGAACGACACAAAGGAAGGTAAAAATATTGTTGTTGTTGGGGATAGCCAAGTTAGGTATATGGATAGGGCGTTCTGCTTGAAGGACAGGAGTAGGAGACAGAGAGTTTGCTTTCCTGGGGCTGGGATGGAGGATATTGTTAGCCGTCTGGATGACATCATGAGAGGTAATGGGAGCAATTCTATTATCTGTCTCAGTGCTGGAGGCAACGATGTTGGCAGACGTAGGAGTGAAGACCTGATTAGCAGGTATAGGTCAGCAATAGAAATAATTAGGAGTAAGGGTGGGAACCCTGTCATATGTGGTATTTTGCCAAGGAGAGGAGTTGGAAATGAATGGTTGTCCAGGGCAATTGGTGTCAATTGCTGGCTGGACAAATACTGTAAGGAAAATGTGTTAACATTCATTGACAACTGGGACCTCTTCTATGGCAGAAATGACATGTATGCCAGGGATGGGGTTCACTTATCTAGGTCTGGGGTGGTAGAACTGGCAACTGCAGTGGAGGGAGCAGTTAGGACTTTAAACTAGGAATAGTTAGTGGTGTGGGTTTTGGCAGGAAAACAGTGAAGTCCCAGTGTAGTAATATTACGAGTTTTAGGGGAACTAGTAATAAGCAGAACGAGGTAGATATTGAAAAGCCAGGGACTTTGGGTGATAAGGACAGTAATAGGTTTAGCAGAAAAACAGAAATAAGCAGGAAGGGTAAAGAGAAAGGAGAGTCTTTCAATGTTTATTATGCTAATTGCCGTAGTGCTAGGAATAAGATGGACGAGTTGAGATTAGTTGCTAGTGCAGGTAACATTGATGTATTTGCCTTAACTGAGATGTGGTTTAATTCAAAAAGTCGGGACATGCCTGCGGAATGTCATATTCAGGGTTTTAAATTGTTCCAAGTAGATAGAAGTATCGGGAAGGGGGGTGGGGTGGAATTGTATGTCCGAGATCGCTTGAACTGTTGCATAAAAACGGGTATTAAGTCTGAAGTAACACATACAGAGTCTGTTTGGATAGAATTTTCAGAGGGGCATGAAAAAGTGATTTTAGGAGTGATATACCGTCCCCCAAACTTAGATAGGGACCAAGGGAGACTACTATGGGAGGAAATTGTTAAGGCCACAAGGCACGATAATGTAGTAATTCTAGGAGACTTTAACTTTAGTCATATTGATTGGAATTTCTTGACTGGGAATTTAGAATCATACGACTTCTTAGAAGTAGTTCAGGATTGTTTTTTGAAGCAGTTTGTGACAGAACCTACAAGGGGAAATAACCTGCTTGACTTAGTTATGGCAAACAATGAATCCCTTGTTAATAATTTAGAAGTTTCAGAGCAACTGGGTGCTAGCAACCACAAATCAATTACATTTAGCATTGAATGGAAGTACGATAGTAGCGATAACTCAGTAACAGTCCCAGATTTTCGCTTAGCAGATTACGATGGGCTTAGAGAACACTTATCATCTGTTGACTGGGGTAACGAAGTGAGCTATCAATATGACAGTTTTCTGAACACTATACATGCTGGTCAAAGAACGTTTATCCCATATAAAGAAATTAGATCAAATAGAAATGATCCAAAATGGATGAATAATAGGCTCAAATATCTACTAGGGCATAAGAAAGGAATTTATAGGCGTATCAAAAGAGGTGAGGGTCATCTTATGAATCAGTATATTGACATTAAGAGGGACATTAAAAAGGGGATAAGAAAAGCTAAAAGGGACTATGAAATTAAAGTTGCTAGTGATTCTAAAACTAACCCAAAAAGTTTCTTCCAGGTCTATAGAACAAAAGTTAAGAGATAAGATAGGTTCCCTTAAAAATACCTATGGGCACCTTACTGACAAAGATAATGAAATGTGCTCGATTTTTAATAATTATTTTCTCTCAGTTTTTACACAAGAAGACACTAACAATATTCCAGTAATTAATTTTTATAGTGGGCTAGAAGAAGATAAATTATGTAACATCACAGTCACTAGTGAAATGGTTGTGAAGCAGATAGACAGACTGAAGCAAAATAAGTCGCCGGGTCCTACTGAGGATTTTTCAAGGGTTCTTAAGGAATGCAAAATGGAACTCTGTGAACCATTAACTAATATTTTTAATTTATCTCTTCAAACAGGTGTAGTGTCTGATATGTGGAAGATGGCTAATGTAATTCCTATTTTTAAAACAGGGGAAAAGTCGTTACCGTCAAATTACTGCCCAATAAGCCTGACCTCAATTGTAGGCAAATTACTAGAGTCAATTATAGCTGAGATTATAAGAAGCCATCTCGATAAGCATAGCTTGATTAATGATACTCAGCATGGATTCACAAGAGGCCGGTCTTGTCTAACTAATTTATTAACTTTCTTCAGTAAAGCTTTTGAGGCTGTTGACCACGATAAAGAATTTGATATTATTTACTTAGATTTTAGTAAGGCTTTTGATAGAGTTCCGCACCATAGACTGTTAAAGAAAGTGGCAGCTCATGGCATTGGGGGAAAAGTGCTCTCGTGGATCGAGTCATGGCTCACAGACAGGAAGCAGAGAGTGTCCATAAATGGGGTTAAATCCGAGTGGGGATCTGTAACAAGTGGCGTTCCACAGGGATCAGTCTTGGGCCCGTTGTTGTTTATAATATATATCAATGATCTTGATGAGGGAATTACTAGTGATATGAGCAAATTCGCCGATGACGCAAAGATAGGTAGGATAATTGATTCAAACGTAGATGTTATGGAACTTCAGGAGGATTTAAACAAACTCTATTCTTGGTCAGAAAAGTGGCAGATGCAGTTCAATGTAGATAAATGCAAGGTTCTGAAGCTTGGGAGTGCCCATAACCCTAGTACTTATAAGTTAAATGATGTAGAACTTAGCCATACAGATTGCAAAAAGGACTTGGGGGTTATGGTGAGCAGCAACCTTAAACCAAGACAGCAATGCCTAAGCGTACGTAATAAGGCAAATAGATTACTGGGATTTATATCAAGAAGTGTAAGCAACAGAAGTCCAGAGGTCATACTGCAGCTTTATACATCATTAGTAAGGCCTCACCTAGATTATGCAGCTCAGTTCTGGTCTCCATATTACAGAATGGACATAAATTCGTTAGAAAACATTCAGTGTAGGATGACTAAATTAATACATAGCATTAGAAAGCTTCCTTATGAAGAAAGATTGAAGACTCTTAAGTTACATTCACTTGTTAGACGAAGAATGAGGGGAGACCTGATCGAAGTGTATAAGTGGAAGATATGTAAAGTAAAAGGACACAAGTGCAACTAATGTGACATTTATTGTGGCAACGTTTCGCTCTCCAGGAGCTTTATCAAGCCACTGCCACAATAAATGTCACATTAGTTGCACTTGTGTCCTTTTACTTTACACATTGTCGATAATTCTACCAACTTTATTACAAGTGGAAGATAGGTATTAATAAAGGGGATATTAATAAGGTTTTGAGGATGTCTCTCCAAGAGAGAACCCGCAGTAATGGATTTAAATTAGATAAGTTTAGATTCAGAAAGGACATAGGAAAGTATTGGTTTGGAAATAGGGTAGTAGATGAGTGGAACAGTCTACCTAGTTGGGTTATTGAGGCTAGGACTTTGGGTACTTTCAAATTTAGGTTGGATAAGTATATGAGTGGGAGGGGTTGGATTTGAGTGGGACTTTCACATCAGAGCTTATTTCTTGGGTGGCATTGAAAATTGGGTTGGGCAAATGTTTTGTTAGTGGGATGAATTGTAAAGGACCTGCCTAGTATGGGCCAACAGGCCTCCTGCAGTGTTCCTCCTTTCTTATGTTCTTATGTTCAAAGATTATCACACATAGCAGCATATGTGTAAAGTACCTAGGATAAACCCAAAAAATCAGAGTGACTTATTTCCATTCCCTTCACTCAGAGCGTCATTTCTTTTAAAAATGGTGTTACATGAGAATGGGAGTGTTTCTCTTTATTTATTCTACCATATCAATGTAGAGACAACTTGTACACAATGTAACTTGTACACAAAGCAGACGTGTATGCCTGCCTTGTTTACAAAACTTGCACTCACCTGGTTTGTTTACATAACTCTGCGCCTGTCCTCTCTCAAGTACTCATTCTCTCTCTCTCTCTCATTAAGAGTACAAATATTTTAAGTTAAGTAATGAGTGAACTGTACATGCACTTTATCACTCTGGGATGCTTAAATATCACAGAATATTATGTGTGGGTGGGGTGGCCTGGCTGGCTACCTACTGCACTTAATTTCTTACAATAAATACTACTCATCTCACCCTACAAATATTTTAAGGTAAATAACGAGTGCACTATATGTGTAGTTTACTTTTTTTTGTTTTTTTAATGCACAGTTCTATTGCTAACTTAATATATGTTAGTGTAAAGTTGTTATCTAGTATTTGTATGCATTTATAAGTGGAAAAAAAGGGTGTTCCACTTTATGGCAATTTCTGCTTTACAGCGGTAGCCTGGAACCTAACCTGCCGTATAAGTGGGGCCCTACTGTATAGGGAATCTATGGTGGAGTGGACTGAGGTACTATACCTCTAGTATCAAGGCCAGGTTAAGATAAGAGGTATAGGTTCTTCACACATTGACTACGAGTTATAAAGTACATACATGAATACATACATACATACACATTCATTAAATTTCTAATCTCTCAAAAAACCACGATATCTCTAGTTTTCCTTCAAAATGCAGGCACTCTGCTCCATCAGAGCTTAAGTTCAGGGAATTCTGAACTAAGTACAAGAAAAATTGTCTCAAAGATCATTATAGCAAAATGAGAAACTTGAAAATGTCATCATAAGAAAGTTCAGTGTGCTAGAAGTAGAGACAATGAGGGACTTCAAATTGTGCTTAGAAGGCTTGTAGAAGGCACAACATGCTTAAAGATAAATATTTAACCCTTTCAGGGTCCGTCCCGTAGATCTACGGCTTTATGGTGAGTGTCCAAACCGTAGATCTACGCCATGAGCTCAGCTCACTCTGATAAACTGTGAGTGGTACATTTGGGCCTAGATATGAGAGAATACATCTATGTGGTATGTGTGCACCACATAAAACAGATCCTGCAGCACACTGTGTATAATGAGAGAAAAAAACTGAAATCATGATTTTTCGATTAAAACAGCAACTTTGCAGTGTTTTTTCGTATGTTTTTTATAGTTGTATTTGCGATTTCTTGGTCTCATTTGATAGAATGGAAGGCATATTACAGAAATAGAGATGATTTTGATTGGTTTTAGCACTGGAAATGGCTTGAAACTGAGCTCAAAGTAGCGGAAATGTTAAATTTTTGCCGATATTCAAGAGTAAACAAACGACCTCACACGTCTAATACACGTCAGCTGGTGGGTCTAATATACATTCACAAATATAGTGATGATATTTATACAATTATTACAGTATTGCATAGCAGTAAATCTTCTATTTTTTGGTGTGAATAAAAATTCATTATGTGAATAAAAAATCAAAATGGAATTTATTTGTAAAGCCTCAAAACATGACTAATGAACAGAGGAAATGTTAGTTTAGTGCCAGGAATGCCTACATTGTTTATTCTGCACCCTATTTTGAAATTGGAATATTTTGAACTTTGTGTTAAATTGGCCAAATTAACAATTTCCGATCACTTTATTTTGTAGTTGAAACAGTTGACTTGGCGATTTCTTGTGCTCAATCGATAGAATAGAAGTAATACTAGTGAAATAGCTAAGAATTTGGTTGATTGGAATAATGTAATTGGCCTAAAATGGGAGTCAAAGTCGGCAAAATCGCCGATTCGTAAATATCGCTGACACATCAAAATTCGCGAGAGCATAATTTCGTCAATTTTCCACCAAATTTCGTACTTTTTGTTTTATTACCTTCACAAAAAGATTCTCTACGATTTCATAAGAAAAAATAACAAATTTTTTTTTTTGAAAATTCTTGGACACTGGTGCATGACTCCAGATTTGGGCCTTGGACCCTGAAAGGGTTAAGTCTTGGGTTATGATGCAGTGTACAGCATGAGCAGTTTCCTTTGGAAATAAAAGGCTAAAGAGCAGACCTCTGAGCAAACATGCTTTTAACCCCTTAACCCTACGACTGTTTCGGTTGTATATACACATCTTACAAGCCAACGTGTTCGACGTATACATACTCAAAAATAAATTCTAGCGGCTTCAAATCAAGCGGGAGAAAGCTGGTAGGCCCACATGCGAGAGAATGAGTCTGTGTGGTCAGTGTGCACAGTGTAAAAAAATCCTGCAGCAAGCAGTGTATAATAATAAAAAAAGGACTCCGACCATGTTTTTGGATTAAAATGCCAAGTTTGAGGTGTATTTTCGTATAGTTTTATGGTTATATTCTCGTTTTCGTAGTCAAATTTGACTGAATGGAAAACATATTATAGAAATGCAGGTGATTTTGATTGATTTTATTATGAAAACGACCTGGAAATGGAGCTCAAGAGTAAACAAATGACGTCATTGTCCAATAAATGTTCAACAAGCCATTCTAATATGCAGTCATGAATGGGTTGACATTATTTATACAATTATTACAATATTGCAGTAGTCTATATAACAGTAAATCTTCTATTTTTTGTTTGAATAAAAATTCAAAACAGAAAGCAAGAGTAATGTCAGAGGGGCCTGGAAACATGACTGATGAAAAAAAAAATGTTATTTTACAGCCAGGAATGTCTGCATTGTTCATTCTGGACCCTATTTTGAAATTAGCATATTTTTTAATTTGTGTGAAATTGGCCAAATTGCCAATTTCTGACCACTTTATTAGGTAGTTGAAATCTGTAAATGGGCAGTTTCTTGTACTCAATCAATAGAACAAATGGAGTTCTAAAGAAATAGCTATGAGTTTGGTCGACTGGGACAATGGAATTAGCCAAATATAGGGCTCAATGTGAGGTGAAACCGTCGATTCGCAAATATCTCCGAGGTTGCTAACTTCGCAAGAGCGTAATTCCATAAGTTTTCCATCAAATTTCGTACTTTTGGTGCTGTTACCATTGGGAAAAGATTCTCTATCATTTCCAAAGAAAAAATATATACAAATATATATATATTTTTTTTTTCAAATATTTTGTGACACCAGGAGACACCTCAGGATTTGGGGTTGTGACAGTCAAAGGGTTAACTATCCAAACATAGATCTACGTTGTTACCACTAGCGCTCCAAACACAGATCAACGTTTCATTTTTCATTCCTCAAAATTTGGCACAATTCGCCTGAGATGCCTGGTTAGCACAGAATGGGTCTTAACACTCAGTGTGTGTAGTATAAAAAAAAATCAGGGACCACTTAGTAATGTGTGGGAGCACCAGCTAGAGCATACAGCATGACATCACTGATGTCATGTACTATTAACCCTTTCAGGGTCCGTCCCGTAGATCTACAGCTTTACGTTCAGGGTCCAAACCGTAGATCTACGCCAAAATTCAAGCGGCGTCAAATTTAGCACGAGAAGGGTGGTAGGCCTACATCTGAGAGAATGGGTCTGGTTGGTCAGTGTGCACACTATAGAAAAAATCTGGACGCACGCATGGCATTGTGAGAACACTGCCAAAGTAGCTTTGTTCATCATGCCTGGCGGCAAGGAAGCTCTCACTCCCCACTCACTCTCACGGCGAATTCTGACTCTCCTCTTCACAACTTACAGTTCTAAGACTGATGGAAGTGGAGCTGAAGAGGAATTCTATGGTTTTGAACCATATGGCACCATTGTACCATATGGTACAATGGTACCATATGGTACAATGGTGCCATGTCATACAATGGTATCATTTGGTACAATGTGCCATATGGTACATTGTACCATATGGTACATTATACCATATGGTACATTGTACCATATGGTACATTATACCATATGGTACATTGTACCATATAGTACAGGGTACAGGGACCCTAATGGAAATAAGTCTGTCTGACTTTTTTGGATTATCCTAGGTTCTCCAAACATATGCTGCTAAGTATGATATTCTATGCAACTTTATTTATGTATACCTAAATAAACTTACTTACGATGCCACATGTGCTTGAGTAAGTTTATTCAGGTGTATACAAATACAGTTACATAGATTATCATACATAGCAGCATATGTATAAAATCCTAGGATAACCCAAAAAGTCAGGGTGACTTATTTCCATAGGGATCCCTGTATTTGTACCATATGGTGTCCTGTACCATATGGTACCCTGTACCACATTGTACCCTGCACCATATGGTACCCTGCACCATATGGTACCCTGCACCATATGGTACCCTGCACCACATGGTACCCTGCACCATATGGTACCCTGCACCATATGGTACCCTGCACCATATGGTACCCTGCACCATATGCTATCCTGTACCATATGATATCCTGTACTGTATGGTACCCTATACCATATAGTACAATGTACCATATGGTACCCTGTAACATATGATACCATGTACCATATGGTCAATAGGACGTGTTGGTGGCAGCTGGCACCAGCCAAGACTGAGTGGTGATGCAAGCTAGCTACTGACTCAGCAGTTTCCAAGACAAAGCTCTCTGTCATCCACCTCAAGTAACGTGTCGAGTTCCTGTACATTTGTAAATATATAATAGAACATTACTAATATACAACATTCTTGTATATTTTTGTTGTAAACAATTATTGTAAACAAAATAAAAATGAAAATATTAGTGTGTTTATTATCTTGAATACAACAGTACCATATAGTGTGTTTATTGTGTTGAATACAACAGTACCATATAGTACCATATGCTACAATGTACCATATGGTACCATTGTACTGTATGGCACAATGTACCATATGGTACCATTGCACCATATGGTACCATTGCACCATATGGAACCATTGCACTATGTGATACCATTGCACCATATGGTACCATAAGGTACCATTGCACTATATGGTACCATTGTATCACATGATACCATTGTACCAAATGGTGCCATTGTACCATATTCTACCATATGGTACCATTGTATCATATGGTACCATGTATCATATGGTGCAATTGCACCCTATGGCACCATTGTACCATATGGTACTATATGGTACCATTGTATTCAACACAATAACTGCACTAATATTTTCATCATTTTGTTTACAATAAACTTGTAAACAAGTTTTGTAAGCAATATAATGATAAACAAATTAGTGCAGTTATTGCATAGAATACAATGAGTGTACACTTATACAATATACATTATACTGGCCGCACAGGCCACAAATGTTATTAGAAAAAGAAAAAAATTAGAAAAGAAAAGAAAAAAGTATAAAAAACGTAAAATAAAAAAATGGGATTTTGCGGAAGTCACTGATGTTGCCGCCACCCGGACATTTTGGGTCAACTTCCCGCCGCTGTATCTCGGTAAGTACTGATCAGATTTTTTTTTTATTACCTTCACAAAAATATTATCTTTAATTCTGAAAGAAAAAATTATTTTTTTTTCAAAATTTCTTGGACACTGGGGCACCACTTCAGATTTTGGCCTTGGACCCTGAAAGGGTTAACAGTCCCCTTGTAAGAGGAAAGTGATGCTGACGCCGAGTTTAGTGGGTTCGAGATGGATGTGGCCACAAGTGGTCGAGGAAATATCAAAAACCTCGATAATAACCCATGTGGAACATCCTTTCAATTTTGGTAGCACAGGTAGTGTCATCCTGCCAGAATGTTCTATAACCTATACCCTAAGTAAAGAGAAACAATTCTGGAACATGTAATACGTGTTCGGCAGGCTGGCCGGCTGGCTGGCTGATTGACTTTGGCTGTCTCTATTTCCGTCTATCTCTGCCCATCTCTGTCTCTGTCTCACAGGTACACATAAATATAATTATACAAAGTGTAAATTACTTAGGATAATCCAAAAAACTGAGACAAAGTGCTATACAGTGCTTTTAGATATAAAGCATAATAAGCATGACTGGCAAGTAATACGCATTTTCACTTGTTATGGAATCAGACGTGATGACTCTGCATCGTGTGTAATACCTGTTGGTTCAAGAGTCACTCTCACTCTGAGACAGAGAGACAAGCAGACAGAGACACAAAGACAGATAAGCAGAGACAGACATAAACAGAGCTAGACAGACATGTTTATGTGTAACAGCGAAAAGAAATAAAGCCAAGGCAGTGCACGATCATCAGATGTCACACCACTGCTGCACTGTCAGCAGTGGAGTTACACTTTTCATACAACATCCTTCAAGGAGTTTCATATATACTCCAGCATGTCTAAAACATTGCTGGGACTTATAAATACTACGTATATATTTCTAGACAATAGTATGTGACCAAGGTAGGTGAAAATGTTCACCTGTCAGTGTGTCTGTGACTCTCTGAGTACTATTTCAGTACCTAATATTAATATCAGAACAAAGATTGGCTTTGAAATCACAAGAACTACTAAAAACTGCAATTATCAGAACATAAAAATTACATATTATGCAGAAAATTTGGAGTGTGGAAATTAGGAGAAGGTATGGAGTTAATAAAAGTATTAGTCAGAAGGCGGAAGAGGGTTTGTTGAGGTGGTTTGGTCATTTAGAGAGAATGGATCAAAGTAGAATGACATGGAGAGCGTATAAATCTGTAGGGGAAGGAAGGCGGGGTAGGGGTCGTCCTCGAAAAGGTTGGAGGGAGGGGGTAAAGAAGGTGTTGTGGGCGAGGGGTTTGGGCTTCCAGCAAGCGTACGTGAGCGTGTTAGATAGGAGTGAATGGAGACAAATGGTATTTGGGACCTGACGATCTGTTGGAGTGTGAGCAGGGTAATATTTAGTGAAGGGATTCAGGGAAACTGGTTATTTTATATAACTGGACTCGAGTCCTGGAAATGGGAAGTGCAAAGCCTGCACTCTAAAGGAGGGGATTGGGATATTGGCAATTTGGAGAGATATATTGTGTACAGTGGTCCCTCAATAATTGTAAGGCTCGATAGTCGTAATTTTCGAAAATCATAACGTTATTTTTATCAAAACATTGGCTCATGAATCGTCGTTTGACTCTCAAATAGTCGGTCGTCTGGGATGTGTACACACAGCCCTGAGCCGCTCACACTCCATTCCCGGCCAGTGTGCCATTGTTTATCAGTGAGTGAGGATGATCCCACGAGTTCATATGATACATTTCATAATATTCCATTTATTTTAGTGCTTGCAACTGCTAAATAAGCCACCATGGCTCCAAAGAATGCTTCTAGTGCCAGCCCTATGGTAAAGAATATGAGAAACACACATAATTTAAAAAAAAGTTTGTAGAAAAATATGAAGGTGGTGGTGGTAGAGTGGAAGCAGTTGTGATAGTGGTAAAGGGTGGTAGTGATGGTGGTAGCAGTTGTTATAGTGGTAGAAGGTGGTAGTGATGGTGGTAGCAGTTGTAATAGTGGTAGAAGGTGGTAGTGATGGTGGTAGCAGTTGCAATAGTGGTAGAAGGTGATAGTGATGGTGGTAGAGGGTGCCTTCTTCAGTGATTCAGCAATACTACTAACTCCTCCAATGTTGTTGGAGTTATATAGAGCTACAGAAAACACCGCTGCCTCAGCTGCTGCTTCACCACCATTATGGACGGCTTACTCTGAGTGGCCCTTATATACCCCAACAACAACACAACACCTTGTGACATACATAATGACTTATTTTATTCATTCTAGAGTATATTCCATGTTTCTATGTTATTAGTATTGTTCATAATGTCATATTAGTTGAATTGTGATAGATAAATAAGCCGCAGAGTTGATATTAGTGTCATATTCTCCAACAATAAACTCGCCATCCCTCCCTCACACAAACAAGTCTTCAATAAAGGTAAGTGTGATGTTAAATAAGAACATAAGAACTTAAGAAAGGAGGAACACTGCAACAGACCTGGTGGCCCATGCTAGGCAGGTCCTTCACAAATCCAACCCACTAACAGAACAAATACTACCCAAGCAATAAGCTCAGGTGCAAGTCCGACTCAAATCCAACCCCTCTCACTCATGCATTTATCCAACCTAAATTTGAAACTACCCAATGTTTTAGCTTCGATCACCCTACTAGGCAGACCGTTCCACTCATCAACTACCCCTATTACCAATGTTCATTTACATTTTATTAGTGCTTTACATTTATTTGGTATTCTTTTCTGCATGTAAATCTATATTTAAGCTAAGGAAGTGACCCCTGAAGTGACCTAGAATCCTTATGGAGGAGGATTCCCCTTCCAAACAATAACCTCTCTTCCCTCTCTCCTCCCTGTCCTCCATTCATCAACAGCCTTCAATAAAGGTAACTGTCATGTTGAATGTTCATTCTTTTGTGCATGTAAATCTATCTTTAAGGTAAAAAAAAGAATTATTGTTGATACTTCTGGGTGTCTGGAACGAATTAATTGGATTTACATTATTTCTTACGGGGAAAATGGATTCGAAAATAGTCAATTTCGATAATAGTCACACTTCCAGGAATGGATTAATTACGAAAAAAAGGGACCACTGTATTTTTATACGTATATACTTCTAAGCTGTTGTATTCTGGGAACCTCTGCAAAAACAGTGATTATATGTGAGTGAAGTGAAAGTGTTGAATGATGATGAAAGTATTTTCTTTTTGGGGATTTTCTTTCTCTTTGGGTCACCCTGCCTCGGTGGAAGATGGCCAACTTGTTGAGAAAAAAAAAAGAAAAAAAAATTACATAAAAAAGAGAAAAAAAGGTATATTGGCAACACTTCTGCAAGCAGCAGGATTCCATACTGCCGTCATGTGAGCATCCAGCACCAACATCACAGTCTTATATCTCGGTAAGTACTGACCCAAATTTTTTTATCCTATAACATGTAGAAAAATGCCCTCTATTTTAATGAAAAAATACATTTTTTTATTCGGAGTGCTAGGCGAAAGAATGTAGATCTATGTTTGGACAGTTAAGGGGTTAAGAAAGTAACTGTTGTGTCAGCTCATTATTGAATGTAGTAGCAGCTAGTGAGAAGGTGAAGTAAAAAGAGTGATATCATTTGGTTAGCCCTTTCTGGGTCCGTCCCGTAGATCTACAGCTTTACGTTCAGGGTCCAAACCGTAGATCTATGCCAAAATTCTAGCGGCGTCAAATTTAGCGCGAGAAGGCTGATAGGCGTACATCTGAGAGAATGGGTCTGGGTGGTCAGTGTGCACAATATAGAAAAAATCTGGATGCCCACATGGCATTGTGGGAACACCGCCAAAGTAGCTTTGTTCATTCATGCCTGGCGGCAAGGAAGCTCTCACTCCCCACTCACTCTCATGGTGAATTCTGACTCTCCTCTTTACAACTTACAGTTCTAAGACTGATGGAAGTGGAGCTGAAGAGGAATTTTATGGTTTTGAACCATATGGTACCATTGTACCATATGGTACAATGGTACCATATGGTACAATGGTACCATATGGTACAATGGTACCATATGGTACAATGGTGCCATGTCATACAATGGTATCATATGGTACAATGTACCATATATGGTATAATGTACCACATGGTACATTATACCATATGGTACATTGTACCATATACTACAGGGTACAGGGACCCTAATGGAAATAAGTCTGTCTGACTTTTTTGGGTTATCCTAGGTTCTCCAAACATATGCTGCTAAGTATGATATTCTATGTAACTTTATTTATGTATACCTAAATAAACTTACTTACGATGCCACATGCACTTAAGTAAGTTGATTCAGGTATACACAAATAAAGTTACATAGATTTTCATACATAGCAGGGTGACTTATTTCAATAGGGATCCCTGTATCTGTACCATATGGTGTCCTGTACCATATGGTACCCTGTACCATATTGTACCCTGCACCATATGGTACCCTGCACCATATGGTACCCTGCACCATATGTTATCCTGTACTGTACGGTACCCTATACCATATAGTACAATGTACCATATGGTACCCTGTAACATATGATATCATGTACCATATGGTCAATAGGACGTGTTGTGGCAGCTGGCACCAGCCAAGACTGAGTGGTGATGCAAGCTAGCTACTGACTCAGCAGTTTCCAAGACAAAGCTCTCTGTCATCCACCTCAAGTAACGTGTCGAGTTCCTGTACATTTGTAAATATATAATAGAACATTACTAATATACAACATTCTTGTATATTTTTGTTGTAAACAATTATTGTAAACAAAATAAAAATGAAAATATTAGTGTGTTTATTGTGTTGAATACAACAGTACCATATAGTGTGTTTATTGTGTTGAATACAACAGTACCATATAGTACCATATGGTACAATGTACCATATGGTACCATTGCATCATATGGTACCATTGTATCATATGATACCACTGTACCAAATGGTGCCACTGTACCATATTCTGCCATATGGTGCCATTGCATCATATGGTACCACTGTATCATGTCATTGTACTATATGGTACCATTGTATCATATGGTACAATTGTACCATATGGTACCATTGCACCCTATGGCAACATTGTACCATATGGTACTATATGGTACCGTTGTATTCAACACAATAACCGCACTAATATTTTCATCATTTTGTTTACAATAAACTTGTAAACAAGTTTTGTAAAAATAGAAAAGAAAAAAGTATAAAAAACGTAAAATAAAAAAATGCTATTTTGCGGAAGTCACTGATGTTGCCGCCACCCGGACATTTTGGGTCAACTTCCCGCCGCTGTATCTCGGTAAGTACTGATCAGAATTTTTTTTTTGTTTTATTACCTTCACAAATATATTATCTTTAATTCTGTAAGAAAAACCAATTATTTTTTTTTTTCAAAATTTCTTGGACACTGGAGCACCACTTTAGATTTTGGCCTTGGACCCTGAAAGGGTTAAAATCAAATGAATGTGAATTACAGAAGGGGGCAATTAGTGGAAGGTATGAATAACTCTTTGGAGAAAAACTGAGCAATGGGAGAATGGTAATAATAATGAGGTCAAGGAACTATGGAGATGATTTTAGAATACAGTACTGATGTATATAGTAAAGGTTTATGGTTATAGGAGGGAGAGTTCAGGAAAGAATAGAAATAATTAGTAGAATGATGAGATTCAAAAAATGGTGAAGGAGAAAAGTGAATAAATGAATACAGTGGAACCCCGCCTTACAATCAGCTCCCAACTCGACCAATTATGTAAGTGTATTTTTGTAAGTGCTTTTGTACTTGTATTTTTGGGGTCTGAAACGTACTAATCTAATTCACAATATTCCTTATGGGAACAAATTCGGTCGGTAACGGCACCTGAACAGACTTCTTGAATGAAATAATATCGTAAGGCGGGGGTCCACTGTATTTTTACATTGTAAAAATATAACTAATTCAAAGAATATATACAGTGGACCCCCGGTTAACGAACTTTTTTCATTCCAGTAGTATGTTCAGGTACCAGTACTGACGGAATTTTTTCCCATAAGGAATATTGTGAAGTAGATTAGTCCATTTCAGACTCCCAAACATACACGTACAAACGCACTTACATAAATACACTTACATAATTGGTCGCATTTGGAGGTGATCGTTAAGCGGGGGTCCACTGTATATAGAGAAAGAGAATGAAAATTGGTGAAAATAGTGCAAAAGAACAAATGACAGAATAGGTGAACATCAGTAAATATTTTCAAGTATAAAAAATAGTTTTAGTGTATGTATTCTCCTAATGCCAATACTTATTTATACTTTATATCCTTACCACATAAACACGAGACTGATTACAGTTGCAAGTTGACCATTAACTTTTTTGCCCCAAAATCTATACTTTTCCCACATATCTTTTGCATTAGTCTACCCTAGTTTTTCTTCTTTTTATTTTAAGGGACAGTAGAACATTTGAGAATTATAGAAATTTACCAGGTGTTAGCATCAAGAGCAAACCTGTGCCCTGTGACTGGTAAACATCTTTTTAAAGTGTTCTGCTCACTGTAAATTTTCAAACTTTCTTCTATTTATCTCTAAATTGCATATTTTCATTTAAAATTAGGTTAAAGTAATTTAGGTTGGGTTCAGTTTGGTTACCTAAATGAATAAGAATGAATACATAATTACACATCAAACAATTGGAAAAATAAGCGGTAATATGTCTGGCAAAGTTGTTCAAATTCAAAAGTTTGCCTCTTGGTACGAGAATATCTGATAATCAAATAAGAGCATAAGATCAGATGAGCAATGCAAAATAATACATAAAAACTGAGGAGCACTGCACAATGCCTACTGGGCCATGCTAGGCTAGTCCTGCTCACAGCTACTCACTACCACTCATGCATTTGTCTAACCTATTTTCAAAATAGTTCAGTAACAGTAGTAGAAGTATCAGATAAGCCTCAATGGGACAGATTAATTTAAGCAACCTGTACCCTCCACCACACATCCCTCACATAGTGATCACACATGCAGTACAGCCTCTCCTCACTTAACGACAGAGTTCCGTTTCTGAGACCATGTCATTAAACGAATTCATCGCTAAGTGAGCATACGATAATGGTATTGAGTCTGTGTCAGCCATCTTTGATAATGTTTTTTAATGTCACCTTTGCACCATTTATAACATTTCTGGTATATTTTTATATGTTTATACAGTAGTGTACTGTATATTGAAATAAAAAGAATAGAGAGAGCCCATCGTAAGTCTGAGACGTCAGTAAACGAGTATGTTGTTAAGTGAGGAAAGGTTGTACTATAATAATTAGACATCTCAGCATTTAAGATAGTCATATATTTACCTCAAACATGCAGGATTATACCATGTAGTGAATACAGGAATACAGATGCAAACACAGTGTTGAACATTACTAAGCAAAACTCAAAATGATAGATTCAAATTGGATAAATTTTGATTCAGAAAGGGTATAGGAAAACACTGGTTTGACAATAATTTATTTTTTCCTGTCACTGAATTTACAGACTAAGAACTGTTTTCCTACTTCAATTCATTCCAAAGTCTAGCCCTATCTAAGGTATACTATCATCACTCAGGATACAACAATCAGCTAACACCTAGGTTACCTATTTACTGCTAGGTGAACATAGTCAGAAGTAAGAAAGTTGCCCATGTCTTAATCCTCCTGAAGATGAGAGAGACAAACTGCTATGTAGCCACAATAAAGTAACCACTTTGGACAGCTTTAAAGGTGGGTTTGACAGATACACAAGTGGGAATGGTTGGGAGAGAGTTGGTATGCGAATTGTTTAAGTGTAAGTAACGCCTGCCAGGCATGGACAATATGTCTACTGCAGATCTCCTCTTCTATTTTTATGTTCATTTAAAGGAAAGCACCAGTTTGGCAATAGATTTACAGATAAGTGGAATGAGTAGAACCTACTTAGCATGGCCAGTAGAGTCTACAGCAATACTCCTCAATTCTCTTCTTCTACCCAGAAATTATAGTCCATACATTTCAACCCATCAAGAATATTACCCATGAATTGGTCAACCACCTACAATTTTTTTTTCCCTCTCCATCAACCCCAAAAACTCAATGTATACATGAGTAAATTGTACAGGAAATATACTGTATAGCGCATAATAATTTACAAAAGCATACCTCATGTGAGGTGGAAAACACTAGAACACTTACAAAATATAATGACAATTTACAATTAACTTGTCTACTTTAATATGATTATATTATTGGAATTAATCACACTGTGGCTTGGTCAATAACTTCCCGAGTTATCTAGGACAAAAACTTGGTCTAATATGTTATCTTAACCTTTATGGCTGTGTTTACCTTTTGATAAAGTTTTTATCAAAATATGGCAGTAAAATTAATATTTTAAGATTTCTAGTCTTTCAGGTACACTGAACATGATGTATATATACTTGTATATTTTATTTTTAACACAAACAAGTTGGCTGTTTTAAATAATAGTAACACTGTGTAAAAGATGAAAACAAAGATATGGCTATGATACAAAAAACTACATTCAGCAGAGTGCAGGAACGTTACTACACATGGAAACCCTGACAGCTTCAACACACCTCAGGAAAAAATTCTTGAGGAAACTTTGCCTTCTCCTTTGTAGCGACATCTTCAATATTCCCTGAATATTCTCTTCTGTCTACACAATCCATAAACTTCTTTTCTGAAATAGTAAAATCTATGTCAGTACAATAAGATGAAAAATTTTAATGCTGCATTAAATCTACATTAATTAATCACACCAGACCTTCAAATAAAAAAAGGAAACATTACAGAATAGAACAAATTATTAATAATTAAGAGATGTGTGGTACAAGTGTGTGTATTCCTGTGGGGGTTGATGTATGACAGCATCATCACTGGTCTCCCTGTAATGTGTGTTGACAATCAGTGCAGTGATTTAGTCCAAACTATAAGTTTCTGTAAAAAAAAAAAAGTAACGAGTAAAATTAGATTTTTCAGAGATGCAACTGGTATTGGATTAAATTTTTAAATCCCAGGTTAGAGAATCATCATCCAGCTGGCCTTGGTGCCAATGAAAACTATATACATACAGTTGAACAGAAAAATAAAAATAATTTTTCTATTTGTAAGTAGGGAAGTGAGTATGGGGTCTTCACCTATTGCACCAGCTTTATTTTTTTTTTTTTAGCATAACACTGACTTTCACCACTACAGTATTTATTTTTGCATTCTCTAATACTATTCCCACTTACCCATGCAGCCTGGTGTGAGGCCAAATTTCCTTGCTCACTGCATGGACAACCAAGCTGTTGCTACCAGTGGCCAGCATATGTATCTACATGTAGCCATCATAGCCTGGCTGAGGATTAAGCAGGATTACTGAGGCAATCATCATCCTCTTTACATCATCTGGTTTCTGAGGCAGCTAGAAGCTGATACTTCACAAGAGCAATAAAACATATGGAACCTGGCAACAGAAACTGCAATAATTCACTGAAATATTTACAAGCTTTTAAATTAAGATGCATGAAGGAGTGTGCATGTGATAACTCCTTTAACCCCTTGACTGTCACACCTCCAAATCCTGAGGTGTCTCCTGGTGTCACAAAATCCCCCCCCCTCCCCCCCCCCCCCCCAAAAAAAAAAAAATTCTTGTGAAATGATAGAGAATCTTTTCCCAATTTTAATGACACAAAAAGAACGAAATTTGATGGAAAACTGACAGAATTACACTCTCACAAAGTTAGCGACCTAGGCGATATTTACAAATCTGCGATTTCGCCTTCTTTGAGCCCTATTTTTGGCTAATTCCGTTGTTCAGTCAACCAAACTCATAGCTATTTCTTTAGAACTCCACTTTTTCTATCGATTGAGTACAAGAAACAGCCCATTTACTGATTTCAACTACCCAATAACGTGGTCAGAAATTTGCAATTTGGCCAATTTCACGAAAATTAAAAAATATGACAATTACAAAATAAGGTCCAGAATGAACAATGCAGATATTCCTGGCTCTAAAATAACATTTTCTTTGTTCATCAGTCATGTCTCCAGGCCCCTCTGATATTACTCTTGCTTTATATTTTTTATTCAAACAAAAAATAGAAGATTTACTGTTATGCAGACTACTGCAATATTGTAATAATTATATAAATAATGTCAACCCATTCATGACTGCATATTAGAATGGCTACTTGGACATTTATTGGAAAATGACATCATTTGTTTACTTTTGAACATCGGCAAAAATCAAACATTTCCCCTACTTTGAGCTCCATTTCAAGGTTCTTTTTATAGTAAAATCAATCAAAATCACCTCTATCTCTATAATATGTTTTCCATTCTATCAAATGAGACCAAGAAAACGAGAATACAAACATAAATACTATACAAAAATAGACCACCAAGTCGGAATTTTAATTAAAAAAAATGCCGGAGTTTTTTTTTCTCATTATGCACTACGTGCTGCAGGATTTTTTTTATATGGTGCACACTGACCACACAGACCCATACTCTCACATGTGGGCACACCAGCTTTCTCCTGCTTGATTTGAAGCCGCTAGAATTTATGAGTATATATACGTCAAACACGGTGGCTCGTAAGACGTATATATACAACTGAAACAGTCAAGAGGTTAAAGAATGCAAGACATCACAGATATGGACATGTTGATGATCATAACAGACAAGAGAATTAACCCGCTCAGTGTCAAATTACGGTTTTGAAGCCAGTGTAGGTCCCGTAAAACAACCCCAAAATTCTAGCACCTTCAAATCTTGCAGAAGGGTGGTAGGCCTACATATAAGAGAATAGGTCTGCATGGTCAGTGTATACAGTATAAAAAAATCCTGCAGCAAGCAATGCATAATCAGAAAAAAACTGCGACCGTGTTTTTGGCTTAAAACAGCAACTTTGCAGTGTATTTCTGTATGGTATTCATGGTTATATTCATGTTTTCTTTATCTCATTTGATAGAATGAAACATCTATTACAGAAATAGAGGTGATTTTGAATGGTTTACTGAATAATATCTTGCAATTGAGCTCAAAGTAGTGGAAATGTTTGATTTTTGACAATGTTTGAGAGTAAATAAACCAGAATCACGCATCCAATACATGTCAACTGGTGGGTCAAATATGTATTCATGAATGCACTGATATTATTTATAAAATTATTACAATTATGCAGTAGTCTGAATAACGGTAAATCATCTATTTTTCATGTGAATAAAAATTCAAAATGAAAAGCAAGCCTGGAGGGGCCTGGAGATGTGACTAATAAACAGAAAAAATGTTATTTTAGTGCCAGGAATGTCTGCACTATTTATTCTGGCCCCTATTTTAAAATTGACCTTCCTTGAATTTTGTGTGAAATTGGCCAAACTAGTAATTTCTGATCACTTTTTTGTGTAGTTGAAATAGGTAAATGGGCAGTTTCTTGTATTCATTCGATAGAATAAAAGGAGTTCTAGCGAAATAGCTATGAATTTGGTCGAGTGGAACAAAGGAATTGGCCCAAAATTAGGCTCAAAGTGGGCGAAATCACCAATGCACAAACATCGCTGAGACTGCTAACTTTGCAAGAGCATAATTCCGTAAGGTTTCCATCAAATTTTGAACTCTTGGTTTCATTACCTTTGGAAAAAGATTCTCTATCATTTCATAAGAAAAATAAGTCTTTTTCACATTCTGCATGATCAAGCTCTACTTCACCTAGTTTCTAGCTTCAAGGGTTATTTTTATTACCAAGGACTAGTATCTTACACTTATCCACATTGAACTTCATCTGCCATTTTTCAGACCAAAACATTAATTTGTCCAAATCCTCCTGGAGTTCACTGCTATCCTCCTCAGAATGAATTATACAGCCTATCTTTGTATCATCAGCAAATTTCCTCATGCCACTTGTAATCCCTTCATCAAACTCAAAAATCAATAAATTCTCCTATCTAATCTAATACAAATATTGAATAACTTATATTTCATAAATGAATAACCCAGTTGTATAATTAGAGAAATCTTACCAAACCATGTCATTATAGTATTACCTAGTAGAATAATCCATTCTCTTAAATGCACTGTAACTCATCTAATGACCATATGAACTGTTACTGCACTACAGATCATAGATTTGATATGATTAGCTCAGATTAAAAAATTGTACGACTACATATAGTAAATTGATCATTTTGTTATATTATTTATTGTAATGTTAAAAAATTGTAAAATTATAATGCTTCAAAATTGAAATGTTCAAATTTCATTGTTTAAAATACTCAATTGTACTTGATATTGTAAACTGTTTACTATAACTGTTCTATTAATCTTAAGTTAATTTTAAGCCTGTCCATAATGCTCTGCATACAAGGTGATTTTGACATGTACACCCAACTACTATAATACCTTGTACAACTATGTATCATGTCTTAATAAGCTTTTTTTTTTTTCATTAACACGTAGGCCGATTCCCACCAAGGGTGGGTGGCCCAAAAAAGAAAAACTTTCGTCATTCACTTCATCATTGTCTTGCCAGAGGGATGCTTTACACTACTTTACACAACTCCTCCTCTCCTTACGCCTTTCTACTTTGTACTGGACTGATGAAGCCACTGTGTGGCGAAACGTTTCCTGAATAAAGATTCCCATATGTTGCATAAGTGTCTCAATCTTCAACTTGTCGGTTTTTCAAACCATTCATCACAACCATTCATCACACACAGTTATAAAACTGCAACATTAACATCCCTCCTTCAGAGTGTAGACACTGTACTTCCCATCTCCAGGACTCAAGTCCGGCCTGCCAGTTTCCCTGAATCCCTTCATAAATGTTACTTTGCTCACACTCCAACAGTACATCAAGTATTAAAAACCATTTGTCTCCATTCACTCCTATCAAATACGCTCATGCACGCTTGCTGGAAGTTCAAGCCCCTCGCACACAAAACCTCCTTTACCCCCTCCCTAAAACCCTTCCTAGGCCGACCCCTACCCTGCCTTCCCCCCACTACTGATTTATACACTGTCAAAGTCATTCTTTTTTGTTCCTTTCTCTCTACATGTCTGAACCACCTCAAAAACCCTTCCTCAGCCCTCTGGATAATAGTTTTGGTAATCCCACACCTTCTCCTAATTTCCAAACTACGAATTCTCTGCATTATATTCACACCACACATTGCCCTCAGACATGACATCTCCATCGCCTCCAGCCTTCTCCTCGTTGCAACATTCATCACCCATGCTTCACACCTACACAAGAGTGTTGGTACAATTATACTCTCATATTCGCTTCTTTGCTTCTATGGACAAAGTTCATTGTCTCCACAGACTCCCAAGTGCACCACTCACTCTTTTCCCCTCATCAATTCTGTGATTCACCTCATCTTCCATAGACCCAACTGCTGACAAATCCACTCCTAAATATCTGAATACATTCACCTCCTCCATACTCTCCCTCCAATCTGGTATCCAGTCTTTCATCACCTAATCTTTTTATCCTCATAACCTTACTCTTTCCTATATTCACTTTTAATTTTCTTCTTTTACATACCCTACCAAATTCATCCACCAACCTCTGCAACTTCTCTTCAGAATCTCCCAAAAGCACTGTGTCATCAGCAAAGAGCAACTGTGACAACTACCACTTTGTGTTTGATTCTTAAACTTTTAACTCCACACCTCTTGCCAAGACCCTAGTATTCACTTCTCTTACAACCCCATCTATAAATATATTGAACAACCACGGTGACATCACACATCCTTGTCTAAGGCCAACTTCTACTGAGAAATAATCAACATCTCTCCTGCCTGAGCCTCACTATCCTCATAAAAACTCTTCACTGCTTTCAGTAACCTACCTCCTATACCATACACCTGCAACATCTACCACATTGCCCCCCCTATCTACCCTGTCATATGCCTTTTCCAAATCCATAAATGCCACAAAAAGCTCTTTACCCTTATCTAAATACTGTTCACCTATATGTTTCACTGTAAACATTTGGTCTACACACTCCGTACCTTTCCTAAAGCCTCCTTGTTCATCTGCTATCCTACTCTGTCTTACTCTTAATTCTTTCAACAATAACTCAACCATACACTTTACCAGGTATACTCAACAGACTTATCCCCCTATAATTTTTGCACTCTCTTTTATCCCCTTTGCCTTTATACAAAGGAACTATGCATGCTCTCTGCCAATCCCTAGGTACCTTACCCTCTTCCATAAATTTATTAAATAAAAGCACCAACCACTCCAAAACTATATTCCCACCTGCTTTTAACATTTCTATCTTTATCCCATCAATTCCAGCTGCCCTACCCCCTTTCATTCTACCCACTGCCTCACGAACTTCCCCCACACTCACAACTGGCTCTTCCTCACTCGTACAAGAAGTTATTCCTCCTTGCCCTATACACGAAATCACAGCATCCCTATCTTCATCAACATTTAACAATTCCTCAAAATATTCCCTCCATCTTCGCAATACCTCTAACTCTCCATTTAATAACTCCCCTCTCCTATTTTTAACTGTCAAATCCATTTGTTCCCTAGGCTTCCTCAGCTTATTAATCTCACTCCAAAACTTTTTCTTATTTACAACAAAATTTGTTAATAACATCTCGCCCTCTCACTCATTTGCTCTCTTTTTACATTGCTTCACCACTCTCTTAACCTCTCTTTTTCTCTCCATATACTCTTCCCTCCTTGCATCACTTCTACTTTGTAAAAACCTCTCATATGCTAACTTTTTCTCCCTTACTACTCTCTTTACATCATCATTCCAGCAATCGGTCTTCTTCCCTCCCGCACCCACTTTCCTGTAACCACAAACTTCTGCTGAACACTAACACTACATACTTAAACCTACCCTATACATCTTCGACCCCATTGCCTATACTCTCACTAGCTCATCTATCCTCCAATAGTTTTTTATATCTTGCCCTAACTGCCTCCTCTTTTAGTTTATACACATTCACCTCTCTCTTACTTGCTGCTTCTGTTTTCCTTGTATCCCATCTACCTTTTACTCTCACTGTAGCTACAGCCAGAAAGTGATCTGATATATCTGTGGCCCCTCTATAAACATGTACATACTGAAGTCTACTCAACAGTCTTTTATCTACCAATACATAATCCAACAAACTACTGTCATTATGCCCTACATCATATCTTGTATACTTATTTATCCTCTTTTTCTTAAAATATGTATTACCTATAACTAAACCCCTTTCTATACAAAGTTCAATCAAAGGGCTCCCATCATCATTTACACCTGGCACCCCAAACTTACCTACCACACCCTCTCTAAATATTTCTCCTACTTTAGCATTTAGGTCCCCTACCACAATTACTCTCTCACTTGGTTCAAAGGTTTCTATACATTTGCTTAACATCTCCCAAAATCTCTCTCTCTACACTCCTCTCTTCTCCAGGTGCACACACACTTGTTATGACCCACTTTTCACATCTGACCCTTATTTTAATCCACATAATCCTTGAATTTACACATTTATATTCCCTCATCTCCTTCCATAACTGGTCCTTCAACATTATTGCTACCCCTTCCTTAGCTCAAACTCTCTCAGCTACTCCTGACTTAATCCCATTTATTTCTCCCCACTGAAACTCGCCTACCCCCTTCAGCTTTTTGCTTAGGGGCAGGACATCCAACTTCTTTTCATTCATAACATCAGCAATCACCTCTTTCTTATCATCCGCACTACACCCATGCACATTCAAGCATCCCAGTTTTTCTTCTTCTGATTTTTAGTAAATGTGTACAGGAGAAGGGGTTACTAGCCCATTGCTCCCGGCATTTCAGCTGCCTCATACGACACACATTGCTTACAGAGGAAAGATTATTTTCCACTTCCCAATGGACAATAGAGAGAAAAAAAAATCAAGAAAAAGAGCTATTAACCCCTTCAGGGTCCAAGGCCCAAATCTGAAGTGGTGCCCCAGTGTCCAAGAATTTTCCAAAAAAAAATTTGTTATTTTTTCTTATGAAATGGTAGAGAATCTTTTTGCGAAGGTAATAAAACAAAAAGTATGAAATTTGATGGAAAATTGACGAAATTATGTTCTCGCGAATCTTGATGTGTCAGCGATATTTACGAATCGGCGATTTTGCCGACTTTGACTTCCATTTTAGGCCAATTACATCATTCCAGTCGACCAAATTCTTAGCTATTTTACTATTATTACTTCTATTCTATCGATTGAGCACAAGAAATCGCCAAGTCAACTGTTTCAACTACAAAATAAAGTGATCGGAAATTGGTAATTTGGCCAATTTAACACAAAGTTCAAAATATTCCAATTTCAAAATAGCATCCAGAATAAACAATGTAGGCATTCCTGGCACTAAACTAACATTTCCTCGGTTCATTAGTTACGTTTTGAGGCTTTACGAATAAATCCCATTTTTATTTTTTATTTACATAATGAATTTTTATTCACACCAAAAAATAGAAGATTTACTGTTATGCAATATTGTAATAATTGTATAAATATCATCACCACATTCGTGAATGTGTATTAGATCCACCAGCTGGCGTGTATTAGACGTGTGAGGTCGTTTGTTTACTCTTGAACATCGACAAAAATTTAACATTTCTGCTACTTTGAGCTCAGTTTCAAGCCATTTCTGGTGCTAAAACCAATCAAAATCATCTCTATTTCTGTAATATGTCTTCCATTCTATCAAATGAGACCAAGAAATTGCAAATACAACTATAAAAAACATACGAAAAAACACTGCAAAGTTGCTGTTTTAATCGAAAATCTTGGTTTCAGTTTTTTTTCTCTCATTATACACAGTGTGCTGCAGGATTTGTTTTATGTGGTGCACACATACCACATAGATGTATTCTCTCATATCTAGGCCCAAGTGTACCACTCACAGTTTATCAGAGTGAGCTGAGCTCATGACGTAGATCTACGGTTTGGACACTGAACGCAAAGCCGTAGATCTACGGGATGGACCCTGAAAGGGTTAAGAAAAAGAAGAAAACCCTAGATGTGTGTATGTATATATACATATATGCATGTGCATTCCTGTGTAGTGTGACCTAAGTGTAAGTAGAAGTAGCAAGATATACCTGTTATCCAGCGTGTTTATGAGACAGAAGAAGACACCAGCAATCCCACCATCAAGTAAAACAGTTATAGGTTTCTGTTTCAGTCACCTGGCAGGACAGTAGAACCTCCGTGGGTGGTTGCTGTCTACCAACCTACTACCAATTATTATTATTGTTATAAGGTCATTAATGTAAATTTTGAACACACGAGACGGCCCAAAATTCATCCTTGTGACAAGCCACTTGTGGCTAATCTCCATTCAGATCTGACCCCATTAATGGAAACTCTCTGCTTTCTATTGGTAAGCCATGCCTCTATCCATGCTAGAACTTTACCTTCTATACCATGAGCTGGCACTTTCCTTAAGAGTCTCTTGTGAGGTACTCTATCCTATAGAGTATACTATACTGTACTATACTTCTTACAGACCGAAATTTAAACACCACTTTCTTTGATCCAGCTGGTGGAGGCGGTCCTGTTCTTTACCAACACTTATTTTGATTTTTTGGGCACCCAGAAGTTTATATTTTAATTCTCCCAGCTTTCGGCATAGTCTCGCATATTGTCACACAAGAATCAGGTAAAAAAGAAGCATTCGGAACACTGGGGATAATTTATGCCATAACAGCAATTGGGATTCTAGGGTTCCTAGTGTGAGCCCACCACATGTTCACCATAGGTATAGACGTTGATACCCGAGCATATTTCACATCTGCAACCATAATTATCGCCATTCCAACGGGAATTAAAATCTTCAGATGATTAAGAACTCTTCAAGGTTCTCAATTCTCATACACGCCTTCACTTCTATGAACCCTAGGATTTATTTTCTTATTTACGGTAGGTGGTTTAACAGGAGTTATCTTAGCAAACTCCTCAATCGACATTATTCTTCATGACACCTACTATGTTGTAGCCCATTTCCACTACGTCCTATCTATAGGAGCCATATTTGGGATTTTTGGGGGTATTGTCCATTGATTTCCCGTTTCTGGATTTTCTCTGAACCCTTCGTGATTAAAACCTCATTTCTTTACTATATTTTTAGGAGTCAACTTAACTTTTTTCCCGAACACTTCCTAGAATTAAATGGCATACCACGACGATATCTGGATTATCCTGATGCTTACGCATCATGAAATATTGTTTCATCAATCGGATCACTTATCTCGCTAGTAGCCGTATTCTGATTCATAATTATTATTTGAGAAGCTTTTATATCAAAACGTAATATTACCTCACCAGCCTTCCTACCTTCATCAATTGAGTGACAGCACCCTCACCCTCCTGCTGATCATAGGTACGCAGAAATTCCCCTAATTTCTAATTATCTAAAATGACAGATAGATGTATAGGATTTAAGCTCCTACCAGGAAGGATTACCTTCTTTTAGAAATGCCAACATGAGGATGTTTAGGACTTCAAGACAGTGCCACCCATTTATGGAACAATTAACATACTTCCACGATCATGCAATATTTATTCTTATTCTTATCACTACACTAGTAGGTTATATTTTAATTAATTCAGCTCTAAACTCATTTATTAACCGTTTTTTACTCGAAAATCAAGAAATTGAAATCATCTGAACTATTCTACCTGCCATCATCTTAATTTTCATTGCCATACCCTCACTCTGGCTCCTCTATCTGTTAGATGAAACTAACAACTCAAGAATCACAATTAAAACCATCGGGCATCAATGATATTGATCCTATGAATACTCAGATTTCCTAAATATCGAGTTTGACTCCTACATGACACCTTATGACACAAACTCAAACTTACGGCTCCTAGATGTCGATAACCGAGTGCCAATTCCTTTTAATACTCAAATTCGTCTTATTATTTCAGCAGCAGACGTAATTCACTCCTGGACGATCCCCTCTTTAGGAGTAAAATCCGATGCCATCCCAGGTCGACTCAATCAAATTAGATTTCTAGTAAATCGGCCAGGTTTGTTCTACGGTCAATGCTCAGAAATTTGTGGAGCCAACCACAGATTTATACCAATTTTAATTGAAAGAATCTCAGTAGACTCCTTTTTATTTTTTAAATTGAATTTCTAGAAATTCATAATTACCTGCTCTTCCCTCCAGATAACTTATAAAAGTTTAGGGCTTTTAAACCTAAAAAAGTACAGTGGACCCCCGGTTAACGATATTTTTTCATTCCAGAAGTATGTTCAGGTGCCAGTACTGACCGAATTTGTTCCCATAAGGAATATTGTGAAGTAGGTTAGTCCATTTCAGACCCCCAAACATACACATACAAACGCACTTACACAAATACACTTACATAATTGGTCGCATAGGGAGGTGATCGTTAAGCGGGGGTCCACTGTAGTTCTCCTACTTCTAGAGACAAAAATTAGTTAAAAAATAACATTAGTCTGTCAGACTAAAGTTATCGTATTTATGATATTTTTTAAAGCCTCAAATAGGGCCACTAGTATGATTTAATCTTTTTTTGATATTCATCCTAGGATATATTTTATTTTCTATCATTAACTTCTTCTCCAAACTTCCAATTAAAACAGAAACCTTCATTCACAAACCAACACTTTTAGAAAAACCCTGAAAATGATAACAAGATTATTTTCCATTTTTGAACCGTCCTCGAGCATTCTCTCACACAACCTAAACTGAATATCAACATTCTTAGGGTTTCTATTCATCCCAGTTCTTTTTTGAGCTCCACCATCTCGATAGCTTTATTTGTGATTTAAAATTGTATCCACCCTTCATAACGAGTTTAAGACAATTTTGGGACCCTCCAACCCAGGTCTATCATTTTTATTTGTCTCATTATATAGCTTTATTCTTTTTAATAACTCCTTAGGGCTCCTTCCTTATGTCTTTACTAGATCTAGGCATTTAACAATAACCCTGACCCTGGCTCTACCATTCTGACTATCCTTCATTTTGTTTGGATGATTGAATCACACTCAGCATATGTTTGCACATCTAGTACCTCAAGGAACCCCAAATGTGCTTATATCTTTTATAGTTCTCATTGAAACAATTAGAAACATTATTCGGCCAGGAACATTGGCAATTCGACTCGCAGCAAATATAATTGCAGGTCATCTCCTTCTGACTTTACTCGGAGGGATAGGACCCTCTTTATCATCCAAATTATTGACTTTTCTCATTCTAGCCCAAATTCTTCTTCTTATATTAGAATCTGCCGTTGCAATCATTCAATCTTATGTACAGTGGACCCCCGCATAACGATCACCTCCCAATGCGACCAATTATGTAAGTGTATTTATTTAAGTGCATTTGTACGTGTATGTTTGGGGCTCTGAAATGGACTAATCTACTTCACAATATTCCTTATGGGAACAAATTCAGTCAGTACTGGCACCTGAACATACTTCTGGAATGATAAAATATCGTTAACCGGGGGTCCACTGTATTTGCAGTTCTCAGAACTCTTTATGCCAGTGAAGTAAATTAATGTCATCACACAGACACCATGCCTTTCACTTAGTTGACATAAGACCCTGACCTTTAACAGGATCTATTAGAGCCATACTTCTTACATCGGGCCTTATTAAATGATTTCATCAATTTAATCCAGATCTTTTTTTTAGGTTTATTCCTATTATTTTAACTATAATTCAATGATGACGAGATGTAACTTGAGAAGGAACGTATCAAGGACTTCACACTCAAATTGTTATAAAAGGTCTACGATGAGGGATAATTCTGTTTATTGTCTCCGAAGTATTATTTTTCTTCTCTTTTTTTGGGCTTTCTTTCACAGAAGGCTTGCCCCAACAATTGAAATTGGCATGTTTTGACCACCAGAAGGCATCCAACCTTTTAATCCCTTCCAAGTCCTCCTTCTCAACACAACTATTTTACTTTCATCAGGAGCGACAGTAACCTGAGCACATCACGCAATCCTTAACTCTAATCACTCTGAAGCCATGCAAAGTTTAGGTTTAACTATTCTTCTAGGAGTTTACTTCACTTCCCTTCAAGCATATGAGTATTTAGAAGCATCCTTCTCTATCGCAGACTCAATTTACGGAACTACCTTCTTTGTAGCAACTGGATTTCATGGGCTTCACGTAATTATCGGAACTTCCTTCCTAACAGTTTGTTTTTATCGTCTTTACAAGTGCCACTTCTCTAATAACCATCATTTTGGGTTTGAAGCTGCAGCTTGATACTGGCATTTCGTTGATGTAGTTTGATTATTCCTTTATGTCTTTATCTACTGATGAGGAAGATAATTTTTTAGTATATATGGTACATCTAGCTTCCAACTAGAAAGTCTAATTGTTTAGAAAAATTAATTTTAACTATCAACTTAATTATTCTCCTGACTCTCTCGGTTACAGCGCTAATTATAATCTTATCTTCAATTTTATAAAAAAAAAAAAAACATTATTGATCGAGAGAAAATATCCCCATTTGAATGTGGATTTGACCCTAAGACCTCTGCCCGATTACCTTTTTCTCTTTGATTCTTCCTCATTGCTGTAATTTTCCTAATTTTTGATGTAGAAAATACATTAATTCTCCCTCTCACTCATATTTCTCCTTTTACAAATATCTTCTCTTGAAGATTTACAGGATTATTTTTTCTCCTAATCCTTCTCTTTGGCCTTTATTATGAGTGATATAAAGGCGCCTTAGAATGGTCTAGCTGGAAATGTAGTCAACAATGACATATGATTTGCATTCATAAAGTGTTACTAAAACCTTTTTCAAATTAGAAAGCGAAAAATTGCGTTTAGTTTCGGCCTAAATTTTGGTCCACAAACCTCTAATTTATTTTGACAGAAGCCAAAATCGGAGGCCTATCACTGTTAACCCTTTGAGGGTTTTGGTCGTACTAGTACGTCTTACGCGTAGGGGTTTTTGACGTACTAGTACGCATAAATTCTAGCGGCCTCAAATCTCGCAGGAAAAGGCTGATAAGCCTAGATGTGAGAGAATGGGTCTGTGTGGTGGGTGTGCGCAGTAGGAAAAAAATCTGGGACCCAGTGGTGCATTGTGGGAATGCCATCATAGTACACAATTTCCACCGTGCCCTGCGGTAAGAAGTTCCTCACTCCTCGGCGAATTGGGACACTTTTGTTCCCCAGTGACAGTTCTAATACAGATGGAAGTGACAGTGAAGATGAGTTTCAAGGTTCTGGTGAGGTTTTGACCGAAACTAATAGTGAGGAAAACCCAGACAACCCACAGCCTTCCACCTCTGGTGCTGGGCCGTCGTTCAGTTGTACCAGAATCAAAGAAGAAACTCCTATTTTCCAAAATCCCAGACTCAGATGTGAGCATTGGTGATGATAATGATAGTGATTATGAACTACAAGCTCTTCAAACTTGTTCCAAGAATGGAGGAGGAGGAGGAGGCAGAGGAGGAGGAGGCAGAGGAGGAGGAGGCAAGAGGAGGAGGAGGCAAGAGGAGGAGGAGGCAAGAGGAGGAGGAGGCAGAGGAGGAGGAGGAGGAGGAAGAAGAAGAAGAGGAGGAGGAGGAGGAGGAAGAAGAGGAGGAGGAGGAGGAGGAGGAGGAAGAGGAGGAGGAGGAGGAGGAGGAGGAGGAAGAAGAAGAATACGTAATGATAACAATAATACATAATAATAATACATAATAATAATAATACATAATAATAATAATACATAATAATAATAATACATAATAATAATAATACATAATAATAATAATAGGTAATAATAATAATATGTAATAATAAATGTTCACCCATGACAGTAACAAGATAAGGGGAGATAACATCTGATAAGTGCTGACGTTTGATGAGGGTAAATGAGGGTAGAGCTGATGCCAAAAGATGAGATGAACATCGCCCTCCCTTTGTTTTTGCTGGTATACTAACATTTCTGTCTGTCTATTTGCCTGTCTGTCAAGCTCCCTGTCTATCCATCTAGCTCTCTGTCTCAGAGAGCCACAAGACTGCGTCATCACTTTTACTCACATCTTCAAGCAGAGTATAGCACTTTGTCTGGGTTTCTTGGGTTATCTTAGGTAATTTATACTATGTATACTTGTATTTATGTGTACCTGTGAGACAGAGATAGACAGACAGATAGAATGAGGGAGAAAGATAATTAGATAGAATGGAGGAGGGGAAGCAGCATCCGACCCCATTGTTTTGACAGGCCGGAGGGGGAAAGAGTAATGAGCCATTATGTCACTTTGACAGCTGCCGACTCCTTGTAATTTACACTATGGACGAGGAGGAGAAGGAGAAGGAGGAAGAGTAGGGGGAAGAGAAGAGGAAGAAGAGGAGGAGGAGGAAGAGTAGGAGGAAGAGGAATAAGAGGAAGAGGAATAGTAGGAGGAAGATTAGGGGGAAGAGGAGGAAGAGGAGGAAGAGGAGGAGGAAGAGTAGGAGGAAGAGGAAGAGGAGGAGGAGGAAGAGGAGGAGGAGGAAGAGGAAGAGTAGGAGGAAGAGGAAGAGGAGGAAGAGGAAGAGTATGAGGAAGAGTAGGGGGAAGAGGAGGAAGAGTAGGGGGAAGAGGAGGAAGAGGAAGAAGAGGAGGAGGAGGGTGGAACACTAGTACACTGGTACTGGTACACTAACATTTCTGTCTGTCTATTTGTCTGTCTGTCAAGCTCCCTGTCTATCTGTCTATCCGTCTAGCTCTCTGTCTCAGAGAGCCACAAGACTGTGTCATCACTTTTACTCACATCTTCAAGCAGAGTATAGCACTTTGTCTGGATTTCTTGGGTTATCCTAGGTAATTTATACTATGTATACTTGTATTTATGTGTACCTGTGAGACAGAGATAGACAGACAGATAGAAAGAGAGAGACAGATTGAAAGAGATAGAATGAGGGAGAAAGATAAAACACCATTGTGTATGACACCATGTTTCAGAGTTCCACAAGCTGCAGAACTAATAGGAATATGTTCAGTGACTGTATATTGGTATATATATTATAGAACAATAATAATAAACAATGTTTTGTATTGTTTGTTTTTGTAAACAAGTTTTGTAAACAATATATTGATAATTATGTTTGTGTGCTTATTGTGTTGTATACAACGAGTGTATATATGTACATTGCACCTTACTTTGGTCTCATAGGCCACATAAGTTATGTGAAAAAATAAAATAGTGAAAAAAACAACAAACCTTCAAATACAAGTAAATCAAAGTTTACCGGGTGAGCGGCAGTCGCCGCTGTTGCCATACGCGGCTCATTTTCTGCAAACTTCATGCATCCATATCTCCGTAAGTATTGATGGTAAAATTTTTTTGTTTATCCTATAATGTTTAGAAAAAAAAACTCTATTTTTTCATAAGAAAAAATTTTTTTTTTTTTGAAATTTGGCCGACCCTGAGAACGAGTTTCGGAGAGGGCCTGTCGACCCTCAAAGGGTTAATGATAAAATTGAAATTCTTCTTTCCTGTCAAAGAGAATTATGTCAGCGAAAAAGCTTCTAACTTATTTCCCGAGCGGTTAGACTCCGTTCACTTCTCTTTTTTATAGTGTATAAAACATATTACATTTTCAATGTAAAGCTGAAGATCTTTTCTTCTAAAAATATTACTCACAGGTTAATAATCACCTTTGCAGCTTCAATGCAAAATTCTAATTTAAAATATATAAGTAAACTAAATAAAAATAAAAAACATGACAATAATCCAAATAAAAAATCTTTTTATATAAATTATAATCATATTCTCCTGTCTCAGTTGCAGGTAACCAGAACCTTTTATTAATCTATCAAACCCTCCTTCACCTCCAAAATATTCTGACCAACCTTTATCCCCGACCTTGAAAAAAGTATCCCTCGTTCTTAGTCCCCAGCGAGACACCCTAAACATTGACAAAATTGGTATAAACCATATAGACCCTATGAACACAACATAAGAATAAAACCCAACAGACTTAAGTCTAGTTCTTGCCCTAACTATGTTAATTACATAACCTAAAAGAGCCCCAACCCCTCTCACTAAAAAAGCCAAAATTTTAAAAAGGGACCTCAAACAAATCATATAAGGCTCTGGAAAAACTACTCAAGCTAAAACACACCCTCCTCTTACTGCCCCAATCCTTAATATTATTATACCCCTTAGCATTATCCTATGCCTTTCCCTAACAAATATTATAGATCTTATATTAGAGAAACACCTTAATCTATAATAAATTAACCGAAATGTATAACATACTGTTAAGCCAGTGCTTAAAACATATAAAAAAAAATCTAAAAATATTAATTTCCCTTATAAATGCAACTTCCAAAATCAAATCTTTGGAATAGAATCCAGCCAAAAAAGGTATACCACATAAAGTCAGATTAGCTAAGTATATACAAACCCTAGTTAAAGACATACACATCACCAGCCTGCCCATATTCCGAATATCTTGATATTCTTTAACCCTATGAATTACCATCCCAGCACACATAAACAATAAAGCCTTAAATAAAGCGTGAGTTAATAAATGAAAAAAAGCAAGGTCAGCAAACCCCAAAGATAAAATACTTATTATAACACCCAATTGTCTTGAAGTTGATAGAGCAATGATTTTCTTCAAATCAACTCAAAATTAGCCCCCAAACCCGCTATAAATATAGTTAGACAAGAAACAATTAACAAAACCCTTTGCACACACGAACCCTCCAAAGCCCCACTAAACCGAATCAAAATGTAAACACCAGCTGTTACTAACGTAGAAGAATGGACTAAAGCCGAAACCGGAGTAGGGGCAGCCATAGCTGCTGGAAGCCAAGCCGAAAATGGAATTTGAGCTCTTTTAGTCATAGCAGCAATACACACAAAAACTTTTAATAATAGAAAATCTCTACTCAAATATCTTTCATAGAAAATAAAATTTCAGCCCCCTAACATAAAAAGTAAAGAAATACTCAATAAAATTCCAACATCCCCAACTCGATTTGACAAAACTGTTAACATACCTGCATTCACAGATTTTTCGTTTTGGTAATAAATTACCAATACATAAGAAATTAACCCTAACCCATCCCAACCTAAAAGAATTCTACTTAAATTAGGGTTAATAATCAAAGCCCCTATAGATAAAACAAAACCAAAAACTAAACATATAAATCGTCTATACCTTTTATCTCCACTTATGTAATCCCCTCTGTAATACATTACCATAGAAGACATAAACAAAACCACCCCTAAAAATAGGAATCTTACTCAATCATAAATCAAAGTTGCCACAAAAGAAGAAGAGTTCAAAGAAAAAATCTCCCACTCAATTACATAAGTAGCCCCAGAACTTAACCTTACTAAACTAAAATAAAAACCAATGCCCAAAGTGATAAAAACACTAAACTAACTAAATGACCATAAGCACTTCGCAACACGATTTAAAATAACTTTCTTATCTCTTCGGCGCCACAACCCGACGTTTTACCCTAAACTATTTAAATTGAAGAGTTCTAGTTCTAGTAGTTTAAAAAAAATTTTGGTCTTGTAAACCAAAGATGAAGTCCATTTCTAGAACTTTATACCATCTCAGTATAATATTTTATATTTTATCCTTTCTATTACCTTAAGCATAGCAATCCTGTTCTCAACCTTAACACATCCTCTTTCCATAGGACACCCTCCTTACACAAACCATTCTTATCTGCATACTTTCAGGTCTCTTCAGACCTTTCTTCTGATTTTCATATATTTTACTCCTAATTTTTTTAGGAGGGATATTAATTTTGTTTATTTACGTCTCCTCTCTAGCTTCCAACGAAACCTTTAAAATTCACTTAAAGTCTAGTCTATTAATCATCCTATCACTACCCCTGTCCCCTATTCTAACCTTTTTAGACCCTTTATTTCTCCCCTCAAAACTTTTTGACTCCTCATTATTCCTAACTTTAGAAAACAAAACAAATTTAACCATTTTATCAACCAGCTCCATCTACTCATTCCTTCATTTCCTCTTACTATCCTAGCAATTTTATATCTACTACTCACCTTAATTGTTATTGTCAGTATTATTAATATCACATCGAGACCTTTACGGCCTTCAAAACTCTAAACAGAAAATAGTTTACTTATAAAATATTAATTCTGGAAATTAAAGAAAAAGCCTGGCTTTTTTTCTGGCCTTTTATTAAAACTATTTCAATTAATTAATCCTTTCGTACGAAAATAACTTAAGACTCCTTAGAAGATAGAAACCAACCTGGCTCACGCCGGTCTGAACTCAAATCATGTAAAAATTTAAAGGTCGAACAGACCTTCTTCTGTAACTGCTACACCACAAAGAAATTTTTAATTCAACATCGAGGTCGCAAACTCTTTTGTCGATAAGAACTCTCAAAAAAAATTACGCTGTTATCCCTAAAGTAATTTACTCTTTAATCCTAAAAAGGGATCATATAAACAAATATCTCTGATTTAAACAAAAAACAGTTATATAACTTATATCCTAGTCGCCCCAACCAAACATCTTGCTAATAATAAGCTTTACTATTCCAAATCACTCTTAACCAGCCCCATGTACAAACTTTATGGGGTCTTATCGTCCCTCAAACTCATTTAAGCCTTTTCACTTAACCCTTTGACTGTCGCAGCCGTATATATACGTTTACGAGGTACCGTGTTTGACGTATATTTTTTTTTTTTATTATTATCACACTGGCCGATTCCCACCAAGGCAGGGTGGCCCGAAAAAGAAAAACTTTCACCATCATTCACTCCATCACTGTCTTGCCAGAAGGGTGCTTTACACTACAGTATTTAAACTGCAACATTAACACCCCTCCTTCAGAGTGCAGGCACTGTACTTCCCATCTCCAGGACTCAAGTCCGGCCTGCCAGTTTCCCTGAACCCCTTCATAAATGTTACTTTGCTCACACTCCAACAGCATGTCAAGTATTAAAAACCATTCGTCTCCATTCACTCCCATCAAACACGCTCACGCACGCCTGCTGGAAGTCCAAGCCCCTCGCACACAAAACCTCCTTTACCCCCTCCCTCCAACCTTTCCTAGGCCGACCCCTACCCCGCCTTCCTTCCACTACAGACTGATACACTCTTGAAGTTATTCTGTTTCGCTCCATTCTCTCCACATGTCCGAACCACCTCAACAACCCTTCCTCAGCCCTCTGGACAACAGTTTTGGTAATCCCGCACCTCCTCCTAACTTCCAAACTACGAATTCTCTGCATTATATTCACACCACACATTGCTCTCAGACATGACATCTCCACTGCCTCCAGCCTTCTCCTCGCTGCAACATTCATCACCCACGATTCACACCCATATAAGAGCGTTGGTAAAACTATACTCTCATACATTCCCCTCTTTGCCTCCAAGGACAAAGTTCTTTGTCTCCACAGACTCCTAAGTGCACCACTCACTCTTTTTCCCTCATCAATTCTATGATTCACCTCATCTTTCATAGACCCATCCGCTGACACGTCCACTCCCAAATATCTGAATACGTTCACCTCCTCCATACTCTCTCCCTCCAATCTGATATTCAATCTTTCATCACCTAATCTTTTTGTTATCCTCATAACCTTACTCTTTCCTGTATTCACCTTTAATTTTCTTCTTTTGCACACCCTACCAAATTCATCTACCAATCTCTGCAACTTCTCTTCAGAATCTCCCAAGAGCACAGTGTCATCAGCAAAGAGCAGCTGTGACAACTCCCACTTTGTGTGTGATTCTTTATCTTTTAACTCCACGCCTCTTGCCAAGACCCTCGCATTTACTTCTCTTACAACCCCATCTATAAATATATTAAACAACCACGGTGACATCACACATCCTTGTCTAAGGCCTACTTTTACTGGGAAAAAATTTCCCTCTTTCCTACATACTCTAACTTGAGCCTCACTATCCTCGTAAAAACTCTTCACTACTTTCAGTAACCTACCTCCTACACCATACACTTGCAACATCTGCCACATTGCCCCGCTATCCACCCTGTCATACGCCTTTTCCAAATCCATAAATGCCACAAAGACCTCTTTAGCCTTATCTAAATACTGTTCACTTATATGTTTCACAGTAAACACCTGGTCCACACACCCCCTACCTTTTCTAAAGCCTCCTTGTTCATCTGCTATCCTATTCTCCGTCTTACTCTTAATTCTTTCAATTATAACTCTACCATACACTTTACCAGGTATACTCAACAGACTTATCCCCCTATAATTTTTGCACTCTCTTTTATCCCCTTTGCCTTTATACAAAGGAACTATGCATGCTCTCTGCCAATCCCTAGGTACCTTACCCTCTTCCATACATTTATTAAATAATTGCACCAACCACTCCAAAACTATATCCCCACCTGCTTTTAACATTTCTATCTTTATCCCATCAATCCCGGCTGCCTTACCCCCTTTCATTTTACCTACTGCCTCACGAACTTCCCCCACACTCACAACTGGCTCTTCCTCACTCCTACAAGATGTTATTCCTCCTTGCCCTATACACGAAATCACAGCTTCCCTATCTTCATCAACATTTAACAATTCCTCAAAATATTCCCTCCATCTTCGCAATACTGTACCTCTAACTCTCCATTTAATAATTCTCCTCTCCTATTTTTAACTGACAAATCCATTTGTTCTCTAGGCTTTCTTAACTTGTTAATCTCACTCCAAAACTTTTTCTTATTTTCAACAAAATTTGTTGATAACATCTCACCCACTCTCTCATTTTATTCATATTTTATTCATTCTAGAGTATACACAGTAGGGCCCCCCTTTACAGCGTTTTGCCTGACGGCGTTCTGCTAATATGGAGATGTCAAATTATGACCAAAATTTGCTATACGGCAAGCGCTCTTTCAAATATGGTGCCCCCACCTAGTTTGTTTACATTCTCCATGACCACATGTATTATGTCTGGAAACTTTCCAATATTTCAAGTGTTTTATAGTAATTGTGTATTTTATATTTACTCTGATAATTATACTTATGTGTACCTGTACCTAAATATACTTACACACTGTACTGGTGTGAAGGTACACATTAAAATCGCTAAGAATCTCTCTACTCATGATGCTAATAGTACGTAGTAATCACCATTCTTGGGCACATTAAATGTTTTATTTTACATTAATAAAGACATTTTCATTAATCCATCTATGATATTTTCCTCAAAATTATATAAGAAACACGTTACATAGCATATAAACATAATACATACACTCAAAGAATAAAAATTGACATAAATATGAGATTTGTTTACAAAGCGGCTGTGTAGATATTGTCAGAAGAATTACGTTTTCTCTAGTCAAACACTGGGGGATACCTGTATAAAAATATTCCTTTCGTATGCCTTCACTCTATATATAGCAATTCACGACCCTTGTGGGTTTAGTGCTTTTTTATTATGATGATAATATCATCATCTTCACTCTAAAAATGGAGTGTTGCATGAGAATGGGAGTGTTGCTGTTTGTTTATTCTGTACTAACTTGTGCAACTCGTATTTGTATTGTGAGGTAATTATTATAATATAAAAATATTGTGAGGTAAAAGTTTTACAAATTCTTACAAACGTACGTGAATGAACTAAAACCAGACATATATTAATACGCATTTATTTTGCCTGACCAAGTGATCGCCCACTACCTGTTCAATTTGTGTTCATACATTGTCTGAAGTCTGTATCTCGTTCCCTCTTGTTTACTCTTTCGTTAACTAGTTGGCTCTCATTGACGATGGCGTCTAAGCTTAGCTGTGATAAAAAGAGGAGTCGTAAGCCTCTTGCTTTCAGTGCCAAGTTAGAGGATGATGGTGTGCCATTCTGATTTTATTCAATAAACACCCTGCCACTTACCTATCACATATTAATATTAATATTTTAAGGTAAGTAATAAGTGTACTCTGTGTGTATCTTACCTTTTATTATTTTTTTTTTTTGTTTTTTTGCCTATTTCTATTGCTAACTTAACCCTTTGGGGGTCGACAAGTCCTCTCAGAGACTTGTTCTCAGGGTCGGCCAAATTTCAAAAAAAAAAAAAAATTATTTTTTCTTATGAAAAGATAGAGAATCTCTTCCCGATTATAATGACACCAAAAGTATGAAATTTGATTGAAAACTTATGGAATTATGCTCTTGCGAAGTTAGCAATCTTGACGATGTCTACGCATCAGCGATTTTGCCCACTTTGAGCCCTATTTTCGGCCAATTCCAATTTACTAGTCGACAAAATTCATAACTATTTTGCTAGAGCTCCATTTTTTTCTATCGAATGAGTACAAGAAACCACCCATTTACCGATTTCAACTATCCAATAAAGTGGTCAGAATTTAGCAATTTTGCCAATTTAAAAAAATTTCATAAGATGCCAATTTCTGAATAGGGTCCAGAATAAACAGGAAAGACATTCCTGGCACTAAAATAACAAGTTCTCTGTTCGTTAGTCACATCTCCAGGCCCCTCTTATATTTCTTTGGCTTTCCACTTTGAATTTTTATTCTTACAAAAAAAAAAAATAAGATTTACAGTTATGCAGACTACTGCATTAGTGTAGAAATGGTATAAATAATATCAGCGCACTTGTGAAAGAATATTAGACTCACCAGTTGATGTGTATTGGACGCTTAGCATGATTTGTTTACTTTTGAACTTTGGTAAAAATCGAACATTTCTGCTACTTTGATCTCAATTTCAAGGTACTTTTCATTGTAAAACCAGTCAAAATCATCTCGATTTCTGTAATATGTTTTCCATTCTATAAAATGGGACCAAAAAAACTAGAATGCAATAATAAATACCATACGAAAATACAGTGCAAAGTCGCTGTTTTAATCCAAAAACACGGTCAAAGTTTTTTTTTCTCATTACGCACTGTGTGCTGCAGGATTTTTTTTATACTGCGCACACTGACCACATAGACCCAATCTTACATATGTAGGCCTACCAGCTTTCTCTCACTAGATTTGAGGGTGTTAGAATTTAGGCGTACTAGTACGTCAAAAACCCTGGGTCGTAAGACGTACTAGTATGTCCGAAACCCCCAAAGGGTTAATGTAAGTTAGTGTAACTTGTTGTCTGGTATGTATTGCATATTTTATATATGCTCTGATTATAATACTTGTGGACCTCTGTGGTAACCGGGTGGAGGGATAACATTACGCTTTCTCTGCTCAGCCACCAGAGAAAATGTGTATAAATCTGCGTTTGGCCCAGCCACTCCCCCACTCCGCTTTTTACAATTTTCAGCATGAATTATTCATTACTTCTCCCTTCGTTGATGATGGTATCTACAGGTAGTTGTTAGAAATTATTAAATTCAGTGAACAAGGTATGTCGATGCTAATATGGCTCTGGGCCACAGTGTAGGTAGCCGGTAGGTGTAGTGGGCTACACCTACTGGCTACGTACACTGACTTCTTACCAATAAATACTACTCACCTCTCTTCCTACATTAAGACTACACATATTTTAAGGTAAATAATGAGTGTACTGCATGTGTATTTTAACTCTGGGATGTTTTAAATATCGTATATTAAGTATGAGACGGGGAGCCAGGGCTACCTACACCTGACTTCCTACAAATAAGTACTACTCACCTCTTTCCCTACATTAAGATTACAAATACTTTAAGATAAATAATGAATGTACTGTGAATGTATTTTATTTTGTGTGTTTTTAATGCCTAGGTCTATTACTAACTTAACATAATTTAGTGTAAACTTGTTGTCCGGCATTTATATGCATTTATATGAGGAAAAAATGGGATTCTGTTTTTCGGCGATGTCTGCTTTCCGGTGATAGCCTGGAACCTAACCTGCTGTATAAGTGGGGCCCTACTGTATCTGGTTTCTATATTATTTATATTGTTTATTATGTCATATTAGATGAATTGTGATAGATAAATAAGACACAGAGTTGATGAGAGCGAAATTATTGAAGTATTTTATGGTGCCTGGAATTCCACTGGAACGAATCAATTCCATTTCAATTAATTTAAATGAAGAAAACTGATGCTGCAAATGAGCAAATCCAAATGCGAGCAAGATCACAGAACAGATTAACCCTTAAACTGTCCAAACGTAGATCTACGTTCACTCACATGGCGATCCAAATATTTTGAAAAATAAAAAAATAATTTTTTTTCTTTTAAAATGAAGAGCACATTTTTCTACATATTATAGGCTAAAAAAAAATTCAGGGTCAATACTTATGGAGATATAAGACCGTGAAGTTGACTCTGGATGCTTACCTGTCGGCAACATCGACTCCTTCCACATGCAGAAGTGTTGCCAAAGTACCTTTTTTTCTCGCTTTTATTTTAATTTATATATTTTTTATGTTCTGATAATTACAATTTATAATAGTTCTTGTAATTTCAAAGCCAATCTTTGTTCTGACACTAATATCAGGTACTGAAATAGTGCTCAAATAGTCACAATCACATTGACAGGTGAACATTTACACTTGCCTGGGTTATATAGTAATGTCTAGAAATATATACAAAGTACAGTGGACCCTTAACCAGCGATGGCATCGATTAACGATAAATCTGACTAGCGATACATTTAAACGCAAAAATTTTACCTCAACTAGCGCTTAAAAACCCGACCAGCGCTATTCGTTCCGTACCATACGCATCCACTTTGGCCTGAGCGCGCCTCACTTGTCCCTTGGGTGTCAGTGTTTACAAGCCAGCCAGCCACCGCGGTCGCTTCCAAACATACAACAACTGGAACATTTCATATTATCACAGCCTTTGTAGTGATTGCACCTGCAAAATAAGTCACCATGGGCCCCAAGAAAGCTTCTAGTGCCAACCCTACAGCAAAAAGGGTGAGAATTACTATGGAGATGAAGAAAGAGATCATTGCTAAGTATGAAAGTGGAGTGTGTGTCTCTGAGCTGGTCAGGTTGTATAATAAACCCCAATCAACCATCGCTACTATTGTGGGTAAGAAAACGGCAATCAAGGAAGCTGTTCTTGCCAAAGGTGCAGCTGCTGCTGCACCACAGTCAGCTGTTGTTGTTGCCGCACCACCATCAGCTGCATCACTCGAAGATGTGGTGAGAGTGTTATTGGTGTGGCTTAACGTGAAACAATTACCGAGAAATGATTAACCCCGGAGGGTTAGCCACCCAGGATAACCCAAGAAAGTCAGTGCATCATCGAGGACTGTCTAACTTATTTCCATTGGGGGTCCTTAATCTTGTCCCCCAGGATGCGACCCACAACAGTTGACTAACACCCAGGTGAACAGGAAAAAATGCCTGGAACTAGTGCTCATATTGGTGAGGTTAGTGGGGAGGATGTGGAAGAGTTGGTGGAGGAGGACAATGAAGAACAAACCACTGATGAGCTGCTAGATCATCTTCAACAGTAAGAGGCCACACCTGAGGAAACTGCTTCGGAGGAGGGGAGAGAGAAATTGAAGAAGTTGCCTACTTCAAAGATTAAGGAAATGTGTGCAATGTGGCTTAAAGTGCAAACCTTTTTTGATGAAAATCACCCTCACACAGCTATTGCAAGCCATGCTGGTGACTATTACGCTGACAATGTTGTGAAACACTTGAGGATAAAGGAACGAGAGGTACAGGCCTCTATGGACAGATATGTTGTGCGACAGAAGTCCAGTGACTCTGAAGCTGGTCCTAGTGGCATTAAAAGAACAAGGGAAGTAACCCCAGAAAAAGACTTGCTGCCTCAAGTGCTAATGGAAGGGGATTCCCCTTCTAAACACTAACAAGATCAACGGTCTCCCCTCCTCCCATCCCATCAATCATCACCAGATCTTCAATAAAGCTAAGTGTCATGTAACTGTGCATGTCTTCTTCAGTTTGTGTGTATTAAAATTAATATTTCATGTGGTAAAAATTTTTTTTTCAATACTTTGGGGTGTCTTGCACAGATTAATTTGATTTCCATTATTTCTTATGGGGAAAATTAACTTGACTAACGATTATTTTGATTAACGATGAGCTCTCAGGAACGGATTAATATCGCTGGTTGAGGGTCCACTGTATTTATAGGTCCCAGCAACGTTTTAGATACCCTGGCATATACCTTGAAGCATGGTGTTATGAAAGGCATCCCTGTGCTGTTGACAGCCCAGTGACATTTGATAAATGCCCACTGCTCCAGCTAACCCTCGCTGTACAGTGGACCCCCGCATACCGTTGGCATCACATAACGTTAAATCCGCATACCGATACATTTTATTGCTAAGATTTTGCATTGCATACCGCTAAAAAACCCGCTCAACGCTATTCGTCCGAGACGCGTCTAATGTGCGGCCTGAACCAGCCTCACATGTTCCGCCGGTGGCATTGTTTACCAGCCAGCCTCCGCGGTAACATCCAAGCATACAATCGGAACATTTCGTATTATTACAGTGATTTTGGTGATTTTATCTGCAAAATAAGTGACCATGGGCCCCAAGAAAGCTTCTAGTGCCAACCGTACAGGAATAAGGGTGAGAATTACTATAGAGATGAAGAAAGAGATCATTGTTAAGTATGAAAGTGGAGTGCGTGTCTCCGAGCTGGCCAGGTTGTATAGTAAACCCCAATCAACCATCGCTACTACTGTGTCCAACAAAACGGCAATCAAGGAAGCTGTTCTTGCCAAAGGTTCAACTGTGTTTTTGAAACAGAGATCGCAAGTGATGGAAGATGTTGAGAGACTCTTATTGGTATGGATAAATGAAAAACAGATAGCAGGAGATAGCATCACTCAAGTGATCATAAGTGAAAAGGCTAGAAAGTGGAATGACGATTTAATTAAAAAAATGCCTGCAACTAGTGATGATGTGAGTGAATTTAAGGCCAGCAAAGGTTGGTTTGAGAGATTTAAGAAGCGTAGTGGCATACATAGTGTGATAAGGCATGGTGAGTGTTATGGGGCTATAGGACCCAACATGTATTTATAAGTAACAGTTACTCTGGAATACCTAATTATATTGAATTGATGGGGACTTTGCTCTAAATGTCAGAAGGACTGATCAACCTTAGGACTGAGAGGCAGCTGGGTCAAGCCTATTTTTCTCAATATAATAGGTTATACTATAGATACATAAACACACAATTTAAATAAGTAGTTTATAAAGTTGTATTTCTTTTTGTAAAAGTAAAATTAAGGTGTGGTAGAATTGTGGTAACTGGAGAATTGTGCTTGGCAACAGTCTTTTGTTTTGGTGGGAGGAGCTTAGCCAGGCTCTCTCTCTCCCTCTCACTGACTCCCTCTCTCTGTGGCTGACCTTCAACCTGGCAAGATCTCTGGGTCCTTCTTCTATCTTTTGGGGCATTATGTGTGCTCCAGGGGTGAGTTTTTATAATTTAAGTTGTGGCCACCATACCCAGGGTGACTAAAGTGTGTCAAAACACTGGTTAGCCCAGAGTTGTCAAGAAGAGAGGACAAAAGTTGTTGGAACACACCATGTGGAGAATAGGTATGGAGTGTGTAGATTTTGTTTTGAAAATGTGAGGCTGTGATTGTATATTCTGTACATATCTATTGAGAATACAGTTATATTTTTATAGTAGTAGTTTACATAACCTGTGAAGAGGGCTGGTGAAAGGGTATCAGAGACACTCAAGATGATCAGCCATGATGTAAGTATTACCCCTAGACAGATAAGGCCATTAAGTAAAAAGCTACCCCACACTAGAACATGTAGTGAGAACCTTACTATCCATGAAATAAGGGAAACCAACGTAACATGGGAGCTTGACCGGGAGAGTTATTTGACTGCTAAAATAACTCAAAACATTCTTTGAACTATATGTGCTGGTATGGGGTAATAACAGTTGCATGTTTCTGGTAGAAGATTTACCAAGGTGGGGTCAGTGGAAGTGTTGTTTTCATATATTAGTTTACAGGTTGTTTTTCTCCTAAGGTGGGAGAAAGGTTGAGTAACACATTTGTGTTGTGGTTATGGTAAGTGCTATGTGCATAGTTTACATTCAATTTGTGTTATTTTATGTGCCTGTGGGAAAACTTTGTCCACTGATACTGTAAGAGGGAAGCAAGTGTTTAAAGATAAAACTATGTCAGAAGATGAGTCTTCAGATTTTTTAGGCTTCAGGGAAGAAGGTAATAATTCATCAGTAAACATGCCTGTTAACAGTGAACATGAGGGATCACCTACTCCAGGTGATATGGAAATGGAGGGAATGAGACTTAAATTAGCAGTACTAGAGGCTCAGATGAACTTAATGAAAGCTAAGGAGGAAGAACGTCAAAGATTAGGAGGTTCTGAACAAGAGCCTGAGCAGTACTTTAACATAACTAAAGCTGCAAATTTTGTCCCTAAGTTTACATAGAGTGACCCAGATAGATATTTTTCTTTTTTTGAGAAGACTGCTTTGGAGCAAGGATGGCCCAAACAGAAGTGGGCTACCCTAGTTCGCACACAACTTGTGGGTAAAGGATTCCAGAGAGTAGAGACTCTGGAGGGGCAAGATTTCTCTGATTATGATAAGATTAAAGAGGAAGTATTGCTTGCATACCAAATGATACCTGAGAAATATAGACAAAAGTTCAGAAATAAAAAATTTCGGGATGGGCAGACCTTAACTGAGTTTGGGAATGAGAAACTGTTCCTTTTTAAGAAATGGGTTTGTTCTAAAGGAGTTAATAAAGACTATAACAAATTAGTAGATCTGATGGTTCATGAGGAATTGTACAATACAATCCCTGTTGACCTCAGAGAATATTTGGAGGACAAAAACCCAGATAATCTTTCAGAAGCACTGGATCTAGGTGACCGATTCTTGGCTCGCAGGGAATTGGTAAGTAAAAACAGTCATGCTTCTGAAAATTTCCCCACTCATTCTAAACCTTATTCCAAGTCCTATGGTCATAAAGATAAGTGGAACAAGAGTTTTCAGGGACAAATGAAGGTTGAGGCACCCTCTAAAATAGAAGGAAAAGGTAAGTCAGCTGGAGTTCAAAGTTTACCTAGACAATCAGATAATGTTTCAGGTCCTCGAGTAAACAGTACCAGTCCTACACCAAATGGTAAAAATACCTTTAAGAGTTTTATCTGTACTACTGTAACAAAACTGGACACACACAAAAGTTTTGCTGGTCAAGGCGGCGAGATCAGGAAAGGGAGGAACCACCCCAGAGGACTCTAACTGCAGAGATACATCCAGTTGCCTGCATTAGGTCTTCAAGGCAAGGTGAGGAGGAACCTTTGGATCTAGACCCCAGGATGTGTATATTTTCTAGTAGGTCCACAGTTGGTTTGCAAAAGGATGTAGGCAGAGTTGAGAACATATTGTCCTTGAGAGATGGATGTAGCACCTACTCTTTGCTACGTGCTGGAGTGCTACCAGTGTCTAAGGATACCTATACTGGGGTAGATATATTGTTGAAGGGTATTACGGGTTCAACCATAAGGACACCTGTACACAAATTATGGGTAGAATCTGCATACCAAGTTGGCTATCTCCCTGTAGGTATCTCAAATGAAATTCCCTTTGAAGGGGTCGACCTCTTATTAGGGAATAATGTTATGGGCCTGTTAGACAGTGAGGAACAACTAGTTTGGGGGAAACCAAGTCCGAAATGTTGGGAGGAAATGGCTAGGAAAACCCTGCCAGACCTTTTCCCTGATGGTTCCACCATGAGAAGTATGGCTCATGATCATGCTACCAACAGTCTTCATGATATTTCTCATGAGGATGGTGAGGGCTTAAGTTTGGTAACTCTGCTTTCTGATGTTGAACTGCAGTCAACTGAAGAAAAGGATGTTCCAGCCAGAGCTGAGCATGATTGGAGAATGGATCAGTTAAATAGTGTGAGAGAGGCTGCACCTACTAGGGTGCAATTAATTTCTGTGCAGGAAAATGTCGCTGTTGCTGAGGAAGAGATTTTACAGTTAAATAAGTGTTTTCATTTCAGGGAGGAAACTCTTACAAAGAATTCACCTCTGTTTGCAGTATCGATGGAAGGAGAACAAGGGTTTTGTCCCCAGGTGATGTCCAAGGTTTCCAGGCATTTCTTCTGGTCTCAGCTGTGGGAGACTGTCAGAGAGTATATTGAGACCTGTCATGTCTTTCAATTTATAGGGAAACCTAGTCGAAGTATTAACCCTGTTCCCCTTCAGGCTATTTCAGCACCAGGTGAACCCTTCAGCAAGCTGGTAGTAGATGTACTTGGTCCATTCCCAAGGACCAAACTGGGAAACAATTATTTACTCACAAATATTTGCTCCACTACCAGGTACCTGGAAGCAGTCCCTCTACATAAGATAACTGCTCATGTAGTCTTAAGGGTTTTGATGAAGTTCTTTTTTCCTGTTGGTTTTCCACAAGCAGTGCAAAAAGACCAGGGGCCTAACTTTACCTCAAAGTCTTTTAGAAATGTTTTGAAGGAATTAAAAGTAGAGCCTAACTTTGCAATGGCCTATCACCCTCCATCTCAAGGGGAAATAGAGAAATTACATCAAGCCCTCAAGACAATGATGCAAGCCTATGGTACAGACAATACTAACAACAGGGATGAGAGGATCTCTTTCTTTGTATTTGCTGAGTGGGGAAGCACTCTGGAATCTCTGAGCTATTGGCTTGGGGAGGATGGTGATGCTCCCCCCTCGGAGCTTTTCTCAGTTTCAGACACTGTTTGGCTCGTATGAGGTGGATGGTACCAGTGAACGTGCCCATCAACCAGACCAGGATGATGATGTGGGACCATAATGTGGACCATGATACTCTGGAGGCTGGAGAGGAAGTGCTGATACTGGAGCAAATTCATGTGAAAATCTGTATGGCAAGTTGCTGTGAGCTGAACATGTTGTGGGGGAAGTTCCCAGGGGTTAGATATAAAACCCATACCCCCAAGCAAGAAAAAGAATGAGTATAATGTACACAGTAACCGGTTAAAGGGGTTGAAGTTATGTCAAAAATTCAGAGAGACCAATGTTTTAATGGAATGTAAAGGGCTGCAAAACAATAATCTGTATTTAATACCAAAAGTGTATTTAAGAAATAACATGTGTGTAAAAGATTTTGGGAAATGCATGCTTGGTTTTAATGAGAAAAATGTTGGAGAGTTGGGTCAGCCACCTTGGAACTTTATAAAAGTTTGGGATGTCAGTAATGGGGAAAAGTTGAAACTCCGTGAAGAAATTGTTAAGGAAACTGAGCCAATTCAACAATTTTTGTGTGGGAAAAATCTGTATGAAAAATTGGAGATGGAGGAAGAAGTGAAATTCTTCCAACACCAGTTTGTAGTGCTTAGTGAGAGTCAGTGGGCATTCCCATGCTTCATGGTTGCCAAATTAGATGGCACCCTGGGCATAAACAGTGACTACCACAAAGTACATTTAACAACTAAGGTTTACAGGATTAGAAAGATTGATACTTATGCACTAAGAGATGCAAACATTTTAAATAAACTAAAACATGGGGCAGGAAGATGTGATTTCCATGGCCTGTGTTCCAGTACCATTTTAATGTGTGTAATGCAAATTGTGTTCATTGTGTGCTTAAAATTTGTGTGAGAGATGGAATGTGATGGTATTTTACCTGGAGATTTACCTGGAAAGAGTTCCGGGGGTCAACGCCCCCGCGGCCCGGTATACAACCTGGGTGCAAAGAGATGTCTTTGGTGTTTGTTGTTGCACTGCGAGAGGTTGCAGAACTGTTACTATCTATGAACAACCTTCTAAGTTTAAATGTCAACATTTTACCACAGGAAAGAAAATTTAAATTTTGGGGCTGGCTATTCAGCATTTGTACATGTCTCAGGATCTCTTCATCCTGTTCCTGTGTATAGTGACTAAAATCAGACTCTTAGAATGGGCTTTGTTCCTACAGCCTTTTAATTTGAAAGTTAAATATATAAAAGGCTCAGAGAATGTGGTTGCTGATGCTCTCTAGATGTTTCATGTAGATGCATGGTGCGTACCTAGTACATAGTGTTTGTCATGTGCTGACCTTGTTGTTTTTGCAGTGGTGAACTCTCGGCGAGCCTGAGTACTCCCTACCAGCCATCTGACTGTGAAGGAGTCGAGTCGGTGCCAAAAGTGTGACGAGAGTCAGGGTGTACGTAAATGTGAGTTGAGGCAGTAGTTGACAACCTTCGGTAACATGAGACGTTCAGGAAGGTATGTGATGTTGTGTCTTGGAGTGCTCTATATACAAAACGGCCCGATGATTTGCCTTTGTGGTCCCTTGGACCCCTCCATGTTCAATGTCAGCCTCCTCTTCGTAAGTTTGGAGGATCTGTGTGGAGTGGGACCTCGGAAGATGGGCTTGAGTGCCTGACCATGTTAAGGATCGTGAGTGTTGACTGGAAGTCTCACTGTTTGGTTCGGCCACCAAGTGAGAGACACCTTGACATGTTTTGTGAAGTTTCCTGCCTGGTGTACACCTGACTGCTCTGGGTTTGGCTCTACTCTCGTCTCCTGATCAGGAAGATGCCACCCTGGAGTACCAGTTGCTTGCTGGATTACCGTAGCGGAGGCACAGGCCTGTTGGTGCGGGCTTTCACAGTGGGCATTGTGTGCAAATCTTGCATTGTAATGGGTATTGTTTTTAAAAGCAACTAAAATTGTAAATAGTTACACACTTGAGTATATGGGTATGGTTAAAATGCTTTTCTAAAAAATTCTGCAATCTCTTGTAAATAACAGTAAAGTGAAGAGTAGTTATGGTGCTGGGAAAATGTAGCATTTCTAGTAGTCTTGTTTACCGCCTTCAGACTTAAGCAATATACTTTTTACTAGCTGTATCCTGAGGGACACGGCTAGCTTTTGTGAGACTTCGTCTGGAGGTGGGGGTGTTATGGGGCTATAGGACCCAACATGTATTTATAAGTAACAGTTACTCTGGAATACCTAATTATATTGAATTGATGGGGACTTTGCTCTAAATGTCAGAAGGACTGATCAACCTTATGACTGAGAGGCAGCTGGGTCAAGCCTATTTTTCTCAATATAATAGGTTATACTATAGACACATAAACACACAATTTAAATAAGTAGTTTATAAAGTTGTATTTCTTTTTGTAAAAGTAAAATTAAGGTGTGGTAGAATTGTGGTAACTGGAGAATTGTGCTTGGCAACAGTCTTTTGTTTTGGTGGGAGGAGCTTAGCCAGGCTCTCTCTCTCCCTCTCACTGACTCCCTCTCTCTGTGGCTGACCTTCAACCTGGCAGGATCTCTGGGTCCTTCTTCTATCTTTTGGGGCATTATGTGTGCTCCAGGGGTGAGTTTTTATAATTTAAGTTGTGGCCACCATACCCAGGGTGACTAAAGTGTGTCAAAACACTGGTTAGCCCAGAGTTGTCAAGAAGAGAGGACAAAAGTTGTTGGAACACACCATGTGGAGAACAGGTATGGAGTGTGTAGATTTTGTTTTGAAAATGTGAGGCTGTGATTGTATATTCTGTACATATCTATTGAGAATACAGTTATATTTTTATAGTAGTAGTTTACATAACCTGTGAAGAGGGCTGGTGAAAGGGTATCAGACACACTCAAGATGATCAGCCATGATGTAAGTATTACCCCTAGACAGATAAGGCCATTAAGTAAAAAGGTACCCCACACTAGAACATGTAGTGAGAACCTTACTATCCAAGAAATAAGGGAAACCAACGTAACAGTGAGGCTACCAGTTCGGACCACAAAGCAGCTGAAAAATATGTGCAGGAATTCAAGGAGTACATAGACAGTGAAGGACTGAAACGTGAACAAGTGTTTAATTGTGATGAAACAGGCCTGTTTTGGAAGAAAATGCCAAGCAGGACCTACATTACTCAGGAGGAAAAGGCACTCCCAGGACATAAGCCTATGAAAGACAGGCTTACTCTGTTGATGTGTTCCAATGCTAGTGGTGATTGCAAGTGAAGCCTTTATTAGTGTATCACTCAGAAACTCCCAGAGCGTTCAGGCAAAAGAATATCCTCAAGGCTAATTTGTGTGTGCTGTGGAGGGCAAACAGTAAGGCATGGGTCACTAGGGACTTTTTCTATGACTGGTTACACCAAGCATTTGCCCCCCAATGTGAAAGATTACCTAACTGAAAAGAAATTAGACCATAAGTGCCTCCTGGTGTTAGACAATGCCCCTGGTCATCCTACAGACGTGGCAGAGCGACTTTATGGGGACATGAGCTTCATTAAGGTGAAGTTTTTGCCTCCTAATACCACTCCTCTCCTGCAGCCCATGGACCAGCAGATTATTGCAAACTTCAAAAAACTGTACACAAAAGCTCTGTTTGAAAGGTGCTTTGTAGTGACCTCAGAAACTCAATTGACTCTAAGAGAGTTTTGGAGAGAGCACTTTAATATCCTCAATTGTGTAAACCTTATAGGTAAGGCTTGGGAGGGAGTGACTAAGAGGACCTTGAACTCTGCTTGGAAGAAACTGTGGCCAGAATGTGTAAACCAAAGGGATTTTGAAGGGTTTGAGGCTAACCCTGGGAATCCTATGCCAGTTGAGGAACCCATTGTGGCATTGGGAAAGTCCTTGGGGTTAGAGGTTAGTGGGGATGATGTGGAAGAGTTGGTGGAGGAGGACAATGAAGAACCAACCACTGAAGAGCTGCTAGATCAACTTCAACAGCAAGAGGCCAGACCTGAGGAAACTGCTTTGGAGGAGGGGAGAGAGAAATTGAAGTTGCCTACTTCAAAGATTAAGGAAATGTGTGGAATGTGGCTTAAAGTGCAAACCTTTTTAGATGACAATCACCCTAACACAGCTATTGCAAGCCGTGCTGGTGACTATTACACTGACACTGTTGTGAAACACTTTAGGAAAGTCATAAAGGAACGAGAGGTACAGGCCACTATGGACAGATATGTTGTGCGACAGAAGTCCAGTGACTCTGAAGCTGGTCCTAGTGGCATTAAAAGAAGGGAAGTAACCCCAGAAAAGGACTTGACACCTCAAGTCTTAATGGAAGGGGATTCCCCTTCTAAACACTAAGACTCTCCTCCTCCCATCCCATCAATCATCACCAGATCTTCAATAAAGGTAAGTGTCATGTAACTGTGCATGCCTTTTTCAGTTTGTGTGTATTAAAATTAATATTTCATGTGGTAAAAAATTTTTTTTCATACTTTGGGGTGTCTTGCACGGATTAATTTGATTTCCATTATTTCTTACGGGGAAAATTCATTCGCATAACGATAATTCCACATAACAATGAGCTCTCAGGAACGGATTAATATCGTTATGCGGGGGTCCACTGTATTTGTTATCACTGTTACACACAAACATGTCTTGTCTCTCTCTTTATTTATCTGTCTGCCTATCTATCTCTATCTGCCTGTCTGTCTCTGCTTATCTGTCTTTCTGTCTGCCTGGAGTATACATATATCGCACTCCTTGAAGAATCGTGTTATGGCATCTGTTATCAGCTCAATGACATTTGATAAATGGGTGCTAGTGGAACCCTGGCTTTATTTATTTTCACTGATACACACGAACATGTTTCTGTCTATCTGTCTGTCTATCTTTGCCTGGAATTTTTGGGTTATCCTAGGTAATTTACACTATGTATAATAACTGTACTTATGTGTATATGTGAGACAGAGATATAGACAGAGATAAAGACAGATATAGACAGAGATATAGACAGATATATAGACAGGCAGAGATATAGACAAATATAGATATAGACAGAAACAGCCAGAGACAGCCAATGCAAGACAGCCAGCCAGCCAGCCTGTCGAATACATAAGAACATAAGAAAGAAGGAACACTGCAGCAGGCCTGCTGGCCCATGCAAGGCAGGTACATATCACCCTCCCCCCCAGCTTAGACCCATGACCCACTTAGTCAGGTCACATCCATTGAAGGAAGGAGCATGACATCTGACCTAGTAGCACAAGCAAGTCAGGTCCAACTCACACATACCCACACTCACTCGTGTATTTATCTAACCGGTTTTTACTTTCCTCTTAAAATAGGAGTGTTAATGCGACATGGCGTCAGTGAATTCCTGGTGTTTGCCACGCTATTTCCTCTAGCTGGCACTCAATTGAACTGGTGCTCCCACAAGGTACTAAGTGCTCCCAGATTTTTTTAATAGTGTGCACACTGAGTGCACAGACCCATTCTTTCATGTCTAGGCGACTCAAGCCTATTGTGCCATATTTGAAGGAATGAAAAATAAAACGTTGATCTCCAATTGGAGCACTAAGCATGCAAACGTAGATCTACGTTTGGACAGTTTTAGGGTTAAACTCATTAGTGGAGGTTCCACTGTATATATTTTTAGACATTTTCACCTACCTAAGGTAGGTGAAAATGTTCACCTGTCAATGTTTGTGCAGTTATTGTGTAGCATACAACGAGTGTATACATACACAATATGCCTTATAATAGTCTCACAAGCCATAAAAGTTACTTGAAAAACATTAAAAAATAAAAGAAAAAAGTAGAATAAAAGTAAATATAATATTTCCGAGTGACCAGCAGTTGGCAGTCTTACCATAAGTGGTTCACTTTGTCAACTTCACACCTCTATAACTCGGTAAGTATTGATTACAATTTTTTTTTTTGTCTTATAACAATCACAAAAAGATTCTCTAGCATTTCATAAGAAAAAATAATTTTTTTTTTTCAAATACTTTTCGACCCTGAGAACAAGTTTAGGATAGGGGCTCTCGACCCTTCAAAGGGTTAAAAAATTTACCATACTGCGGATTTTCGCAGAGCACTGAAGCTACAGTAACCTATTGAATTTTTACCTTTATTTTTTTGCCATTATATGGGCACAATGAAAAACTGAAGCAACTTTCTAATGGACACAGTTTGAAATGTTTCAAGATGACTTTTTTTTTGCAAAAATACATTGAAAATACCCCATTTTCAACTTTTTTTGAAAAAATGTAAAAATTTAAATTTAAAAGGAATAAAACATTCTTCCAAGTTCAAGCTATATATTTGTAAACAAGGTTATGTCACAAAATAGTAAACAAAACCTCACAGGGATATCTTTATTACATGAGTCAGAGAAGGATAAACTTTGACATATTTTTGGCCCATTGATATTTTTGCCCCAATTTGAAGCTCAATCAGCATGTCAATTTAACCCTTATACCTTTACCTTTGATATATACCTTTGAAGAATTTCGAGAGTATATCTACTCTCTGAGCCCGGCCATGGGCCAGGCTCGTCTGGTGCTTGCCTGGTCAACCAGGCTGTTGCTGCTGGAGGCCCACTACCCCACATATCCATCACAGCCTGGTTGATCTGGCACCTGGTGAAGATACTTGTCTAGTTTTCCCTTGAAGGCTTCAACACTTGTTCCAGCAGTGTTTCTGATATCCTCTGGTAAGATATTGAAAAGTCTGGGACCCCGGATGTTGATACAGTGTTCCCTTATTGTCCCCACCGCACCCCTGCTCCTCACTGGGTTTATTTTACACTTCCTCCCATATCTCTCACGCAAGTATGTTGTTATGGCAGTGTGCAGGTTTGGGACCAAACCCTCGAGTACCTTCCAGGTATATATTATAATGTACCTCTCTCTCTCCTCCGCTCCAATGAGTACATGTTCAAGACTTGCAGGCGTTGCCAGTAGTTTAGGTGCTTTACTGGCTCAATGTGAGCCATAAACGATCTCTGTATTTGTTCCAGCTCCGATACTTCTCCTACCCTGAACGGGGCCGTCAGCGCTGAGCAATATTCTAAGTGAGGGAGCACTAGCGATTTGAAGAGTGTCACCATCGGACCCTTTCAGGGTTCATGCCGTAGATCTATGGCTTTACGTTCGGGGTCCAAACCGTAGATCTACGCCATGAGCTCAGCTCACTCTGGTAAGCTGTGAGCAGTAAATATGGGCCTAGATATGAGAGAATACATCTATGTGGTATGTGTGCACCACATAAAACAAATCCTGCAGCACACAGTGCATAACGAGAGAAAAAAAACTGAGACTAATTTTCGATTAAAACAGTGACTTTGCAGTGTTTTTTCATATGTTTTTTATAGATGTATTTGCAATTTCTTGGTCTCATTTGATAGAATGGAAGATATACTACAGAAATAGAGATGATTTTGATTGTTTTAGTACTGGAAATGGCTTGAAACTGAGCTTAAAGTAGCAGAAATGTTAAATTTTTGCCGATGTTCAAGAGTAAACAAATGCCCTCACAAGTCTAATACATAACAGCTGGATGGTCTAATATACATTCACAAATGTGGTGATATTATTTACACAATTATTGCGTAACAGTATATCTTCTATTTTTTGGTTTGAATAAAAATTCATTATGTGAATAAAAAATCAAAATGGAATTCATTTGTAAAGCCTGAAAATGTAACTAATGAACAGAGGAAATGTTAGTTTAGTGCCAGGAATGCCTGCATTGTTTATTCTGGACCCTATTTTGAAATTGGAATATTTTGAACTTTGCATTAAATTGGCCAAATTACCAACTTCCAGTCACTTTATTTTGTTGTTGAAACAGTTGACTTGGAGATTTCTTGTGCTCAATCAAACAGAAGTAATACTAGTGAAATAGCTAAGAATTTGGTTGACTGGAATACTGTAACTGGCCTAAAATGGGAGTCAAAGTCGGTAAAATCACCGATGCATAAATATCGCCGACATATCAAAATTCATGAGAGCATAATTTCGTCAATTTTCCATCAAATTTCGTACTTTTTGTTTTATTACCTTCAGAAAAAGATTCTCTACCATTTCATAAGAAAAAATATCAAAATTATTTTTTGAAAATTCTTGGACCCTGGTGCACACTTTAACCCTTTCAGGGTCCGTCCCGTAGATCTACGGCTTTACGGTGAGTGTCCAAACCGTAGATCTACGCCATGAGCTCAGCTCACTCTGATAAACTGCGAGTGGTACATTTGGGCCTAGATATGAGAGAATACATCTATGTGGTATGTGTGCACCACATAAAACAGATCCTGCAGCACGCTGTGTATAATGAGAGAAAAAAAACGAAATCATGATTTTTTGATTAAAACAGCAACTTTGCAGTGTTTTTTCGTATGTTTTTTATAGTTGTATTTGCGATTTCTTGGTCTCATTTGATAGAATGGAAGACATATTACAGAAATAGAGATGATTTTGATTGGTTTTAGCACTGGAAATGGCTTGAAACTGAGCTCAAAGTAGCGGAAATGTTAAATTTTTGCCGATAATCAAGAGTAAACAAACTACCTCACACGTCTAATACACGTCAGCTGGTGGGTCTAATATACATTCACAAATATGGTGATGATATTTATACAATTATTACAGTATTGCATAACAGTAAATCTTCTATTTTTTGGTGTGAATAAAAATTCATTATGTGAATAAAAAATCAAAATGGAATTTATTTGTAAAGCCTCAAAACATAACTAATGAACAGAGGAAATGTTAGTTTAGTGCCAGGAATGCCTACATTGTTTATTCTGGACCCTATTTTGAAATTGGAATATTTTGAACTTTGTGTTAAATTGGCCAAATTAACAATTTCCGATCACTTTATTTTGTAGTTGAAACAGTTGACTTGGCGATTTCTTGTGCTCAATCGATAGAATAGAAGTAATACTAGTGAAATAGCTAAGAATTTGGTTGATTGGAATAATGTAATTGGCCTAAAATGGGAGTCTAAGTCAGCAAAATCGCCGATTCGTAAATATCGCTGACACATCAAAATTCGCGAGAGCATAATTTCGTCAATTTTCCATCAAATTTCGTACTTTTTGTTTTATTACCTTCACAAAAAGATTCTCTACGATTTCATAAGAAAAAATAACAAATTTTTTTTTTAAATTCTTGGACACTGGTGCATGACTCCAGATTTGGGCCTAGGACCCTGAAAGGGTTAAAATTTGGCCTCTGGACCCTGAAAGGGTTAAAATATAAATACATAATACACCTACCATCCGACTTACGACCGTGTTTTTTATGCCAAATTTCTGGGAAATAAACAACTATTTGTGTTGTACACAGTGTTTATCCTAAACCTTACAGTATAAAATACAGTACTAACAACATAAAAAGTAAAGTAAAATATGAAATACCAAAATAAAACAATAAAATAAAGTCATTACAAAAATGTTTTGTTGATATTCTGCAGTAAAGTTCGACTTATGACCATTTCGACTCATGACCGGTTTCTCGGAACCGAACTCGGTCGTAAGTCGGATGGTAGGTGTAGTTCCATTGGATTAGGCATAAGAAGTTGTGTAAGACAGTTTCATTTATTTTGGTAGAAAGAGTGAGAAATTATTTTGTTTCAAAATTACCAAAATTTCATAGGGTTATGGTACAGGGCCATGACGTAGTGTCCAACAAAGGGTTCTATATTAGTGACCATATCACTGACAGACATAAAACTTTACCAAACTGAGTGACTCTTGCATAAAATGGCATAGTATTTGCATACAGTCCATGCACATGCTCCTGTATACTTTAAATCATCTCTAGAATACTTATAATACCCAATACAATGTAAATAATTGTTATACTGTATTGTTTAGGGAACAATGATGACACTCACACACATATTGTTTTCTTAGTCTCCAAGACTCTTGCCTAAAACCAGCTAAAACTTCTATACTTACGTGAAACAGTGCTAAAAAAAAAAAAAAAGTGCCAGTTTACAGATGATTAAACATGCTAAATCCCAATCCTGAGCTTAAAAGTTTTACATCTAGAACTGTCACCGAAATGTTCTTTGCAGAGTTAACATAAATGGTAATGAACAATCATAAATCGTAATGAACAATGTTCAGTAATGAACTAAGACATACTATTTCTTTCTATTCTTACATTATCACTTTGTGTTTATACTATTAACCCTTCCAGGATCCGTGAGAAATTATTTTGTTTCAAAATTACCAAAATTTCATAGTGTTATGGTACAAGGTCATGACATGGTGTCCAACAAATGGTTCTATATCAGTGACCATTTCACTAACAGACATAAAACTTTACCAAACTAAGTGATTCTTGCACAAAATGGTGTAGTATTTGCATATAGCCCATGCACATCCTCCTGTATACTTTTCCCCTTTCAGGGTCGGCAGGCCCTCTCCTAAACTTGTTCTCAGGATCGGAAATTTATCAAAAAAAAAAAAAATTATTTTTTCTTATGAAATGATAGAGAATCTTTTCCCAATCATAATGACATCAAAAGTATGAAATTTGATGGAAAACTTACGGAATTATGCTCTCGCGAATTTAGCAGTCGACGATGTTTACACATTGGCGATTTCGCCCACTTTGAGCCTTATTTTCGGTCAATTCCAATGTACCAGTCGACAAAAATCATGCCTATTTTGCTAGAACTCCATTTTTTCTATCGAATGAGTACAAGAAACCACACATTTACCAATTTCTACTATCCAATAAAGTGGTCAGAAATTGGCAATTTTGCCAATATCACACAAATTTCAAAAGATGTCAATTTCCAAATACGGTCCAGAATAAACAAGACAGACATTCCTGGCACTAAAATAACATTTCCTCTGTTCATTACTCATATCCCCAGGCCTCTGTTACATTTATTTTGCTTTCCACTTTGAATTTTTATTCTCACAAAGAATAGATTTGTTATGCAGACTACTGCATTTGTGTAGAAATGGTGTAGAAATGGCATAAATAATATCAGGGCACTTGTGAAAGAATATTACACTCAAGAGTTGATGTGTATTGGACGCGTGGCATGATTTGTTTACCTTTGAACTTTGGCAAAAATCGAACATTTCTGCTACTTTGAGCTCAATTTCAAGGTACTTTTCATTATGAAACCAATCAAAATCATCTAAATTTCCATAATATGTTTTCTATTCCATAAAATGAGACCAAGAAAACTAGAATACAACCATAAATAGCATACAAAAATACACTGCAAAATCGGTTTTAAACCAAAAACATGGTCGGAGTTTTTTTTTTCTCATTATGCACTATGTGCTGCAGGATTTTTTTTATACTGCACACACTGACCACATAGACCTATTCTTTCATATGTAGGCCTACCAGCTTTCTCTCGCTAGATTTGAAGGTGATAGAATTTATGCGTACTAATACAGCACCAACCCTGGCATGCAAGCCGTACTAGTACCGCACCTACCCTGAAAGGGTTAAATCATCTTTAGAATACTTATAATACCCAATATTATGTAAATAGTTGTTATACTGTATTGTTTAGCCCTTTGACTGTCTGTCGTATATATACGTCTTACGTGCCACTGTTTCTGACATATTTATACGCATAAATTCTAGCGGCTTCAAATCGAGCGGGAGAAAGCTGGTAGGCCTAAATGGGAGAGAATGAGTCTGAGTCCCTGTGAAAAAAATCTGGGACTCAGTGGTGCATAGTGGGAATGCCATCTTGTTAGTCCATTTTTACCATGCCTCACTGTAAGAAGTACCTCACTCCTCGGCAGATTGGAGGTCTTTTGTTCCCAAGTGATAGCTCTAACAGCAATGAAAGTGTCAGTGAAAGTGAATTCCATGGTTTTCAAGCGGGTGTGACCAAAAAAAGTGCCCAAGATAACGTAATTAGTGATGAAAACCCAGATGATCCACGACCTTCCACCTCTGGTGCTGGGCCGGCTCGTTCATGTTCACCTGTACCAGGATGAAAGAGGAAACTATTTGCCTATGTACAAGACTCAGATACGAGCAGTGAAAGTGACAGTGATAGTGATCTCAAAGTTATTGAAAGCAGTTCTAGTTGTGACAGTGAAGGTGAATATTCCCCAGTGAAGCGGCATTATATATGACGTAGCATGCGGTCTGGTAGTGTTTCATATGCTGTTCCAAGGGGAAGGAGTAAATCTCGGAGCACATCCCGTGGCCCTACACCATGACCTGATAGTGAAGATGATGATATTGTTACGATGGGTATGAATGATGTGAGTGAGGCAGCAGGTGGTGGTGGTGATAGTGATGGTGGCATGAGTCACGTGGCGCCGATAGCGGGCCACGCTACTACCCACACTGCTGACTCTGCACAACCAGCTTCACCCAACCCCACACTCCTACAACCTGCACAACCACAACCTGCACAACCACGTTTCAATATCCAGAACCCACAAGCAGACAGCATCTGGGATTGGCAGAAAGGTGACGAGTTTGTTCCCAGTCCCCATGACTGATGAAACACAAAGTTGAATACGGCCATCGTGCACATTTGGGAACAATGCTACTGAACTGGAATGCTTTCAGTTATTCTTCAATGAACCCCTGATGGACATTATTGTTAGGGAAACCAACACATACTATGAGTACACCATGGCAAATACAATTCTCTCACCAAGATCACGGCTACACCAGTGGAAGGACACAACTGTGGCAGAGATGTACTTGTTATTTGCCACAATAATGCTTATGCCACATGTGTATATGCACACTGTCACCACATACTGGGCAACAGAATGCCAGATTTTAACCCCAGGTTTTAGTGACATCATAGGTGTGAATCGTTTCTTGATACTGTTACGTATGTTACACTTTTCAGACAAAACACAGCCTGACAGAAGCGACAGGTTATATAAGATCAGAAATGTGTTTATGTACCTGAAACAAAAGTGTTGCATGTATTTTTATCCCTTCAGGAAGCTTGTTATTGACGAGTTTTTTATTTTATTCAAAGGAAGACTCTCATTCAAGCAATACATACAAAGCAAGAGGAAATGCTTTGGTATAAAGTTATTTGTGCTGTGTGATTGCAAAAGAGGTCTCATTTTGGATATCATTGTGTACACTGGCAGTAATACATTGAGAGATACCAGGAAGTTATTGGGTATCTCTGGTGATGTGGTTCGAACAATGATGGAACCATATCTTGGTAAGGGGCATATATTATTTACTGATAACTGGTACACAAGCCCCATACTCAGTAATTTCTTGCGAGTGAACCTGACAGACGTGTGTGGCACAGTGTGTGGTAATCGTAAACATATGCCAAGGTTCAACGCTGGCACTCGAAGAGGTGAGGTGCAAGCCTTTGCTGCCAATGACATTATGGCATTTCGGTGGCATGACAAACATGTCACATTTTTGACATCAGTTCACCGAAACGAAATGGCACGTACTGGCAGGCACAATAGGAGACTAATGAACCCATTCTAAAATCTGTAGCTGTCATGGACTACAATCTCAATATGCACTTAGTGGACAAATGTGACATGCAGATTGGGTTTGCTGATTGTGTACGCAAGAGTTATAAGTGGTATATAAAGCTTTTTTTCCATCTTGATATTTCCATGCTAAATGCTTATAACATATACAAGTTGAGGACCAACAACAAACCAAAATATAGTGAATTTTGTTTGTCAGTCATCAGACAAATAATCACCAAGTACCAAGGAGCAACACCTGCAATAGACAAGCGCCCACGAAATTACCAACACACGTCATCTCGTTTCAGGCCTGGTGATCACTACCCCATACAACTGCCTCCTACTGCTTTCAAGAAAAATGGTCAGAAGAGGTGTTTTGTATGTGGACATACCACAAAATGCTCATAAACACGCAGAGACACTCGTTTTATATGTGAGGAGTGTCAAGTACCACTCTGCACATACCCATGTTTCAAAGGGTTCCACAAGCTGCAGCAGTTCTAGGAAAGTGTTCAGTGACTGTACATATGTATACATATTATGGAACAATAGTAGTAAACAATGTTTTGTATTGTTTGTGTAAAGAAGTTTTATACAACTAATAGCGATAATGTTTGTCAGTTATTGTGTTGTAAACAATGAGTGTATATTTGAACAATGCACCTTACTTTGGTCTCACAGGCCACATAAGTTACTTAGAAAAAAAAATATTGGAAAATACAAGAAACCTTCGAATTGGAGTAAATAAAACAATATCGAGTGGGCGGCATTCGCCGCTGTTGCCATACACTGCTCATTTTCTGCCAACTTTGCACCTCTATATCTCAGTAAGTACTGATGGCAAATTTTTTTTTTTTTTAGGCTTAAAACACTCAGTAAAATAATCCTAACATTTTGGTAAGAATTATTTTTTTTTTCTAATATTTTGCAACATAGAATGACAGTTTCTGAAAGGGGCCTGCGACAGTTAAAGGGTTAGGGAACAATGATGACACTCACACACTTAATGTTTTCTTAGTCTCCAAGACTCTTGCCTAAAACCAGCTAAAACTTCTATACTTACGTGGAACAGTGCTAAAAAAAAAAAAAAATGCCAGTATACAGGTGATTAAATATGCTAAATCCCAATCCTGAGCTTAAAAGGTTCTTACATCCAGAACTGTCACCAAAATATTCTTTGCAGAGTTAACATAAATGGTCAACTACTCGTAATGAACAATGTTCAGTAATGAACTAAGACATACTATTTCCTTCTATTCTTACATTATCACTTAGTTTTTATATTATTAACCCTTCCAGGGTCCATGCCGTAGATCTATGGCTTTACGTTGAGAGTCCAAATCGTAGATTTACGCCATGAACTCAGCTCCCTTTGGTAAGCTGTGAGCAGTAAATTTGTGCCTAGATATAAAAGAATACATGTATGTGGCATGTGTGCACCACATAAAACAAATCCTGCAGCACACAGTGCATAATGAGAGAAAAAAAAAAAGACTAATTTTTTATTAAAGCAGCGATTTTGCAGTGTTTTTTCGTATGTTTTCTATAGTTGTATTTGCGATTTCTTGGCCTCAGTTGATAGAATGGAGGATATATTACAGAAATAGAGATGATTTTGATTGGTTTTACTAATGAAAATGGCATGAAACTGAGCTCAAAGTAGCAGAAATATTAAATTTTTGCCGATGTTCAAGAGTAAACAAATGACCTCACATGTCTAATACACGCCAGCTGGTGGGTCTAATATACATTCACAAGTGTGGTGATATTATTTATACAATTACAGTGGTCCCTCATTTTTCGTAATTAATCCGTTCCTGGAGGAGCTACTATAAACGAAATTTATGACTTGCGAATCAATTTTCCCTATAAGAAATAATGTAAATACAATTAATCCGTTCCTGACACCCAGAAGTATTAAAACAAAAAAATTTTTTACATGAAATATACATGTAGTACATAAACAATACAATGGGAAATGATGAATGAAACATTAGCAGCATAACACTTACCTTTATTGGAGATTCTTCGTAGTGTATGGGAGACTGGAGGAGGAGAGAGAGTGGATCGTTTATAGTTTGGAAGGGGAATCCCCTTCCAGCAACACCTGAGGTACCATTTGCTTTTCTGGGGTTGCTTCTCTTCTCTGTTTCTTAATGCCACTAGGACCAGCTTGAGAGTCACTGGAGTCCTGTCTCACAAAATAACTGTGGAGAGAGCTCTGTTTCTGGCATCTCTTTAACACTTCCCTAAAATGGCCCAAGACTGTCACTGTACATGTTGCTAACATGGCTTGCAACAACCTTGTTAGGGTGATGTTTCTCCATAAAGCTTTCCATCTTACCCCACATAGCAAAAATCTCTTTAATTTCTGAAGAAGGCACCTTCTTCCATCTCTCTTCCTCCTCCTCTGCAGCAATATTCTGAGCTGCGATCTGTTGCTCTTCCTGCTGAAGCTCTTGCAGCTCCTCAGTGGTGAGCTCTTCGTTGTGGTCTTCCACCAATTCTTCCACATCCTCCAAACTCACATCCAACCCCATGGAACTCCCCAGTGCCACAATTGATTTTACAACAGACATAGGCTCATCAGGGTCAGTCCCAAACCCTTCAAAATCCCTCTTGTCGACACAATCTGGCCACAATTTTCTCCAGGCAGAGTTCAAAGTCCTGGTAGTCACTTCCTCCCTAGCCGTACCTACAAGGTTTATGCAGTGGAGGATGCTGAAGTGTTCTCTCCAAAATTCCCTTAGGGTCAAGTGAGTGTCTGTGGTCACAGTCAAGCACCTGTGAAACATTGCTTTTGTGTAGAGTTTTTTAAAGTTTGCAATGACCTGCTGGTCCATGGGCTGGAGGAGAGGAGTGGTATTAGGGGGCAAGAACTTTACTGTGATGAACCCAAACTCCTTGAAAATTAGTTCATCCAAGTTTGGAGGATGAGCAGGTGCATTGTCCATTACTAGGAGGAACTTGAGATCCAATTTCTTTTCCAGAAGGTAATTCTTCACACTAGGGCCAAACACTTCATTGAACCACTCGACGAAAATTTCCCTCGTGACCCATGCCTTACTATTAGATTTCCAAAACACACACAATTTACTCTTCATAACATTGTTTTTCCTGAACACTCTGGGATTTTCAGAATGGTACACTAGTAATGGCTTCACTTTGAAATCCCCACTAGCATTAGTACAGAACATTAGCGTCAGCCTGTCTTTCATAGACGTGTGTCCTGGCATTGCCTTTTCCTCTTGTGTAATGAAGGTCCTCTTTGGCATTTTCTTCCAAAAGATGCCTGTTTCGTCACAATTGAACACTTGTTCAGGTTTCAGTCCTTCAGCCTCTATGTACTCCTTGAATTCATGTACATATTTTTCGGCCGCCTTGTGGTCCGAACTGGCAGCCTCACCATGCCTTACCACACTGTGAATGCCAGTACGGTTCTTAAATCTCTCAAACCAACCTTTGCTGGCCTTAAATTCACTCACATCACCACTAGTTTCAGGCAATTTCTTTACCAAATCATCATGCAACTGCCTAACTTTTCACAAATAATCAAGGTCATAAGAGTATCTCCTGCTAATTGTTTCTCATTTATCCACACCAATAATAACTTCTCAACCTCTTTGAGTACTGGTGATCTCATTTTTGTCAGCATAGTTACCCCCTTTGCAACAACAGCATCCTTGATTTCCTTTTTCTTGGCCACTATGGAACATAAGGTTGTGTAGGGTTTCTTATACATCCTGGCCAGTTCGGCCACACTTGTACCACTTTCATATTGTTCAATGATGGTTTTCTTAAATTCAATCGTATTTCTCACCTTCTTTACCACAGGCTGGGCACTAGGAGTTTTCTTTGGAGCCATGGTAGCTTATTTAGTACTTGCAAGCACTAAAATAAATTAAATATTATGAAATATTTCGCTGGAGCACGTGAGGGGACCTTCGCTCACTCGTAAACAATGCCAGACTGGCTGCCGCCACGGCTCACGCCATGGGTACGTGTCCCAGACAAACTACGACTCGCGAGTCAACCTATGAAAAGCGAGCCCATGTTTATACGAAAATATCCCTATGATTGCCAAAATTTACGATTGCCAAGAACTACGAAAAGCGAGGGACCACTGTATTACAATATTGCATAAGAGTAAATCTATTTTTTGGTTTGAATAAAAATTCATTATGTGAATAAAAAATTAAAATGGAATTCATTTGTAAAGCCTGAAAACATAATTAATGTACAGAGGAAATGTTAGTTTAATGCCAGGAATGCCTGCATTGTTTATTCTGGATCCTATTTTGAAATTAGAATATTTTGAACTTCGCATTAAATTGACCATATTACCAATTTCCGATCACTCTATTTTGTAGTTGAAACAGTTGACATGGCGATTTCTTGTGCTCAGTCAATAGAATAGAAGTAATACTAGTGAAGTAGCAAAGAATTTGGGTGACTGGAATAATGTAATTGGCCTAAAATGGGAGTCAAAGTTGGCAAAATCGCCGATGCATAAATATTGCTGACACATCAAAATTCACGAGAGCATAATTTCATCAATTTTCCATCAAATTTCATACTTTTTGTGTTATTACCTTCAGAAAAAGATTCTCCACCATTTTATAAGACAAAATTAAATTATTTTTTGAAAATTCTTGGACCCTGGTGCACACTTTGAAATTTGGTCTCTGGGCCCTGAAAGGGTTAAGTTTATTTAGGTACAGGCACACACAAATACAGTTACACAAATTATAATACATAGGATAAACCCCAACCCCCCCTAAACAAAAATGTCAGACAAGTCCCTTATTTCCACTGGGATCTTTGATTTTCATTGTTTCTTTGTGTACTGAATGGTTCTACAGTGTTTTTGTGCTTGACAGTATTTTTGTGTCTTTCAATGTGACTCAATTTAGCTGAAATTGAACACCTGCAGTACACAATAATACATATAATAATAATACTATAACAATAATTACAATAATAGTATACTATAAAATGTGAGTTTGAGAATGCCAACACAAGATGGCAGACTGAGTACCAAAACAACACTGAGCAGTGCACGTGTGCTGATGGAGTTTACCTCGCAGTGGAAGGAATTCTTCTATTTTCTTTACATTTCGTGCAGTTATTTTGCCAAATTTCTTTTTCTAACCATGGGTCCTATAAAAGCAAGTCCGAAGGACAGTGCTGAGAAGAAAAAGAGGATGACTTCCAGGGAATTAAAGCAGGAAATCATAGATAAACACACACTAGGTGCAAGGGTTAACCCTTTCATAGTCGAAAGGCCCTCTCCCAAACTTGTTCTCAGGGTCGAAAAATATTCGAACAAAAAAAAAATTATTTTTTCTTATGAAATGATAATTTTTTGTGTGTGCGAGTATTATAGGCCAAAAAAATTGTTTTCCGATCAATACTTACCGAGATATGGAGGCGTAAAGCTGACAGAAATTGAATCGCTTACGACAACATCGCCGACTGCCGGTCACCCGGTAATAGTTTATTTTGTTTTTTCTACTTTTTTCTTTTATTTTTTAATAATTTATTTTTTCAAGTAACTTTTATGGCCTCTGAGACCAATACACCTACCATCCGACTTACGGCCTGCTTGACTTACGACGACTCGACTCACGACTGTGTTTTTTTATGCAAAATTTCTGGGAAATAAACAAGTGTTTGTGTTGTACACAGTGTTTATCCTAAACCTTACAGTATAAAATACAGTACTAACAGCATAAAAAGTAAAAACATGAAATACAAAAATAAAACAATAAAATAAAGTCATTACAAAAATGTTATATTGATATTCAGTAGTAAAGTTCGACTTACAACCATTTCGAATTACGACCGGTTTCTCGGAACCGAACTCGGTCGTAAGTTGGATGGTAGGTGTATGTACGAATGGTACATAATACCGACAAGATGAGATTAAGACACATGTGCAACATCTGGGTATCTTTATTGTAGACGTTTCGCCATCCAGTGGCTTTATCAATACAAATTCTAGGACATAACTTGAAGACAGTAGAACTATGTACAGAAAATGAGGTAATCAGTCCCTCAACCTAGGAGTAGGTGCGAAGAGCACCATAGTCGTGGAGATTCTGAAGCAGAAGAAAGGAGCCTGGCGCTTATATAGTAACGTCAGGTGTAGCAGACGAGGGCATATTCACTGGTAGGTGGGATTCCCCAGTTGAAGTAGGTCCTTCCCAAAGAGATGGGTTAGTAGTAGTTGTCGTAGTCGTGAAGGTTATGTACATGTCCTCAGAACTAAGATTCCATGATGTTGCAGTGTCTGACAAGTTGTGTACGAATGGTACATAATGCCGACAAGATGAGATTAAGACACATGTGCAACATCTGGGTATCATTATTGTAGACGTTTCGCCATCCAGTGGCTTTATCAATACAAATTCTAGGACATAACTTGAAGACAGTAGAACTATGTACAGAAGATGAGGTAATCAGTCCCTCAACCTAGGAGTAGGTGCAAAGAGCACCATAGTCGTGGAGATTCTGAAGCAGAAGAAAGGATCCTGGCGCTTATATAGTAACGTCAGGTGTAGCAGACAAGGGCATATTCACTGGTAGGCGGGATTCCCCAGTGGAAGTAGGTCCTTCCCAAAGAGATGGGTTAGTTGTAGTAGTAGTTGTCGTAGCCGTGAAGGTTATGTACATGTCCTCAGAATTAAGATTCCATGATGTTGCAGTGTCTGACAAGTTGTGTACGAATGGTATATAATACCGACAAGATGAGATTAAGACACATGTGCAACATCTGGGTATCTTTATTGTAGACGTTTCGCCATCCAGTGGCTTTATCAATACAAATTCTAGGACATAACTTCCACTGGGGAATCCCACCTACCAGTGAATATGCCCTTGTCTGCCACACCTGACGTTACTATATAAGCGCCAGGATCCTTTCTTCTGCTTCAGAATCTCCACGACTATGGTGCTCTTCGCACCTACTCCTAGGTTGAGGGACTGATTACCTCATCTTCTGTACATAGTTCTACTGTCTTCAAGTTATGTCCTAGAATTTGTATTGATAAAGCCACTGGATGGCGAAACGTCTACAATAAAGATACCCAGATGTTGCAAATGCGTCTTAATCTCATCCTCATGGTAGGTGTATAAAGACTATTTGGTATATATTCACTCATTGTATACTACACAATAACAGCACAAACTCCACTGTCATTATATTGTTTATAAAACATGTTTACACAAATCAACAATAAAAAATGTTGTTTAATATTATTTTTCTATCATATATATATACAGTGGACCCTCGGCCAACGGAGGCATCGTCTAACGTTAAATCTGACTAGCGATACATTTTAATGCAAAAATTTTGCCTCGACTAGCGCTAAAAAACCCGACCAACGCTATTCGTTCCGTTCGAGACGCGTCCACTTGTGGCCTGAGCGCGCCTCACTTGTCCCATGGGTGCCAGTGTTTACAAGCTAGCCAGCCACCGCGGTCCCATCCAAACACACAATCAGAACATTTCATATTATCACAGCGTTTGTAGTGATTGCACCTGCAAAATAAGTCACCATGGGCCCCAAGAAAGCTTCTAGTGCCAACCCTACAGCAAAAAGGGTGAGAATTACTATGGAGATGAAGAAAGAGATCATTGCTAAGTATGAAAGTGGAGTGCGTGTCTCCGAGCAGGCCAGGTTGTATACAAAACCCCAATCAACCATCGCTACTATTGTGGGCAAGAAAATGGCAATCAAGGAAGCTGTTCTTGCCAAAGGTGCAACTATGTTTTCGAAACTGAGATCGCAAGTGATAGAAGATGTTGAGAGACTGTTATTGGTGTGGATAAACGAAAAACAGATAGCAGGAGATAGCATCTCTCAAGCGATCATAAGCGAAAAGGCTAGGAAGTTGCATGACGATTTAATAAAAAAAATGCCAGCAACTAGTGGTGATGAGTGAATTTAAGGCCAGCAAAGGTTGGTTTGAGAGATTTATGAATCGTAGTGGCATACATAGTGTGATAAAGCATGGTGAGGCTGCCAGTTCGGACCACAAAGTGGCTGAAAAATATGTGCAGGAATTCAAGGAGTACATAGACAGTGAAGGACTGAAACCTGAACAAGTGTTTAATTGTGACAAAACAGGGCTGTTTTGGAAGAAAATGCCAAGCAGGACCTACATTACTCAGGAGGAAAAGGCACTCCCAGGACATAAGCCTATGAAAGACAGGCTTAGTCTGTTGATGTGTGCCAATACTAGTGGTGATTGCAAAGTGAAGCCTTTATTGGTGTATCACTCAGAAGCTCCCAGAGTGTTCAGGAAAAACAATGTCCTCAAGGATAAATTGTGTGTGCTGTGGAGGGCAAACAGTAAGGCATGGGTCACTAGGGACTTTTTCTATGACTGGTTACACCAAGCATTTGCCCCCACTGTGAAAAATTACCTCCTGGAAAATAAATTGGACCTTAAGTGCCTCCTGGTATTAGACAATGCTCCAGGTCATCCTTCAGACTTGGCAGAGCGACTTTCTGCAGACACGAGCTTCATTAAGATGAAGTTTTTGCCTCCTAATACCACTCCTCTCCTGCAGCCCATGGACCAGCAGGTCATTGCAAACTTCAAAAAACTGTACACAAAAGCTATGTTTGAAAGGTGCTTTGTAGTGACCTCAGAAACTCAACTGACTCTAAGAGAGTTTTGGAGAGAGATCACTTTAATATCCTCAATTGTGTAAACATTATAAGTAAGGCTTGGGAGGAAGTGACTAAGAGGACCTTGAACTCTGCTTGGAAGAAACTGTGGCCAGAATGTGTAGACAAAACGGATTTTGAAGGGTTTGAGGCTAACCCTGGGAATCCTATGCCAGTTGAGGAATCCATTGTGGCATTGGGAAAGTCCTTGGGGTTGGAGGTTAGTGGGGAGGATGTGGAAGAGTTGGTGGAGGAGGACAATGAAGAACTAACCACTGATGAGCTGCTAGATCATCTTCAACAGCAAGAGGCCAGACCTGAGGAAACTGCTTCGGAGGAGGGGAGAGAGAAATTGAAGAAGTTGCCTACTTCAAAGATTAAGGAAATGTGTGCAATGTGGCTTAAAGTGCAAACCTTTCTTGATGAAAATCAGCCTGACAGAGCTACTGCAAGCCGTGTTGGCAACCTGTACACTGACAATGTTGTGAAACATTTTAGGAATGTCATAAAGGAACGGGAGGTACAGGCCTCTATGGACAGATATGTTGTGCCACAGAGGTCCAGTGACTCTCAAGCTGGCCCTAGTGGCATTAAAAGAAGAAGGAAATAACCCCGGAAAAGGACTTGCCACCTCAAGTCCTAATGGAAGGGGATTCCCCTTCCAAACACTAACACCATCAACACTCTCCCCTCCTCCCATCCTATCAATCACCACCAGATCTTCAATAAAGTTAAGTGTCATGTAACTGTGCATGTCTTCTTCAGTTTGTGTGTATTAAAATTAATATTTCATGTGGTAAAATGTTTTTTTTCAATACTTAGGGGTGTCAGGAACGGATTAATTTGATTTCCATTATTTCTTATGGGGAAAATTAACTCGACTAACAATAATTTCGATTAACGATGAGCTCTCAGGAACGGATTAATATCGTTGGTCGAGGGTCCACTGTATATACAGTGGACCCCCACCTTACGATGGCATCGCGTTACGTTAAATCCGCCATACAATACATTTTAACGCAAAAATTTTGCCTTGCCTCACGCTAAAAAACTCGCCTTACATGATTCGTCCAGGACGCGTCCCACTTGTGGCCTCAGCGCCAGTGTTTACAAGCCAGCCAGTGCAGTCGCATCTACGCATACATTCGGTACATTTCACATTATCCCAGTGTTTTTAGTGCTTGTAACTGCAAAATAAGTCACCATGGACCCCAAAAAAGCTTCTAGTGCCATCCCTGTGGTAAAAAGAGTGAGAATTAGTATGGAATTGAAGAGAGATTAAGGAAATGTGTGCAAAGTGGCTTGAAGTGCAAACCTTTATGAATGAAAATCACCCTCACACAGCTATTGCAAGCCGTGCTGGTGACTATTACAATGACAATGTTGTGAACCACTTCAGACAAATCATAAAGGAACGAGAGGTACAGAGCTCTATGGACAGATATGTTGTGCGACAGAGGTCCAGTGACTCTCAAGCTGGTCCTAGTGGCATCAAAAGAAGGGAAGTAACCCTGGAAAAGGACTGATACCTCAAGTCCTAATGGAAGGGGATTCCCCTTCTAAACAATAATAACTTCCACACACTCCCCTCCTCCCATCCCATCACCAGGTCTTCAATAAAGGTAAATGTCATGTATTCTATTCTTAGCAGAGTAGTAACTGTGCATGTCTTCTTCAGTTTGTGTGTATTAAAATTAATATTTCATGTGGTAAAATTTTTTTTTTTTCATACTTTTGGGTGTCTTGCACAGATTAATTGATTTCCATTATTTCTTATGGGGAAAATTAATTCGCTTTACGATAATTTCAGCATACGATGAGCTCTCAGGAATGGATTAACCCTTTCAGGGTCCATCCCGTAGATTTACGGCTTTACGTTCAGGGTCCAAACCGTAGATCTATGCCAAAATTCTAGCGCCGTCAAATTTAGCACAAGAAGGCTGGTAGGCCTGCATCTAAGAGAATGGGTCTGGGTGGTCAGTGTGCACACCATAGAAAAAATCTGGACGCCCGTATGGCATTGTGGGAACGCCGGCAAAGTAGCTTTGTTCATCGTCCCTGGCGGCAAGGAAGTTCTCACTCCCCACTCACTCTCTGGGTGAATTCTGACTCTCCTCTTCACAACTTACAGTTCTAAGACTGATGGAAGTGGAGCTGAAGATGAATTCTATGGTTTTGAACCATATGGTACCATTGTGCCATATGGTACAATGGTACCAAATGGTACAATGGTGTCATGTCATACAATGGTATCATATGGTACAATGGTACCATATAGTACATTGTACCATATGGTACATTATACCATATGGTACAGGGTACAGGGACCCTAATGGAAATAATCCTGTCTGACTTTTTTGGGTTATCCTAGGTTCTCCAAACATATGCTGCTAAGTATGATATTCTATGTAACTTTATTTGTGTATAACTAAATAAACTTACTTATGATGCCACATGCACTTGAGTAAGTTTATTCAGGTATACAGAAATACACTTACATAGATTATCATACATAGCAGCATACATATAAAATCCTAGGATAACCCAAAAAAGTCAGGGTTACTTATTTCCATAGTTATCGTTATATCTGTACCATATGGTGTCCTGTACTGTATGGTACCCTGTACCATATGGTACCCTGCACCATATGGTACCCTGTGCCATATGGTACCCTGCACCATATGGTACCCTGTACCATATGGTACCCTGTGCCATATGGTACCCTGTGCCCTATGGTACCCTGTGCCATATGGTACCCTGTACCACATGGTACCCTGTACCATATGGTACCCTGCACCATATGGTACCCTGCACCATATGGTACCCTGCACCATATGTTATCCTGTACTGCATGGTACCCTATACCATATAGTACTATGTACCATATGGTACCCTGTAGCATATGATACCGTGTTCCATATGGTCAATAGGTGTTGGTGGCATGAGACACCAGCCAATACTGAGTGAGTGATGCAAGTTAGCTACTGACTCAGCAGTTTCCTAGACAAAGTGCTTTGTCATCCACCTCAAGGAACACGTCAAGATCCTGTACACTTGTAAATATATAATAGAACATTACTAATATACAACATTTTTGCATATTTTTGTTGTAAACAACTATTGTAAACAAAATAATAATGAAAATATTAGTGTGTTTATTGTGTTGAATACAACAGTACCATATGGTACAATGAACCATATGGTATTATTGTACTGTATGGTACAATGAACCAAATGGTATTATTGTACTGTATGGTACAATGAACCATATGGTATTATTGTACTGTATGGTACAATGAACCATATGGTATTATTGTACTGTATGGTACAATGAACCATATGGTATTATTGTACTGTATGGTACAATGTACCATATGGTACCATTGCATCATATGGTACCATATGGTACCATTACACCATATGGTACCATAAGGTACCATTGCACTATATGGTACCATTGCATCATATGGTACCATTGTACCAAATGGTGACATTGTACCATATGGTACCATTGTACTAAATGGTGCCATTGTACCATATGGTACCATTGTATTATATGGTACCATTGTATCATATGGTGCCATTGTACCATATGGTACAATTGCATCCTATGGCACCATTGTACCATATGGTACTATATGGTACCATTGTATCATGTGCCATTGTGCCATATTGTACCATATGGTACCATTGTATCATATGGTGCCATTGTACCATATGATACCATTGCACACTATGTCACCATTGTACCATATGGTACTATATGGTACCATTGTATTCAACACAATAACCGCACTAATATTTTCATCATTTTGTTTACAATAAACTTGTAAACAAGTTTTGTACGAAATATAATGATAAACAAATTAGTGCAGTTACTGCATGGAATACAATGAGTGTACACTTATACAATATACATTATACTGGTCTCAGGCCACTAATGTTATTAGAAAAAGAAAAAAATTAGAAAAGAAAAGAAAAAAGCATAAAAAACGTAAAATAAAAAAATGGGATTTTGCGGAAGTCACTGATGTTGCCGCCACCCGGTCATTTTGGGTCAACTTCTCACCGCTGTATCTCAGTAAGTACTGATGAGAATTTTTTTTTTGTCTTATTACCTTCACAAAAATATACTCTTTAATTCTGTAAGAAAAAATAATTTTTTTTTTTTCAAAATTTCTTGGACACTGGCGCACCATTTCAGATTTTGGCCTTGGACCCTGAAGGGGTTAATATCGTAAGGCGGGGGTCCACTGTATACACATAGTCACTGGACAGGTTCCTATAACTGCAAGAGGTTCTGAAAGCTTGTAGCTGTGTGGGAGTGGACTTGTAAATATGCTGAGTCACCGGTGTGCCTTGTGTCATAATGATCCATCATACCACCACTCGCTAACCTCACTGCCTTCCACAACACATCCCTTCCTCCCCACAAACCTACTTACCTTCCCTCCTTCCTCTCATCTCTTCCTACTTACCTTCCCTTCTTCCTGCCTACCTTCCCTCTTTCCTACCTACCTTCCCTCCTTCCTTCCTTCCTTCCTCTCACCTCTTCCTTCCTATCTACCTTCCCTCCTTCCTTCCTCTCTAAATTCCCTCCTTCCTTCTTCCTTCCTCTCATCTCTTCCTACCTACCTTCCCTTCTTCCCGCCTACCTTCCCTCCTTCCTTCCTTACTTCGTCCTTCCTTTCTTTCTTCCTTCAAGTAACTCTTATGGCCTGTGAGACCAATATAAGGTATACTGAATGTATATTCACTCGTTGTATGCTACACAATAACCACACAGTCATTATATGGTTTACAAAATATGTTTATGCAAACCAACAATAAAAAATGTTGTTTATTACTATTTTTCTATTACATATATAAACACAAAGTCACTGGACACTTCCCAGAACTGCTACAGCTTCTGTAAAGCTCGTAGTTGTGAGGGGGTGGACTTGTAAATATGCTGAGTAACCGGCGTAATTCGTGTCACAATGACAAATCACACCATCACTCACCACCCTCACTGCCTGTCAACACCCATCCCTTCCTCCCCACCCCACTAACCCACTGTCTGAACTTTTTGGGCTATTGGGCATTGCTTTTGGTCACAAACTCCTCAAAACCATGAAATTCATCTTCACTGACACTTCCATCTGTGTTTGAACTATCACTTGGGAACAAAAGAGCCCCAGTTAGCTGAGGAGTGAAGAGTTTTTTAGTGCCAGACATGGTGAACAAGGTGTAATAAAATGGCTTTCCCACAATGCACCACTGGGTCCCTAATATTTTTGTACTGCGCACACTGACCACTAAGACCCATTCTCTCACATCTAGGCCTACCAACCTTTTCCTGCTTGATTTGAGGACACTAGAATTTATGCGTACTAGTACGTCAATAACCCTAGCGTGTAAGACGTACTAGTACGTCAAAAACTCTGAAAGGGTTAAGGACTTGGCCAGAGTGTGCCAGCATAGTAAATTTATGATATGTGCAGAACTAGAGTAGTAGCAGTCTATAAAGGCTATACACCAGCAAAGGGAGTTACAGTAATTTCTAAGCACCAGACCTCTGTCAATGAAAGATGGAAAAGCAGCATTTTTTCTCCAAGGTACGTACACCAGTTAATATCTTCATTATGTTTTCCTTATGAAAGTAGTGATCTAATGGAGTTAGCCCTACAAACTCCGTTTTCTCTCATAATAACACCTCTGAAGGGGAGACGTTTTCATAGCGGGAGCAACTACTTTCCTCCGCTGCCATCCACTACCCACATATGTAATGACATATTTTATTCATTCTAGAGTGTATATCAGGTTTCTATGTTATTTATATTGTTTATTATATCATATTATATGAAGTCTGATAGATAAATAAGCAGTAGAGTTGATATTAGCATTATTTTGTCATGCCTCCTGAGAGCAGGAATTCTGCTGGAACGAATTAATGGCATTTCAATTAATTTAAATGAGGAAAATTGACTCAGCATACAAACAAATCAGGATACGAACAAGGACACAGAATGGATTAAGTTCCTAAGCCGAGGGTCCACTGTACATTTGCACTGCAACACAACTAAAACAAATGTATGGTGTGCAAATGGGGGCTTTTGTGTACAGCCTCTCCTCACTTAGCGACGGAGTTCTGTTCCTAAGACCACGTTGGTAAATGAATTTGTCACTAAGTGAGGAGCATACTATAATGGTAATGAGATTGTGTCAACCATCTATGATACTGTTTTAAAGTCACCATTGCACCATTTATAACATTTCTGGCATATTTTTAAATGTTTATACAGTAGTGTACTGTATATTGTAATAAACAGAATTGAGGAAATCAGCTCTAATATACATTATTTAGGTATGCATACTAGTCAGAGAGCCGGTCGTAAGTCCGACTCATCGGTAAACGAATATGTCGCTAAATGCAGAGAGGTTGTATAGTACCTGAACCTATCGTTATTTGAACCCCTTTTAACACGCCACAATTTTACTTTGCCCTTTTTATATCTGATAATGTTCCCTTAACACTATGGAGGTGGGTGCTGTAGGGCTAAGGCTTTGAATTCTGAGTTCGTGCTGTAGTTCTACATTATGAGCTCAGCTCACTCAGATAAGCCTAGTTTTTCATCCTTCTTAGATATAGTGGATACAACAATTAACCCTTTGACTGTCTCAACTCCCAATCCTGAGGTGTCTCCTGGTGTCACAAAATTTAAAAAAAATAGTTTTTTCTTACGAAATGATAGAGAATCTTTTCCCGATTGTAATGACAAAAAAAAAAAACGAAATTTGATGGAAAACTGATGGAATTACACTCTCGCAAAGTTAGCGACCTCGGCGATATTTACAAATCGGCAATTTCGCCAACTTTGAGCCCTATTTTCGGCTAATTCCATTGTTCAAGTTGACCAAATTCATAGCTATTTCTTTAGAACTCCATTTTTTCTATCGACTGTGTACAATAAACTGCCCATTTACTTATTTTAACTACCCAATAATGTGGTCAGAAATTTGCAATTTGGCAATTGCACGAAAATTAAAAAATATGACAATTTCAAAATAAGGTCCAGAATGAACAATGCAGACATTCCTGGCTCTAAAATAACATTTTCTTTGTTCTTCCGTCATGTCCCCAGGCCCCTCTGATATTACTCTTACTTTCTATTTTGAATTTTTATTCAAACAAATAATAGAAGATTTACTGTTATGCAGACTACTGCAATGCTGTAATAATTGTACAAATAATATCAACCCATTCATGACTGCATATCAGAATGGCTAGTTGGACATTTATTGGACAATGACATCATTTGTTTGCTTTTGAACGTCGGCAAAAATCAAACATTTCCCCTACTTTGAGCTCCATTTCCAGGTTCTTTTTATAGTAAACCAATCAAAATCACCTATATTTCTATAACACGTTTTCCATTCTATCAAATGAAATCAAGAAAATGAGAATACAACCATAAATACAATACGAAAATACACCACAAAGTCGGCATTTTAATTAAAAAAAAAACGGTCGGAGTTTTTTTTTCTCTCATTATGCACTGCATGCTCCAGGATTTTTTTTATATGGTGCACACTGACCACACAGACCCATTTTCTCACATGTGGGCATACCAGCTTTCTCCTGCTTGATCTGAAGCTGCTAGATTTTATGAGTATATATACGTCAAACACGGTACCTAGTAAGACGTATATATATGACTAAAACAGTCAAAGGGTTAAATTTCAACTGGACTGTCCATGAACAAGCTTTGGAATTTTCTCATATCACTGCTTTTTAATCTGTAAACGGTCCAAACGTATATATACGTTCTTACTACTAGTGTCCCAAATGTAAATAAACGTTTTATTTTTTCCACCTTCAAATATGGCATGAGTGGCATGAGATGCCTTGTTGGCATAGAATGGGGACCACTTAGAACCTTGTGGGAGCACCAGTTCAAATGAGCGCCAGCTAGAGCAAACAGTGCGGCAAACACCTGGGACTCACTGATTTCATGTATTTACTCTCCCATTTTAAGAGGAAAGTGATGCTGACCTTGAGTTCAGTAACTCTGAGGTGGATGTGGCCATAAGTGGTCGAGGAAATATAAAAAAAAACCTCGATAATAACCCATGCGCAACATTTGTGCAACACCCTTCAGAATGTCTTATAACCTATGCCCTAAGTAAAGAGAAACAATTCTGGAACGTAATACTTGTTCAGCAGGTTGGCTAACTGGCTGATTAGCTGGCTAGCCACCTGACTGGCCAGCTGCATGGCTGGCTGACTGCTGGCAGCCTGGCTCCGTTTGTTTGTCTGTGTCGACATCTATCTCTGTCTGTGTCTCTGTCTTTATCTCTGACTCTGTCTCTCTGCCTTTATCTCTGACTCTGTCTCTGTCTTTATCTCTGACTCTGTCTTTGTCTCTATCTGTCTTTGTCTCTATCTGTCTCTGTCTCTATCTCTTTCGATCTCTCTGTCTATCTCTGTCTCACAGGTACACATAAATACAAGTACACATAGTGTATATTACCTAGGATAACCCAAAAAATCCAGACAAAGTGCCATACTCTTAGTTATTTATTTATTTTATTTATTAATTTGAACATGATACAGAGAAGTACAAGGAATACAATTTTTTAAAGTGCAGCATGCCAAAGCCCCTTGTATGCAGAGCATTATGGGCAGGCTTAAAATTAACTTAAGATTAACTAAGCAATGATATATTCAGTGGTACAAAAATTATTGTAAAACAGATAACAATTTAGTACAAATGAGTATTACAAAGACAAGTCATATGGTCATTTACTGTGTTGCTGTGTAATCAGTAGAATGGAGTATTCTGTTAGGTAATGAAGTTAAATAGTAACAAAGTTTGACTGAGTCACAGGTTGACATTTATGAGATACAATAATGAGATACATATATGAGATACAATTTATGAGATACAATTATTCAGTATTTATTTAGTTGTGGGTGAGTAGGTAATTTTTGAGAAGAGACTTGAATTTATAAACAGACAGTGTTTCTTTTATATTCACAGGTAATGAATTCCAGATTTTAGGGCCTTTTATGTGCGTTGAGTTTTTGCATAGCGTGAGATGGACACGTGGAACATCAAAGAGTGATCTGTGCCTTGTGTTATGGTCATGTGTTCTGTTGAGGTTGGTAAGGAGATGTTTGAGGGAAGGGTTTATGTCAGAGTTAAGTGTTCTATGTATGTAGTAGGTGCAGTAATAAGTATGGATGTTTTGTACTGTGAGTAGGTTTAGAGTTTTGAATATTGGTGGAGTGTGCTGTCTGAAGTGGGAATTTGTTATCATTCTGACTGCAGCGTTTTGTTGGGTGATTAGTGGTCTGAGGTGGTTTATTGTTGTTGAGCCCCATGCACATATTCCATAGGTGAGATAGGGGTAAATAAGTGAGTGATATAGGGGCAGGAGGGCTGACTGTGGAACATAGTACCGTATCTTCGATAGTATGCCTATGGTCTTGGAAATTTTTTTGGAAATTTGTCGTATATGTGTTTGAAATTTGAGTCTATTATCAAGGTGGATTCCTAAGAATTTTCCCTCTGTGAGTTTTGTGATAGGTCATCCATTTATCATTATGTTAAGAGACACATCTACAGCTCTGTTACCAAACTGAATGTAGTAGGTTTTGTCAATGTTCAGAGTAAGTTTGTTGGTCCTCGTCCAGGTTGATATTTTCTGTAATTCGGTATTTACAGTATTGGCTAGCATGACTGGGCTCGGGTGAGAGTAGACGTATGTAGTGTCATCTGCAAATAGTGTGGGTTTGAGTAGTTGTGATGCATTTGGTAGGTCATTTATGTATATGAGAAAAAGAAGAGGGCCTAGGACACTTCCCTGTGGGACACCAACTGTAATTGGCTGTGCGGAAGAGTTTGCCCCATTTGTGTACACATGTTGGCTTCTGTTGCTGAGGTATGACTTTAGGTAGTTGAGGGAGTGCCCTCTTATACCATAGTGCAACAATTTTATGAGTAAACATGATGAAACAGTCTTGTGGCTCTCTCTGAGACAGAGAGCTAGATGGACAGAGAGAGAGACAGGAAGCCTGACAGACAAGAGACAGACAGACATGTTTGTGTACCAGCACAAACAAAGCGAGGGCCGATGCTCATCAAATGTCACCTCTAATCTTTCTATCAAGTTTTATCATCGTACCCTCGTGTATGCTCATCAAATGCCAGCTCTTATCTAATGTTATCTTATCACGTCACTGTCAGGGGTGAACTGAGGCTTGTTTTTCATGCTTCAAGGGAACTTATTATGTATTATTATTATTATTATTATTATTATTATTATATGCTTCCACATATTCAAAACATTGCTGGGACCTATAAATACTTTGTATATATTCCAAGAGAATAATAAATGGTCAAGGCAGGTGTAAATGTCCACCTGTCAGTGTGTTTGTGACAATTTGACTACAATTTCAGTACCTAATACTAGTGTCAGAACAAAGATTGGTTATGAAATGACAAGAACTACTATAAATTGTAATTATCAGAACATAAAAATTATATAAAATAATACGAACAGAAAAAAAGGTATATCGGCAACACTTCTGCAAGCAGCAGGACTTGATGTTGCTGTCACGTGAGCATTCAGTGCCAACTTCTCAGCCTCATATCTCTGTAAGTACTGGCCCTAATTTTTTTATCCTCTAACACAGAAAAATGTGCTCTTTATTTTCATTAAAATGATTTTATTTTTCAAAATATCCAGGTCACTGGGGAAGTGAACGTATATATACAGTGGAACCTCAAAAATCGAACGTATCACATATCGAACATTTCGAAAATAAGACCATTTTTTCGGACAAACTGTGTCCCTATTATCGAATGTGCCCCTATTTTCGGACCACCGAGTACAGGACCTGTCCGCTGGCCCGCTCTGTCCAAGTCCCCACGCAGGCGCCGTGAGCAATCTAGCTTTGTTTATGCTTGAGTGAACACTAGCCTGCGATCTCATTCACACATTTTACGATTGTGTTTAGTGCTTGTGGGGCTGTGAAATAAGCTTCCATGGGCCCAAAGAAACTTGCTAGCAGTACCCCTGTGGTAAAGAAAGTGAGAAACACCATAGATGTGATTTAACGCTATGCGATGCCAACGTTATGCGGGGGTCCACTCTTTTTTTTTTTTTTTTTTTTTATTCGCCGGTATCCTCCCGGCCCGGGTCTTTTCCAAGTAGTGGTGACCCGGCCTTAGCTCCCTATCTGGGGAGTGTCTCGAGACCTAAGTCTCCCATGGGAGGAGGTACAAATACCCCCTCATCTTTTGGACCAAGTGTCCCCAGGCCTAGCCACATTCCCCGCCCTCACGGGGCTAGCAGGGAGAAGCTAGGCCTCTGGTCTGCCATCTGCCCCACCCTAAAAGGGCTCGTGGGGATGGCAGTCTTATGAGCTGCAGGTGGTAACAAGCTCAGGCTCCATGGGGGTCCACTGTGTATGTATATGTTATCTGACTATCATAGTACCACCCATATGTTTTACATACACGACCCCTTGCTAGGCCCAGTGATTAGTTTGTGTGAAGTCACATGATGCCGCATGAGTGCGTGGGATGCGCTGCATCGGGCTCAGTTCCCCATAGGCCTAGCAGGCAACAGAACAGGCAGTTTGGGCTCTCCCGTATCACAGTCTGCAATATAAGCGTTAACACCCAACAACTTGTGTTTAACTCCAACAATCAAATCTCCACGAACCCTCACAACAATTGGTGCCAGCGGTGTGGGCGTATAATTGTTAATTACGCCAATGTATGGAGATTTCTTTCAATCAGCACGACGGACATTTTGTGTCGCCAGCAGGGCGACCTCACAGCAGCTACCCGAGCAAGCATCCGCCAGCCTGTTTGTTTCCTGCTTACCGGTCAGTCCTAGTGTCTTCTTTGCTTATTTGCATTACTTCCGAGGGGTTGAACTGGGTTTGCAAATTAAGCCAAGCCACCAAGCCAACCTGTGGGGGGGAGTCAGCCCTATACCATCCAGCCTGTCTTAAGTACCAGCCTTGCCTGCTAAGCCAGCCTTCCACCCCTGCTGTGCTCATCGTTGCAAGTTCTCAAGCCAGTCTGTGTGACGGGTTAAGCCAGCCAGCCAACTAACCCAGGTGACTTAACCCAGTAGTCTGCGTTTTGCCATCCCTGTGGTGTCATGGTATTTTGTGGGTTTTTTAAGCCAGCCAGCTTAGAATATTTTCGTGCCTAGTGCGGGTGTCCTCAGAGTGGCTTACGCCACTTACCCCATCCCACGCGGTGTTCCACCGCGCTACCTCACTCACCCACATCTATTTTTTGTACCCTTATAACGGATCCTAGCACTTTATTTTAAGGACCACAAAAGATTGTTCTTTTGGCCCTGTGCGCTGACGTAAAAGCCTCCTGTGCGCTGACGTAAAAGCCTCCTGTGCGCTGACGTAAAAGCCTCCTGTGCGCGTCTATCGTCGATTTAAGCGCAAAAACTTCAAGAATTCGCCAAGTAGTGGAGTGTTGTGCCAGCCACCATCCTCTTCCACCACCATCACTACTCTTTCTCCACCAACGTCGCTACAGTGATAATATTTTTATAGAGACATTTGCAAGTGTTGAGACAATTTTTCAGTGCTTTTTAGTGTTATTCTGTGACTCTTGATTAGACTCAGTGTTCATTTCATTCTGTTTGCAATATTAATTTTTTTTCTTCAGTGTTTAAATTTTCATGCTTTATTTTTGTCTGTTGTGTTGTGTTCATTTTTTTTTTTATATAAGTGAAGTAAGAACTTTCCCATTTTTCCCTGTTGTGTGCAATATATAAGCAGTATAAACTTGTGTTTACCCTTCATAATTATCTTGTGTTCACAGTATTGTGTTCCTTGCCTAGTAATTTATACAGTGAAGTAATTCAGTAACTTGTTATCTTATATCCTGCATCACAACTCAGTGTTGTCTCAGTTATTTTTTTTTTCTCCCAGCATTTGTGCCCTCGCTGAATTTTTTTTATTCATTCATTTGCTATTTTTTTTCTGTGTGTTGAACATTCTTGTGTTATTTTTATTTATCCAGTGTCTAATTTGTCTTATCTCCACAGACAATAGCGCCATTATTTTGTTTGAAGCAAGACAATTATTTTCCAATTTTGTCACCCCAAGCCTCATTGCAAGACAATTCTCACAGTATTGTGCATATATTGATGTGTTGTGTTTCTGCCTTATTGTGAGTGTTAACCTTTCTCTGTTTTGTATTTTTTTTTTTTTTTGCCCTTTATTGTTTTTCATATTCCATTGAACAAATTCACTCTTAGTGTAATTTTTAACTTCTTTTTTTTTCTTTAAAGTAAATCATTCTTTTGCTTGTTCAGTAAGTGTTGCTTAAGCTGCAATTAAGAGTTAAAGTGTTCAATCAGTTCATTCCTTGATATTTTTTTTTTATTGTTTTTGTAAACTGCATTTTCTTGTGTGTGCAATTTTTTGTTTTATTGCAGTATTGACTCATTTGCAATGATTCTTGTGTAAATATTGTGCTGCCATTAAATTTTTTTCTTTCAGAAATTTTTTATGTAGTGTTGTGCAGTACTTTTTGATTAGTATTTATTTGCAGTAGTGCTACAGTTTATTTCAGTGCAATATTTTGTGATTTCAGTTTTATATTTTTTGTTTTGTGCATAATATTTTATTCTTTGTGTGTCATTTTATTTTATTTTTAGTGAATTGCTTTCCCAGTCTATTTTAATTTTGCACAAGATTTATTGATTCTATTTTATCATTTTTGTTTGATTCATCATTTATTGTTGAATTTCCTTATTGAATTGAGAGTAAAGACAACTCACTGTGCCATTAATTTAATTTAAGGAAAATTTGAGTAAATTTGATTTGAGTAAAGTGCAATTTCTCTTGATTTTCAAAGTGTTGCTTATCCAGTTGAGTGTTTTATGTGAGTTTTCCTTGCTTACAGTGTGACTTGTCAATTTTTCTTTACTTATGCAAAATAGTTAAGCATTTTCTTCCTATTTAAGTCTGCTGTGTTGTGTGTTCCCCAGTTATATTTTTTTTTGTTTCTTTAAACTTTTGTTTCACATTTTGCAAGCATGTCTCAAGTCTTCTCGAGTGATGCCTCAGTACATCCTGCAAGTCCAACCAATAATGCGTCAGTCGAAAATTTGAGTAATTCTTTATCAAACAATGAGACTTCGAGCCTTCACAATTTTAGTCGTGACCCTTATGATGCTATGCCGTTGTTCAATGGGAATCCAGACAACCTGGAAGCATGGTTTACTGCTGTTTGTGCTAGAGCAAATGCCTCAGTAGATGGCCCCCCATCTGAGAGTTGTATCATTAGTATCGGAAAGGAAAGTTTAGCTCATTCACCAGCCGCCTCGAATGTCTTTAACTTGATTCGGATGACGGACTTTCGGGGTCTCGCCAAGTGGGCAGATTATGAGCAGTTAATACGTAACTATCTTGGCCCAGTGAGAGTAACTGATCCATTCGTGGTCCTTATGGAATTAGTGTGCACAGTGCCGAGGCCAGAGGAATCATTAGATGAGTTTGCTCTTCATTTAAATAACCTCATGACCTCATTCATTAGGGCCGGTCAACATTCCAACTACCTTGCAGATGATGATAAACGAGCTCTTGAGGGGTTTGCCAAGTTAGCAGCATTTGGAGTTATTAAACAGTTAATGCCACCAACTTCCATGTATGTGTATAATTCCAGTCCTCTAACTGCCACAATGGGATTGCTTGCAGCCCTCATCCATGTGCGTGACTTGTGTCCCGCGGGAACCTTCCCCTATCGAAGGCCTACGTCAGCTGCTTTGACTAATCCCGTACCTCCTCTTGTTTGTGCTACAACCAAAACTCCTGATCGAAATCACTTGCGACCATCATCCAAAGCTAGTGTCAAGAGTCATCATTCCCGTAGCACTCGTAGTATGTACAGTACCCATAGCCAAAGAACCTGCTATAATTGTGGCTACCGTGGTCACATCGCAGTAAATTGTCCTGATAGTTGCCCGAAGAGGCATCGTAAAGCTGATGAATACCAGTCTGATCTGCCTTACTGTACTTATCACAGAATTCATCGTCATGACATATCCGAGTGCAATGCTCTCTACAACCTTCAGTACTCTAGATCCTTCCGTGGCCGTTCCAACCGCAGAGCCAAGAGAGGAAGTAGAGGTCGGGGTTCTCAGACTAACCAGAACCAGCCTCATTCTTCCAATTCGGGGGAATCCAAGTGCCCCAGCCAACCCGTCCCATGGTGACAGTAGGTAGTACTGAGTACGCCATCCCCATTCACAATTCCTTTGAAGCCTTAAGTAGTCTCGAGAATGACAATTCCGCTGATGATGTTGCTTCACATGTTTCTGACGTAGATGATTTTGGGGATGAAGTGGAACATACCTTTTCCGATGACAACCCACCTTTTTATTTGCACATAACTCCCAGTGAAACGATAGGCCCTATAGTGTAAGCATCCATTCATAATGCGCCCATTCATGTGTTCATGGACTCTGGTATGCAAGTCAACATTATCAGGCCTAGTTTGTTTAAAGATAAGCAGTTACGACGTGTCCTCGTTGAACCAACTTCTGTAACCTCCCTTAGTGGAGTAGCTGGTTCCCTTCTCCGTGTCCGAGGTCAGACTTCCCTCACATTTTCTATCCAAGGTAGAGACTTCACTGCTTCTTTCCTTGTTGTCGACCAGATTACTTTCCCTGGTGACCTTCTACTGGGATCTGCTTCCATGAGAGACTTACGCATTGTGCTCAACCCTTACCGATGGCATGCCCAAATTGATGACTTGATCGTTCCATTTTGGGGTTACCAGCTTGGATCCGAGATCTGCCATACTGCCGCAGAGTATGACATTCAGATTAAGTCCTTACAAGCCAATGCATTTTCCAGAAGCATACCCAAGCGGTCAGGCACTAGTAACTCTGTCACTCCCATCTGTGTTCCACCTACACCTTCAGACATGCAGGATAGTGTTCCATTGCCTCAAGTATCTGAGGACACTCAGACTGCCTTGAGTGCTCAGCCTATCCCTGCAATGACTGCTAGTTCAAGTAGTAGTTTCTCCACAGGGGATGCCTTGTCAGAGAACGATTATTTGAAACTAGTAATACCATCTCTTGTTGATGTCACATGCCGTCTGCAGAAAGACGTCTCTGTTGCGGCTAGTGCTCTCACTAGTGTGACTGTTGTTGTTCCGAGTGTTCCAGATGGTGATAACATTCTAGTTGACAGTGATCCCTGCAAAGTCAAGGGTTTATTTGTTGAACCATCATTACATGTTGTAAGAGACAGTAAGATCCATTTATTTCTTGCTAACACTTCTGGTCACAGTGTTCGTCTCAGAGCAAATACCAATCTTGTTGACCTGGTTCACTATCCTTACCCTGTTCAAGTATAGGATGACTTGCCACCTGACCAGTGGGTTGGTGCTATTTCAACAGGGGAGACCTCATCCACTTCACTGGATCAATCCATCCTACCAGTTGAGGAGAAAGACTTAGCTCCCACTGACTTCCCAGACGAGGTCAAGCGTAGTTGACTCTGTTGAACAAACGTTATAGAGCTATTGCCTTACCAGGTGAGAAGATGGGTATAACGAACTTATTGTCCCATCGTATTCCACTTGAACCTGGTACTAGACCTATCTATATACCTGCGTACAGAATGCCTCATTCCCAAGTTACTGTCGCAGAATTGATCAGATGCTCGATGGAGTTATTGCACCTAGCAATTCTCCCTGGAATGCGTCCTTGATCCTAGTACCTAAGAAGGATGGTACTTGACGCCCAGTGATTGACTTTAGGAAGTTAAATGCGAAAACTATTCCAGATCGCTTCCCACTTCCTGTACTTGGTGATCTTTTACGTAACATCGGAGATGAAGTCTTTTCGACCCTGAACTTGTTACAAGGGTTTTGGCAAGTCCCTCTTCACAAGGACAACCAAGAGTTAACCACATTCTCCACTTCCACAGGTCATTATCATTTCCTTCGTATGGCCTTTGGGTTACGATCCTCCCCTATCACATTCTCTAGGCTCATGACCAATATCTTTAGAGGTCTCATAGGTAAGGCACTTATGGTGTACTTAGATGACGTAATTGTCATGTCTGAAGATGTGGATACACATTTGAAAAGACTATGTAGTACTTGGTAAGCTTGAAGAAGCCAATTTAAAGATCAAACTATCTAAATGCCAATTTTTCAGATCAGAAATTAAGTTTCTGGGTCACGTAGTCACTCCTAGAGGGGTTTAATACTTGATGGAAGTAAAGTAATGGCAGTACTAAATTTTCCATCTCCCAAAACTGCTGATGCCATAAGATCCTTTGTGGGTCTAGCAGGTTTTTATAGATCTTTCACTGCTAATTTTTCCTCCATAGGAGCTCCTCAAACTGAATTGCTTAAGAAAGATGCTCCTTTCATTTGGACCTTCAATCAAGAAAGAGCATTCCAAACACTAAAAGAGAAGCTAATGTCTGCTCTAATTTTGAAGTTTCCAGATTTTTCTAAGGCCTTCTATCTGACAACTGATGCTAGTTCAATTGGCATAAGTGCTGTACTAGCTCAGAAGAGTGATGGCAAGTACAACGCAGTTGCATTTGCTAGTCGAGTCCTTATGAAGGCTGAACGTAATTATACAGTAACTGAGCAAGAAGCTTTAGCAATAGTATGGTCTTCAAGCCTTTCAGGGGCCGTCCTGTAGATCTACGGCTTTGCGTTCAGTGTCCAAACGGTAGATCTACGTCATGAGCTCAGCTCACTCTGATAAACTGTGAGTGGTACACTTGGGCCTAGATATGAGAGAAAACATCTATGTGGTATGTGTGCACCACATAAAACAAATCCTGCAGCACACTGTGTATAATGAGAGAAAAAAACTGAAACCAAGATTTTCGATTAAAACAGCAACTTTGCAGTGTTTTTCGTATGTTTTTTTATAGTTGTATTTGCAATTTCTTGGTCTCATTTGATAGAATGGAAGACATATTACAGAAATAGAGATGATTTTGATTGGTTTTAGCACCGGAAATGGCTTGAAACTGAGCTCAAAGTAGTGGAAATGTTAAATTTTTGTCGATGTTCAAGAGTAAACAAACGACCTCACACGTCTAATACACTCCAGCTGGTGGATCTAATACACATTCACAAATGTGGTGATGATATTTATACAATTATTACAATATTGCATAACAGTAAATCTTCTATTTTTTGGTGTGAATAAAAATTCATTATGTAAATAAAAAATAAAAATGGGATTTATTTGTAAAGCCTCAAAACATAACTAATGAACCGAGGAAATGTTAGTTTAGTGCCAGGAATGCCTACATTGTTTATTTTGGATGCTATTTTGAAATTGGAATATTTTGAACTTTGTGTTAAATTGGCCAAATTACCAATTTCCGAACACTTTATTTTGTAGTTGAAACAGTTGGCTTGGCGATTTCTTGTGCTCAATCGATAGAATAGAAGTAATACTAGTAAAATAGCTAAGAATTTGGTCGACTGGAATGATGTAATTGGCCTAAAATGGAAGTCAAAGTCGGCAAAACCGCCGATTCGTAAATATCGCTGACACATGAAAATTCGCGAGAGCATAATTTCGTCAATTTTCCATCAAATTTCGTACTTTTTGTTTTATTACCTTCGCAAAAAGATTCTCTACCATTTCATAAGAAAAAATAACAAATTTTTTTTAGGAAAATTCTTGGACACTGGGGCACCACTTCAGATTTGGGCCTTGGACCCTGAAGGGGTTAAAGTACTTCCGAGACATTATTTATCAGTACCCTGTTCACGTCTTGACAGACCATGCTCCACTGATACCTTTATTCCAGAATAAACAACCGACTGGAAAGTTAGCCAGATGGACCTTGACTATCCAAGAGTTCAATCCTACCTTTGAACACTTACCTGGCAAGTCAAATGTAGTCGTAGATTCTTTATCGCAACATGTTAGTATAGTACTGCAGACCCTCCATTTACTGCTGAGGACGTAAAGAATGCCCAAAGAACAGATCCCATGTGGTCTGGTGTGATTCGATTCCTGCTCCAGGAAGATCTTATCCTGACTGTGAAGCCACCAGCACCCATTAGTGACTTTGTCATGAGTCAAGAATTACTGTATCAAACAGCCGAGTTGGGTACTCCAAGCAGAAGAGCATACCAATTAGTAATTCCACAGTCACTAGTGAATGTAGCTCCACAGCTAGATCATGATGCAGTGGGTGTTGCACACCCTGGTATGGATTGTTCTGTGAAACAAGCCAGAATGAAATACTTTTGGCCACGTATGGCAACCAACATTTCCGAGTATGTTAAAAAATGTAGTGTCTGTATGCAGCATGAAAGAAATGTCAATGGTCCTAATCCAATCCAGGTGTATCCAACTACTAGCGAACCATGGGAAAGAGTTGCGCTTGATTTGTTAACCAATTTTAAATGTTCCCTCCAAGGTAACAAACATGTGTGTGTTATGGTAGATCATTTCACCAGATATTGTGAGTTAGTTCCTATTGCAGATAAGACTGCCAAGACAGTAGCTAAAGTGTTTAAGGAACGCATTATCTGCAGGCACACCACCCCTAAGTCCCTAGTAACAGATAATGGAGGTGAATTCTGCAACGAGATACTTGAAAATTTGTGTACCTTGTACAAGATCTCTAAGTCAACCATTGTTTCCCATCATCCTGCGAGTAATGGTTTGGCAGAACGAACAAATAAGAAAGCACTTTGTTTTGAGAGCCACTATCAACCCCAATAGTGAAACTTGGGATGAAGTTATACCAGATGTTCCATGTGCTATAAATTCTGCTTACAATGCTTCTATAGGTGACACTCCCCATTATGCATTGTACGGTGTAGACAAGCATTTGCCTTTTGAGTTGTTATATTCCACACCAAAACCCAATCATAACCCTGATGATTTCATAGCAACTCGTACCAGCATAGCTCAAAGTGTTTTTAGAAGAATCCGTGAAACACTTCATAAATCAATAGCAGAATTTACTAGAGTAACTAATAGCTGTGCAAAGCCGACCAAAGTTAACGCGGGTTCGAGGGTTATGCTGATTAATTTCAACAAAACATCTGCAATGCCTAAGCTTGATCAAAAGTTTGTTGGCCCTTATCAAGTAGCTGAACATATCAATGGCAATAAGTACATTGGTCCCTCAATCATCGTCCTTAATCCATTCCTGGAAGTGGAACTATTATCGAAATAGAAGATTTTCAAATCAATTTCCCCCATAAGAAATAATGTAAATCCAATTAATTCGTTCCAGACACCCAGAAGTATCAACAACAATTTTTTTTTTTTACCTAAAACATAGATTTACATGCACAAAAGAATGAACATTCAACATGACAGGTACCTTTATTGAAGGCTGTTGTTGATGAATGGAAGACAGGGAGGAGGAGAGAGGGAAGAGAGGTTATTGTTTGGAAGGGGAATCCCCCTCCATAAGGACTCTAGGCCACTTCAGGGGTCACTTCCCTAGCATAAATATAGATTTACATGCAGAAAAGAATGCCAAATATATGTAAAGCACTAATAAAATGTATACATGAACATTGGTTAATAGGGGTAGTTGATGAGTGGAACGGTCTGCCTAGTAGGGTGATCGAAGCTAAAACATTGGGTAGTTTCAAATTTAGGTTGTATAAATACACGAGTGAGAGGGGTTGGATTTGAGTCGGACTTTCACCTGAGCTTATTGCTTACCTGGAGTTTACCTGGAGAGTGTTTCGGGGGTCAACGCCCCCGCAGCCTGGTCTGTGACCATGCCTCCTGGTGGATCAGCCCCTGATCAACCAGGCTGTTGCTGCTGGCTGCACGCAAACCAACGTACAAGCCACAGCCCGGCTGATCAGGAACTGACTTTAGGTGCTTGTCCAGTGCCAGCTTGAAGACTGCCAGGGGTCTGTTGGTAATCCCCCTTATGTGTGCTGGGAGGCAGTTGAACAGTCTCGGGCCCCTGACACTTATTGTATGGTCTCTTAACGTGCTAGTGACACCCCTGCTTTTCATTGGGGGGATGGTGCATCGTCTGCCAAGTCTTTTGCTTTCGTAGTGAGTGATTTTCGTGTGCAAGTTCGGTACTAGTCCCTCTAGGATTTTCCAGGTGTATATAATCATGTATCTCTCCCTCCTGCGTTCCAGGGAATACAGGTTTAGAAACCTCAAGCGCTCCCAGTAACTGAGGTGTTTTATCTCCGTTATGTGCGCCGTGAAAGTTCTCTGTACATTTTCTAGGTCGGCAATTTCACCTGCCTTGAAAGGTGCTGTTAGAGTGCAGCAATATTCCAGCCTAGATAGAACAAGTGACCTGAAGAGTGTCATCATGGGCTTGGCCTCCCTAGTTTTGAAGGTTCTCATTATCCATCCTGTCATTTTTCTAGCAGATGCGATTGATACAATGTTATGGTCCTTGAAGGTGAGATCCTCCGACATAATCACTCCCAGGTCTTTGACGTTGGTGTTTCGCTCTATTTTGTGGCCAGAATTTGTTTTGTACTCTGATGAAGATTTAATTTCCTCAAGTTTACCATACCTGAGTAATTGAAATTTCTCATCGTTGAACTTCATATTGTTTTCCGCAGCCCACTGAAAGATTTGGTTGATGTCCGCCTGGAGTCTTGCAGTGTCTGCAATGGAAGACACTGTCATGCAGATTCGGGTGTCATCTGCAAAGGAAGACACGGTGCTGTGGCTGACATCCTTGTCTATGTCGGATATGAGGATGAGGAACAAGATGGGAGCTAGTACTGTGCCTTGTGGAACAGAGCTTTTCACCGTAGCTGCCTCGGACTTTACTCTGTTGACGACTACTCTCTGTGTTCTGTTAGTGAGGAAATTATAGATCCATCGACCGACTTTCCCTGCTTGGGTAGCATTTGTTCTGTTAGTGGGCTGGATTTGTGAAGGACCGGTCTAGTACGGGCCAGCAGGCCTACTGCAGTGTTCTTCCTTTCTTATGTCCTTATTGAAGACTTGTTTGTGTGAGGGAGGGATGGTAAGTTTATTGTTGGAGAATATGACACTAATATAAACTCTATGGCTTATTTATCTATCACAATTCAACTAATATGACATAATAAACAATATTAATAACATAGAAACATGGAATATACTCTAGAATGAATAAAATAAGTCATTACGTATGTCACGAAAGGTGTTGTGTTGTGTTGTTGTTGGGTATATAAGGGCCACTGAGAGTAAGCCGTCCATAATGGTGGTGAAGCAGCAGCTGAGGCGGTGGTGTTTTCTGTAGCCCTATACAACTCCAACAACACTGGAGGAATTAATAGTATTGCTGAATCACTGAAGAAGGCACCCTCTACCACCATCACAACCACTACCACCATCTACCACTATCACTACCACCTTCTACCACTATTGCAACTGCTACCACCACCACTACCACCTTCTACCACTATTACAATTGCTACCACCATCACTACCACCTTCTACCACTATTACAACTGTTACCACCATCACTACTACCTACTACCACCATCACTGCCACCCTCTACAACCATCAACCACTATCACAACTGCTTCCACTCTACCACCACAACCTTTGTATTTTTCTACAAACTTTTTCATAAATTATGTGTGTTTCTCACATTCTTTACCAAAGGGCTGGCACTAGAAGCTTTCTTTGGAGCCATGGTGACTTATTTAGCAGTTTTAAGCACTAAAACGAATTGAATATGACTCACGAAATCCTCCAATGTTGAATATTATGAAGTATTTTGTATGAACAAGTGAGGGGACCATCGCTCACTGATAAACAATGGCACACTGGCTGGGAAGAGAGGCTGAGGTGGCTCAGAGCATGAGTACGTGTCCCAGACGAAGGACGATTAGCGAGTAAACCGACCATTTGTGAGCCAATGTTTGGACGAGAATAACGCGACGATTTCCGAAAAGGATGACTATCGAGCCAGACGATTACTGAGGGACCACTGTATAAGGTTAGAGAAATTAGTACTGGTCAGTATAAGGAATCGCATTTAGATCATATGAAATTAGTATGCGATGTCGAGGATGATATTTCTACCCAGACTAGTGTGTCAGTCACTGACAATCCTCCTGACTGTACCCTCTACCTCTAATACTCAGTCAGATAATCAACCCGAATGTCGTTATTCTTTGCGTACACGACAAGTGATGAGAAACCCACAAATATCTTTTGTAGATACTTGTTCAGATCGCCCTCAGTCAAGGCATGTGTTAGCCATCACAGAAGAATTCAATCCACCCAAAGACGATAACCATTCTGCATATGTATATCTTGCCCTTGCAGAGTTGGGTTTAAATGTACATTGCCTGTATAATTAGTTGTTCAAGATGAATGAAGTTGTCCACTGTGTGTTTGTTATTAGCTGATCAGTTTTTCAGAATTTTTTTTTTTTGTGTTCACGTTCCCTCCAAATTCTGAGACTAGCAGTAATGATCTGTGCGTGCCAGATCTGCCTTTGCTGTTAATTACTTTCACCTTTGTAAATGCAGTGGACCCCCGCTTAACGATCACCTCCCAATGCGACCAATTATGTAAGTGTATTTATGTAAGTGCGTTTGTACGTGTATGTTTGGGGGTCTGAAATGGACTAATCTACTTCACAATATTCCTTATGGGAATAAATTCGGTCAGTACTGGCACCTGAACATACTTCTGGAATGAAAAAATATCGTTAACCGGGGGTCCACTGTACATATATTCTTCCTCAGAATCCATAGAGTGCATGAATAAAGATCGATCGATCAATTCCATCCTTTATTATACCATGATTTGCTCTTATAATTCGTAATGCATTATGTTAATACCCATTACGATACCATCCATTAGTTCTAAGTTATATATGTCTTTGCTATTATACAGAATCAGCCCAGACCTACCTGCCTGTTCAGCCTATAGCATAGTATTGTATGTCGAGACGACATATGTAACATGACCGAGCTGTCAGCATAGTTGCTAATCCTGTATATGAATATGTTATCTGAGTATCATAGTTAGTACCACCCATATGTTTTACATACATGACCCCTTGCTAGGCCCAGTGACTAGTTTGTGTGACATCACGTGATGCCACACGAGTGCGTGGGACGCGCTGCATCGAGCTCAGTTCCCCATAGGCCTAGCAGGCGACAGGAAAGGCAGCTAAGGACAAGAAATTCTTCAAATTAGGCAGGCGACAGCTTGGTCAATCCCTGGTGAATTTTGTGCGACAGCAGACCAAAGCTTTTACCAGCTGGTATAAAGCAGTGGTGTCGCTACTTTTGAGGATCTGGTGCAGCTTATTCTGATTGACAACCTGCTGGAGTCCGTGGGACCAGAGGTTCGAGTCTTTCTGCAGGATCGTGACTTAACCACTGCATTGGAGGCAGCCAGGTTGGCTGATACCTTCGAAACTAACCGCTCCTTGTCCGAGCGGTCCCGTCTCTCTTTTCAACAGCCTGGCATGAGCAGAGATCATCAACCTTGGAGAATGAAGTGCCAGTCAGAGGGAGAACATCTACGTCAGCCAACTAAGTCACCTGGTGAGCCACGCTTCTCAACTTATGGTCCACCTGCTGAGAGACAAACTACTCAACATGGTGCATCTCGACAACAGTATCCAGAGAGACACCAGCCAGAATGACACCAGTTGCAACGTCAGCAGGGAGTAAAGGGCAAGCCTGTCGTCTGCTTCCTCTGTAACAAAGTAGGTCACATCCATCCCAACTGCCCCCACAAACCCCAACCCATTGGGAAAATCTCTAATATCCCTAGTAACATGTCCCCGAGAGAAGTAGAAAAAGGAATGGCCCCTTATTATTGTAAGAGTCTTATTTCCCTTCAGGAAAGCTCAGAAACAACTGAAGTCAAAACCTTTAGAGATACTGGAGCATATTACTCACTTATAAAAGAGGGAATATTACCCCTTTCAAAGAACACTTCCTTGAATTCCTCTGTTTTATTGGAAGCATTTGGAGGAGCTATATATTCTGTCACTTTGCATAAAATTTATGTACAGTGCAAATATTACACTGGGTACTTGACTGTGGATGTATCTGAAGGATTCCCCATGAAAGATGCCATGTTATTACTGGGTAATAACATTACCACTGCTAGTGTGTGTCCTGAACCTATAATGATTAATTCTTCTCCGGTGTTGGCCATAACTCGGGCAACATCCCAAGGGTTGTCTGGCGAGAATGTTGATCTATCCTTGGACGACTCCTATCTCGGAATAGCCACGTTGTTTTATGAGGCATACCGGCCAGAGCCTCATAAATCAAGTGAACAGACCCCGATCAAGCCTTCCTATTCCCAGGTTGCAGGATTGCCAGATAACTCTGTTTCCATGCCCGAGGGACTGTCCTTCTGGGAGGAACAACGAAAGGACCCTTCTTTAAAATTCACTTTTCAGGCAGCCATGGGTAAATCCTCTTTGGATCATCCGGTCAAGTATGAACTTAAAAACGATTATTTGATCTGCACTGAGACTGGTAAGGAGATAGAGGGCCGGCAACTGTCTGACAGGTTAGTAGTTCCAACAAAGTTTAGACCTCAAATATTGAATATAGCTCATAGTACTTTATTAGGAGGTCACTTAGGAATTACTAAAACCTTGTATAGAATCACAAAAGAATATTATTGGCCAAAATTAAAGCAGGATGTGAAGAATCATATCAGGTGTTGCCAAGAATGCCAGCAAGTAGGGAAACCTGGACATTCCATTAAACCTGCACCTCTCCAACCTATACCTGCTGATGGAGAACCTTTTGCAGATTTAATTATAGATTGTGTAGGTCCACTACCTAGGTCAAAGTCAGGAAATCAGTATTTATTTACCATTATGGATAGAGTAACTAGATATCCTGAAGCAATTCCCATGCGCAGTATTAATACTAAAGCTATTCTCAAAGCTTTAACAAAATTTATCTCTTGTTTTGGCATTCCTAAAACTATTCAAAGTGATCAAGGCACTAACTTCACTGCCAAAGCATTTAGGGAAGCATTAACTAGGTTAAGGATAATCCATAACTTATCCACTGCCTATCATCCTCAGAAACGGTGCAAGAGTCTACCGGGTATAGTCCGTTTGAGCTGATCTTTGAGCACAATGTACGAGGTCCTCTTCAGGTGCTCAAAGAACGATGGATGGGAGAAGACGTTAGCTCAACACTCTACAACCCATCTTCAAGGTTGCAGGTGGCACGTCAGTTAGCCAAGGCTAACCTAAAGACAGCTCAAAATAAGATGAAACAAAGGTATGACAGAAGTGCACAATTCTGCTCCTTCCATCCAGGAGACAAGGTGTTGGTGCAGGAACCTATACCTGGCCACACTTTGAAAGCTAGATTTACGGGACCTATGCAAATTGTAAGTAAATTATCTGATGTGAATTATGTGGTAGCTTCTCTTGATAAGACCTCAAAAACTAAAACCTACCACATTAATCAGTTAAAATCTTTTCATACACCAGATAAAGTCCCAGTAATGACTCTGTCCTCTACCTCTGAGGACGACTCTGATTCTTTGCACTCTACTTCTGAAATTAATGTTAAACTTTTAAACTCTGTCCTCCTCAAGGACCCTAGCCCTTTAATGGAGGGACTATCTGAAATGCAAGCAACAAGTTTAACTGAGCTCTACAGTCATACCCTAATATTTTTTCGGATGTGCCGAAAAAATGTACGTTAGGTTATCATGATGTAGATGTGGGAAACTCTAAACCTATTAAACTCTCCCCCTACAGAGCTAATCCTGAAAAGCAGAGGCTACTTCAGCAGGAAGTAGAATTTCTGTTAGAGCATGATTTAGTGGAGGAGTCATCTAGTCAATGGGCTTCTCCGTGCATCCTTGTTAAAAAAGCTGATGGAGGGTTTCGTATGTGTACAGACTACTGTAAGGTGAATGAGGTCACAATCACAGATGCTTACCCTCTTCCTTGTCTGGATGACGTAGTCGACTTTGTGGGTAAGGCTACTTTTGTGTCCAAGTTAGATCTCCTTAAAGGTTACTATCAGGTACCTTTGACAGATAAGGCGAAGGAAATCTCTGCCTTTATAATTCCAGGAGGTCATTATCAATACACAGTTACCCCCTTCGGAATGGAAAAACTCCCCCTCTTCATTCCAGAAACTTATCCATCAGGCTATTAAAGGACTTGAAGGCACGGCAGCATACCTGGATGATATTGTTGTGGTGTCTGATATTTGGGATCAACACCTATTTAGACTTAAGGCTCTTTTTGAGACCTTTCAGAGTTCCCATTTAACTGTTAATTTATCTAAGTCTTTCTTTGGCCAGGCCAATGTTACTTTTTTAGGCCATGAAGTAGGTAGTGGTAAAGTTGCTCCTAAAATGGCTAAAGTTCTTGCCATTAAAGATTATCCAGTTCCTCATGATAGGAAATCTCTTCGTTTCCTAGGCATGATAGGATTTTACAGAAGATTCTGTAAGAATTTCTCAGATATTGTAGCCCCTCTTACCTCTCTTACCAGTCGCAAAGTTCCCTTTAATTGGACCCCAGAATGTCAAAGTGCTTTTGATAAAGCAAAAAGATTATTGTGTACTGCACCCATTCTTTTGTCTCCAGACTTCTCCAAACCTTTTCCATTACAGGTTGATGCTTGTGAGTCTGGGGTTGGGGCAGTACTATTGCAAAACGGGAACGAGGAGTTGCAGCCTGTAGCTTTTTTTTCTGCAAAATTCCAGCCGCATCAGAGGGCTTACTCTACCATTGAAAAGGAAGCCCTCGCGCTGATACTGGCTTTGGAGCATTTCGATGTTTGTGGGCCAGACATCGCAGGTGGTCACCATCTAGTGATCACAATCCTCTAGTATATCTCCAAACTATGAAGAACCACAACACAAGACTCATGCGTTGGGCTTTACGACTGCAACCCTATTGTTTGAAAATTGTACATATTGCCGGCAAAGAAAATATGTTGGTAGACTCTTTATCTAGAGTTTAACTATATTATTTAATTATGTATTAGGTTAGGATGTTAGGTTACTTGTGGTAACCCCTTCCAAGCTCTTTTTTTTTATCCCCTGGTGTGGGTTTTTTTTTAGTGAGAGGATGCGGGCTACCGTCCGCCTGTATCTTGGACCTAAGCTAGCCCGACTGTCTGCTGTCTCACTCTGAGTTTAGGGTTTGGCTTTTTGTCACGAGAAAAGCTGAGCTCTAAGAGTTGGATGGTTAATAGGAAAGGCGGTCCCATCATTTTGTGCCATGGCGGCACGGTTACCACTGGGAGGTGGCAGCCTAATCCTGAGCCTTCTCGGGGTGAGGGTGTGGCATGCAAAGAGTACGTAACATTTATTCGGAGCATGTACACACCCTCATTGAAAGGCTATCTCCCCCAACCAGCTAACCAGGTGACTGAGAGTTGACAATGGGGCCCTGTCGTTCAACTAGTAACCAGGTTCCAGCCAATAAGAAGATGGTTTTGGCAATCGCAGAGGTTATGTGGGTACCACTCTCCTGTCTGCCCTTGTCATTCCCATTCTAGAGCTGGTTGAAGCACAATCTGCTCTCTAGTGGCTTCTATTCTGCCTTGCTTACCGTGGAGTGCACTAATCACTGTACATAGTGTATATAGTGTACATACTGCTGTTCTAAATTGGTGAAGGATAATATAAGTCAAAACTTTTCTGCTGTGTTTATTTTGCTCCCTTTACACCCAGGATAACAGGCCATTTGGACTCCTGGGTTGTAATACATAACAGCATGTGTAGAGAGCCCAGGGTAACCCAAAAAAGGCAGACAAAGTGACTTATTTCCAGAATGAGTGGTGGGGAAGACAGTGTGGCTAGTGGAGAAGGCAACGTGGGTGGTGGGGAAGACCGTGTGGGTGGGGAAGGCAGCATGAGTTTGTGTAAACAAGTTTTGTAAACAACATAATGATAACAATGTTTGTGCAGTTATTGTGTTGCATACAGCGAGTAGATATACAGTGGAACCTCAAAAATCGAACGTATTAAATATCGAACATTTCAAAAATAAGGCCACTTTTTCAGACAAACTGTGTCCCAATTATCGAACGCGCCCCTAATTTCAGACCGCCAGGTATGGGACCTGTCCGCTGGCCCGCTCTGTCCGCGTCCCCGCGCAGGCGCTGTGAGCAGTCTAGCTTTGTTTATGCTTGAGTGAACACTAACCTGCGATCTCATTCACACATTTTACGATTATTTAATTGTGTTTAGTGCTTGTGGGGCTGTGAAATAAGCTGCCATGGGCCCAAAGAAACTTCCTAGCGGTACCCATGTGGTAAAGAAAGTGAGAAACACCATAGATGTGAAGAAGGAAATAATACAAAAGTATGAGATTGGAGTGAGACTTGTTGAGCTTGCCAGGATGTACAGAGGACTGTGGACAGTTATTTTGTGAGACAGAAGCAGACAACTGTGGACAGTTATTTTGTGAGACAGAAGCAGACAACTGTGGACAGTTATTTTGAGACAGAAACAGACGACTGTGGAGTTATTTTGTGAGACAGAAACAGATGACTGTGGAGTTATTTTGTGAGACAGAAACAGACGACTGTGGAGTTATTTTGTGAGACAGAAACAGACGACTGTGGAGTTATTTTGTGAGACAGAAACAGACGACTGTGGATAGTTATTTTGTGAGACAGAAACAGAGGACTGTAGACAGTTATTTTGTGAGATTGGGGTCCAATGACTCTCAAGCTGGTCCTAGTGGCATTAAAATACAGAGAAGGGAAGCAACCCCAGAGAGGGCTTTGATACCGGAAGTCCTCATGGAGGGGGATTCTCCTTCTAAACAATAACCCCAACTCCCTCTCTCCTCCTCCCTATCTTCAAGATGCCATCACCAATCTTCAATAAAGGTAAGTAAAGATGTTATTTTATATTACTATACATAATTAAAACTTTGTAAAACTGTAATTAATCTCTATAAAATGTATTATTTTTGTGAATATTTTTGGGTTTCTGGAACGGATTAATTGTATTTCCATTATTTATGGGAAATATTGCTTCGAATTTCAGACTTTTTGAATTTAGAACTAGCTCCTGGAATGGATTAAGTTTGATTTTTGAAGTTCCACTGTATATATACATTATGCATTATATTGGTCTCACAGACCACAGGTTACTTGAAAAGACAAAAATAGAAAAAAAGTAAAAATAACATTACCGAGTGAGCAGCAGTCACTGATGTTGCTGTAAGCGGTTCACTTTCTGTCAACTTCAAGCCTCTATATCTCAGTAAGTACTGATCGCAATTTTTTTTTCTTTTAAAACACTAAGATTTTTCTTAAGAATTTTTTTTTTTTTTTTGTTAATATTTTTCAACACTGAGAGCAAGTTTGTGATCAGGACTCTCAACAGTGAAAGGGTTAATACAACCACTGGGTTGTGAGATTATTAGTACATTCAAGTGTAACTACACAAAAAGTGATGCAGAATTTTATTATAGCAATGGATGCTGACTCTGAGCTTCGAGTAACAGACTTTTTGACATAAATTTCACATTACAGATGCCATCAGCTATGGTAGCAGTGCATGGAACAAAGTGCCCCATTCAACATTAAATGCAGGCTGGGCAAAGTTATGGCCTAGTGTGGTGAATACTTTCACAAGGTTTTCCTTTAGATGAGAGTCAGGTGGAGGAAACTGTTCAGCTGGCAAGGAGACTGTCGGGTGAGGGCTTTGAGGATGTGCTCGAAGACGATGTGAATGAACTGTTAGATGATCAAAAAGAAAAGTCCAGAGGAAATGTTTGTAGAGCTCAATGCCCAGATACAAGGAAAGCACATAAGAGAGGAAGATGAAGAAGAATCTGAAGAAAAACAGTTAACATTGCAACAGCTATGTGAGCAGCTCCATATTACTGGTAAAGTTGCAGATTTTTCAATGAAGAAGACCTTGACAAATCTACAAGCACTTCTCTCAGCAGCTGATGATGCTTTACCATACCTTTGATATACCTTTGAAGAATTTTGAGAGTATATCTACTCTCTGAGCCCAGCCATGGGCCAGGCTCATCTGCTCACCTGGTCAACCAGGTTGTTGCTAATGGAGGCCCGTTGCCCCACATATCCATCACAGCCTGGTTGATCTGGCACCTGGTGAAGATACACCTACCATCCGACTTACGACCAAGTTCGGTTCCGAGAAAACGGTCGTAAGTCGAAATGGTCGTAAGTCGAACTTTACTACTGAATATCAACAAAACATTTTTGTAATGACTTGATTTTATTGTTTTATTTTGGCATTTCATGTTTTACTTTACTTTTTATGTTGTTAGTACTGTATTTTATACTGTAAGGTTTAGGATAAAATGACTCAACGCGACGGGCTGGAGTTTTGAGACTCTATGACCGCGGGTTCAATCCCGGCCGGGGGTATGGTTTTTTTAGGATAAACACTGTGTACAACACAAATAGTCGTTTATTTCCCAGAAATTTTGCATAAAAAACACGGTTGTAAGTCGAGTGGTTGTAAGTCGAGCAGGTCGTAAGTCGGATGGTAGGTGTACTTGTCTAGTTTCCTCTTGAAGGCTTCAACACTTGTTCCAGCAATGTTTCTGATATCTTAAAAGAGATCATACACACACATTAAAGAATTTCTCAGCACTCCAGTACAAGCATTAACATCAGCCTCAACCATCCACCTCCACTAACTATGCCCAACCTTCCACTTCAGTCCAGTAGGGACATACCATCCAGAATTTAAGGTAAAAAATAATATTTTTGTAATCTTTGAAGCTTTAAGTATTTTATTAAATATAACATCACTGCATCCACATACAATTAATTATAACTTTTTTTTTTTTTTTTTTACAATTTAGAGACCTATAAAAAAAAATTCTGTTTTGGGGGGTTTAATAAACGTAACCTTATTTACCCCATACGTTCTTCAGTTCAGTTTATATAATCATTTATTTCACACAGTTTTCAGAGAAGTAACTACCATGTTATCCAACGATCTACCACATTTTAGAATCACGACACCAGCACAACACATGAGGCCAACATTGCCTGGCACTATGAACAAAGCACTAATTTTAAGAAACAAGTATAGTTTGTGCACAAATACTGAAAACTTCATAAAAAATATAAAGGAAAACTAAATTTTTTAATTTATGCACAAGTGCTAAATCAACCAGGTTGTGATGGATATATGGGTCAGCAAGTCACCAGTAGCAACAGCCTGGTTGACGAAGCAAGTACAAGACGAGCCTGACCCAAGGCCGGACTCTTAGTAGATAATCCTCTCTGAGCTCATTAGAGATGTATAGGTAAGTATTTACCTTATTTTATGAAGAGAAGAAAATAAGAAAAACATTTCACTGCAAACACTGGGAAAAAAAAATATGACTTACTCTCTGTAGCAGAATCATTCATGTGTAAGTCATGTTACCAATAGTAAATAGAGGTGAATATCAAATATTATTGTATACTGGAAAGCTGGATACAACTTATTTTACTTTGTAAGATAAGATAAAGTTTATTTCTTTGTAAAGGTTACAATGTGTAATTACAATTTTGATTTGCTAAGTACAGAGATAGCCAATATCATGCCGGGGTATTTTGGGCAGACTAATCCTAATACACAGTAACTAATTAAAACTAGACAAGATAATAAGTACACAGTAACTATACTTAAAACTAGACAAGAAGTAGTGGTTAACTGTTTTACTAACTTAAACTTAATACAAATGTGAGGTAGTGAGGTGGAGTAAGGTTCCGTAAAATAATCTTGTAACTGCACACAAAATCTATATTACAAGTAATGGTTCAAGTGGTATTATTTTATGAATTGGCAGAATTAAAAGCCTAGAGGCCATGTAATAAAACTAATTAGCAGATGTTTTGGTTGATTTGGTTAATAATGACAGAAGATGATTTTTTAGCAAAGTCCTAATTTTATAAGTTGTCACGGGATCCTTGACCTGTTCCGGTAGCGAGTTCCAGATCTTTGGGCCCTTTATGTGCATTGCGTTCTTGCATAGTGAGAGAATGACTCGAGGGATGCTGAAAAGTGCCTTATGCCTTGTATTGTGACTGTGCATTCTGTTGTAACTGTCAAGGAGTAGCTTTAGTTGAAGGTTTACAGAGGAGTTTAATGTTCTGTATATGTAGTAGGCACAATAATATGAGTATGTCTTGTATATTTAGCAAGTTCAGTCTTATGAAAAGTGGTGGGGTGTGCTGGGTTGCACAGGAGCTGGTTATCATCTGCACAACAGCTTTTTGTTGGGTTATTAGCGGTCTAAGGTGGTTGATTGTGGTTGAGCCCCAGGCACAAATACCATAGGTGAGGTAAGGATATATTAGAGAGTGGCATAGAGTAAGGAGTGTCGTTTGTGGTACATAGTATCATATCTTGGAAAGGATTCCTACTGATTTTGAAATTTTTTTGGCTATGCGATGGGTGTGGGACTGGAATTTAAGATTACAGTTAAGGAAAAGACCTAGAATAACAAAAAAAGGCACAATACCGTGACTGGAACGATACACAAATAACCCACACATAAAAGAGAGAAGCTTACGACGACGTTTCTGTCCGACTTGGACCATTTACAAAGTCACACTATCCAGAAGTGGGGCAGGACGGCTATATATAGGCAGGAAGAGGTGGTGGTGGTAGTAGTAGTAGTAGTACAAGAATGGATACGGATGCCCGGGTGTTGTGCACGTGTCTTAATTTCATCTTGTTGGTATTATATACCATTCTTGTACTACTACTACTACTACTACTACCACCTCTTCCTGCCTATATATAGCCGTCCTGCCCCACTTCTGGATAGTGTGACTTTGTAAATGGTCCAAGTCGGACCAAAATGTCGTCGTAAGCTTCTCTCTTTTATGTGCGGGTTATTTGTGTAAAAGACCTAGAAATTTGCCCTCCGTGTGTCTTGATATTGGGTAACCATTTATCAATATACTGAGTTGGATATTTAAGGCTCTGTTGCCAAATAGCATGAAGTAAATTTTGTCTATGTTGAGAGTGAGTTTGTTAGTCATTATCCAAGTACAGTGGACCCCCGCATAACGATCACCTCCGAATGCGACCAATTATGTAAGTGTATTTATGTAAGTGCGTTTGTACGTGTATGTTTGGGGGTCTGAAATGGACTAATCTAATTCACAATATTCCTTATGGGAACAAATTCGGTCAGTACTGGCACCTGAACATACTTCTGGAGTGAAAAAATATCGTTAACCGGGGGTCCACTGTATATCTTTAGCAGCTCATTGTTTACAGTGTTTCTAAGTACAGCTGGGTCTGAATGGGAGAAGACATAAGTAGTGTCATCTGAAAACAGAACTGGTTAACCCTTTCAGGGTCGACAGGCCCTCTCCTAAACTTGTTCTCAGGGTCGGAAAAAAAAAAAAAAAATCTTATGAAATGATAGAATCTTTTCCCGATCATAATGACACCAAAAGTATGAAATTTGATGGAAAACTTACAGAATTATGCTTCTTGTGAAGTTAGCAGTCTCAACGATGTTTACGCATCGGCAATTTCGCCCACTTTGAGCCCTATTTTCGGAGGCCAATTCCGATGTACTAGTCAACAAAAATCATAACTATTTTGCTAGAGCTCCATTTTTCTATCGAACGAGTACAAGAAACCACCCACTTACTGATCTCAACTATCCAATAAAGTGGTCAGAAACTGGCAATTTTGCCAATTTCACACAAATTTCAAAATATGCCAATTTCTAAATAGGGTCCAGAATAAACAAGACAGACATTCCTTTCACTAAAACATTTTTATCTGTTCATCAGTCACATCCCCAGGCCTCTCTTACATATCTTTTGCTTTCCACTTTGAATTTTTCTCACCAAAAAAAAAAAAAAAAAAAAAAAAACCAGAAGATTTATTGTTATGCAGACTACTGCATTAGTGTAGAAATTATATAAATAATATCAGCGCACTTGTGAAAGAATATTAGACTCACCAGTTGACGTGTATTGGATGCATGGCATGATTTGTTTACTTTTGAACTTTTGGCAAAAACTGAACATTTCTACTACTTGGAGCTCAATTTCAAGGTACTTTTCATTATGAAACCAATCAAAATCATCTCAATTTCTGTAATATGTCTTCCATTCTATAAAATGAGACTAGGAAAATTAGAGTACAACCATAAATTGCATACGAAAATACACTGCAAAGTCGCCGTCTTAAAGCAAAAACACAGGAGTTTTTTTTTCCTCATGCACTGTGAGCTGCAGGATTTTTTTTATACTGTGCACACTGGCCACATAGACCCATTCTTTCATATGTAAGCCTACCAGCTTTCTCTCGCTAGATTTGAAGGCGCTAGAATTTATGCGTACTAGTACGGCACCAACCCTGGCGTGCAAGCCATACAAGTACGACACCAACCCTGAAAGGGTTAAAGGAGTTGCGATGCATTGGCGAGATCATTGAAGTAGATGAGAAAGAGGAGTGGCCTAGGACACTACGTTGGGGTACTACTACAGCTACAGGTTGGATAGCAGAGTTGACTCCATTTGCATATACGTACTGGTGTCTGTTGTTCAGATAGGATTTTAGGTAGTCAAAAAATGTCCTCTGATGCCGTAATGATTCAGGTTTAGGTGCAAGAGATTGTGGGTGACTGTATCAAACATTTTTCGTAGGTCAATGAAGAGTCCCAGAGGATATTCATTTTTATCGAGAGCTGTGTACATTAGTTCAAGCATTTGTAAAATAGTCATTCATACTTTTCTTTGGTCTAAACCCAAACTGGCAGCAGTTAAGTATGTTGTTGGATGTAAGGTAGGAGTAAAGTCACTTTCATATTATTTTTTTTCAAATATCTTGGATAGTAAGGGCAAGTTTGATATGGGTCTATAGTTGTTCAAGTCAGTAGATCACCTCCTTTGTGGATTGGGGTAACCCTTGCTGTCTTGAGTACAGATGGGAAGGTTGAGGACGCTACAGATTTGTTAAACATTGTTGCAATAATGGGTGACAACTCATGTGCAGCTTTTTAATATATGAATGGTAGCAAGTTGACATGTACTGGACGTGTGGTGTAATTTGCTTACTCCTGAACATTGGTAAAAATCGAACATTTCCACTACTTTGAGCTCAATTGCAAGGTCGTTTTCATAGTGAAACTAATCAAAATCATCTCTATTTCTGTAATATGTTTTCCATTTTATCATATGAGACCATGAAAACAGAATACAACGATAAATACTATACGAAAATACACCTGAAAGTCTGCATTTTAATCCAAAAAAACAGTCAGAGATTTTTTTTTCTCATTACGCACTGAGTGCTGCAGGATTTTTTTTATGTGGTGCACACTGACCACATAGACCCATTCTCTCACATGTGGGCCTACCAGCTTTCTCCTGCTTGATTTGAAGCCGCTAGAATTTATGTGTATAAATACGTCCAAAACACTGGCTCGTAAGACGTATATATATGACCAAAACAGTACGGCTTACACACCAGGGTTATTGACGTACAAGAATGCCTAAATTGTAGCGCCTTCAAATCTATTTAGAGAAACCTGGTAGGAGTACACATGAAAGAATGGGTTTATGTGGTCAGTGTGCACAGTATAAAAAAAATCCTGCAGCTCACAGTGCATAATGAGAAAAAAAAACTCCGACCGTGTTTTTGGTTTAAAACAGCAACTTTGCAGTGTATTTTTGTATGCTGTTTATGGTTGTATTCTAGTTTTCCTAGTCTCATTTTATAGAATGGAAGACATATTACAGAAATTGAGATGATCTTGATTGGTTTCATAATGAAAAGTACCTTGAAATTGAGCTCAAAATAGCAGAATTGTTCGATTTTTACCAAATTTTAAAAGTAAACAAATTATGCCAAGCATCCAATACACGTCAACTGGCGAGTCTAATATTCTTTCACAAGTGCACTGATATTATTTATACCATTTCTACACCATTTTTACACTAATGCATAACAGTAAATCTTCTATTTTTTGTGAGAATAAAAATTCAAAGTGGAAAGCAAAAGAGATGTAAGAAAGGCCTGGGGATGTGACTAATGAACAGAGAAAATGTTATTTTAGTGCCAGGAATGTCTCTCTTGCTTATTCTGGACCCTATTTGGAAATTGGCATCTTCTGAAATTTGTGTGAAACTGGCAAAATTGCCAATTTTTGACCACTTTATTGGATACTTGAAATCGGTAAATGGATGGTTTCTCGTACTCATTCGATAGAAAAAATGGAGTTCTAGCAAAATAGATATGATTTTTGTCGACTAGCACACTGAAATTGGCCGAAAATGGGGCTCAAAGTGGGCGAAATCGCCGATGCGTAAACATCGTCGAGATCACTAAGTTCGTGAGTGCATAATTCCGTAAGTTTTCCATTAAATTTCATACTTTTGGTGTCTTTATGATCAGGAAAAGATTCTTTATCATTTCATAAGAAAAAATAATTTTGTTTTCCGAAAAATTTTCGACCCTGAGAACGAGTTTAGGAGAGGGCCTCTCGACCCTGAAAGGGCTAATAGCTTTGAGGATACTTTTTGTTAGCCATGAGCTGTTCAGTCTTTTCTGTGATCTGTTTTGTTATGATTGGACAGTGTTTGTTATAGAGGTTTAGGGTTTTATGTAAAAAATTTTTGACATCTTTGTCAATATTATTCCTGTTGGCTAGCTCTCTATGCCAATCAGTGGCACCTAGTGCTAGAATTAGGTTGTTTACCAATGCCTCATCATGCAGGCAAAATGAGACCTTTCTTCTTACTTGAAGCAATTTACAGAAGTTGGTTATGAGAAAGGTAGGGTAGTGGTCTGTGGTGTTGTTTGTGATTATACCTGCTTGTAGTGGGGATATCGTGTTGGTCCAGATAGGGTCAAGCAATGAGGCACTTATCTCAGAGATTCTTGTTGGCTTAGTTATAGAGGGTAGCAACAAGCTGTTGTTCATAGTGTTTGTGAAATCAGCTACTGGGGGGTCAGTTGCTTGGATGAGGTTTATGTTGAAATCTCCTGCAAGTATCAGATGGTGTTTATTCAACTCTGACTCAGTTATCATGTTTCTAAGATTACTGCTAAAAATGTAAGTACAACTTTACTTTTGATATACCTTTGAAGAGTTTCAAGAATTTATCTACTCTCTGAGCCCAGCCATGGGCCAGGCTCATCTGGTGTTTGCCTGGTCAACCAGGCTGTTGCTGCTGGAGGCCCGCTGCCCCACATATCCATCACAGCCTGGTTGATCTGACCTGGCCATGTTTCTGATATCTTCTGGTAAGATGCTGAATGGTCTGGGACCCCGGATGTTGATACAGTGTTCCCTTATTGTCCCCACTGCACCCCTACTCCTCACTGTGTTTATTTTACATTTCCTCCCATATCTCTCACTCTCACAGTATGTTGTTATGGCAGTGTGCAGATTTGGGATTAAGCCCTCGAGTACCTTCCAGGTATATATTATCATGTACCTCTCCCTCCTCTGCTCCAATGAATACATGTTCAAGACTGCAGGCATTCCCAGTAGTTTAGGTGCTTTACAGGCTCAATGTGAGCTGTAAATGATCACTATTTGTTCCAGCTCAGATATTTCTCCTGCCTTGAACGGGGCCGTCAGCAGTGAGCAATATTCTAAGTGAGGGAGCACTAGCGATTTGATGAGTGTCCCCATTTATTTTATTTATTTATTTATTTAATAATTTGAACATACAGAGGTACAAAAAAATACAGGTAAGAGCAGCATGCCAAAGCCACTTGTATGCATAGCATTATGGGCAGGCTTAAAATTAACTTAAGATTAACTAAGCAATGATGTAATCAGTGATAAAACATTATTGTAAACAGATAACAATAAAGCACAAATGAGTATTACAAAGACAGGTCATATGGTTGCATGCATTGTTGTACATTCAGTAGAATGGAGTATTCTGTTAGGCAGTATATTTAAAAAAATAACAAAGTTAGATTGGGTCTTATGTTTAACATTTATGTGATATAATTGTGAGAAACATTTAAGATATACAATTTATAAGGTTTAGTTATTCAGTATTTATTTGGTTTTGGGTGAGTAAGTGATCTTTGAGAAGCATTATTTCCCATGTTTTGAAAGTTCTCAACACCCACCCCGTCATCTTCCTGGCTGTCGAGATCTTTATCTTGTTATGATCTTCAAAAGAAAGGTCCGCTGACATAATTATTCCTAGATTTTTTACATGTTCCTTATGTTCTATTTGGTGACCCTCTTGAGTTTTGCATATATAGTGCTCCTTTTCAGTTCATTCTTTCCATATTTAAGCAGCTGGAACTTATCACCATTGAATGTCATGTTGTTCTCCACTGCCCACTGGAAAATTCTGAGGTGTCTCCAGGTGTCACAAAATTTCCCTCCCCCCCCAAAATTTTTTTTTTCATATGAAATGATAGAGAATCTTTTCCCGATTGTAATGACACCAAAAGAACAAAATTTGATGTAAAACTGGCGGAATTACACTCTCACGAAGTCAGCGACCTCGGTGATATTTACAAATCGGTGATTTCATCCACTTTGAGCCCTATTTTCGGCTAATTCTGTTGTTCCAGTCAACCAAACTCATAGCTATTTCTTTAGAACACCATGTTTTCTATCGATTGAGCACAAGAAACTGCCCATTTACTGATTTCAACAACCCAATAACGTGGTCAGAAATTTGCAATTTGGCCAATTTCACAAAAATTAAAAAATATGAATTTCAAAATAGGGTCCAGAATGAACAATGCAGACATTCCTGGCTCTAAAATAACATTTTCTTTATTCATCAGTCATGTCTCCAGGCCCCTCTGATATTACTCTTGCTTTCTATTTTGAGCTTTTTTTTTTCAAACAAAAAATAGAAGATTTACTGTTATGCAGACTACTGCAATATTGTAATAATTGTATAAATAATGTCAACCCATTCATGACTGCATATTAGAATGGCTACTTGGACATTTATTAGAAAATAACATCATTTGTTTACTTTCGAACATCGGCAAAAATCAAACATTTCCCCTACTTTGAGCTCCATTTCAAGGTTCTTTTCATAGTAATACCAATCAAAATCACCTCTATTTCTATAATATGTTTTCCATTCTATCCAGTATGACCGAGAAAACAAGAATACAACCATAAATACTAAACGAAAATAGACCATAAAATCAGCATTTCAATTAAAAAAACAACAGTCAGAGTTTTTTTTTTCTCATTATGCACTGTGTGCTGCAGGATTTTTTTATATGGTGCACACTGATCACACAGATCCGTTCTATCACATGTGGGTGTACCAGCTTTCTCCTGCTTGATTTGAAGCCGCTAGAATTTATGAGTCTATATACGTCAAAAACGGTGGCTTGTAAGACGTATATATATGACCAAAACAGTCAAAGGATTAAAAAACGAAAAGCAATTGCTGTTAAACCACTAACAAATATGAATATATGAACTAAGATAATTATTTTAAATCTAAAAATAATGGAGCTACTGAATATGAAAGTAAAACAATGAAAATAAGACACTTTAGCATCTGAGTTAGCAAAAATAAAAGAAATCAGGTGAAAAATAGAGGAGGGGAATGAAACTGACCTACCGGGTCCTTAATTATTTTAAAGTTAAAAGTAATGGTTTTGAGTATAAAATAAAACAAAGAAAATATAACACTTAAGTACCTGAATTAGCACTTTAATTAGCACCTCATGTATCTTAAGTAACTGGGAATCAATTACTGTTATTCACTAATAGATATGAAAATATGGGTTAAAATTAGTATTAAAGTCAAAAATGTATGAGGCACTGGGTTTAGTACCTTAAGGGTGAATTCTAGTAAACTACAGCACTGTACGTGGTTGATACTGTGTTGAGATATGGCTTAACAAAATTCAAACCAGTGAAAGTGAGGAAACATGCTAGCTCTTGATCATTTCTTATTTCAAACCTTCGACCCATGTCTGATAATTTTATGAAGATAATGTCATTACGAGTAAAGCACTGTTTTATTGTTGCATGGTTATCACGCTTAAGTTTTCAAAGTCTGCACAATAGGTTCTGTCGTTTTTTAGTTAGGCACTCATTTACATACACATTACTCCTTATCTTGATGGAGGAACTTATAAAGCTGTTTATTGCCTACTCTAAAGAATTGGCAAAAATTACAAAGACTACATCAGGAAAGCTGATATATAGGAAAAAGTACAAGTGATGTGTATACATAATTTGTGATAGTATCAAAAATGGTTAGAGGAACCCGATATACATATACCAAAAAATATGTATGTAGGAGAGAGACAATACTGAAACATTTTGTGAGGCAATGTTTCACTCATGGGAAGTGTCATCAAAGCTGATAATACTTCTTGTAAGCTAAAAACAAAAATTCATTATAAAATATTTTTGTCATACATGTATATTATTTACAAAATAAAAAATATGAAAATATTTATTAGAATTACTGTACTGAGAGTGAATAAAGTCAGATTGAAAATAGGTATATCAATTAAAAATTACTGCATGCATTAGGTATAGTACCATAACCAAATTTCTACATTATCAAAATAATAAGCATTAAAGTCAAATCCTGAAACAAAGTTGATGCATCAACTTACCCTTAAAATCCCAAATTTGTAGATCTTGAACATTTTGATGAATAAAATAAAGGTTCCCTAGGGCCTGGAATAAAATACATAAACCTTCAATTGTCAATGGTAAAGTTAGTTTGATAGTTTTAATATGCACTCCACACGCCCATTTTGTGGGTGGTAAATACATTACAATTTTCAGTTAGTAAAATTGGTTTTGAATATTCACAGTAAGGAACAATGATTAAGAACCCCCTTTCCCTTTTCTCCACACACAAATCTTTCCTAATATACAAAATAAAAAAGAATCTGTGTGTTGGTCTGAACTAGTAGAGTGCAGTCATCAAGCAGACATGATATCCACCAATACAGTTGAACAGAAAAGAGAAGTAAAGGGTGCACTTCTACACTATAAATCCACAATTTGGAGCAGAAACCTTAACAAAAAATATTTTAGTCTTTCCTACACCATACATAAGAAATCCTCCCTCCTTAACCCTTAAACGGTCCAAACGTATATATACGTTTTCTTGCGAAGCGCCCTGAATATATAATATATATATATATACACTGTATATATATACATATATATATATATATATATATATATATATATATATATATATATATATATATATATATATATATATATATATATATATATATATATATATATATATATATATATATATATATATATATATATATATATATATATATATATCGTGCCGAATATGTAAAACTGGTCAATTAGCAAGAACTCATTTAAAATTAAGTCCTTTCAAAAATTTTCTCTTATACGTTTAAAGATATATTTTTTCATTAATGTTAGAACAACAGAGATCCGGGACAGGTACCCCATTTGTTGCGAATAAGAAATTTTATAAAAAACTTCAGAGTGTGGTCTGTGACTAATTTTCTTCTTAGTTAACAAGATATTGGATTAGAGTTAGTTTAAGGTATTTTGGAGTCTAGGGGAAATAATTTCCACTGAGAAACTCCATAGAATAATATTCAAATTTATTAAAGTACAGTGGACCCCCGCATAGCGACTTTAATCCGTGCAAGAGGGCTCATTGTTATGCGAAATGATCGGTATGCGAATGAATTTTCCCCATAAGAAATAATGGAAATCAAATTAATCCGTGCAAGACACCCAAAAGTATGAAAAAAAAATTTTTACCACATGAAATATACATTTTCCTACACACAAAGAGAAGGATACATGCACAATAGTAGAGTAGTACATGCACAATATATATTGTGCATGTACTACTCTACTAAATGAAGAATAAATGACACTTACCTTTATTGAAGATGCAGCAATGACTGATGAGACACTGTGTCTTGGGAGTGCCTTTTCCTGCTGAGTACTGTAGGTCCTGTTTGGCATTTTCTTCCAGAACAGGCCTTATCACACTGTGTATGCCACTACGATTCTTAAATCTCTCAAACCAACCTTTGCTGGCTTTAAATTCACCAATATGAGCACTAGTTCCAGGCATTTTTCCCTCTTCACCTGGGTGTTAGTCGACTGGTGTGGGTTGCATCCTGGGAGACAAGATTAAGGACCACAATGGAAATAAGTTAGACAGTCTTCGATGACACTGACTTTTTTGGGTTATCCTGGGTGGCAAATCCTCTGGGGTTAATTGTTTCTTGGTATTCTCAATAAGCCACACCAACAACAGTGCTACAGCAGCAGCAGCAGCAGCAGCTGACAATGCTACAGCAGCAGCAGACGATGCTACAGCAGCAGGAGACGGTACTACAGCAGCAGCTGACGGTGCTACAGCAGCAGCAGATGATGCTACAGCAGCAGCAGACGGTACTACAGCAGCACCAGACGGTACTACAGCAGCAGCAGCAGCAGCAGCTGACGGTGGTACAACAGCAGCAGCAGCTGACGGTGCTACAGCAGCTGACAGTGCAGCAGCAGCAGCTGACGGTGGTACAGCAGCAGCAGCAGCTGTACCACCAATAGTAGCGATGGTTGATTGGGGTTTATTATACAACCTGGCCAGCTCGGAGACACGCACTCCACTTTCATACTTATCAATGATCTTTTTCTTCATCTCTATAGTAATTCTCACCCTTATTGCTGTAGGGTTGGCACTAGAAGCTTTCTTGGGGCCCATGGTCACTTATTTTGCAGATAAAATCACCAGAAACACTGTAATAATACGAAATGTTCCGATTGTATGCTTGGATGTTACCGCGGAGGCTGGCTGGTAAACAATGCCACCGGCGGCACATGTGAGGCTGGCTAAGGGCGCACATTGGACGCGTCTCGGACGAACAGCGGTGAGCGGGTTTTTGGGCGGTATGCGAGGCAAAATTTTTGCGATAAAAGCGAGCGGTATGCGGATTAAACGTTATGTGATGCCGACGGTATGCGGGGGTCCACTGTATTTGAATACAATACTTTATCTTCCCTTTGTACATATCTTAATGCTTTATGTACAATAAATTTAAAAGAATATATATATATTTAGTTCAAATTCATGGAAATATCACATTAAGAAGGAAGATAAATTTTTTCTTCCTGCAATTAAGTCTTCACTATCATCTACGTCTTTGCCTTAGCAAGACTGTGTAAACTCAAACTACAAAACGTACAAGATTCAACAAGACCTTTGAATCCGGCCATACAGGAGGCAGAAAGCACGAGTTTGTCTGAGAATACGTATCTCTAAGGATTGCTGAATTGACCAAGAATATAAATATCAAAACAATCTTCAGAGCAATGAGGAACAAACTATGAGTCAGCTCTAAAGCCTAATTCTCAAACCCACTCAAACTGTATACACCTAAGAGAGAACCAAAATATGATCAGTAGTCAAGGCTAGAATAGGGAGTGGACTGACTCCCTGCCAATCTGTTCTATATACACCTACCATCCGACTTATGACCTGCTCGACTTACGACCACTCGACTTACAACCGTGTTTTATATGCCAAATTTCTGGGAAATAAACAACTATTTGTGTTGTACACAGTGTTTATCCTAAACCTTACAGTATAAAATACAGTACTAACAGCATAAAAAGTAAAGTAAAACATGAAATACCAAAATAAAGCAATAAAATAAAGTCATTACAAAAATGCTTTGTTGATATTCAGTAGTAAAGTTCGACTTACGACCATTTCGACTTACGACCGGTTTCTCGGAACCGAACTCGGTCGTAAGTCGGATGGTAGGTGTACATACAAGAAATCCTACCTAACAACAATAATAATAATAGCTTAAAATCATCGATATCGATAATAATAATAGCAATAATACCATGGTATATTTTATATATTGACAGATAATAATATAATGCTGAAAGTCTCTATTTTAGCTATAAACGATAATCATATTCTCTTACAACAGTTAAATATTACAGGATGACCTATCTCCAAGATACAACACGGATTTACACCACTTTTTTGGGTGAAATTTTGGTCCGGATTGCGTATCTCCACCAAGAAATTGTACGCATCAGACGCGTCCGCCCACCCCAGATGCCGCCAGTCATGCATACGTGTCTCATTCTGGCTCAGTCACTGGTCAAGTGAGCATCACATTGCTTAACTATTGAATGTGACTGCAACGTAAGCAACCAGGGCCCAAAAGAAGTTCCTAGTGCCAGCCCTTTGGTATAGAAGGTGAGAAACACGATAGAATTCAAGAAATAGATTGTAGAAAAATACAAATGTGATGTACGTTTAGCCAAGCTTGCCAGGATGTATGGGAAGTCGAAATCAACAATCTGCTACATCCTGGCAAAGAAAGCAGAAAACAAGTTAGATAAAGTTGTGGAAGCTAACGAAACAGAGATCACAAACAACTGAAGACGTGGAAATGTTGTTGGTGTGGATCAAAGAAAAGCAGTTAGCGGGAGATAGTGTTATGGAGTCAATCATTTGCAAAAAGGCAAAGCAGTTGCATGCGGATCTCGTAAAGAAAATGCCTGGTAGTGGTTGTGATAGTGGTAGAGGGTGGTTGTGATGGTGGTAGTGATGGTAGTAGAGGCTGGTAGTGATGGTAGTAGAGGGTGGTAGTGATGGTAGTAGAGGCTGGTAGTGATGGTAGTAGAGGGTGGTAGTGATGGTAGTAGAGGGTGGTAGTGATGGTGGTAGATGGTGGCAGTAGCGGTGGTAGAGGGTGGTAGTGATGATGGTAGTGTGTGATAGTGGTTGTGATGGTGGTAGAGGGTGGTAGTGATGGTGCTAAAGGGTGGTAGTAATAGTGGAAGAGGGTGGTAGTGGTTGTGATGGTGGTAGAGGGTGGTAGTGATGGTGGAAGAGGGTGCTAGTGATAGTGGTAGAGGGTGGTAGTGATGGTGGAAGAGGGTGGTAGTGGTTGTGATGGTGGTAGTGATTGTGGTAGAGGGTGGTAGTGATGGTGGTAGAGGGTGGAAGTGATTGTGGTGGTGGTAGAAGGTGGTAGTGATGGTGGTAGAGGGTGGTAAAGGGTGGTAGTGATGGTGGTAGAGGGTGGTAGTGATGGTGGTAGAGGGTGGTAGTGATGGTGGTAGAGGGTGGCAGTGATGGTGGTAGAGGGTGGTAGTGATGGTGGTAGAGGGTGGTAGTGATGGTGGTAGAGGGTGGTAGTGATGGTGGTAAAGGGTGGTAGTGGATGTGATGGTGGTAGAGGGTGGTAGCGACTGTGGTAGAGGGTGGTAGTGATGGTGGTAGAGGGTGGTAGTGATGGTGGTAGAGGGTGGTAGCAGTTGTGGTAGAGATTGTGGTAGAGGGTGGTAGAGATTGTGGTAGAGGGTGGTAGTGATGGTGGTAGAGGGTGGTAGTGATGGTGGTAGAGGGTGGTAGTGATGCTGGTAGAGGGTGGTAGTGATGCTGGTAGAGGGTGGTAGTGATGCTGGTAGAGGGTGGTAGTGATGCTGGTTGATGGTGGTAGCTGTGATGGTGAGAGAGGGTAGTAGTGATGGTGGAAGAGGGTGGTAGTGATTGTGGTAGAGGGTAGTAGTGATGGTGGAAGAGGGTGGTAGTGATTGTGGTAGAGGGTGGTAATGATGGTGGTAGAGGGTAGTAGTGATGGTGGAAGAGGGTGGTAATGATTGTGGTAGAGGGTAGTAGTGATGGTGGAAGAGGGTGGTAGTGATGGTGGTAGAGGGTAATAGTGATGGTGGAAGAGGGTGGTAGTGATTGTGGTAGAGGGTGGTAGTGATGGTGGTAGAGGGTAGTAGTGATGGTGGAAGAGGATGGTAGTGATTATGGTAGAGGGTGGTAGTGATGGTGGCAGCAGTTGTGATGGTGGCAGCAGTTGTGATGGTGGTAGACTGTGGTAGTGATGGTGGCAGCAGTTGTGATGGTGGTAGATTGTGGTAGTGATGGTGGAAGAAATAACTTCTCCTTCCTCTCTCTCCCCTTCTCGCCTTCATCCATATGCCAACAAGAGTCTTCAATAAAGGTATGTAATAGTGATTTAAATGTTCATTTATCCATTTCATTAGTGCTTTATATTTATTTCTCTTTATTTTCTGTATGTAAAACTATTATGTATGTAAAACTGTATGTAAAACTGTATGTAAAAATATTAAAAAAAAAAAAATGCATTTTTTTTTTAATATTTTTGGGTCTCCAGAATGGGTTAATTGAATTTACATTATTTCTCATAGGAAATATTACTTCAGTTCTTGTACGTTTCGGATTTAGACCAACCTTCTGGAATGGATTAAGTACGAAATCTGGGGTTCCACTGTATTAGCAAATGACCGTAAAATGAAGTGCCATAAAATGGCCTCCTACTGTACACATAGGCTAATACTCAAAGCATTTTCAGGCTCTCTCACACCAAGAAACAGAAAAAATATCATTTTTGTGATTGCATCAAGTAATTATTGCTGTGTTTTGAATGCTCCTTGTGTATATTTAATGGTCTGTAAAGTAATTTTATGCAATCATATAAAACAAATGTGTAAAATAATTTTATGCATTTATATTAAGTAAGTTGGTAAGATTTATATTAAACAATGTCTAGAAGCAACAGGATTAAGTCTAGTGAGTCATCAGGGACAGCAAGGTTAAATCAGTGCTTCAAAACTATGTTGTCACACCCATTATCACTGAGTCACTGACACCACACCACTTGGAAGCAAGGTACACGACTAGAGTTTCTAAATTGCATTTTCTTTCACAAGTTTCTAGTGCTTTAACAAAGTCATTGAAATTTGATATAGTATATACAGTAGGACCCCACTTATACGGCAGGTTAGGTTCCAGGCTGTCGCCGGAAAGCAGACATCGCCGGAAGGCAGAACGTCATTTTTTCCATTTATAATTGCATATAAATGCCAGACAACAAGTTTACACTAAATTATATTAAGTTAGTAATAGAACTTGGCATTAAAAACACACAAAGTAAAATACATTCACAGTACATTCATTACTTATCTTAAAGTACAGTGGAACTTCTACTTGCGAGTTTAATCCGTTCCATGACCTTGCTCACAACTGGATTTGCTCGTTTGCATAGTCAATTTTCTTCATTTAAATGAACTGAAATGCAATTAATCCATTCCAGTGGAATTCTGTACTTCAATAATTTCGCTAATATCAACTCTATGGCTTATTTATCTATCTTACTTCATCTAATATGAAATAATAAACAATATAAATAACATAGAAACCTGATATATACTCTAAAATGAATAAAATATGTCATTCATGTAGTGGTATGGGCGGTGTCGGCGGTGGACGAGAGTTTGTCTGGACACTGGGCAAAATACTTCATGAATAATTTCGCTAATATCATCTATACGGCTTATTTAACTATCACAGTTCATCTAGTATGACATAACAAACAATATGAATAACATAGAAACATGATACAGATCTCCCTCAACATTTGCGAGGGTTAGGGGATCAAGAGCCTCACGAATGTTGAAAAACCGTGAATGTTTGGTGCCCCAATATATTGTAGGGAAATATAATACAATACTGCTTCCTTAACTTGTTGAACCATGAACAATCATAAAATACATGAAAACATCGTAAATTGTACTAAGTATATACATGTTATGCTTTAACCCTTTCAGGGTCCAAGGCCAAAATCTGAAGTGGTGCTCCAGTGTCCAAGAAATTTTGAAAATAAAAAAAAATTATTTTTTTTTACAGAATTAAAGAGCATATTTTTGTGAAGGTAATAAGACAAAAAAAAAAAATCTGATCAGTACTTACCGAGATACAGTGCCAAGAAGTTTGTCAAAAATGATGTGGTGGCGGCAACATCGACGAATTCCACATATGCGCATTACATTATTTTGTGGTTTTAGTTGTTTTTTCTTTTCTTTTAAAATTTTTTTCTATTCCTACTAACATTTGGGGCCTGAGAGACCAATACTGTATATAATGTATATATATAAACTCACTGTATTGAACACAATAACCGCACTAAATTTATTATCATATTATTGTTTACCACTGTTGTTTATTACAATAAACATGCACAAATTTTGTATAATACTAATGTTCTATCATATATTTACAATCACTGGACATGGTTTTAGAACTGCTGGAGCTTGTGGAACTCCTTGAAACAAGGCACCATGCACAGAGGCACCTTACATTCCTCACACATAAACCGAGTGTCTTTGCGTCTTTGTTGCCGTCGTTTTGTTTGTGCACAGACAATGAATCTCTTCTGAGCAAATTTCTTCTGAGTTGAAGGAAGCTGTATTATGAAATGATCACCTTCTCTCCTCAAACACTTGGGTATATCCTGAGGAATTCGAGGACCATGTTGTATAGCAGGTGTTGTTACCTGGTACTTCATTATGAGTTGTCTGACAACAGACAAACAAAATTCACCATATGGTGGTCTGTTGCCAGTCTTTATTTGGTACATATTATATGCACTGAGCATTGAAATGTCCATGAGATGGAAGAAAAGTTTCATGTACCACTTGTAACTCTTACGAACACAGTCAACAAAACCAATCTGCATGTCACACTTGTCAACCAAGCGCATGTTTTGTGTATAATCAATCACTGACACTGGTTTTCGAATATGTTCATTAGTCACTCGATCAACTTTGCCACTGTCTTGCATTTCATTACGGTGAATGGTTGTCAACAATGTGACAACTCGTTTGTCATGCCACCGTAATGCCATGATGTCATTGGCAGTAAACACCTGCACGTCATCACCACGAGCACCTGCGTTGAGCCTGGGCATATGTTTACGATTAGAACGCACTGTGCCACACACATCTGTCTTGTTCACTCACATGAAATCACTGAGTAATGGGCTTGTGTACCAGTTATCGGAATATAATGTATGCCCCTTACCAAGGTAAGGTGCCATCATGTTTCTCACTACGTCACCTGAGATACCCAATAACATCTTGGTATCTTTCAATGTTTTACTACCCGTGTATACAACAATATCCAACACCAGGCCACTGTCACAATCACAGAGTACAAACAGTTTTATACCAAAGCGTTTCCTCTTGCTCGGTATATACTGCTTGAATGACAGTCTACCTTTGAACAAAATCAAAGACTGGTCAATTACAAGATTCTTGAATGGATAAAAGTATATCCTGAACTTTTGTTTGAGATACATGAAAACATTTCTAATCTTGTATAACCTGTCACTTCTGTCAGGCCTGGTTTTGTCAGAGAAGTGCAACATACGTAAGAGTAAGATAAACCTGTTCACTGGTATGATTTCACTGAAGACTGGGTAGAAATTAGCCGATCTGTGGACCAGTATGCTTTTATATTATGCTTATAGACATGAGGCATAAGCATTATTGTTGCAAAAAGCAAATACATTTCTGCAACAGTCGTCTCTTTCCACCTGTGTAGTCTTGACTGTGGTGATAAGATCGTATTTGCCATGGTGTACTCAAAATACTTATTACTTTCCCTGACAATAATTTCCATCAATGGCTGGTCAAAGAATAATTCAAAGAATTCCAGTTCATTGGCCGTGGTTCCAAGGGGACAGGTAGGTAGAATTCCACTTTGAGAATCATCAAAGTGGTGAGGCTTGGGAACAAAATTGGGATTTTGCTGCCAATCCCACATATGGTTTGCTGGTGGATACTGGACATCATAGGCTGGTTGTGCGGGTGGTTGTGGTTGTGGTGGGCTGGTGGCTGGCGCTCCGCTTTGTCCTTGAACTGACGAGTCAGCATGGGTCCCAGCGTGGCCTGGTGAGTCACGCATGGCGGTGCCACTACCATCACCACTAACACCATCCACTGATGCCTGTGGTCTATCCATGCCAAGTGTAGCCACATCATCCTCACTATCACTGCCTATAACTGGTGTTGGGCCACAGGATGTACTCCGGGATGTACTCCATCCCCTGGGCACAGCATAGGGTACACTACCCGAGCGCATGCGGCGGCGAACATACCGATGCTTCACTGGTGAATATGATTCCTCACTATCACTACTCGATTGATCGTCGAGCGCAATAAAATCACAGTCCACGTCACTATCATCATCATTACTGAAGTCAGAGGCCTGGCCACGCGAAAATATTAGTTTTCTCTTGCGATGAGGAACAACCGACCGTGAGTCACGAGTGCCCACACCAGAGGTAGAAGGTTGAGGATCGTCAGGGTTTTCTGCACTATTATCGATATCCTGGTCATTCTTTTCGGTCACTAACTGATCAAAGCCGTAGAATTCGTCTTCATTTCCACTTCCATCAGTGTCAGAACTATCAGATAGGAAGAGGAGAGTCCCAATTTTCCGGGGAGTGAGAGCTGACTTGCGACGAGGCATGGTGAACAAGGGTAACTGAGCCGGCGTTCCCACAATGCTATGCGGGCGCCTAGATTTTTTGTTTATGGCGCACACCCACCACGCAGACCCGTTCTCTCACATGTAGGCTTATGAGCATTTTTGCGCTAAATTTGACGGCGCTAGAATTTTGGCGTAGATCTATGGTTTGGACACTCAACATAAAGCCGTTGATCTACGGGACGGACCCTGAAAGGGTTAATAACATGTTATTAAATACCACAGACTCCACCACTGCCTCCACCAATGCCTCCACCACTTCCTCAACCACTGCGAGTCCCTACTACCCTCCCTCCGACCCCCGCAACTGGCAGCCAGCCCTCCCACCACTCAGTGTGGTGAGTGTTTTGTTTGTTCATTATTTGCTATTAAACTACAATATAAATAATGTAAACCCATTCATGACTGCATATTGGAATGGCTATTCGGAAAGGTATTAAACAGAGACATCATGTTTTACTCTTGAACACAGCAAAGAATCGAACATTTCTGCTACTGCTAATAATAACAATAGGAATAATAATAATAATAATAATAATAATAATAATAATAATAATACAGTGGACCCCCGCATAACGATATTAATCCGTTCATGAGAGCTCATTGTTATGCGAAATTATCGTTATGCGAATGAATTTTCCCCATAAGAAATAATGGAAATCAAACTAATCCGTGCAAGACACCCAAAAGTATGAAAAGATTTTTTTTACCACATGAAATATACATTTTCCTACACACAAAGAGAAGGATACATGCACAATAGTAGAGTAGTACATGCACAGTATATATTGTGCATGTACTACTCTACTAAATGAAGAATAAATGACACCTTTATTGAAGATGCAGCAATGACTGATGAGACAGTGTGTCCTGGGAGTGCCTTTTCCTGCTGAGTACTGTAGGTCCTGTTTGGCATTTTCTTCCGGAACAGGCCTTATCACACTGTGTATGCCACTACGATTCTTAAATCTCTCAAACCAACCTTTGCTGGCTTTAAATTCACCAATATGAGCACTAGTTTCAGGCGTTTTTCCCTGTTCACCTGGGTGTTAGTTGACTGGTGAGGGTTGCATCCTGGGGGACAAGATTAAGGACCCCAATGGAAATAAGTTAGAGAGTCCTCGATGATGCACTGACTTTCTTGGGTTATCCTGGGTGGCTAACCCTCCGGGGTTAATCGTTTCTCGGTAATTGTTTCACATTAAGCCACACCAACAACACTCTCTCCACATCTTCGAGTAATACAGCTGATGGTGGTGCAGCAACAACAACAGCTGTGGTGCAGCAACAGCTGACCATGGTGCAGCTGTGGTGCAGCAGCAGCTGTGGTGCAGCAACAGCTGACCATGGTGCAGCTGTGGTGCAGCAGCAGCTGTGGTGCAGCAACAGCTGACTGGTCCAATTTATCAGCTGACCGTGGTGCAGCAGCAGCTGACTGTGGTACGATAGTATTTATCACCCTTTTTACCACAGGGTTGGCACTAGAAGCTTTCTTTGGGCCCATGGTGGCTTATTTAGCAGTTACAAGCACTATAAATAATGGAATAATACAAAATGTATCGAATGTATGCATGCAACCGGCCACCCTGGCTTGTAAACAATGACGGCAAGGCAGGCGCTCAGGCTGGACGGACAGGTTCGGGACAGGTTCGGGACGAGTCATGTTCAGAAACAGCTGATGGTGGTGCAACAGCAGCTGACTGATCCAGCAACAGCTGACTGGTCCAGCAACAGCTGACTGATCCAGCAACAGCTGACTGATCCAGCAACAGCTGACTGATCCAGCAACAGCTGACTGGTCCAGCAACAGCTGACTGGTCCAGCAACAGCTGACTGATCCAGCAACAGCTGACTGATCCAGCAACAGCTGACTGATCCAGCAACAGCTGACTGGTCCAGCAACAGCTGACTGATCCAGCAACAGCTGACTGATCCAGCAACAGCTGACTGATCCAGCAACAGCTGACTGATCCAGCAACAGCTGACTGGTCCAGCAACAGTTGACTGATCCAGCAACAGCTGACTGGTCCAGCAACAGCTGACTGATCCAGCAACAGCTGACTGATCCAGCAACAGCTGATCATGGTGCAGCAGCAGCTAACTGATCCAGCAACAGCTGACTGGTCCAGCAACAGCTGATCGTGGTGCAGCAGCAGCTGACTGATTCAGCAACAGCTGACTGGTCCAACAACAGCTGATCATGGTGCAGAAGCAGCTGACTCGTCCAGCAACAGCTGACTGATCCAGCAACAGCTGACTATGGTGCAGCAGCAGCTAACTGATCCAGCAACAGCTGACTGGTCCAACAACAGCTGATCATGGTGCAGAAGCAGCTGACTGATCCAGCAACAGCTGACTGGTCCAGCAACAGCTGATCGAGGTGCAACAGCAGCTGACTGATCCAGCAACAGCTGACTGTGGTGCAGCAGCAGCTGACTGTGGTATGATAGTATTTCTCACCCTTTTTACCACTGGGTTAGCACTAGAGGCTTTCTTGGGGCCCATGGTCACTTATTTTGCAGATGAAATCACCAAAAACGCTGTAATAATACGAAATGTTCCGACTGTATGCTTGGATGTTACCGCGGAGGCTGGCTTGTAAACAATGGCACCGGCGGAACATGTGAAGCTGGCTCAGGCCGCACATTAGAAGCGTCTCGGACGAATAGTGTTGAGCGAGTTTTTTAGCGGTATGCGAGGCAAAATTTTAGTGATAATATGTATCGATATGCACATTTAACGTTATGTGATGCCAACGGTATGCGAGGGGTCCACTGTAATAATAATAATAATAATAATAATAATAATAATAATAATAATAATAATAACAAATACGATATAACCGAAGAAGGAAATTGTACAAAAATACGAGGGAGTGGGTGACACATCGTCAGTGTGACTTTGTTTATGCTGGAGTGAGCATTAGTCTCCGTGCTCTTCCAAATATTTCACAATAATTCAGCAGTTGAGGCAGTGGTATTTAAAAACATATATGTTATAAATAATAATAGTACATGTTATTATTAATAACATGAATTACTATTATTACTATTATTATTATTATTATTATTATTATTATTATTATTATTATTATTATTATTAACATGTATGTTATTAAATACCATTGCCTCAACCACTGCCTCAATCGTTGCCTCAACCGCTGCCTCAATCGCTGCTTCAACCGCTGCCTCAACCGCTGCCTCAACCGCTGCCTCAACCGCTGTCACAACCGCTGCCTCAACCGCTCCCTCAACCGCTGCCTCAACCGCTGCCTCAACAGCTGCCTCAACAACTGCCTCAATCGCTGCCTCAATCAATGCCTCAAACGCAGCCTCAACCGCTGCCTCAAAACCACTGCCTCAATCGTTGCCTCAACAGCTGCCTCAACCACTGCCTCAATCGCTGCCTCAACCACTGCCTCAACTGCTGCCTCAACAGCTGCCTCAACCACTGCCTCAATCGCTGCCTCAATCACTGCCTCAACCGCTGCCTCAACCGCTGCCTCAATCGCTGCCACAACAGCTGCCTCAACCACTGCCTCAATCGCTGCCTCAATCGCTGCCTCAACAGCTGCCTCAACTGCTGCCTCAACAGCTGCCTCAACCACTGCATCAACCACTGCCTCAACCGCTGCCTCAATCGCTGCATCAACAGCTGCCTCAATCGCTGCCTCAACCGCTGCCTCAACCGCTGCCTCAATCACTGCCTCAACAGCTGCCTCAACCACTGCCTCAACCACTGCCTCTACCACTCCAGTCACACTCAATCTACAAGCACCAAACACAATGAATTATTGTGATATGTTTGGAAGAGCACGGAGACTAATGCTCACTCCAGCATAAACAAAGCCACACTGACGATGTGTCAACCACTCCCTCGTATTTTTGTACAATTTCCTTCTTCAATTATATCATATTTATTATTATTATTATTATTATTATTATTATTATTATTATTACTATTGTTATTATTAGCTGTACCAGAAATGTTTGATTCTTTTCTGTGTTCAAGAGTAAACACATGATGTCACCGTCTAATACCTGTCCGAATAGCCATTCCAATATACAATCATGAATGGGTTTACATTATTTATACTGTAGTTTAATAGCAAATAATGAACAAACAAAACACTCACCACACTGAGTGGTGGGAGGGCTGGTTGCCAGCTGCGAGGGTCGGAGGGAGGGTAGTAGGGACTCGCAGGTGGCGGGAAACTTAAATATGATTTGGCGGCTGGGAATTTGGTGGCGGGGAATTTGGCGGTTGGGAATTTGCGAATGTGTGAAGCCCGTGAAAGTTGAAAACGTGAATGTTGAGGGAGACCTGTATATACTCTAGAATGAATAAAATATGCCATTCATGTAGTGGTATGGGTGGAGTCGGCAGTGGAGGAGAGTTTGTCTGGACACCACGCAAAATTCTTCATGAATAATTTCGCTAATATCATCTATATGGCTTATTTATATACTGTATCACAGTTCATATAATATGACATAACAGACAATATAAATAACACAGAAACACGATATATACTCTAGAATGAATAAAATATGTCATTATATATGTGTGGTGGCAGGGGCGGCCAATGAGAGTTTGTCTGGGGACAGGACAAAATACTCCTTGAATATTTTGCTATCATCAACTCTACGGCTTATTTATCTATCACAGTTCATATAAAATGAAATAATAAACAATATAAATAACATAGAAGCCTGATACACTCTAGAATGAATAAAATATGTCATTATGTAACAGGTGGAGGCGGCCACAACCGCTCCCTCTTTGTTGTGGTACACACTGCCATCTAGTGATGGCCTTTTTTTGAAGCCGTCTATTATTATAATTATTATATGTAGTACATTATTATTATTTATTATTATTATACATATATTATTATTATTATTATTATTATTGTATTATACTATTATTATTATTATTATTATGTATTGTTATTATTCATATTATTATTATTATTATTATTATTATTATTATTATTATTATTATTATATAACTTATTTGTAATTTTTATTCACACAAAAAATATAAGATTTACTGTTATTCCTTATTGCAATAATTGTATAAATATGTCAGCCCATTAACGACTGCATATTGGAATGGACAGTGACGTCATTTGTTTGCACTGAAACAGCCAAGCAATGGACTATTTCTCCTAGGTTGAGTTCAATTTTGATTCAAATTCAAATTCAAAGTTTATTCTCTATAAAGATTACAATGTTGAATTTACAGAATTTGGCTGTTGTGTGGTTTACATGTAGTTAAATAATGATTACAGAGTGTACCACTAGAACACCTAGCATGGCTAGGCATTTCGGGCAGACTTAGTTTAATTCTTTATTTTAAAATATTACAAATTATGATATAAGTTGGCATTATGGCTAAGTGACTAAATACTAGTTTGTGAGTTTAGCAATGTGAATGCTTTTGTTTTGGCACAGTACATAGTTTCAGTATTGGAGTATCATAGGATTCATGGCACTTTTCGTCATGAAAGCAATCAAAATCATATCTATTTCTGTAATATATCTTCCATTCCATTAAATGAGACCAAAAAAAAACGAGAATACAACCATAAAAACCATAGGAAAATACCACTAAGGGGTGGCTAATTACTGATTATTATTATTATAATCAAAAAGAAGCGCTAAGCCACAAGGACTATACAGCGCTGCAGGGCAGGAAGGAAGCGAGGGCATCAGGTGGCAAAAGGGAGATGGATGAGTAATAGGTTACGGATAACAGCGGGGCAGTGGATGGTGAAAGGGTAAAGGGCAGCAAGAGACTGAACTAGAAAGGGCTGAGGGGAGTGCGAAAAGTATCATCAGAGTTTGTGGAGTAAATCAGTCGTTGTCAAGAAGTCAATGAGAGAGTCAGGATTAAAGGAGGGTCCATCAACAAGAAGGGAAGGTAAAGAGAGAGTAGTAGAACGAAGACGACGTTGGAGGTAAATTCTGCGTGCTCGTTGATAGAGAGGGCAGTCTAACAGAATGTGGCTAATCGATACTGGAACTTGACACTGCTCACAGAGAGGAACAGGGTGCCTCTCCATGAGATACCCATGAGTAAGACGAGTGTGGCCAATGCGAAGGCGGGAGAGAGTGGTCTCCCAACCTTGGCACTGATGACAAGAAGACGGCCAGTAACCTATGCTCGGTTTAATAGAATGAAGTTTGTTACCGAGCAGAGTTGACCAACGTTGTTGCCAACGGGTGCGAAGGTGGGTAGCTATTGCAGCAAAATAGTCAAGAAATGGAACACCTCGATAGGAAATTGGTAGGTCATGTACTGCTGATCGCGCAGCAGTGTCTGCCTGTTCATTGCCCTGTATGTCGACATGACCAGGGACCCAACAAAAAACAATATCTTTATGTTTGGTAGAGATACGGCGTAGCCAAAGTTGGATACGGAGAACTAGGGGATGAGATGTATCAAATTTTCGTATAGCCTGTAGAGCACTAAGGGAGTCTGAGACTACTACAAATGATGACACAGGCATAGATGCGATACGAATAAGTGCTGCAAGAATGGCATACAGTTCAGCAGTAAAAATGCTAGCTGAAGATAGAAAATGTCCCTGCACGACGCTGTCCGGAAACACTGCTGCGAATCCGACGCCGTCTGAAGACTTAGAGCCATCTGTGTACACAGCGGTGGCATGAGAATGGGAGTGGAAGTGATCAAGAAAAAGAGAGCGGGAAGCCACCGTAGGCAGGCTAATTACTGAGAAGTGAACTCCATTATTTATGCTTAGATTTCTTTCATTATTATTATTATTATTATTATTATTATTATTATTATTATTATTATTATTATTATTATCATATAAATAATTTGTAATTTTTATTCACACAAAAAAATATAAGATTTACTGTGACGTCATTTGTTTACACTGAAACAGCCAAGCAATGGACCATTTCTCCTAGGTTGAGCTCTATTTCAAGGTACTTTTCGTCATGAAAGCAATCAAAATCATATCTATTTCTGTAATATATCTTCCATTCTATCAAATGAGACCAAAAAAACGAGAATACACCCATAAAAACCATTCAAAATTATCACTAAGGGCTGGCTAATTGCTGAGAAGTGAACTCCATTATTTATGCTTAGATTTCTTTCATTTTTGGTGTACGTTAAGAAGCATCTTTCCATCATACACTGCCCAAGTTTCAATAAGATAGTCCAACAAACAAATGAGATACATTTCCTGAGATCAAGAGCAAGAGCCCCTCACCAGACCAGTGTCAGGGAACCTACCTTGAGGTTGGCTCGCTTGTGGAAATTTTGCTCGCGTATGGAAGCAAAAAATCGACCCATTGACTGCTCGTATTTGGAAAAACTCGCACGTGGACATGCTCGCAAGTAGAGGTTCCACTGTATTTGTAATCTTAATGTAGGGAGAGAGGTGAGTAGTACAGTGGACCCCCGACATTCGATGGCATCGACATTCGATAAATCAGACATTCGATGCATTTTAACGCACAAATTTTGCCTCGACATTCGATGGAAAACCCGACATTCAATACGATTCATACGAGATGTGTCCACGTGTGCCCTGAACTGCCCCATGTGTGCCAGTGTTTACAAGCCAGCCAGTGTGCGCGCATCTAAGGATACATTCGGTACATTTCATATTATCCATATTATCACTGTTTTTGGTGCTTGTTTCTGCAAAGTAAGTCACCATGGGCCCCAAGAAAGCTTCTAGTGTCAACCATGTGGTAAAAAGGGTGAGAATTAGTATGGACATTAAGAAAGATTTTGAAGGGCTTGGGGCTAACCCTGAGAAGCCTATGCCAGTTGTGGACTCCACTGTGCCTACTTCAAAAATTAAGGAAATGTGTGCAAAGTGGGTTGAACTGCAAACCTTTATGGATGAAAATCACCCTAACACAGCTATTGCAAGCCGTGCTGGTGACTATTACAATGACAATGTTATGGTCCATTTTAGACAAATCTTAAAGGAATGGCGACAGAGGTCCAGTGACTCTCAAGCTGGTCCTAGTGGCATTAAAAGAAGAAGGGAAGTAACCTCGGAAAAGGACTTGCTACCTCAAATCCTAATGGAAGGGGATTCCCCTTCAAAACACTAACACAATCAACACTCTCCCCTCCTCCCATCCCATCAATCATCACCATACCTTCATTAAAGGTAAGTGTCAATTATTCTATTGTTATTATTCTATTGTTATTGTTGTTATTGTAATTATTCTATTGCATTAAACTTAATATTTCATGTGGTAAAATTTTTTTTTTCATACTTTTGGGTGTCTTGCACGGATTAATTTGATTTCCATTATTTCTTATGGGAAAATTAATTCGACTTTCGATATTTTCGACATTCGATACCTCTCAGGAACGGATTAGTATCGAATGTCAAGGGTCCACTGTACGTATTTGTAGGAAGTCAGGTGCAGGTAGTCCAGGTGTAGGTAGCCCTGGCTCCCCATCTCATACTTAGGATACGATATTTAAAACATCCCAGAGAGGTAAAATACACCTATAATCCGAATTACGACCTGCTCGACTTACGACCACTCGACTTACGACCATGTTTTTTATGCCAAATTTCTGGGAAATAAACAACTATTTGTGTTGTACACAATGTTTATCCTAAACCTTACAGTATAAAATACAGTACTAACAACATAAAAAGTAAAGTAAAACATGAAATGCAAAAATAAACCAATAAAATAAAGTCATTACAAAAATGTTTTGTTGATATTCAGTAGTAAAGTTTGACTTACGACCATTTCGACTTACGACCAGTTTCTTGGAACCGAACTCGGTCGTAAGTCGGATGGTAGGTGTACACATACAGTATACTCATTTACCTTAAAATACGTGTAGTCTTAATATAGGAAAAGAGGTGAGTAGTATTTACTTGTAGCAAGTCAGTGTAGGTAGCCGGTAGGTGTAGCCCAGGCAGGCTACACCTACCGGCTACCTACACTGTGGCCCAGAGCCATATTATTAACCCTTTGAGGGTCGCCAGGTCCTCTCAGAGACTTGTTCTCAGGGTCGCCAAAATTTCAAAATAAAAATTTTTTTTCCTTATGAAAAGATAATCTTTTCCTGATCATAATGACACCAAAAGTATGAAATTTGATGGAAAACTTACGGAATTATGCTCTCGCAAAGTTAGTGGTTTCGACGATGTTCACACATCAGCGATTTTGCCCACTTTGATCCCTATTTTCGGCCAATTCCAGTGTACCGGTCGACAAAAATCATAACTATTATGCTAGAACTCTGTTTTTTCTATCAAATGAGTACAAGAAACCACCCATTTACCGATTTCAACTATCTAATAAAGTGGTCAGAATTTAGCAATTTTGCCAATTTCACACAAATTTCAAAAGATACCAATTTCCAAATAGAGTCCAGAATAAACAAGAAGGACATTCCTGGCACTAAAATAACATTTCCTCTGTTCATTAGTCACATCCCCATGCCCCTCTTACATTTCTTTTGCTTTCCACATTGAATTTTTATTCTCACAAAAAATAGAAGATTTACTGTTACGCAGTCTACTGTATTAGTGTAGAAATGGTATAAATAATACCAGCGCACTTGTGAAAGAATATCACATTCACCAGTTGACGTGTATTGGACGCGGGGCATGATTTGTTTACTTTTGAACTTTGGCAAAAATCGAACATTTCTGCTACCTTGAGCTCAATTTCAAGGTACTTTTCATTGTGAAACCAATCAAAATCATCTCAATTTCTGTAATATGTCTTCTATTCTATAAAATAAGACCAGGAAAACTAGAATACAACCATAAATATCATACGAAAATACAGTGCGAAGTCGCTGTTTTAAACCAAAAACACGGTCAAAGTTTTTTTTTTTCTCATTACGCACTGTGTGCTGCAGGATTTTTTTTATACTGTGCACACTGACCACATAGACCCATTCTTTCATATGTAGGCCTACCAGCTTTCTCTTGCTAGATTTGAGGGCGCTAGAATTTATGCGTACTAGTACGTCAAAATCAATGGCACATAAGCCGTACTAGTACGGCTAAAACCCGAAAGGTTAAGATCGACATACCTTGTTCACTGAATTTATTCATTTCTAACAACTACCTTTAGATGCCATCATAAATGAAGGGAGAAGTAATGAATAATTAATGCCGAAAATTGTAAACAAAAGCGGAGTGGGGGAGTGGCTGGGCCAAACGTAGATTCATACATGTTTTCTCTGATGGCTGAGCAGAGAAAACATAATGTTATCCCTCCACCCGGCTATCACACAGGTCCACAAGTATTATTATTAGAGCAAATGTAAAATATGCAATAAATGCCAGACAACAAGTTTACACTAACTTATATTAAGTTAGCGATAGAAATAGGCATTAAAAACACAATAAAAGGTAAGATACACACAGAGTACACTTATTACTTAACTTAAAATATTAATATTAATGTGTGAGAGGTGAGTGTCAGGGTGTTTATTGAATAAAATCAGAATGGCACACCATCATCCTCTAACTTGGCACTTAAAGCAAGAGGCTTACGACTCCTCTTTTTATCACAGCTAACCTTAGATGCCATCGTTAATGAGAGCCAACTAGTTAACGAAAGATTAAACGAGAGAGAGAACGAGATACAGAGTCGAGACAATGTAAAAATACAAACTGAACAGGTAGTAGGTGATCACTTGGTCAGGTGAAATAAATGCGTATTAATATGTGTCTGCTTTTAGTTCATTCACGTATGTTTGTAAGAGTTTGTAAAACATTTACCTTAATATTTTTTTATTATAATAATAATTACCTCACAATACAAATACTCTTACATTGTGTACAAGTTGTGCAAGTTAGTACAGAATAAACAAACAGCAACACACCATTTTTAGAGTGACTGAAGATATTATTATTATTATTATTATTATTATTATTATTATTATTATTATTATTATTATAAAAAGCACTAAACCCACAAGGGTCGTGAATTGCTATATATACAGAGTAAAGGCATATGAAAAGAATATTTTTCTACAGTTATCCCCCAGTTTGACTAAAGAAAACTTAATTCTTTCAACACTACCTACACAGCTGCTTTGTAAACAAATCTCATATTTACGTCCATCTTTATTCTGTGAGTGTATCATGTTTATATGCTATGTAATGGGTTTCATATATAATTGTGTGAAAAATATCATAGATGGATTAATGAAAATGCCTATACAGTGGACCCCCGGTTAACGATTTTAATCCGTGCAAGAGGGGTAATTGTTATGCGAAATAATCGCTATGTGAATGAATTTTCCCCATAAGAAATAATGGAAATCAAATTAATCCGTGCAAGACACCCAAAAGTATGAAAAAAAAAATTTTACCACATGAAATATACATTTTCCCACACACAAAGAGAAGGATACATGCACAATAGTAGAGTAGTACATGCACAGTATATATTGTGCATGTACTAGTCTACTAAATGAAGAATAAATGACACTTACCTTTATTGAAGATGCAGCAATGACTGATGAGACACTGTGTCCTGGGAGTGCCTTTTCCTCCTGAGTACTGTAGGTCCTGTTTGGCATTTTCTTCCAGAACAGGCCTTATCACACTGTGTATGCCACTACGATTCTTAAATCTCTCAAACCAACCTTTGCTGGCTTTAAATTCACCAATATGAGCACTAGTTCCAGGGATTTTTCCCTGTTCACCTGGGTGTTAGTCGACTTGTGTGGGTTGCATCCTGGGAGACAAGATTAAGGACCTCAATGGAAATAAGTTAGACAGTCTTCGATGACACTGACTTTTTTGGGTTATCCTGGGTGGCAAATCCTCTGGGGTTAATTGTTTCTTGGTATTCTCAATAAGCCACACCAACAACGGTGCTACAGCAGCAGCAGCAGCTGACAGTGCAGCAGCAGCAGCAGCTGTACCACCAATAGTAGCGATGGTTGATTGGGGTTTATTATACAACCTGGCCAGCTCGGAGACATGCACTCCACTTTCATACTTACCAATGATCTTTTTCTTCATCTCTATTGTAATTCTCACCCTTATTGCTGTAGGGTTGGCACTAGAAGCTTTCTTGGGGCCCATGGTCACTTATTTTCCAGAAAAAGCACCGAAAACACTGTAATAATACGAAATATTCCGATTGTATGCTTGGATGTTACCGCGGAGGCTGGCTGGTAAACAATGCCACCGGCGGAACATGTGAGCGTGGCTCAGGCTGCGTCTCGGACGAAAATCGGTAAGCGGGTTTTTAAGCGGTATGTGAGGCAAAATTTTTGCGATTAAAGTAAGCGGTATGCGAAATAATCGCTATGTGATGCCATCGTTATGCGGGGGTCCACTGTATTAATGTAAAGTAAGACATTTAGTGTGCCCAAGAGTGATTATTATTACGTAGTATTGGCGTCATGAGTAGAGAGAGACTTAGCGATTTTAATGTGTACCTGCACACCAGCACAGTGTGTAAGTATATTTAGGTACAGGTACACATAAGTATAATTATCAGAGTACACCTACCATCCGAGTTACGACCAAGCTTGGTTCCGACCAACCGGTCATAAGTCAAAATGGACGTAACTCGAACCTTTGAAAATTGCCGACATCCTGGGTAGGGCATAATGTCAAACTTTTCCTATATAAACTACCTACACAGTACTGTAATGTAATATACAATCACTATTTCATTTTTTTTACCATAATTTACTTCTATTGTCATATTTTAATTATTTATTTACTGTATACAGGTCTCCCTCAACATTCGCATTTTCAACTTTTGCGGGCTTCACACATTCGCGAATTCCCAACCACCAAATTCCCAGCCGCCAAATCATATTTAAGTTTACCGCCACGAGTCCTTACTACCCTCCCTCCAACCCCTGCAACTGGCAGCCAGCCCTCCCACCACTCAGTGTGGTGAGTGTTTTGTTTGTCCATTATTTGCTATTAAACTACAGTATAAATAATGTAAACCCATCCATGACTGCATATTAGAATGGCTATTCAGACAGGTATTGGAAGGTGACGTGTGTTTACTCTTGAACACAGCAAAGAATCAAACATTTCTGCTACTGCTAATAATAATAATAATAATAATAATAATAATAATAATAATATTAATATAATAATATAATAATAATAATAATAATAATAATAATAATAATAATAATAATATAATAATATAATAATAATAATAATAATATAATAATAATAATAATATAATAATAATAATAATAATAATAATAATAATAAATACGATAGAATTGAAGAAAATTGTACAAAAATACGAGGGTTGAAGCAGTGGTGGAGGAAGTGGTTGATGCATCGTCAGTGTGGCTTTGTTTATGCTGGAGTATTAGTCTCCGTGCTCTTCCATACATTTCACAATAATTCATTGTGCTTGGTGCTTGTAGATTGAGTGTGACTGGAGTGGTTGAGGCAGTGGTAGAGGCAGTGATAGAGGCAGTGGTAGAGGCAGTGGTAGAGGCAGTGGTAGAGGCAGTGGTAGAGGTAGTGGTAGAGGCAGTGGGTGAGGCAGTGATAGAGGCAGTGGTAGAGGCAGTGGTAGAGGCAGTGGTAGAGGCAGTGGTAGAGGCAGTGATAGAGGCAGTGGTAGAGGCAGTGGTAGAGGCAGTGGTAGAGGCAGTGGTAGTGGTAGAGGCAGTGGTAGAGGTAGTGGTAGAGGCAGTGGTAGAGGTAGTGGTAGAGGCAGTGGTAGAGGCAGTGGTAGAGACAGTGGTAGAGGCAGTGGTAGAGGCAGTGGTAGAGGTAGTGGTAGAGACAGTGGTAGAGGCAGTGGTAGAGGCAGTGGTAGAGGCAGTGATAGAGACAGTGGTAGAGGCAGTGGTAGAGGCAGTGGTAGAGGCAGTGGTAGAGGCTGTGGTAGAGGCAGTGGTAGAGGCAGTGGTAGAGGCAGTGGTAGAGGTAGTGGTAGAGACAGTGGTAGAGGCAATGGTAGAGGCAGTGGTAGAGACAGTGGTAGAGGCAGTGGTAGAGGCAGTGGTAGAGGCAGTGATAGAGACAGTGGTAGAGGCAGTGATAGAGGCAGTGGTAGAGGCAGTGGTAGAGGCAGTGGTAGAGGCAGTGGTAGAGTCAGTGGTAGAGGCAGTGGTAGAGGCAGTGATAGAGGCAGTGGTAGAGGCAGTGGTAGAGGCAGTGGGTAAGGCAGCAGTTGAGGCAGTGGTAGAGGCAGTGGTAGAGGCAGTGGTAGAGGCAGTGATAGAGGCAGTGGTAGAGGCAGTGATAGAGGCAGTGGTAGAGGCAGTGGTAGAGTCAGTGGTAGAGACAGTGGTAGAGGCAGTGATAGAGGCAGTGGTAGAGGCAGTGGTAGAGGCAGTGGTAGAGGCAGTGGTAGAGGCAGTGGTAGAGGCAGTGGTAGAGGCAGTGAGAGAGGCAGTGGTAGAGACAGTAGTAGAGGCAGTGGGTAAGGCAGCAGTTGAGGCAGTGGTAGAGGCAATGATAGAGGCAGTGGTAGAGGCAGTGATAGAGACAGTGGTAGAGGCAGTGGTAGAGGCAGTGGTAGAGGCAGTGGTAGAGGCAGTGGTAGAGGCAGTGGAAGAGGCAGTGATAGAGGCAGTGGTAGAGTCAGTGGTAGAGACAGTGGTAGAGGCAGTGGTAGAGGCAGCAGTAGAGACAGTGGTAGAGGCAGTGGGTGAGACAGTGGTAGAGGCAGTGGTAGAGGCAGTGGTAGAGGCAGTGGTAGAGGCAGTTATAGAGGCAGTTATAGAGGCAGTGGTAGAGGCAGTGGTAGAGGCAGTTATAGAGGCAGTGGTAGAGGCAGTTATAGAGGCAGTGGTAGAGGCAGTGGTAGAGGCAGTGGTAGAGGCAGTGGTAGAGGCAGTGGTAGAGGTAGTGGTAGAGGCAGTGGTAGAGGCAGTGGTAGAGGCAGTGGGAGAGGTAGTGGTAGAGGCAGTTATAGAGGCAGTGGTAGAAGCAGTTATAGAGGCAGTGGTAGAGGCAGTGGTAGAGGCAGTTATAGAGGCAGTGGTAGAGGCAGTGGTAGAGGCAGTTATAGAGGCAGTGGTAGAGGCAGTGGTAGAGGCAGTTATAGAGGCAGTGGTAGAGGCAGTGGTAGAGGCAGTGGTAGAGGCAGTGGTAGAGGCAGTGGTAGAGGCAGCGGTAGAGGCAGCGGTAGAGACAGTGGTAGAGGCAGTGGTAGAGGCAGTGGTAGAGGCAGTGATAGAGACAGTGGTAGAGGCAGTGGTAGAGGCAGTGGTAGAGGCAGTGGTAGAGGCAGTGGTAGAGGCAGTGGTAGAGGCAGTGGTAGAGGCAGTGGTAGAGGCAGTGGTAGAGGCAGTGGTAGAGGCAGTGGTAGAGGTAGTGGTAGAGGCAGTGATAGAGGCAGTGGTAGAGGCAGTGGTAGAGGCAGTGGTAGAGGCAGTGGTAGAGGCAGTGGTAGAGGCAGTGGTAGAGGCAGTGGTAGAGGCAGTGGTAGAGGCAGTGGTAGAGGCAGTGGTAGAGGCAGTGGTAGAGGCAGTGGTAGAGGCAGTGGTAGAGGCAGTGGTAGAGGCAGTGGTAGAGGCAGTGGTAGAGGCAGTGGTAGAGGCAGTGGTAGAGGCAGTGGTAGAGGCAGTGGTAGAGGCAGTGGTAGAGGCAGTGGTAGAGGCAGTGATAGAGGCAGTGGTAGAGGCAGTGGTAGAGGCAGTGGGTGAGGCAGTGGTAGAGGCAGTGGGTGAGGCAGTGGTAGAGGCAGTGATAGAGGCAGTGGTAGAGGCAGTGGGTGAGGCAGTGGTAGAGACAGTGGTAGAGGCAGTGGTAGAGGCAGTGGTAGAGGCAGTGGTAGAGGCAGTGGTAGAGACAGTGGTAGAGGCAGTGGTAGAGGCAGTGGGTGAGGCAGTGGTAGAGGCAGTGGTAGAGACAGTGGTAGAGGCAGTGGTAGAGGCAGTGGGTGAGGCAGTGGTAGAGGCAGTGGTAGAGGCAGTGGTAGAGGCAGTGGGTGAGGCAGTGGTAGAGGCAGTGGTAGAGGCAGTGGTAGAGGCAGTGGTAGAGGCAGTGGTAGAGGCAGTGGTAGAGGCAGTGGTAGAGGCAGTGGGTGAGGCAGTGGTAGAGGCAGTGGTAGAGGCAGTGATAGAGGCAGTGGGTGAGGCAGTGGTAGAGGCAGTGCTTGCGGCAGTGGTAGAGGCAGTGATAGAGGCAGTGGTAGAGGCAGTGGGTGAGGCAGTGATAGAGGCAGTGGTAGAGGCAGTGGTAGAGGCAGTGGTAGAGGCAGTGGGTGAGGCAGTGGTAGAGGCAGTGGTAGAGGCAGTGGTAGAGGCAGTGGTAGAGGCAGTGATAGAGGCAGTGGTAACCACTGCCTCTACCACTGCCTCTACCACTGCCTCTACCACTGCCTCAAACACTGCCTCTAACACTGCCTCACCACTGCCTCTGCCTCTACCACTGCATCTACCACTGCCTCTACCACTGCCTCTACCACTGCCTCTACCACTGCCTCTACCACTGCCTCTACCACTGCCTCTACCACTGCCTCTACCACTGCCTCTACCACTGCCTCTACCACTGCCTCTACCACTGCCTCTACCACTGCCTCTACCACTGCCTCTACCACTGCCTCTACCACTGCCTCTACCACTGCCTCTACCACTGCCTCTACCACTGCCTCTACCACTGCCTCTACCACTGCCTCTACCACTGCCTCTACCACTGCCTCTACCACTGCCTCTACCACTGCCTCTACCACTGCCTCTACCACTGCCTCTACCACTGCCTCTACCACTGCCTCTACCACTGCCTCTACCACTGCCTCTACCACTGCCTCTACCACTGCCTCTACCACTGCCTCTACCACTGCCTCTACCACTGCCTCTACCACTGCCTCTACCACTGCCTCTACCACTGCCTCTACCACTGCCTCTACCACTGCCTCTACCACTGCCTCTACCACTGCCTCTACCACTGCCTCTACCACTGCCTCTACCACTGCCTCTACCTGCCTCTGCCTCTACCACTGCCTCTACCACTGCCTCTACCTGCCTCTGCCTCTACCACTGCCTCTACCACTGCCTCTACCACTGCCTCTACCACTGCCTCTACCACTGCCTCTACCACTGCCTCTACCTGCCTCTACTGCCTCTAACACTTCCTCTACCAATGCCTCTACCACCTCCTCTACCACCGCCTCTACCACCGCCTCTACCACTGCCTCTACCACTGCCTCTACCACTGCCTCTACCACTGCCTCTACCACTGCCTCTACCACTGCCTCTAACACTGCCTCTACCACTGCCTCTACCACTGCCTCTACCACTGCCTCTACCACTGCCTCTACCACTGCCTCTGCCTCTACCACTGCCTCACCACTGCCTCTGCCTCTACCACTGCCTCACCCACGGCCTCTACCACTGCCTCTACCACTGCCTCTACCACTGCCTCTACCACTGCGTCTACCACTGCCTCTGCCACTGCCTCTACCACTGCCTCTACCACTGCCTCAACCACTGCCTCTACCACTGCCTCTACCACTGCCTCTACCACTGCCTCTACAACTGCCTCTACCACTGCCTCTACCACTGCCTCTACCACTGCCTCTACCACTGCCTCTACCCACTGCCTCTACCACTGCCTCTACTGCCTCTACTGCCTCTACCACTGCCTCTACCACTGCCTCTACCACTGCCTCTACCACTGCCTCACCCACTGCCTCTACCACTGCCTCTACCACTGCCTCTACCACTGCCTCTACCACTGCCTCTACCACTGCCTCTACCACTGCCTCTACCACTGCCTCTACCACTGCCTCTACCACTGCCTCTACCACTGCCTCTACCACTGCCTCTACCACTGCCTCACCCACTGCCTCTACCACTGCCTCTACCACTGCCTCACCCACTGCCTCTACCACTGCCTCACCCACTGCCTCTACCACTGCCTCTACCACTGCCTCACCCACTGCCTCTACCACTGCCTCACCCACTGCCTCTACCACTGCCTCTACCACTGCCTCTACCACTGCCTCTACCACTGCCTCTACCACTGCCTCTACCACTGCCTCTACCACTGCCTCTACCACTGCCTCTACCACTGCCTCTACCACTGCCTCTACCACTGCCTCTACCACTGCCTCTACCACTGCCTCTACCACTGCCTCTACCACTGCCTCTACCACTGCCTCTACCACTGCCTCTACCACTGCCTCTACCACTGCCTCTACCACTGCCTCTGCCTCTACCACTGCCTCTACCACTGCCTCTACCACTGCCTCTACCCCTGCCTCTACCACTGCCTCTACCACTGCCTCTACCACTGCCTCTACCACTGCCTCTACCACTGCCTCTACCACTGCCTCTACCACTGCCTCTACCACTGCCTCTACCACTGCCTCTACCACTGCCTCTACCCCTGCCTCTACCACTGCCTCTACCACTGCCTCTACCACTGCCTCTACCACTGCCTCTACCACTGCCTCTACCACTGCCTCTACCACTGCCTCTACCACTGCCTCTACCACTGCCTCACCCACTGCCTCTACCACTGCCTCTACCACTGCCTCTACCACTGCCTCACCACTGCCTCTACGACTGCCTCTACCACTGCCTCTATCACTGCCTCTACCACTGCCTCACCCACTGCCTCTACCACTGCCTCTACCACTGCCTCTACCACTGCCTCTACCACTGCCTCTACCACTGCCTCTACCACTGCCTCTACCACTGTCTCTACCACTGTCTCACCCACTGCCTCTACCACTGCCTCACCCACTGCCTCTACCACTGCCTCTACCACTGCCTCTACCACTGCCTCTACCACTGTCTCTACCACTGTCTCACCCACTGCCTCTACCACTGCCTCTACCACTGCCTCTACCACTGCCTCTACCACTGCCTCTACCTGCCTCACTGCCTCTACCACTGCCTCTACCACTGCCTCTACCACTGCCTCTACCACTGCCTCTACCACTGCCTCTACCCACTGCCTCTACCACTGCCTCTACCTGCTGCCTCTACCACTGCCTCTACCACTGCCTCACCCACTGCCTCTACCACTGCCTCTACCTGCACTGCCTCTACCACTGACTCTACCACTGCCTCTACCACTGCCTCTACCACTGCCTCTACCACTGCCTCTACCACTGCCTCTACCACTGCCTCTACCACTGCCTCTACTGCCTCTACTGCCTCTACCACTGCCTCTACCACTGCCTCTACCACTGCCTCTACCACTGCCTCTACCACTGCCTCTACCACTGCCTCTACCACTGCCTCTACTGCCTCTACCACTGCCTCTACCACTGCCTCTACCACTGCCTCTACCACTGCCTCTACCACTGCCTCTACCACTGCCTCTACCACTGCCTCTACCACTGCCTCTACCACTGCCTCACCCACTGCCTCTACCACTGCCTCTACCACTGCCTCTACCACTGCCTCTACCACTGCCTCACCCACTGCCTCTACCACTGCCTCTACCACTGCCTCTACCACTGCCTCACCCACTGCCTCTACCACTGCCTCTACCACTGCCTCTACCACTGCCTCTACCACTGCCTCAGCTGCTGCCTCAACCACTGCCTCTACCACTGCCTCTACCACTGCCTCTACCACTGCCTCTACCTCTGCCTCTACCACTGCCTCTACCACTGCCTCTACCACTGCCTCTACCACTGCCTCTACCACTGCCTCTACCACTGCCTCTACCACTGCCTCTACCACTGCCTCTACCACTGCCTCTACCACTGCCTCTACCACTGCCTCTACCACTGCCTCTACCACTGCCTCTACCACTGCCTCTACCACTGCCTCTACCACTGCCTCACCCACTGCCTCTACCACTGCCTCACCCACTGCCTCTACCACTGCCTCTACCACTGCCTCTACCACTGCCTCTACCTGCCTCTACTGCCTCTACCACTGCCTCTACCACTGCCTCTACCACTGCCTCTACCACTGCCTCACCCACTGCCTCTACCACTGCCTCTACCACTGCCTCTACCACTGCCTCTACCACTGCCTCTACCACTGCCTCTACCACTGCCTCTACCACTGCCTCTACCACTGCCTCTACCACTTCCTCTGCCGCTAGCACTGCCTCTACCACTGCCTCTACCACTGCCTCTACCACTGCCTCTACCACTGCCTCTACCACTGCCTCTACCACTGCCTCTATCACTGCCTCTACCACTGCCTCTACCACTGCCTCTACCACTGCCTCTACCACTGCCTCTACCACTGCCTCTACCACTGCCTCTACCACTGCCTCACCCACTGCCTCTACCACTGCCTCACCCACTGCCTCTGGCTCTACCACTGCCTCTACCACTGCCTCTACCACTGCCTCACCCACTGCCTCTACCACTGCCTCTACCACTGCCTCTACCACTGCCTCTACCACTGCCTCTACCACTGCCTCTACCACTGCCTCTACCACTGCCTCTACCACTGCCTCTACCACTGCCTCTACCACTGCCTCTACCACTGCCTCTACCACTGCCTCACCCACTGCCTCTACCACTGCCTCTGCCTCTACCACTGCCTCACCACTGCCTCTACCACTGCCTCTACCACTGCCTCACCCACTGCCTCTACCACTGCCTCTACCACTGCCTCTACCACTGCCTCTGCCTCTACTGCCTCACCCACTGCCTCTACCACTGCCTCTATCACTGCCTCTACCTCTACCTCACCCAGTGCCTCTAACACTGCCTCTACAACTGCCTCTATCACTGCCTCTACCACTGCCTCACCCACTGCCTGCCTCTACCTGCCTCTACTGCCTCTACCACTGCCTCTACCACTGCCTCTACCACTGCCTCTACCACTGCCTCTACCACTGCCTCTACCACTGCCTCACCCTGCCTCACTGCCTCTACCACTGCCTCTACCACTGCCTCTACCACTGCCTCTACCACTGCCTCTACCACTGCCTCTACCTCACTGCCTCTACCACTGCCTCTACCACTGCCTCTACCACTGCCTCTACCACTGCCTCTACCACTGCCTCTACCACTGCCTCTACCACTGCCTCTACCACTGCCTCTACCACTGCCTCTACCACTGCCTCTACCACTGCCTCTACCACTGCCTCTACCACTGCCTCTACCACTGCCTCTACCACTGCCTCACCCACTGCCTCTACCACTGCCTCTACCACTGCCTCTACCACTGCCTCTACCACTGCCTCTACCACTGCCTCTACCACTGCCTCTACCACTGCCTCTACCACTGCCTCTACCACTGCCTCTACCACTGCCTCTACCACTGCCTCTACCACTGCCTCTACCACTGCCTCTACCACTGCCTCTACCACTGCCTCTACCACTGCCTCTACCACTGCCTCTACCACTGCCTCTACCACTGCCTCTACCACTGCCTCTACCACTGCCTCTGCCACTGCCTCTGCCACTGCCTCTGCCAGTGCCTCTACTGCCTCTACCACTGCCTCTACCACTGCCTCTACCACTGCCTCTACCACTGCCTCTACCACTGCCTCTACCACTGCCTCACCCACTGCCTCTACCACTGCCTCTACCACTGCCTCTACCACTGCCTCTACCACTGCCTCTACCACTGCCTCTACCACTGCCTCACCCTCTGCCTCTACCACTGCCTCACCCACTGCCTCTACCACTGCCTCTACCACTGCCTCTACCACTGCCTCTACCACTGCCTCTACCACTGCCTCACCCACTGCCTCTACCACTGCCTCACCCACTGCCTCTACCACTGCCTCACCCACTGCCTCACCCACTGCCTCACCCACTGCCTCTACCACTGCCTCACCCACTGCCTCTACCACTGCCTCTACCACTGCCTCTACCACTGCCTCTACCACTGCCTCTACCACTGCCTCTACCACTGCCTCTACCACTGCCTCTACCACTGCCTCTACCACTGCCTCACCCACTGCCTCTACCACTGCCTCACCCACTGCCTCTACCACTGCCTCTACCACTGCCTCTACCACTGCCTCTACCACTGCCTCTACCACTGCCTCTACCACTGCCTCTACCACTGCCTCTACCACTGCCTCTACCACTGCCTCTACCACTGCCTCACCCACTGCCTCTACCACTGCCTCTACCACTGCCTCTACCACTGCCTCACCCACTGCCTCACCCACTGCCTCTACCACTGCCTCTATCACTGCCTCTACCACTGCCTCACCCACTGCCTCTACCACTGCCTCTACCACTGCCTCTACCACTGCCTCTACCACTGCCTCTACCACTGCCTCACCCACTGCCTCTACCACTGCCTCTACCACTGCCTCACCCACTGCCTCTACCACTGCCTCTACCACTGCCTCTACCACTGCCTCTACCACTGCCTCTACCACTGCCTCTACCACTGCCTCTATCACTGCCTCTACCACTGCCTCACCCACTGCCTCTACCACTGCCTCTACCACTGCCTCTATCACTGCCTCTACCACTGCCTCTACCACTGCCTCACCCACTGCCTCACCCACTGCCTCTACCACTGCCTCTACCACTGCCTCTACCACTGCCTCTACCACTGCCTCTACCACTGCCTCACCCACTGCCTCTAACACTGCCTCTAACACTGCCTCTATCACTGCCTCTACCACTGCCTCTACCACTGCCTCTACCACTGCCTCTACCACTGCCTCTACCACTGCCTCACCCACTGCCTCTACCACTGCCTCTACCACTGCCTCTACCACTGCCTCTACCACTGCCTCTACCACTGCCTCTACCACTGCCTCTACCACTGCCTCTACCACTGCCTCTACCACTGCCTCTACCACTGCCTCTACCACTGCCTCTACCACTGCCTCTATTGCTGCCTCTACCACTGCCTCTACCACTGCCTCTACCACTGCCTCTACCACTGCCTCTACCACTGCCTCTACCACTGCCTCTACCACTGCCTCTACCACTGCCTCTACCACTGCCTCTACCACTGCCTCTACCACTGCCTCTACCACTGCCTCTACCACTGCCTCTACCACTGTCTCTACCACTGCCTCTACCACTGCCTCTACCACTGCCTCACCCACTGCCTCTACCACTGCCTCACCCACTGCCTCTACCACTGCCTCTACCACTGCCTCTACCACTGCCTCACCCACTGCCTCTACCACTGCCTCTACCACTGCCTCACCCACTGCCTCTACCACTGCCTCTACCACTGCCTCTACCACTGCCTCTACCACTGCCTCTACCACTGCCTCTACCACTGCCTCTACCACTGCCTCACCCACTGCCTCTACCACTGCCTCACCCACTGCCTCTACCACTGCCTCTACCACTGCCTCTACCACTGCCTCTACCACTGCCTCGAGGGAGACCTGTATAATGTATACATGGTAGTGAACTGCATTGTAAATTTTACATCACATACAGTATCATCACATACTGTCATCTTTATGTATTGTCGACACAGTGGAATGGGAGAATACCACTGGTAGTGTCATCCTGCCAGAATGTAGTATAACCTATACCCTAAGTAAAGAGAAAACTCTGGAACATGTGTAATACGTAGCTGGCTGGCTGACCGGGTGGGTGATTGGCTGACTGAATGTGGCTCTGGCTCTGGCTCTGGCTCTGTCTCTGTCTCTGTCTCTCTCTGTCTCTGTCTCTCTCTCTCTCTGTCTCTCTCTCTCTCTGTCTCTGTCTCTCTCTCTCTCTGTCTCTCTCTCTCTCTGTCTCTCTCTCTCTCTGTCTCTCTCTGTCTCTCTCTGTCTCTCTCTCTCTCTCTCTCTCTCTCTCTCTCTCTCTCTCTCTCTCTCTCTCTCTCTCTCTCTCTCTCTCTCTCCCTCTCTCTCTCTCTCTCTCTCTCTCACAGGTACACATAAGTAAAGTTATCATACATAGTATAAATTATCTAGGATAACCCAAATAATCCAGACAAAGTGCTATACAGTGGATCTGTGCTCCAGTGCTCTAAATTAATAATATTAAAAATAATCATGTCCACTCATTACTTACCTTAAAATATCTGTAGTCTTAATGTAGAGTGAGAGGTGAGTAAACAAGATTAAATGAATAAACGAATGAGTGTGTAGAAGGTTGGCGAGTTATGTAAACAAACGTTGTTGTTGTTGTTGTTACCAGCCCGGACACAAATGATTCCTGTTCACTCTGTCAAGCCGACCAGAAAAACATCTCATATTTGTTAATTTATATGTTTATATGTTATGTAGCATGTTTATTATATAATTTTGAAAAAGAAATCATAGATGGATTAAGCAAAATGTCTATATCAACGTTTTATACACATTTAATGCGCCTCAATGATTATTATTGTGTTATCATTATTAATATGGCATCTTCAAGACCAATTACACTCTTAATGAGTGGCTCTGAGACAGACAAGCAGACAGAAAGACAGACACAGGTAGACATAGACACACAGGTAGACAGACACACACACAGGTAGACAGACACACACACAGGTAGACAGAAAGAGACACACAAGTAGACATAAAGACACACACAAGTAGAAAGACACACACAAGTAGACAAAGACACACAGGTAGACATAAAGACAGACACACAGGTAGACAAAGACAGACAGGTAGACAGAAAGACAGACACACAGGTAGACAGACAGATAAACAGACACACAGAGATACACAGATATATAGGCAGACAGATACAGACAGGTTTATGTGCAACAGAGAAAACAAATAGAGAGTTCGAGAGTAAGAGCCTTTCTTGCCACAGACTTCATCTTAGGGGCCATGGTGAAATTTACTGTCCAGTTAGTACAGTTAATACAGTATGATGCTGCTGATAGGACAGGGTTACTCAAACTGATGCTGCCTGCATGACGCATTGCCGCCGCGAGTATTGTCAAATATTATACAATGGTGTGCATGAGCCGGCCCAGCCCAGCTGCCAGATGCACGGTCTTAAGTCGAGTGGACGTATGTCGAGCAGGTCGTAAGTCGGATGGTAGGTGTACATATAAAATACACAGTAACTTTAAAACACTTGAAATTTTGGAAAGTTTCCCGACATAATAGATGTGGGCACGGAGAATGTAAACAAACCGGGTGGGGGGCGCCGTATTTGAAAGACCGCTTGCCGTATAGCAAATTTTGGTCATAATTTGACATCGCCCTATTAGCGGAATGCCATAAGGTGAAACGCCGTAAAGCGGGGCCCTACTGTAATGATTTTGTGTTGAGAAAGTAGGATTTTTTTTATCCTGAGTCGATACTTTTTTCTTTAAGCTAATGTTTCATTCTTTATTTTAAGTTGTACTTTCTCTCAACTGTCACTTCATCAAATACATTTACCTTTTTTACATTATCTGATGTACCATAGTTATGGTGGGTTCCAATTTATTTGGCTTTATATGGCCAAGTATTGTGGATTTGTTTTTACATTTTTTAGTTAGGAGCAGGTGTTTAAATTTGTTTCATTGCTTCTTTCTTTTTATCAAACATACTGATACATGGACTGGTATCAAAACTCATAAAACTGTGTTTTACTGAACTAGAAGAAGAAAACTTTGACCCAATATTCCTTATATTCTCAACCACTTCATTCCCTAATATACTCTTCGACAATCCCACCTTCAAGATAAATAACCAAGCACCCACTGTACAAATAGTTTCTCAATTATATTTAGTTATTATTTATTATAAATAAATCATGTTATGCAAAAGAAATAAAAAGTGCTACACAATATAACTTGAATCTGTTTTATTTTAATGTTTTCCAATTTCTGTATTTACCATCGACCACTTGCATGTGACTGTATTACAATATACTTACAGTAAATTTTTCAGCGGAGTCATATTCCTCATCAAGGTATACTCTGATCTTGTCGTATGGTAACATTGTGCCTCTGTTCATTAACGATCTGCAGGAATAAAAAAAAGAATATCATTACCATTACATACTCTGCTTTCCTCTTTCAAATATTCACTGTATTATGACCATTTCATTTATATGCACCATTTACCTAACTTTATATCATAAAATAAGTCTCACAAATAAGCACATTAAAATTTGTGTGCACATATATTACAAACATCAACCTAATTCTATAATCTAATAACTACACAATATGGCTTGGCACATGATGCTGCAGTATTAGCCTGCCTTCAACATTATTCTAAGACAGAATATAACTTAAAATGAGTAGGGACAAGAAGAGGGTATTAGAAAGCATGAACAGTGGGCAACTGTAAAAGAAAAACAGGAGGAAACACAGTAGCTTTTCCAGAAACCTTCCCTTCCACATCAAGACCTTCATTAAGATCACACCCACATCCCTGGTTAGGATTTGCATAAAAAAAAAGCAAATTTTGCTACAAATATTTCTTGAATTAGTGTATCCAGGTCATGTTTTCCAGAAAATTAGCTTGATGCAATTTTAACAGTTTATATGATAAATTAAGTACGTGTCTAACTGTGTCTACCCTCCCTTAAAAATAACTCGGGGAATCTGTCTCACGTCCCACCATTATTGTACAAGCAAGCGGCCCATGTCCTTTCGCATGCTATTACATTACTTTTTAACAAGTCACTAGAAACTAGCACTTTCCCGACACTACCCAAGACAGCAAGGGTTACACCAATACATGAGGGTGGTGACCCTACAGACGTAAACAACTATAGGCCAATTTCAAACTTACCATTGCTATCCAAAATCTTCGAGAAACTCGTGCACAGGAGACTATATTCATTTCTAACATCACAAAACATACTCAACCCCTGCCAATTTGGATTCAGGAAAAATAAAAGCACTAATGATGCAATTATAAAAATGCTAGACCAGGTTTACACAGCACTGGAAAGTAAGGAATATCCGCTAGGAATTTTTGTTGACCTAAGAAAAGCGTTTGACACAGTAGACCACAGCATCCTACTCCACAAAATTGACCACTATGGTATAAGAGGCCATGCGCTTGCATATTTTAAATCCTACCTTTCTAATAGGTATCAGTATGTCACCATTAAAGACACAGCCTCATCAATATGGCCACTTGATACTGGAGTTCTGCAGGGAAGTGTCCTTGGACCCCTGCTCTTCCTCATTTACATAATAACGTAACGTAACCTCATTTACATAATAGTTACGTTTTGAGGCTTTACAAACAAATTCCATTTTGATTTTTTATTCACATAATGAATTTTTATTCACAACAAAAAATAGAAGATTTACTGTTATGCAATTCTGTAATAATTGTATAAATATCATCGCCATATTTGTGAATGCATATTAGACCCACCAGCTGGCGTGTATTAGACGTGTGAGGTCGTTTGTTTGCCCTTGAATATCAGCAAAAATTTAACAATTCTGCTAATTTGAGCTCAGTTTCAAGCCATTTCCAGTGATAAAACCAATCAAAATCATCTCTATTTCTGTAATATGTCTTCCATTCTATCAAATGAGACCAAGAAATCGCAAATAGAACTATAAAAAACATACGAGAAAACACTGCAAAGTCGCTGTTTTAATCGAAAAATCATGATTTCAGTTTTTTTTCTCTCATTATACACAGTGTGCTGCAGGATCTGTTTTATGTGGTGCACACATACCACATAGATGTATTCTCTCATATCTAGGCCCAAATGTACCACTCACAGTTTATCAGAGTGAGCTGAGCTCATGACGTAGATCTACGGTTTGGACCCTGAACGTAAAGCCGTAGATCTACGGGACGGACCCTGAAAGGGTTAAGAAGTGTAGTGGAATTCACAGTGTGATAAGGCATGGTGAGGCTACCAGTTCGGACCACAAAGCGGCTGAAAAATATGTGCAGGAATTCAAGGAGTACATAGACAGTGAAGGACTTAAACCTGAACAAGTGTTTAATTGTGACGAAACAGGCCTGTTTTGGAAGAAAATGGCAAGCAGGACCTACATTACTCAGGAGGAAAAGGCACTCCCAGGACATAAGCCTATGAAAGACAGGCTCACTCTGTTGATGTGTGCCAATGCTACTGGTGATTGCAAATTGAAGCCTTTATTGGTGTATCACTCTGAAACTCCCAGAGTGTTCAGGAAAAACAATGTCATCAAGGCTAATTTGTGTGTGCTGTGGAGGGCAAACAGTAAGGCATGGGTCACTAGGGACTTTTTCTATGACTGGTTACACCATGCATTTGCCCCCAATGTGAAAAATTACCTAATTGAAAAGAAATTAGACCTTAAGTGCCTCCTGGTATTAGACAATGCTCCTGGTCATCCTTCACACTTGGCAGAGCTACTTTCTAGGGACATGAGCTTCATTAAGGTGAAGTTTTTGCCTCCTAATACCACTCCCCTCCTGCAGCCCATGGACCAGCAGGTCATTTCCAACTTCAAGAAACTGTACACAAAAGCTATGTTTGAAAGGTGCTTTGTAGCGACCTCAGAAACTCAACTGACTAAGAGAGTTTTGGAAAGATCATTTTACCATCCTCAATTGTGTAAACATTATAGGTAAGGCTTGGGAGGAAGTGACTAAGAGGACCTTGAACTCTGCTTGGAAAAAACTATGGCCAGAATGTGTAGACAAAAGGGATATGAAGAAAGAGATAACTGCTAAGTACGAAAGTGGAGTGCGTGTCTCGGAGTTGGCCAGGTTGTATACCAAACCACAAACAACCATCGGTACTATTGTGGCCAAGAAAACGACAATCAAGGAAGCTTTTCTTGCAAAAGGTACAACTCTGTTTTTGAATAAGAGATTGCAAGTACTCAAAGATGTTGAGAGACTCTTACTGGTCTGGATAAACGAAAAACAGATAGCAGGAGATAGCATCTCTCAAGCGATCATAAGTGAAAAGGCTAGGAAGTTGCATGAGGATTTAATTAGAAAAATGCCTGCAACCAGTGGTGATGTGAGTGAATTTAAGGCCAGCAAAGGTTGGTTTGAGAGATTTAAGAATCGTAGTGGCATACATAGTGTGATAAGGCATGGTGAGGCTGCCAGTTCGGACCAAAAAGTGGCTGAAAAATATGTGAAGGAATTCAAGGATTACAAAGACAGTGAAGAATTGAAACCTGAACAAGTGTTTAATTGTGACGAAACAGGCCTGTTTTGGAAGAAAATGCTAAACAGGACCTACATTACTCAGGAGAAAAAGGCACTCCCAGGACATAAGCCTATGAAAGACAGGCTTACTCTCTTAATGTGTGCTAATGCTAGTGGTGATTGCAAAGTGAAGCCATTATTGGTGAATCACTCTGAAACTCCCAGAGTGTTCAGGAGAAACAATGTCCTCAAGGCTAATTTGTGTGATGTGGAGGGCAAACAGTAAGGCATGGGTTACTAGAGACCTTTTCTATGACTGGTTACACCATGCATTTGCCCCCACTGTGAAAAATTGCCTTCTGGAAAAATAAATTGGACCTTAAGTGCCTCCTGGTATTAGACAATGCTCCTGGTCATCCTACAGACTTGGCAGAGCGACTTTCTGTGGACATGAGCTTCATTAAGGTCAAGTTTTTGCCTCCTAATACCACTCCTCTCCTGCAGCCCACAGACCAGCAGGTCATTTCAAACTTCAATAAACTCTACACAAAAGCTATGTTTCAAAAGTGCTTTGTAGTGACCACAGAAACTCGATTGACTCTGAGAGAGTTTTGGAGAGATCACTTTAGCATCCTCAATTGTGTAAACATCATAGGTAAGGCTTGGGAGGGAGTAACTAAGAGGACCTTGAACTCTGCTTGGAAGAAACTGTGGCCAGAATGTGTAGACAAGAGGGATTTTGAAGGATTTGAGGCTAACCCTGAGAAGTGTATGCCAGTTGTGGAATCAACTGTGGCATTGGGGAAGTCCTTGGGGTTGGAGGTTAGTGGGGAGGATGTAGAAGAGTTGGTGGAGGAGGACAATGAAGAACTAACCACTGATGAGCTGCAAGATTATCTTCAACAGCATATTCCAGGGGTCCTCTGTACTTCCCATCTCCAGGACTCAAGTCTGGTCTACCGGTTTCCCTGGATCCCTTCATAAATCTTACATTGCTGCTTCTTCTTCTCTTGGGTTTCAGGGCCACTGACAGCATACGCCGTATCGAGCCCGGCCATCCAGTGCTAGGAGAGGGGACTTTGACCAAAGTGGAAAGAATGTTTTGACTAATAACTATGTATCATACGTCCCTGATACCCTGAAGCCAGCAGGAAGGAGCAGATACAGGCCAATATCTCCTGATGGGCCGGAGGGCAAAACCCCTCCCCGTTGAGAACAGGTAGAGTGAAAGTGTGCACCCCAAGCGTGCGCAAGGCTGCACAGAGAGTAGTCCGTGCAGATTGATAACGTGGGCACCACAGCAGGAAGTGTTCCACCGTCTCAGGCTGTGAGGGATACCACGGGCAGTACGGAGAGTCCGTCACCCAAAGGCGGTACAGATGAGCCGCCAGTCGCAAGTGCCAGACTCGAAGGCGAGTCAGTGCAACGTCCACCGAGCAGTTGGGATGGCAAGCCCAAGGACAGGAGCCATTAAAAGTTCAGACAGAGCCCAATGCCCTCTTGCCACTGATGACGGATTCCCTTCCAAACAGCCCTTGTGAAATCACTGTGGCCCAGGGCAAGAAAGGTAATACTAGGAAGTGTGCGCGTGAGGGAGGCCACCTGATCTGCCACTTCATTGCCCCGGATTCCAACATGGGCAGGTACCCACTGAAGGGAGATCCTCCAACCTGGGCTCCACAAGAAGCGCAGGAGGCGAGATTGTGTCCGATGAATGAGGACGCGCAGTGACCGTGGACGGGCAGAGCACAAAAGTGCCAGTGAAGATTGGGAATCAGAGATGAGAACCAATGGTTGTGGGGGAATGTGATCTAGGACAAAAGCAAGAGCCTGGTGAATGGCGAAGAGCTCCCCTGCCAGAACAGAATGAGCAGGGCCCAACCGCCAAGTTTGACACAGGGAGAGATTAGCAAAGAAGGCCGCAGAGGATGTGGAAGGGGGGGAGGTCCGTGCCGAGCCATCCGTGTAGATGGAGAATGAAGAGCCATATGTAACAGAGCGAAACTCCTCAAATAGTAATGCAACTAACTGAGGGGGTTCCCTGTTCCTGTAGTGCCAATCCAGGTGAATGTATCGCATCAGGTCCAGCCACGGGGGGGGACCGGAGAGTGGAGAGGGGAGGGAGTCATCACAAGCCCAGGAAGTGTAAGGCAGATCAGGGAATGCTGGGCCCTGGCTACAAAGGAAGGCTGAACCAAACGTGGGGGGACAGAGGCTGTCTCCAACATCTGTGGAGAGAGGCAGCAGGGGCGAGTACAAGGCAGAGAGACCATATGATGGAGTCATAAACAGTTCCTCGCTGTCCTCACTGACGAGAGAGGGACTATCCCCAACTCTGCCTCCAAGGCTACAATGGGGGTGGAGAGGAATGCCCCCAGCATATTACAGATGGCTGAATTCTTGAGAATGTCTAAGCGATGAAGAGAGGAGGAAGAAGCCAAGCCAAACACCTCACTCGCATAAGTGAGCTTGCTGTGAGCCATAGCTGTATAGAACCAAAAGAGAAGGCCTTGATCCACCCCCACTTGGTGCCAAAGATCCGGCACATAAGTGCAATGCGACGCGCACACGAGAGGTGGAGGGCCGCTATGTGTTTCTTCCATGTCAAGAATGGTGCATCTAAGGTGACTCCCAACCAACGATGAGATGAGATCAAAGGGATTGGCATCTGATTTAATGAGACTGATGGAAGTGTGGGGAGTCGGCATCTAGTAAAGCATAAGAGCTTGGACTTAGTGTCACTAACCTCCAAACCCCAGGTGGCAGCCCATGATGTTATGCATTGCAGGGCACCCTGAAGTGTTTCCTGTGCTGTCAGTAAAGCTGGGGCACTGCACATAAGGGCCACATCATCTGCATATACCAGGGTATGCACTTCCTGGATGGGAGATCCAACAATAAGACAGAGAAAGGGAGTGGGCTAAGAACAGATCCTTGGGGCACTCCCCGGTATACAGGACGGGGTGAGGACAAAGCACCACCCGCTGCAACACGAAAGGTCCTCCCTTGCAAAAAGTTGCTCATCCAGCAGAGGGGAGCTCCTGTCAGCCCCATGTGGGCCAGCTTGAAAACAATTGCTGTGTGTGATGCAGAGTCAAATGCTCTGCATAGATCCAAAAATGCAGCAAAAAAGGAACTCCCGGCATTCAAAGGAGGTGTGCATGAGCTGTGTAAATTGAAGCAAAGGGTCAAGGGTGGATTGACCTTCTCGGAAGCCACTCTGGTTATCAGAGCGCTTCCACATATCAGGGAAGACACCTGTAGACCAGCTGGTATTGAAAACCTCCAGCATAGCTTCTGTACAGGAGGGAGGTAGATGTAGTATAAGTGAATAGGGTAAGTTGTCCTCCCCTGGAGAAGAGCAGGAAGAAAGTTGGGAAAGTGCCCACTGCAGTTCATGGGAGCTAAAAAGAGACGCCAGCACTTGGTAGTGAACCTCGGATACGGCAGGTGGCAAAGGGCCCCATTTGATCATCTTAGAGGGTAGAGGAGGAGGAGAAAACATAGGGCCGAAGAAATATGCAAATGATTCAGCCTTGTCCTGGGGTAAGAGTGGAGCCGCTCCTTCCCCCAGCAGGGGAAAAGTACTTACAGAACGTGATCCCAACATGGAGTGGAAAAAAACCCATGCCTGACTGGCAGAGGTCCAAAAAGAAAGAGAAGAACAGAATAAAGCCCAGGATGCACGTTTCGCTTGGAGAAGGGTTCGCCGACAAAGTGTGTCTGCCCTTCGGTAAGCCAACTGCTCAGTCCGAGAGGGTTGGCGCCACCACCATGCCCACGTTGTCCAATGCGCCTTCACTGTTCGGAGGCACTCATCATTCCACCATGGAACCCGGGGGCATGAACGGGAGAAGCTCCCGGAGAGACAGAATGAAGTATGGCCCCCTTGAAGAGATGCGACAGCCTCGTCCAGCAAGGGGTCCTGAGGCAGGCTGTAATCAGCAAGGACCCAGTTATAGTTTGTCCATCCAGCCTGGGTGATTTTCCACCGTGAACGAACTGCCGTCACTGGCACTGCTAAGGCTTCATTTGTAGAAGTAAGGACTGGAAGATGATCACTCCCCATGAAGAGACCTACAGTAACAGCAGCTGTAGTAAAATACCCACAACCAAGAACAGGGTCCAGGGTAGAAACTCGCCCGGTATAAGGATCCACTCTAGTCTCCAAACCTGGTAGTGTGAGCAACGAAAGGTGAGATGCGGGGAGGGTTTGGAACAGGGTCCTACCTGTGGGATTCATCGATCCCGAAGAAATGGATGGCTCCCAGAACTGTTGCCTAGCATTAAATTCTCCTATCACAAGCGTAGAACCACGGAGTTGCCCAAAATAATAAGTAAATTCCCTTTGTGTAACCAACCTGCCCAGATTATAGATCAGGAGTATGTTGCACCACTGAGTGCACAAGGCAACTCTCACAGCCAGAGTTTCCAACACTCCATTCTCATAGGCTTGAAGAGAGAGGGTCGTACTCTGGGGCCAGTTGCATACAAGAAGAGCTAGGCCACCACCACTCCCTGCAAGGCAATCCCTATGTCTCAGAGAGACCCACCACCAGTGGCTGTACCACAGCTAGATACCTCTGAAGGTCCAGAAGCTTCCCCAGTACAGAACGTGCATTCCAAAGAAGAAAAACAGAGGAGTGAGAAAGATTCACGTGTATGAACTAAGCAGCCCAATAAGGCGAGGGAGAACCGAGAGACACGCAGTCACAAAAGAGGTGCCCGGGAGGTAGGAATGTAGCACCTCCTCTACCAGGAGGAGGATAGGACGAAGGAATAAAGCCCAGGCAGGCAAAAGTGAAAAACCGGGACCTTCAGACACGAAGGGTCCTGGAGTGGAGACAGGCCGAGGCTGGGGTTGAGGAGAATTGGGGGGGGGCAGTCGGCTGCGAGACGAGAGATTCTGGGTCGGGTATGATGTCCACTTGAACTGGGTGGGGCACTGAGCATCGAGTCGATTTGGGAACTGCACCACCTCGACGGGAGGACGTGCGTTGTGGATGAGGGGTGGGGGGCATGTGCAATAATTTCCGCAATGGAAGCCGGGTCCGAGGACACCTTGAGTTGATGTTGCCCCAGGGGTGGGGAATCTACTAAAGGGAGAGAGAGGTCCGCAAGAGCCCCAAACCGACTTGTAACAGGGATATTAGCCCTCACAGCTGCGGAGTACAGGTGCCCTGGCCATGTTGGTGTTGAGGAGACTCCCGTAGTGGGGGGCACTGAAGGCAAAGGAGGCAGGGGTTGACAGACTGTGACTGGCTTTACGGACCGCAAGCAGGAGTTACAATCATCGAGCGAAAGAGACTGGGCCCTGGCTGAGTTTGCCAAATCAAGAGCCTGGTGATATACCGGGCAAGACCGGGAGGTAACCTTGTGGTTCCTTTTACAGAAGTAGCATGAAGCCAGGCGGGTACAGGTAATGCTGTCTTTAACGACTGGGTGAAACCTGCTGCAGTTTGCACATCTTACCTTACCGTGGCAAGACAACTCTCCATGCCCAAAAAGGAAACATTTCCGACACCGGAGTAAAGGAAAAGTATAAGGAAGAGCAGGAAACCTTAGACTGCCGAAAGTCACAAATTTTGGGAAAGCACCCAAGAAACATACATGAACCATACGAGATGGGGTAGGACGATTCGAGAGACTCCAAACCTCCCACAAACCTAAGTCGTCACCCCCACTGTGAACCAATTCAGAGTGGATCTCCTCATCTGAGAGGGATGCAGAAATCGGTCCAATTCTGCCATAACAACAACCGGCGGCGAGGATTGAGGAGCGGACCTCCCAGCAGACAACATTCCACCTACCCAGGACATGAATGGCATTTAGTGGCAAGTTTCCAGCCAGAAAAGACTTACGATGGAGCTGGAGCTTTAGAGCTGCACCCCTACCGAGTTGTTGGATGCCCCCATCTATGCAAGCCTTGCCAAAAAGAGATCCACTGATGGTGTTGGTGACGTCCCGTAGATTGGTGAAGTGCATACCGCCATCCTTAGGACACACAAGAACCACCATCACGTCTGGAGTAACGTGAGGAGAAGGAGCATAGTCAGGACAAGTGGTGGGTTGGCATTTTGGGCTAGACAGGGGCCTGGCACTGTCATCAACCTCAAGGGCCCGTTTGTTTATCCCAGTAGGGGGCACACTAGCCATATTTGGTCCGATGGTAGTGAAACAGATGTCAACTGAGTAGAGACAGGAAAGGGTCCCCCCCTATGGGGGCGAACGACAACTCAGTCGAACCCCCCAAAAACGGGCCACACAACATTGCCTGATGGAGAAAACAATTACAGCACGAGCACACAAGAAAAGAAAGACGGTGAAGCAGAGCCTAAACAGGGCCTACACCACTAACAAACAGCTTAGGAACCTTCAGAAAACACATCCACACTCCACCAATGTCAGCCGAGCTCTCCGTTGCCTTGCTTACACTCCAACAGCACCTTAAGTCCTAAAAGCCATTTGTCTCTATTCGCTCCTGTCTAACACGCTCATGCACGCTTGCTGGAAGTCCAAGCCCCTCGCACACAAAACCTTTACCCCCTCCCTCCAACCTTTCCTAGGCCGCCCCTACCCTGCCTTCCCTCCACTACAGATTTATACACTCTCGAAGTCATTCTATTTTGTTCCATTCTCTCTACATGTAAAAACCATCTCAATACCACTCCTCAGCCCTCTGGATAATAATTTTGGTAATTCCACACCTCCGCCTCTGCATTTTCTGCATTATATTCACACCACACATTGCCCTCTGACATGACATCTCCACTGCCTCCAGCCTTTTCCTTGATGCAACATTCACAACCCATGCTTCACACCCATACAAGAGCACTGGTATAACTATACTCTCATACATTCCCCTCTTTGCTTTCATGGATAAAGTTCTTTATCTTCAAAGACTCCTCAGTGCACCACTCACCCTTTTCCCCTTGTCAATTCTATGATTCACCTCATCCTTCATAGACCCATCTGCTGACACATCCACTCCCAAATATCTGAACACATTCACCTCCTCCACACACACTCCCTCCAATCTGATATCCAATCTTCTGTTACCTATTTTTTTTGTTATTCTCATCACCTTACTCTTTCCTATATTCACTTTTAACTTGCTTCTTTTACATACCCTACCAAACTCATCAATCAACCTCTGCAACTTCTCTTCAGAATCTCCCAAAAGCACTGTGTCATTAGCAAAGAGCAACTGTGACAACTCCCACTTTGTGTTAGATTCTTTATCTCTTAACCCCACACCTCTTGCCAACACCACACCCAAGCATTCAATTCTCATACTACTCCATCTATAAATATATTGAACAACCCTGGTGACATCACACATCCCTGTCTAAGGCCTACTTTTACTGGGAAATAATCCCCCTTTCACCTACATACTCTAACCTGAGCCTCACTATCCTTGTAAAAACTTTTCACCTCTTTCAATAACCTACCTCCTATTCCATACATTTGCAACATCTGCCACATTGCCCCCCTATCCACCCTATCAAATGCCTTTTCTAAATCCATAAATGCCACAAAAACCTCTTTACCCTTATTTAAATACTGTTCACCTATGTGGTTCACTGCAAACACTTGGTCTACACACCTACCTTTCCTAAGGCCTCCTTGTTCATCTGCTATCCTGCTCTCCATCTTACTCATAATTCTATCAATAATAACTCTACCATACACTTTACCAGGTGTACTCAACAGACTTATTCCCCTATAATTTTTACACTCTCTTTTGTACCCATTGCCTTTATTCAAAGGATCTATGCATACTCTCTGCCAGTCCCTATGTACCTTACCCTCTTCCATATATTTATTAAATAAAAACACTATCCATTCCAAAACTATATACCCACCTGCTGTTAACATTTCTATCTCAATCCCATCAATCCCAGGTAAAACAGCCCCACGCACTTCCCCCACACTCACAACTGGTTCTTCCCTATCTTCATCGACATTTAACAATGCTTCAAAATATTCCCTCCAGCTTCCCGGTACTTCTAACTCTCCATTTAATAACTCTCCTCTCCTATTTTTACCTGTCAAATCCATTTGTTCCTTAGGCTTCCTCAACTTATTAACCCTTTCAGGGTTGGTGCCGTACTAGTATGGCTTGAACTCCAGGGTTGGTGCTGTACTAGTACACATAAATTCTAGCACCTTCAAATCTAGCGAGAGAAAGCTGGTAGGCCTACATATGAAAGATTGGGCCTATATGGTCAGTGTGTACAGTATAAAAAAAATCCTGCAGCACACAGTGCATAATAAGAACAAAAAAACGCCGACCGTGTTTTTGTTTTAAAACAGTGACTTTGCAGTGTATTTTTGTATGCTATTTATGGTTGTATTCTAGTTTTCCTGGTCTCATTTTATAGAATGGAAGATGTATTATGGAAATTGAGGTGATTTTGATTGGTTTCACAATGAAAAGTACCGTGAAATTGAGCTCAAATAGCAGAAATGTTCGATTTTTGCCAAAGTTCAAAAGTAAACAAATCATGCCACGCATCCAATACACATCAACTGGCAAGTCTAATATTCTTTCACAAGTGTGCTGATATTATTTATACCATTTCTACGCTAATGCAGTAATCTGCATAACTAAATATTCTATTTTTTTGTGAGAATAAAAATTCAAAGTGGAAAGCAAAAGAAATGTAATAGAGGCCTCAGGATGTGACTAATGAACAGAAAAAATGTTATTTTAGTGCCAGGAATGTCTGTCCTGTTTATACTGGACCCTATTTGGAAATTGGCATGTTCTGAAATTTGTGTGAAATTTGCAAAATTGCCAATTTCGGACCACTTTATTGGATAGCTGAAATAGGTAAATGGGTGGTTTCTTATACTCATTCGATAGAAAAAATGGAGTTCTAGCGAAATAGTTATGATATCTGTCAACTGGTACATTGGAATTGGCCGAAAATAGGGCTCAAAGTGGGCAAAATGATGAAGCTGAAATTACTCTGAGAAGTTCCATGACTATGAATTTTCTTGCATCAGAATAACACACTCAGTACTGCTGAATGCTGGTGTTTAACGCTGGTGTTTAACACTGTTGTTTAATGCTGGTGTTTAATGCTGGTGTTTAATGCTGTTGTTTAACGCTGGTGTTTAACGCTGGTGTTTAACCCTTTGACTGTTTCAGGCCCCTTTCTGAAACTGTCATTCTATGTCGCTCAATTTTTGAAAAAAAAAAAATTATTTTTTCTTATGAAATGATAGAGAATCTTTTCCCGATGGTAATGACACCAAAAGTTTGAAATTTGGTCGAAAACTCATGGAATTATGCTCCCGCGAAGTTAGCGGTCTCAGCGACATATGCGTATCGGCAATTTCGCCGACTTTGAGCCCTATTTTCAGCCAATTCCATTGTTCCAGTTGACCAAACTCATAGCTATTTCTTTAGAACTCCATTTTATCTATCAGCTGAGTACAAGAAACCTCCCATTTACTAATTTGGACTACCCAATATGGTGGTCAGAAATTGGCAATTTGGCCAATTTCACACAAACTAAAAAAGATGCCAATTTCAAAATAGGGTCCAGAATAAACAAGGTAGACCTTCGTGGCACTAAAATAACATATGCTCTGTTCATTAGTCACATCTCTAGGCCCCTCTTATATTATTATTGCTTTCTATTTTGATTTTTTATTCATACAAAAAAATACAAAATTTACTGTTATGCAGACTACTGCATTATTGTAAAAATGGTATAAATAGTATCAGTGCACTAGTGAAAGAATATTAGACTCCCCAGTTGACGTATTGGACGTGTGGTGTGATTTATTTACTCCTGAACATTGGTAAAAATCGAACATTTCCGCTACTTTGAGCTCAGTTTCAAGGTCGTTTTCATCGTCAAAGTAATGAAGATCATTTCTATTTCTGTAATATGTTTTCCATTTTATCACCTAAGACCATGAAAATGCGAATATAGCGATAAATACTATACGAAAATACACCTCAAAGTCGGCGTTTTATTCCAAAAAAACGATCAGTTTTTTTTTTCTCATTACGCAATGTGTGCTGCAGGATTTTTTTATGTGGTGCACACTAACCACACAGACCCATTCTCTCACATGTGGGCCTACCAGCTTTCTCCCGCTTGATTTGAAGCCGCTAGAATTATTGAGTATATATACGTCAGAAACATTGGCTCGTAAGACGTATTTATACGTCGAAAACAGTCAAAGGGTTAAGGTTGGTGCTTCAGACGTAACAAAAACTTACCACCTCAACTTTTATTTTTCCTTCGAGTTCTTTCATTTTTTTTTTTGTACGTAAAGAAGCACCTTTCCATTGTAATGTGACCAAGTTTCAGTAAGATAGCTCAAAAAACAACTGAGAAATTATTTTTTTTTTTATATTTTATTTAAAAGACATGCATAGTACATAAAAGTAAACGAAAAATTACATAGCGAAAACAGTGGTAAAAAAAATAAAAAAGGGAATCAATACACTCCTCAATTACAACAATAAGTCTTACAATATATATTGCAAAATTCAGTATAGTACATGTACTTTTCAATTAATATATTACATCTGAAAGACACAAATCTGTACAGTAAACCTTGGCCATTCCAATCCTTGGAGTAAATAACATTATGTCTGGAATACTAAATATAACCTAAAGACCCCTTGGCAGGTACATCTAATTCCTGATTGTACATCCTGCCATGGAATGTACACCTTACATTGTACATCCTGCCACGGAATGTACGCCTTATATTGCACATCCTGCCATGGAATGTACACCTTACATTGTACATCCTGCCACGGAATGTACACCTTACATTGTACATCCTGCCACGGAATGTACACCTTACATTGTACATCCTGCCACGGAATGTACTCTTTACATTCTGAAAACACTACCCCCCCCTTTTCTCGTGTCAAGCCACCTGACACGTAACAATCTTTATATTTAACATTATATTATGTGAAATGCTTGCATTATTCCATACGGAACAACATGATACGTTCAGTAGAACTCAATACAGTGGACCCCCGCATACCGTTGGCCTTGCATAACGTTAAATCCGCATACCGCTACATTTTATCGGGAAGATTTTGCCTCGCATACCGCTAAAGAACCCGCTCAACGCTGTTCGTCCGAGACGCGTCTAATGTGCGCCCTTAGCCAGCCTCACATGTTCCGCCGGTGGCATTGTTTACCAGCCAGCCTCCGCGGAAATATCCAAGCATACAATCGGAACATTTCGTATTATTACAGTGTTTTTGGTGATTTTATCTGCAAAATAAGTGACCATGGGCCCCAAGAAAGCTTCTAGTGCCAACCCTACAGCAATAAGGGTGAGAATTACTATAGAGATGAAGAAAAAGATCATTGATAAGTATGAAAGTGGAGTGCGTGTCTCCGAGCTGGCCAGGTTGTATAATAAACCCCAATCAACCATCGCTACTATTGGTGGTACAGCTGCTGCTGCTGCTGTACCACCGTCAGCTGCTGCTGCTGCTGTAGTACCGTCTGCTGCTGCTGTAGCATCGTCTGCTGCTGCTGTAGCACTGTCAGCTGCTGCTGCTGTTGTACCACCATCAGCTGCTGCTGCTGCTGCTGTTGTAGTACCGTCTGCTGCTGCTGTAGCATCGTCTGCTGCTGTTGTAGTACCGTCTGCTGCTGCTGTAGCATCATCTGCTGCTGCTGTAGCATCGTCTGCTGCTGCTGTAGCACTGTCAGCTGCTGCTGCTGCTGTACCACCGTCAGCTGCTGCTGCTGCTGTAGCATCGTCTGCTGCTGCTGTAGCATCGTCTGCTGCTGCTGTAGCACTGTCAGCTGCTGCTGCTGCTGCTGCTGTAGCACCGTTGTTGGTGTGGCTTATTGAGAATACCAAGAAACAATTAACCCCAGAGGATTTGCCACCCAGGATAACCCAAAAAAGTCAGTGTCATCGAAGACTGTCTAACTTATTTCCATTGGGGTCCTTAATCTTGTCTCCCAGGATGCAACCCACACCAGTCGACTAACACCCAGGTGAACAGGGAAAAATGCCTGGAACTAGTGCTCATATTGGTGAATTTAAAGCCAGCAAAGGTTGGTTTGAGAGATTTAAGAATCGTAGTGGCATCACAGTGTGATAAGGCCTGTTCTGGAAGAAAATGCCAAACAGGACCTACAGTACTCAGGAGGAAAAGGCACTCCCAGGACACAGTGTCTCATCAGTCATTGCTGCATCTTCAATAAAGGTAAGTGTCATTTATTCTTCATTTAGTAGAGTAGTACATGCACAATATATATTGTGGATGTACTACTCTACTATTGTGCATGTATCCTTCTCTTTGTGTGTAGGAAAATGTATATTTCATGTGGTAAAATTTTTTTTTTCATACTTTTGGGTGTCTTGCACGGATTAATTTGATTTCCATTATTTCTTATGGGGAAAATTCATTCGCATAACGATAATTTCGCATAACAATGAGCTCTCTTGCACGGATTAATATCGCTATGCAGGGGTCCACTGTATATCGAGATAATATAAAAATAAATTCTACATGATTCATGTATAATGTATATCTACTAGACTCCCAAACATATCACCTTCTAGAGGAAGGTATAAATATATACATATGAAGCATACACTTTACAACACAACAAGTAAAACAAACAAAAACCTAAGTAACAAAAAAAAGGCACAATACCGTGACTGGAACGATACACAAATAACCCGCATATAAAAGAGAGAAGCTTACGACGTCGGTATTATATACCATTCTTGTACTACTACTACTACTACTACCACCACCTCTTCCTGCCTATATATAGCCGTCCTGCTCCACTTCTGGTTAATGTGACTTTGTAAATGGTCCAAGTCGGACCGAAACGTCGTCATAAGCTTCTCTCTTTCATGTGCGGGTTATTTGTGAAACAAAAACCTAATCCTATGTCATCCATCATATACCATACAATATATGTCAACTCAAAGGTAACCTAAACCTACGGGCTCTGTAGAGCTCCCATGAAATAACAATATGTAAAAACCAAAAAAAAAACAAAAAAAAAAAAAAAAACAACATAAGATGAGTCAAGCTTTCCTAAAAGTTTTTCAACCATTTCATTAAAACCACTACTAAGATGTAAGTCTTTTTACATAATACATAACAGTGCATGACCTTCACACTACGATAAATACTGATGCCTGCCTACCACACTCAATACCTCATGTTTATATATAGATTTCGCTTTCACACAGTGCACCCACATTATCATTACATTACATACGTACCAATAATTTTGTTTCATATATACAGTGGACCCCCGGTTAACGATTTTAATCCGTGCAAGAGGGCTCATCGTTATGCGAAATAATCGTTATGCGAATGAATTTTCCCCATAAGAAATAATGGAAATAAAATTAATCCGTGCAAGACGCCCAAAAGTATGAAAAAAAATTTTTTTTTACCACATGAAATGTTAATTTTAATACACACAAACTGAAAAAGGCATGCACAATTAAATGACACTTACTTTTATTGAAGATCTGGTGATGATTGATGGGATGGGAGGAGGGGAGAGAGTGTGTTAGTGTTTAGAAGGGGAATCCCCTTCCATTAGGACTTGAGGTAGTAAGTCCTTTTCTGGGGTTACTTCCCTTCTTCTTTTAATGCCACTAGGGCCAGCTTCAGAGTCACTGGACTTCTTTCGCACAAGATATCTGTCCATAGTGGCCTGTACCTCTCGTTCCTTTATGACTTGCCTAAAGTGTTTCACAACATTGTCAGTGTAATAATCACCAGCACGGCTTGCAATAGCTGTGTGAGGGTGATTTTCATCCATGAAGGTTTGCACTTCAAGCCACTTAGCACAGATTTCCTTTATCTTTGTAGTAGGCAACTTCTTCAATTTCTCTCTCCCCTCCTCTGAACCAGTTTCCTCAGGTCTGGCCTCTTGCTCTTGAAGTTGATCTATCAGCTCATCAGTGGTTAGTTCTTCATTGTCCTCCTCCACCAACTCTTCCACATCCTCCCCACTAACCTCCAACCCCAAGGACTTTCCCAATGCCACAATGGATTCCTCAACTGGCACAGGATTCTCAGGGTTAGCCTCAAACCCTTCAAAATCCCTTTTGTCTACACATTCTGGCCACAGTTTCTTCCAAGCAGAGTTCAAGGTCCTCTTTGTCACTTCCTCCCAAGCCTTACCTATAAGGTTTACACAATTGAGGATATTAAAGTGATCTCTCCAAAACTCTCTTAGAGTCAGTTGAGTTTCTGAGGTCATTACAAAGCACCTTTCAAACAGAGCTTTTGTGTACAGTTTCTTGAAGTTGGAAATAACCTGCTGGTCCATGGGCTGCAGGAGAGGAGTGGTATTAGGAGGCAAAAACTTCACCTTAATGAAGCTCATGTCCCCATAAAGTCGCTCTGCCACGTCTGTAGGATGACCAGGGGCATTGTCTAACACCAGGAGGCACTTAAGTTCTAATTTCTTTTCAGTTAGGTAATTTTTCACATTGGGGGCAAATGCATGGTGTAACCAGTTATAGAAAAATTCCCTAGTGACCCATGCCTTACTGTTTGCCCTCCACAGCACACACAAATTATCCTTGAGGACATTCTTTTGCCTGAACGCTCTGGGAGTTTCAGAGTGATACACTAATAAAGGCTTCACTTTGCAATCACCAGTAGCATTGGCACACATCAACAAAGTAAGCCTGTCTTTCATAGGCTTATGTCCTGGGAGTGCCTTTTCCTCCTGAGTAATGTAGGTCCTGCTTGGCATTTTCTTCCAGAACAGGCCTGTTTCATCACAATTAAACACTTGTTCAGGTTTCAGTCCTTCAGTTTCTATGTACTCCTTGAATTCCTGCACATATTTTTCAGCCGCTTTGTGGTCCGAACTGGCAGCCTCACCATGCCTTATCACACTATGGATGCCACTACGCTTCTTAAATCTCTCAAACCAACCTTTGCTGGCCTTAAATTCACTCACATCATCACTAGTTGCAGGCATTTTTTTAATTAAATCCTCATGCAACTTCCTAGCCTTTTCACATATGATCGCTTGAGAGACGCTATCTCCTGCTATCTGTTTTTCATTTATCCACACCAATAAGAGTCTCTCAACATCTTCCATCAATTGCGATCTTTGTTTCGAAAACACAGTTGAACCTTTGGCAAGAACAGCTTCCTTGATTGTCTTTCTGGTGCCCACAATAGTAGCGATGGTTGATTGGGGTTTCTTGTACAGCTTGACTAGGTCGGCTATACGCACTCCACTTTCATACTTATCAATTATCTCTTTCTTCATCTCTATAGTAATTCTTACCCTTTGAGGTGTAGGGTTGGCACTAGAAGCTTTCTTGGGGCCCATGGTCACTTATTTTCCAGAAACAGCACCGAAAATACTGTAATAATACGAAATATTCCGAGTGTATGCTTGGATGTTACCGCGGAGGCTGGCTGGTAAACAATGGGACGGAGCGGCACATGTGAGGCTGGCTGAGGGCACATTGGACGCGTCTCGGACGAAAATCGGTATGCGGGTTTTTAATCGGTATGCGCGGCAAAAATTTTGCGATAAAAGTAATCGTTATGCGGAAAAATCGCTATGTGATGCCATCGTTATGCGGGGGTCCACTGTATAATATTCCTTCACATTACGACATCTGTCTTCCTTTGTCAATTACATAATTAATAAGTAAATTGAAGAACTTGTATCGTTCACAACACACAACCCGCTCATCACACAGTGAAAGGCAATTATGTCTCAGTACTATATTCATTCTCTTCCACACTAAACCCTTTCACACTATCCTTATCGGGAAGCCAGCCCACCGCAACTCCTTACATTACACGTAAAGCCCATAAATCCCTCAACCTAAAACTCCGATAGCCCTCAGTAAAAGCAGTCTCCCAACTCCCTCCGTAAATTCCCTATTACGACACTTAGTTCTGTAAAATGTCGCAGCTAACACCTTTATCCTTTCATCCACGACCACCTCCCTTGTGGCCCATGACGTATAAACAAAATCCGTGGCCAAATACGCCACTGCATTCTCCACCATCTTACTCACCCCACCTATATCCAAACTTAAAGCCTGCAACACCTGCAACCCTCCCCCACCCACTAACCTAAACACCTTTCCTAACCAGACCCGCACAACTTCTATACAGTCACAAAAATATACCGCATGAAAAATTGTCTCCATGCTTCCACACGCTCTACACTCCCCTCCCTCCCTTATCCTCCTGTTGAACAGGACAACCCCAGATGGCAAAATCCCATGTAAAAATCTAAACATTACCTCCCGAACACCCGGTTTTACACGTAATTGTTTTAGACGCGTCCATTTTTCGCTCCACGCATACATATTCTTTCGTCAAAGACGATAGAATATAAGTAAACTCGTTCAGGGAGATTGACTATGACAGGGAAACCCGACTGGGGAGATTGACAGTGAAAGGGAAACCTCTGCAGTGTGATGGAAAATGACAGAGAAACTCATCCAAGGAGACAGAATGGGACAAGGAAACCCATCCGTGACGAAGGGAAACGACAGGGAAACCAGTCCAGGGCGATTTTAAATGTGTGAGAAACCCATCGTGATTAAAGTAAAATGACGGGAAAACAAGACGAGGGCATTAGAACAGGACAGGAAAACACAAGAAGGATGAAGAAAATGTGAGGGAAACCCATCCTTGGTGATGGAACCTTATAATACACAGGAGTACATAGACAGTGAAGGCTTCACTGTCTATGTACTCCTTGAATTCATGCACATATTTTTCAGCTGCTTTGTGGTCCGAACTGGAAGCCTCACCATGCCTTATCACATTATGAATGCCACTACGCTTCTTAAATCTCTCAAACCAACCTTTGCTGGCCTTAAATTCACTCACATCACCACTAGTTGCTGACATTTTTTTAATTAAATCGTCATGCAACTTCCTAGCCTTTTCACATATGATCGCTTGAGAGATGCTATCTCCTGCTATCTGTTTTTCGTTTATCCACACCAATAAGAGTCTCTCAACATCTTCTATCACTTGTGATCTCAGTTTCGAAAACATAGGTGTCCCACAGGGAAGTGTCCTTGGCCCTCTTCTCTTTCTCCTATACATAAATGACCTACCAAATGCTTCGCAATTACTCAAACCCACACTATTTGCAGATGACACTACATACGTCTTCTCCCACCCGAGCCCAGTCACGCTAGCCAATACTGTAAATACAGAATTACAGAAAATATCTACCTGGATGAGGACTAACAAACTTACACTAAACATTGACAAAACCTACTTCATTCAGTTTGGTAACAGAGCTACAGATGTCCCTCTTAACATAATGATAAACGGATCACCTATCACAAAGCTAACAGAGGGAAAATTCTTAGGAATCCACCTTGATAATAGACTCAAATTTCATACACATATACAACAAATTTCTAAGAAAATTTCCAAGACTGTAGGCATACTATCGAAGATACGGTACTATGCTCCACAGTCAGCCCTCCTGGCCCTATATCACTCTCTTATTTACCCCTATCTCACCTATGGAATTTGTGCATGGGGCTCAACAACAAGTAACCATCTCAGACCACTAATTACCCAACAAAAGGCTGCAGTTAGAATGATAACAAATTCTCACTATAGGCAGCACACTCCACCAATATTCAATACACTAAACCTATTCACCATACAAAACATTCATACTTATTACTGCACCTATTACATACATAGAACACTTAACTCTGATATTAACCCTCCCCTCAAACATCTCCTTGCCAACCTCAACAGAACACATGACCATAACACAAGGCACAGATCACTCTTTGATGTTCCTCGTGTCCATCTCACACTATGCAAAAACTCAATGCACATAAAAGGCCCTAAAATCTGGAACTCACTACCTGTAAATATAAAAGAAACACTACCTGTTTATAAATTCAAGTCTCTTCTCAAAGATCACTTACTCACCCAAAACCAAATAAATACTGAATAACTGAACCTTATAAATTGTATATCTTAAATGTTTCTCACAATTATATCACATAAATGTTAAACCTAAAACCCAATCTAACTTTATTATTTTTTAAATACACTACCTAACAGAATACTCCATTCTACTGAATGTACAACAATGCATACAACCATATGACCTGTCTTTGTAATACTCACTTGTGCTTTATAGTAATCTGTTTACATTAAAGTTTTATCACCGATGTCATCATTGCTTAGTTCATCTTAAGTTAATTTTAAGCCAGCCCGTAATGCTATGCATAGTATAAGTGGCTTTGGCATACTGCTCTTTTCTGTATTTTTTGTACCTCTGTATGTGTGCACAAATTTTTAAATAAATAAATAAAATAAATAAATAAATAAATAGTTGCACCTTTGGCAAGAACAGCTTCCTTGATTGCCGTTTTCTTGCCCACAATAGTAGCGATGGTTGACTGGGGTTTACTATACAACATGACCAGCTCGGAGACAATCACTCCACTCTCATACTTAGCAATGATCTCTTTCTTCATCTCCATAGTAATTCTCACCCTTTTTGCTGTAGGGTTGGCACTAGAAGCTTTCTTGGGGCCCATGGTGACTTATTTTGCAGGTGCAATCACTACAAAGACTGTGATAATATGAAATATTCCAATTGTATGTGTGGAAGCGACCGCGGTGGCTGGCTGGCTTGTAAACACCGGCACCCATGGAACAAGTGAGGCGCGCTCAGGCCAAAGTGGGCACATCTCGAACGGAACGAATAGCGTTGGTCGGATTTTTTAGCGCTAGTCGAGGCAAAATTTTTGCGATAAAATGTATCGCTAGTCGGATTTATCGTTAATCGATGCCATCATTGGTCGAGGGTCCACTGTATTATCATTATTATTATCTTCATTCACTCTAAAAATGGTGTGTTGTTGTTTGTTTATTCTGAACTAACTTGCACAACTTGTACACAATGTAAGAGTATTTGTATTGTGAGGTAATTATTATTATAATAAAAAAATATTGAGGTAAATGTTTTACAAACTCTTACAAACGTACGTGAATGAACTAAAAGTAGATACATTAATAGGCATTTATTACGCCTGGCAAAGTGATCGCCCACTACCTGTTCGGTTTGTGTTCTTACATTGTCTCAACTCTGTATCTCGTTCTCTCTGTTGTTTACTCTTTCGTTAATTAGTTGGCTCTCATTGACGATGGCATCTAAGGTTAGCTGTGATAAAAAGAGGAGTCGTAAGCCTCTTGCTTTAAGTGCCAAGTTAGAGTATGATGGTGTGCCATTCTGATTTTATTCAATAAACACCCTGACACTCACCTCTCACACATTAATATTAATATTTTAAGGTAAGTAATAAGTGTACTCTGTGTGTATCTTACCTTTTATTGTGTTTTTAATGCCTATTTCTATTGCTAACTTAATATAAGTTAGTGTAAACTTGTTGTCTGGCATTTATTGCATATTTTATGTGTGCTCTGATAATAATACTTGTGGAGCTGTGTGGTCGCCGGGTGGAGGGACAACATTACCTTTTCTCTGCTCAGCCATCAGAGAAAACTAGTATGGCACCAACCCTGAAAGGGTTAAGGACCCCAATGGAAATAAGTTAGACAGTCCTCAATGACTCGCTGACTTTCTTGGGTTATCCTGGGTGGCTAGCCCTCTGGGGTTAATTGTTTCTCAGTAATTGTTTCTCGTTAAGCCACACCAACAACAGTCTCTCCACATCTTCAAGTAGTACAGCTGACAGTGGTGCAGCAGCAACTGACCGTGGTACAATAGTATTTCGATAGTATTTCTCACCCTTTTTACCAGAGGGTTGGCATTAGAAGCTTTCTTTGGGCCAATGGTGGCTAATTTAGCAGTTACAAACTCTATAAACAACGGAATAATACAAAATGTATGGAAAATATGCATGACACCGGCCACCCTGGCTTTTAAACAATGACGGCAGGGCAGCTGAGGCTGGACAGACAGGTTCAGGACGAATCATGTTAGGCGAGTTTTTTATTCTTAGGTGGGCCAAAATTTTTGTGCTCAAACGCTTCATTGGATGGATTTAACGTTAAGTGATGCGTTCGTTAGCCAAGGGCCCACTGTAGTTATATATTTCATAGTACAGTGGACCCCTGCATAGCGATATTAATCCGTGCAAGAGAGCTCATTCTTATGCGAAATTATCATTATGCGAATGAATTTTCCCCATAAGAAATAATGGAAATAAAATTAATCCATGCAAGACACCCAAAAGTATGAAAAAAATTTTTTTACCACATGAAATATACATTTTCCTACACACAAAGAGAAGGATACATGCACAATAGTAGAGTAGTACATCCACAATATATATTGTGCATGTACTACTCTACTAAATGAAGAATAAATGACACTTACCTTTATTGAAGATGCAGCAATGACTGATGAGACACTGTGTCCTGGGAGTGCCTTTTCCTCCTGAGTACTGTAGGTCCTGTTTGGCATTTTCTTCCAGAACAGGCCTTATCACACTGTGTATGCCACTACGATTCTTAAATCTCTCAAACCAACCTTTGCTGGCTTTAAATTCACCAATATGAGCACTAGTTCCAGGCATTTTTCCCTGTTCACCTGGGTGTTAGTCGACTGGTGTGGGTTGCATCCTGGGAGACAAGATTAAGGACCCCAATGGAAATAAGTTAGACAGTCTTCGATGACACTGACTTTTTTGGGTTATCCTGGGTGGCAAATCCTCTGGGGTTAATTGTTTCTTGGTATTCTCAATAAGCCACACCAACAACGGTGCTACAGCAGCAGCAGCAGCAGCTGACAGTGCTACAGCAGCAGCAGACGATGCTACAGCAGCAGCAGACGATGCTACAGCAGCTGACGGTGGTACAGCAGCAGCAGACGATGCTACAGCAGCAGCAGACGATGCTACAGCAGCTGACGGTGGTACAGCAGCAGCAGACGGTACTACAGCAGCAGCAGCAGCTGACGGTGGTACAGCAGCAGCAGCAGCTGACAGTGCTACAGCAGCAGCAGACGATGCTACAGCAGCAGCAGACGATGCTACAGCAGCAGCAGACGGTACTACAGCAGCAGCAGCAGCTGACGGTGGTACAGCAGCAGCAGCAGCTGACAGTGCTACAGCAGCAGCAGACGATGCTACAGCAGCAGCAGACAATGCTACAGCAGCAGCAGACGGTACTACAGCAGCAGCAGATGGTACTACAACAGCAGCAGCAGCAGCTGACGGTGGTACAACAGCAGCAGCAGCTGACAGTGCTACAGCAGCAGCAGCAGCTGACAGTGCTACAGCAGCAGCAGACGATGCTACAGCAGCAGCAGACGGTACTACAGCAGCAGCAGCAGCTGACGGTGGTACAGCAGCAGCAGCAGCTGACAGTGCTACAGCAGCAGCAGACGATGCTACAGCAGCAGCAGACGATGTTACAGCAGCAGCAGACGGTACTACAGCAGCAGCAGATGGTACTACAGCAGCAGCAGCAGCAGCTGACGGTGGTACAACAGCAGCAGCAGCTGACAGTGCTACAGCAGCAGCAGACGATGCTACAGCAGCAGCAGACGGTACTACAGCAGCAGCAGCAGCAGCTGACGGTGGTACAGCAGCAGCAGCAGCTGTACCACCAATAGTAGCGATGGTTGATTGGGGTTTATTATACAACCTGGCCAGCTCAGAGACACGCACTGCACTTTCATACTTATCAATGATCTTTTTCTTCATCTCTATAGTAGTTCTCACCCTTATTGCTGTAGGGTTGGCACTAGAAGCTTTCTTGGGGCCCATGGTCACTTATTTTGCAGATAAAATCACCAAAAACACTGTAATAATACGAAATGTTCCGACTGTATGCTTGGATGTTACCGCAGAGGCTGGCTGGTAAACAATGCCACCGGCGGAACATGTGAGGCTGGCTAAGGGCGCACATTAGACGCGTCTCGGACGAACAGCGTTAAGCGGGATTTTTAGCAGTATGCGAGGCAAAATCTTGGCGATAAAATGTAGCGGTATGCGGATTTAACGTTATGCAAGGCCAACGGTATGCGGGGGTCCACTGTACAGAGGAGTAGGTTGGTAGACAGCAACCACCCAGAGAAGTACTACCGTCCTGCCAGATGACTGTGAAACAGAAACCTGTAACTGTTTTGCATGATGGTAGAATTGCTGTGTTTTTTTTTCTGTCTCATAAACACGCTAGATAACAGGGATATCTTGCTACTCCTACTTACACTTTGGTCACACTTCACAGACATGCACACGTATATATACATGTATATACATACATCTAGGTTTTTCTCCTTTTTCTAAATAGCTCTTGTTCTTCTTTATTTCTTCTACACTGTCCATGGGGAAGTGGAAAAGAATCTTTCCTCCGTAAGCCATGCGTTTCGTATGAGGCGACTAAAATGCCGGGAGCGATGGGGTAGTAACCCCTTCTCCTGTAGACATTTACTAAAAAAGAGAAGAAGAAAAACTTTATAAAACTGGGATGCTTGAATGTGCGTGGATGTAGTGCGGATGACAAGAAACAGATGATTGCTGATGTTATGAATGAAAGGAAGTTGGATGTCCTGGCCCTAAGCGAAACAAAGCTGAAGGGGGTAGGGGAGTTTCGAGGGGGGGGGAATGGGATTAAATCTGGAGTCTCTGAGAGAGTTAGAGCTAAGGAATGGGTAGCAGTAATGTTGAAGGATAAGTTATGGAAGGAGAAAAGAGAATATGAATGTGTAAATTCAAGAATTATGTGGATTAAAGTAAAGGTTGGATGTGAAAAGTGGGTCATAATAAGCGTGTATGCACCTGGAGAAGAGAGGAATGTAGAGGAGAGAGAGAGATTTTGGGAGATGTTAAGTGAATGTATAGGAACCTTTGAACCAAGTGAGAGAGTAATTGTGGTAGGGGACCTGAATGCTAAAGTAGGAGAAACTTTTAGAGAGGGTGTGGTAGGTAAGTTTGGGGTGCCAGGTGTAAATGATAATGGGAGCCCTTTGATTGAACTGTGTACAGAAAGGGGTTTAGTTATAGGTAATACATATTTTAAGAAAAAGAGGATAAATAAGTATACAAGATATGATGTAAGGCAAAATGACAGTAGTTTGTTGGATTATGTATTGGTAGATAAAAGACTGTTGAGTAGACTTCAGGATGTACATGTTTATAGAGGGGCCACAGATATATCAGATCACTTTTTAGTTGTAGCTACACTGAGAGTAAAAGGTAGATGGGATACAAGGAAAATAGAAGCATCAGAGAAGAGAGAGGTGAAGGTTAATAAACTAAAAGAGGAGGCAGTTAGGGTAAGATATAAACAGCTATTGGAGGATAGATGGGCTAATGAGAGCATAGGCAATGGGGTCGAAGAGGTATGGGGTAGGTTTAAAAATGTAGTGTTAGAGTGTTCAGCAGAAGTTTGTGGTTACAGGAAAGTGGGTGCAGGAGGGAAGAGGAGCAATTGGTGGAATGATGCTGTAAAGAGAGTAGTAAGGGAGAAAAGGTTAGCATATGAGAAGTTTTTACAAAGTAGAAGTGATGCAAGGAGGGAAGAGTATATGGAGAAAAAGAGAGAGGTTAAGAGAGTGGTGAAGCAATGTAAAAAGAGAGCAAATGAGAGAGTGGGTGAGATGTTATCAACAAATTTTGTTGAAAATAAGAAAAAGATTTGGAGTGAGATTAACAAGTTAAGGAAGCCTAGAGAACAAATGGATTTGTCAGTTAAAAATAGGAGAGGAGAGTTATTAAATGGAGAGTTAGAGGTATTGGGAAGATGGAGGGAATATTTTGAGGAATTGTTAAATGTTGATGAAGATAGGGAAGCTGTGATTTCGTGTATAAGGCAAGGAGGAATAACATCTTGTACGAGTGAGGAAGAGCCAGTTGTGAGTGTGGGGGAAGTTCGTGAGGCAGTAGGTAAAATGAAAGGGGGTGAGGCAGCCGAGATTGATGGGATAAAGGAAGAAATGTTAAAAGCAGGTAGGGATATAGTTTTGGAGTGGTTTGTGCAATTATTTAACAAATGTTTGGAAGAGGGTAAGGTACCTAGGGATTGGCAGAGAGCATGCATAGTTCCTTTGTATAAAGACAAAGGGGACAAAAGAGAGTGCAAAAATTATAGGGGAAGAAGTCTGTTGAGTATACCTGGTAAAGTGTATGGTAGAGTTATTATTGAAAGAATTAAGAGTAAGACGGAGAATAGGATAGCAGATGAACAAGGAGGCTTTAGGAAAGGTAGGGGGTGTGTGGACAAGGTGTTTACAGTGAAACATATAAGTGAACAGTGTTTAGATAAGGCTAAAGAGGTTTTTGTGGCATTTATGGATATGGAAAAGGCATATGACAGGGTGGATAGGGGGACAATGTGGCAGATGTTGCAGGTGTATGGTGTAGGAGGTAGGTTACTGAAAGCAGTGAAGAGTTTTTACGAGGATAGTGAGGCTCAAGTTAGAGTATGTAGGAAAGAGAGAGATTATTTCCCAGTAAAAGTAGGCCTTAGACAAGGATGAGTGATGTCACCGGGGTTGTTTAATATATTTATAGACGGGGTTGTAAGAGAAGTAAATGCGAGGGTCTTGGCAAGAGGCGTGGAGTTAAAAGATAAAGAATCACACATAAAGTGGGAGTTGTCACAGTTGCTCTTTGCTGATGACAGTGTGCTCTTGGGAGATTCTGAAGAGAAGTTGCAGAGGTTGGTGGATGAATTTGGTAGGGTATGCAAAAGAAGAAAATTAAAAGTGAATACAGGAAAGAGTAAGGTTATGAGGATAACAAAAAGATTAGGTGATGAAAGATTGGATATTAGATTGGAGGGAGAGAGTATGGAGGAGGTGAATGTATTCAGATATTTGGGAGCGGACGTGTCAGCGGATGGGTCTATGAAAGATGAGGTGAATTGATGAGGGGAAAAGGGTGAGCGGTGCACTTAGGAGTCTGTGGAGACAAAGAACTTTGTCCTAGGACGTAAAGAGGGGAATGTATGAGAGTATAGTTTTACCAATGCTCTTATATGGGTGTGAAGCATGGGTGATCAATGTTGCAGCGAGGAGAAGGCTGGAGGCAGTGGAGATGTCATGTCTGAGGGCAATGTGTGGTGTGAATATAATGCAGAGAATTCGTAGTTTGGAAGTTAGGAGGAGGTGCAGAATTACCAAAACTGTTGTCCAGAGGGCTGAGGAAGGGTTGTTGAGGTGGTTTGGACATGTAGAGAGAATGGAGCGAAACAGAATGACTTCAAGAGTATATCAGTCTGTAGTGGAAGGAAGGCGGGGTAGGGGTCGGCCTAGGAAAGGTTGGGAGGGAGGGAGTAAAGGAGGTTTTGTGTGCGAGGGGCTTGGACTTCCAGCAGGCATGCATGAGCATGTTTGACAGGAGTGAATGGAGACAAATGGTTTTTAATACTTGACGTGCTGATGATGAGATGCTGACGTGATGATGATAAGACGTGGACTGTGATTTTATTGCTCTTATTGATCATTCTAGTCAGTGAATGAAGTGTCGGTATATAAGCCGCTGCATGCACTCGAGGAGTGTTTCCTATGCAGTGCCCAAGGGACAGAGTACATCCCATCACCCTACACCAGGAATAGACAGTGAAAGTGAGGATGATGTGGCTACACTTGGAATGGATAGACCACAGGCATCAGTACATGGTGGTATTGGTGGTGATAGTGGTAGTGGTAGTGCCATGGCCATGCACGACTCGCCAGCCCAGGCTGGGAACCATGCCACTGACTCCTCAGCTCAAGGACAAAGCGGAGCATCAGCCACCACCCCACCACAACTACAACTATAACCACAACCAGCTTATGATGTCCAGTATCCACCAGCAAACTGCATCTGGGTTTGGCAGCAAAATCCCAATTTTGTTCCCAATCCCCACCAGTTTGATGACTCTCAAAGTGGAATCCTACCAGCTTCTTCCCTTGGAAACACTGCAAATGAACTGGAATTCTTTGAAATATTCTTTGACCAGCCCTTGATGGAAACTATTGTCAGGGAAAGTAACAAGTATTTTGAGTACACCATGGTAAATATGATCATATCACCACAGTCAAGACTACACCGGCAGAAAGAGACAACTGTGGCTGAAATGTATTTGCTTTTTGCAACAATAATGCTTATGCCTCATGTCTATAAGCATAATATAAAATCATACTGGTCCACAGATCCGTCAAATTCTACCCCAGCCTTCAGTGAAATCATCCCAGTGAACAGGTTTATCTTGCTGTTACGTATGTTGCACTTCTCTGACAAAACCAGGCTTGACAGAAGTGACAGGTTATACAAGATTAGAAATGTTTTTATGTATCTGAAACAAAAGTTCAGCATGTACTTTTATCCATTCAAGAATCTTGTAATTGACGAGTCTTTGATTTTGTTCAAAGGCAGACTGTCGTTCAAACAGTATATACCAAGCAAGGCGAAATGCTTTGGTATAAAACTGTTTGTACTCTGTGACTGTGACAGTGGCCTGGTATTGGATATTATTGTATACATAGGAAGTAAAACATTGAAAGATCCCAGGCTGTTATTGAGTATCTCAGGTGACATAGTGAGAAGCATGATGGCACCTTATCTTGGTAAGGGGCATACATTATATACTGATGACTGGTACACAAGCCATTTACTCAGAGATTTCTTGTGAGTGAACAAGACAGATGTGTGTGGCATAGTGCATTCTAATCATAAACACATGTCCAGGTTCAACGCAGGCACTCGTGCTGGTGAGGTGCAGGTGTTTACTGCCAATGACATCATGGCATTACTGTGGCATGACAAACGAGATGTCACATTGTTGACAACCATTCTCCCTAATAAAATGCAAGACAGTGGCAAAGTTGATAGAGTGACTAATGAACGTATTCGAAAACTAGTGACAGTGATTGATTATACACAAAACATGCGTTTGGTTGACAAGTGAGACATGAAGATTGGCTTTGTTGATTGTGTTCGTAAGAGTTACAAGTGGCACATGAAACTTTTCTTCCATCTCATGTATATTTCTATGCTCAATGCATATGATATGTACCAAATGAAGACTGGCAACAGACCACCGTATGGTGAATTTTGTTTGTCTGCTCTCAGACAACTCATAATGAAGTACCAGGTAACAACACCTGCTATACAAAACCATCCTCGAACTCCTCAGGATATACTCAAGTGTTTGAGGAGGGAAGGTGATCATTTCATAATACAGCTTCCTGCAACTAAGATAAAACTTGCTCAGAAGAGATGTGTTGTCTGTGCACAAACAAAACTATGGCAAGAAAGATGCAAAGACACTCAGTTTATTTGTGAAGAATGTAAGGTGCCTCTGTGCATGTTACCTTGTTTCAAAGCCTTCCACAGGCTGTAGCAGTTCTAGAAACATGTCCAGTGACTGTACATATGTAAATATATAATAGAACATAAGTATTATACAACATTTGTGCATGTTTATTGTAGCAAACAATAGTGGTAAACAATATTATAATAATAAGTTTAGTGTGGTTATTGTGTTCAATACAGTGAGTGTAAATATATACATTATACAAAATATTGGTCTCACATGCCACAAATGTTACTAGAAAAAGAAAAAAATTAGAAAAGAAGAAAGAATAAAAAACATAAAATAAAGAAAGGCGATTCTGCAGAAGTCGTTGATGTTGCTGCCACCCGGTCATTGTGGGTCCACTTCCCGCCTCTATATCTCAGTAAGTACTGATCAGAATTTTTTTTTTGTTTTATTACCTTCACAAAAATATTTAATTCTGTAAGAATTTTTTTTTTTTTTTCAAAATTTCTTGGACACTGGGGCACCCCCTTCAGATTTTGCCTTTGGACCCTGAAAGGGTTAATACCTGACAATATCCTTGTTGCCCTACTGCAGTCTCCCAGGTCAGATTAATAGACACAAGACTTTGTATGAGGCTCTTCTTGCATGATGGAATATAACAGGTAAACAGTTACGTAGTGGGAACAAAACTATCATATAGAATATGATAGCAGTACAGTGCTGATGTATCCAATTTTGCTAAATATAAAATTATTACATTCAGGAGGATCATTAAAGCAGTAGGGGTCATACAGTGCCTAGGGGAATGGAAGGCATTGAGGTTTGATCCAAGGAAGGGGAGCACAGGTTCAATTCCTTAGATTAAGAACCCTTCAATGGCACAACAGGGCAAATAAAAGGCCAAAGTTGTAAACTGAAGAAACAGTGACTCCAAAAGGACACTAATTTTTTTTTTTCCAGAAAAATAGTTGAAAAACAAAATGGGATATAGGAGGTAGCAAGAGGGAGTGCCACTGTAGCTAGAAACAGATAATCATACTAACATGCCCCACACCACACATACACATACAAAAGATGATACAAGGCTAAACAAATAATAAAGCATGAGGGAACACAGATCAGAGCCCCAGGCAGTGTGAGCCCCCCACCTGACAAAGTGCTCCACATGCTGCATACTCTCCTCGTAGTTCTTGCCTCCGACCTCCTGGCAGTGGAGCGCAATGAAGTGTGGCTCGTGCTCCTCTACAGTCTGCAGCACAAATAACGCAACAAAATATAACAAAATAAAATTAGTAAATACAACTCTCCATACATTTCTACAAAGGGGTGCTTCAATAGACAAAAGGATATAGATGTATGACCCCACCAGCAAAAATATTAGCTACAACATAATACTACTACTGTACTGTACAATGCTACCTACCATTTCAAAAAAGTTTATTTTTATGTGAAACCAACTGAAAACATGAAAAAATTAATTAAATATAAAAGATTCTTTGAAATGTCCATTAAATGTACTGGAAAAATGCACTGTATATGATAAAAAAGTTGCAAGATCCTTTACTACAAATACTGAATGCTAAATCTATTATTCAATTTTTATTAAACCTAGGAACTTAGTCACCTTTTCAAAACAATAATATTAACAGCATATTAATTAAAGATAGAACACCATGAGCATAGCTCTACTTCACTAACTACTCCAATATACAAATGATTACAGTGTTCCCAAACTGCTAATCCCACACAGAACTATTCCCACATAGACTAGGGAGATTTACCAAAGAAGTTCATAAGGATGCATCTTGGAATTCATAAATATTGCTCCTGATATTTGTTAACAAGTGCAGTACTGTACTATATTGCACCTACATAAACTAATTTCTACATGTTAATGCCTGAAGATAAGACAAAAATAATGAAGTGCAGAAACACAAGATGATTGTAAAAATACTGCAAGATGTGACTAAGCTAAATTAATGGTCCAGTAACTATTTTTTATTTATTTTATTATCACACTGGCCGATTCCCACCAAGGCAGGGTGGCCCGAAAAAGAAAAACTTTCACCATCATTCACTCCATCACTGTCTTGCCAGAAGGGTGCTTTACACTACAGTTTTTAAACTGCAACATTAACACCCCTCCTTCAGAGTGCAGGCACTGTACTTCCCATCTCCAGGACTCAAGTCCGGCCTGCCGGTTTCCCTGAATCCCTTCATAAATGTTACTTTGCTCACACTCCAACAGCACGTATCTGCTGGAAATCAAACCAAATACGTATGTAAATGCAAAGTGATGAGAATGGAAGGAGAATAAAGGAGGCCAGTAGTACAAGGTAACATGAGAGGTTTAAGAAACCTCAGCATTGATTCTTTCAAGATAATATACCTGTGCAACCTACACAGTATATATACACCACACTGTTGAATGCAGAATAAGCATGGATTTTTTTTTATCTTTTCAGCATGAAAAAATATAAAATTAAAATGACAAGGAAGAAATGTCAGATATTAAGTATACAGTTCGATATTATATTACATGACATTCTAGATGAAGCTGATGAGACTCTCCAACAACCAGTTGAAATGGAACCCATTTGAAAAAAAAAAAAAAAGTTCGGAGTGAGATTCTGAAATCTCCAAAGAAACTACACCATGACTAATCAACTTCTCAGGATAAGAGTGTACAATATAAGCCCAGTTTGAATGTTGAATTCTGATCATCACTTCATATGGAATTTTGAATATTTGGCCAACACTGAGACATAGTGATGCCTAAGTTAGTAGATAAGCTAAAAAAGAAAATCATGGGTTAGCTATTATTTATACTTTTGAATGCACACACAAAAAAATCACACCTAGGAGAGGGACAGTAATGGCAACATTTCAGTCCAACTTGGACAAATGACAAGTTACACTGAAGCAAGAAGGAAAGAGGGCCAGAATATATACAAGCTGCAGTGCAACTGATTATGAAACTTCTACACAAGACAGCACACTCCACTGCTTTTTAACCCTTTGACTGTTTCGGTCATATATATACATCTTACGAGCCACGGTGTTTGACGTATATATACGTCAAACTTCTACACAAGACAGCACACTCCACTGCTTTTTAACCCTTTGACTGTTTCGGTCGTATATATACATCTTACGAGCCACTGTGTTTGACGTATATATACGTCAGAACACACTAAAGGGCCCCTGCCTGCAAGTCAATTTAACCCTTTGACTGTCGCAGGCCCCTTTCTGAAACTGTCATTCTATGTCACAAAATTTTTGAAAAAAAAAATTTATTTTTTCTTATGAAATGATAAAGAATCTTTTCCCAGTGGTAATGACACCAAAATTAAGAAATTTGGTCAAAAACTCATGGAATTACACTCCCACGAAGTTAGCGGTCTCAGCGACATATACGCATAGGCAATTTCGCCGACTTTGAGCCCTGCTTTTGGCCAATTCCATTATTCCAGTTGACCAAACTCATAGCTATTTCTTTAGAACTCCATTTTTTCTATCAGTTGAGTACAAGAAACCGTCCATTTACCGATTTGAACTACCCAATAAAGCGATCAGAAATTGGCAATTTGGCCAATTTTACACAAATTAAAAAAGATGCCAATTTCAAAATAGGGTCCAGAATAAACAATGTAGACATTCTTGGCACTAAAATAACATATCCTCTGTTCATTAGTCACATCTCTAGGCCCCTCTTATATTACTCTTGCTTTCTATTTTGACTTTTTATTCATACAAAAAGTACAAAATTTACTGTTATGCAGACTACTTTATTATTGTAAAAATGGTATAAATAATATCAGTGCACAAGTGAAAGAATATTACACTCCCCAGTTGACGTGTATTGGATGTGTGGTGTGATTTGCTTACTCCTGAACATTGGTAAAAATCAAACATTTCTGCTACTCTGAGCTCAATTTCAAGGTCGTTTTCATCGTGAAACTAATCAAAATCATCTCTATTTCTGTAATATGTTTTCCATTTTATCACGTGAGACCACGAAAACGAGAACGCAACAATAAATACTATACGAAAATACACCTCAAAGTCAGCGTTTTAATCCAAAAAAACGGTCAGAAATATTTACATTTTAATTTACAAAATAAGTATGTTTATTCAGGAATACACAAATACAGTTACATACATAGACTATCATACATATCAGCATATGTGTAAAGTACCTAGGATAACCTAAAAAAGTCAGAGTGACTTATGTATTTCCATTGGGGTCCTTTTATATTTACACTTACCTTGGAGGAGATGTTAGTTTAACTAGTTAGTTTGATGGAGGAGATGCTGGCAGAGGTTTAGGGCGGTGGAAGATAGCAGGCCGGCGTATGTTCATTGGCCCGATACACATCCAACAACATTGGAGAGTTACTTTTGTGTCGTTTTTCTATCGCTTACTCACTTAACTTAGTTGCTACAATGTTAATTCTACACTTTATCGCTAGCTGGCACTATAGCCTTTATCAATACCTGCTGCTTTAGTATCGTATATATCATAGAATCACTGCAGAAGGCACATTCACCCCTCTCTCTTCCTCCCTCCTACCCGAGGGTCCACTGTATACGAGTTTGTGTGATGACTGGCTGACTGATTTGAAAAACTTGTAGTATAGTAATAGTAACACAGGGCAGCCATCACTAAACCGGCAATCAGTTATCCGGTTCCATTAATAATCTGGCACTAATTTCGATTAGCATAATTTCAAATTTCATTATTATACTGACTCAGAAATTTTGCAGATGGTTATAAATCCACAGCAGCAAGCCAGTGGAGGAGAAAGCAGTGATGTAAATGAGGAAGACATAGCAGAACGAGTCTCTATGGATAGGTCATTTAAGTGTATTCTAATCTTACCACTCTGTAATCCAGTAAACTCACTAATCCAGCACACTACAGGTCCCAATGATGCCACATTAGTGATGGCTGACCTGTATAGTATAGTAATAAATAGCTGCTACCAGCACCATCACCACACCTACCATCACCATACCTACCAGCACCACCATCCCACCTACCAGCACAATCAGCCCACCTACCAGCACCATCACCCCTCCTACCAGCACCATAACCCCCACCTACCAGCACCATCACCCCATCCACCAGCACCAGCACCTCATCTACCAGCACCATCACCCCACCTACCAGCACCATCACCCCACTCACCAGCACCATTACCCCACCCAACACCACCATCGCCCCATCCAGTGGTGGGCACAATCCTGCTAATCCGCTAACCGCTAATTAGTAGAACTAACTTTTTGTTTAGCGGATTAGTTTCCTCTATCTTCAAAAACCATAAGGAGACCAACTGGCTTTCGCTAAATAAAGTTCCGCTAACTTTGAGTCCACTAAAAAAAAAACATACGTTGATGGCAGTCAGAAAGCAATGCCTTTTCAATGGCGCACATGTTTGTTCCTCTCTGTTGTGGCTGTTTCTCCAACAGTCAGTCAGGCACACTATTAGCTGACTACGTGTAAACCTGACTTGTCAACACAGCAGCAGCAGCAGCAGCAGCAGCATCTTGCTGAGCAGCACTGTTATAGTCATAGAGTGTCAGTGATCACCAGAGTGTGTTGTCACTTATCATTATAAAGTGAGGAGATGTTTCTGTTCTGCCTGAGGGTGTTGTTGAGGAGTCTGCAGTGGCTGTGGCTGAAGCAGAGGCCCCTCAGGCTGAAGGCCAGGAGTCACAAAACCCGTGGCCCCACCTGTCCTCAAGTCAAGGGATATGAAGAATGCCAATGTTTTGTACTTCCTGTGCGTCATGTGCCAGCCCAAGGAGACCATCATCAGGGGACAAACTATCACCCCACCTATCAGTGTCATGTGGGGTTCGAAACATGGATTGGGTAAAGGATACTCACATAGGCAATAATGGAGTATAATTAAAACGGAATACAGTGGACCCTCGCCTAACGATATTAATCCGTTCCTAAGAGCTCATCGTTAGCCGAAATTATCGTTAGCTGAATTAATTTTCCCCATAAGAAATAATGGAAATCAAATTAATCTGTTCCTGACACCCCAAAGTATGAAAAAAAAATTTTACCACATGAAATATACATTTTTATACACCCAAAAAGAAAAAGACATGCACAATTACTACTGTACTAAATAAAGAATACATGACACTTACCTTTATTGAAGATCTGGTGATGATTGATGGGATGGGAGGAGGGGAGATGGTGGAAGTTATTGTTTGGAAGAAGAATCCCCTTCCATTAGGACTTGAGGTAACAAGTCCTTTTCTGGGGTTGCTTCCCTTCTTTTAATGCCACTGGGAACAACTTGAGAGTCACTGGACCTCTGTTGTACCAAAAATCTGTCCATAGAGCTCTGTACCTTGCATTCCTTTAAGATTTTCCTTAAGTGGTTCACAACATTGTCATTGTAAAAGTCACCAGCACAGCTTGCAATAGCTGTGTCAGGGTGATTTTCCTCCACAATGGTTTGCACATTTGACCACACTGTACACATTTCCTTTATTTCCTCAGTTGTGGCACCTTTTGCAAGAACAGCTTCCTTGATTGCCGTTTTGTTGGCCAAGATAGTAGCGATGGTTGATTGGGGTTTGGTATACAACCTGGCCAGCTCCAAGACACACACTCCACTTTCATACTTTGCAGTTATCTCTTTCTTCATTTCCACACTAATTCTCACCCTTTTTACCACAGGGTTGGCACTAGAAGCTTTCTTGGGGCCCATGGTGACTTATTTTGCAGTTACAAGCACTAAAAACACTGGGATAATGTGAAATGTACCGAATGTATGCGTAGATGCAACTGCACTGGCTGGCTTGCAAACATTGGCACCCACTGGGCAGCTGAGGTGCGCTCAGGCCACACGTGGACAGGTCCCGGAAGAATCAAGTTGAGCGAGTTTTTTATCGCTAGGCCGGGCAAAATTTTTACAATCAAACGCTTCATTAGGCGGATTTAACATTAAGCGATGCGTTCGTTAGGCAAGGGTCTACTGTATATGGGAAGCACCCAGCCTGACCTATGTCTCTGCTCCCTATCTTTAGACTGCCTCACGAGATGGTTCCTAGGGTTGAGCGGGTTCAAAACATGCTAAGGTCAGCTGTAACAGTGAATAACAAGTGATTCACACAGAAGGTTGGTAGTGAGTCACTACTGACACTGGTAACTGGTATGTTACTATTGAGACCAGTACCATCACCCCACCCACCAGCACCATCACCCCACCTACCAGCACCATCACCCCACCTTCCAGCACCATCACCCTACCCACCAGAACCATTACCCCACCCACCATCACCCTACCCACCAGCACCACCACCCCACCTACCAGCACCATCACTGCACCCACCAGTACCATCACCCCACCTACCAGTACCATCACCCCACCTACAAGCATCAATACCCCACCTACCAGTACCATCACCCCCACCTACCAGTATCACCTCATCTACCAGTACCATCACCCCACCTACCAATACCATCACCCCACCTACCAGTACCATCACCCAACCTACCAGCATCACCCCACCTACCAGTAGCATCACCCCACCTACCAGCATCACCCCACCTACAAGTAGCATCACCCAACCTACCAGCATCACCCCACCTACCAGCATCATCACCCCACCTAGAACCATCACCCCCACCTACCAGCACCATCACCCCACCTACCAGTACTTGTAATACCTTATTATTTTAATCAGTAAAACGAGATATACAGTGGACAAAATAAATAACAAAAAGGCACAATACCGTAACTGGAACGATACACAAATAACCCGCACATAAAAGAGAGAAGCTTACGACGACGTTTCGGTCCGACTTGGACCATTGACAAAGTCACACTGGACCCTCAACTAACGCTATTAATCCGTTCCTGAGAGCTCATCGTTAGTCAGAATAATCGTTAGTCAAGTTAATTTTCCCCATAAGAAATAATGGAAATCAAATTAATCCATGCAAGACACTCAAAAGTATTGAAAAAAAAAAAATTTTAACACATGAAATATTAATTTTAATACACACAAACTGAAGAAGACATCCACAGTTACATGACACTTACCTTTATTGAAGATCTGGTGATGATTGATGGGATGGGAAGAGGGGAGTGTGTTGATGGTCTTAGTGTTCAGAAGGGGAATCCCCTTCCATTAGGACTTGAGGTGGCAAGTCCTTTTTCGGGGTTACTTCCCTTCTTCTTTTAATGCCACTAGGACCAGCTTGACAGTCACTGGACCTCTGTCGCACAACATATCTTCCCATAGAGGCCTGTACCTCCCGTTCCTTTATGACATTCCTAAAGTGTTTCACAACATTGTCAGTGTCACCATTAAACACTTGTTCAGGTTTCAGTCCTTCACTGTCTATGTACTCCTTGAATTCCTGCACATATTTTTCAGCTGCTTTTTGGTCCAAACTGGAAGCTCACCATGCCTTATCACACTATGTATGCCACTACGATTCTTAACCCTTTGACTGTTTCCGACGTATAAATACGTCTTACGAGCCAATGTTTCTGACGTATTTATACGCATAAATTCTAGCAGCTTCAAATCAAGTAGGAGAAAGCTGGTAGGCCCACATGTGAGAGAATGGGTCTCCATGGTCAGTGTGCACCATATAAAAAAAATCGGGGAGCCAGTGGTGCATTGTGGGAATGCCATTTCAGTTGTCCTTTTTCAGCATGTCTAGCGGTAAGAAATATGTGATTCCCCAGCAAATCTGGGACTCTTCTCTTCCCAAGTGATGCTCTAACACAGATGGAAGTGTCAGTGAAGATCAATTTCATGATTTGGAGGAGTTTGAGACCAAAAGCAATGGAGGAGGAGGAGGGGGAGGAGGGGAGGAAGAGGAGGGGGAGGAGGGGAGGAAGAGGAGGAGGAGGAGGAGGAGGAGGGAAGGAAGAGGAGGAGGAGGAGGAGGAGGAGGAGGAGGAGGAGGAGGAGGAGAAGAGGAGGAAGAAGAAGATGTAATAATATTGTTCCCTTGAAGCAAGAAAAAAAAAAGTCCACCCCATGACAGTGACAAGATAAGGGGAGATAACATCTGATAAGAGCTGACTTTGATGAGCGTAAACGAGGAGGGTAATATTACATGACCATCGCCCTCCCTTTGTTTTTGCTGGTACACAAACATTTCTGTCTGTCTATTTGTCTGTCTGTCAAGCTCCCTGTCTGTCCATCTAGCTCTCTGTCTCAGAGAGAGCCACAAGACTGTGTCATCACGTTTACTCACATCTTCAAGCAGAGTATAGCACTTTGTCTGGATTTCTTGGGTTATCCTAGGTAATTTACACTATGTATACTTGTATTTATGTGTACCTGTGAGACAGAGATAGACAGACAGATAGAAAGAGAGACAGATTGAAAGATATAGAATGAGGGAGAAAGATAATTAGATAGAATGGAGGAGGGGAAGCAGCATCCGACCCCATTGTTTTGACAGGCGGTAGGGGGACTGACTAATGAGACAATATGTCACTTTGACAGCTGCCGACTTCTGACTCAAAACAATTATAAGCCACACACTCGCACACAAGACAAGGAGGAGGAGAAGGAGGAGGAGGAGGAGGAGGAGAAGAAGGAGAAGGAGAAGGAGAAGTAGAAGGAGAAGGAGAAGGAGGAGGAGGAGAAGGAGGAGGAGGAGAAGGAGGAGGAGGAGAAGGAGGAGGAGGAGAAGAAGGAGGAGGAGAAGGAGGAGGAGAAGGAGGAGGAGAAGGAGGAGGAGGAGGAGGAGGAGAAGGAGGAGAAGGAGAAGAAGGAGGAGGAGAAGGAGGAGGAGAAGAAGGAGGAGGAGAAGGAGAAGGAGGAGGAGGAGGAGGAGGAGGAGGAGGAGGAGGAGAAGGAGGAGGAGAAGGAGGAGAAGGAGGAGAAGGAGAAGGAGGAGGAGGAGGAGGAGAAGGAGGAGGAGGAGGAGGAGAAGGAGGAGGAGAAGGAGGAGGAGGAGAAGGAGGAGGAGGAGGAGAAGGAGGAGGAGGAGGATGATTGTTTGTTTTTGTAAACAAGTTTTGTAAACAATATATTGATAATTATGTTTGTGTGCTTATTGTGTTCTATACAACGAGTGTATATATATACATTGCACCTTACTTTGGTCTCATAGGCCACATAAGTTATGTGAAAAAATAAAATAGTGAAAAAAACAAAAAACCTTCAATTACAACTAAACTAAAGTTTACCGGGTGAGCGGCAGTCGCCGCTGTTGCCATACGCGGCTCATTTTCTGCAAACTTCACGGCTCTATATCTCGGTAAGTACCGATGGCAAAAATTTTTTTTTTTTGGACTAAAACACTCAGAAAAATAATCTTAACATTTTCATAAGAAAAAAATAATTTTTTTTTTTTAATATTTGGCGACATAGAATGACAGTTTCAGAGAGGGGCCTGAAACAGTCAAAGGGTTAAATCTCTCAAACCAACCTTTGCTGGCCTTAAATTCACTCACATCACCACTAGTTGCTGGCATTTTTCTAATTAAATCGTCATGCAACTTCCTAGCCTTTTCACATATGATCGCTTGAGAGATGCTATCTCCTGCTATCTGTTTTTCGTTTATCCACACCAATAACAGTCTCTCAATATCTTCTATCACTTGCGATCTCAGTTTCGAAAACATAGTTGCACCTTTGGCAAGAACAGCTTCCTTGATTGTCGTTTTCTTGGCCACAATAGTAGCGATGGTTGATTGGGGTTTTGTGTACAGCCTGGCCAGCTCGGAGACATGCACTCCACTTTCATACTTAGCAATGATCTCTTTCTTCATATCCATAGTAATTCTCACCCTTTTTGCTGTAGGGTTGGCACTAGAAGCTTTCTTGGGGCCCATGGTGACTTATTTTGCAGGTGCAATCACTAAAAAGGCTGTGATAATATGAAATGTTCTGATTGTATGCTTGGAAGCATACAATCGCTAGTCAGATTTATCGTTAATCGATGCCATCGCTGGTCGAGGGTCCACTGTACTGGATATTGTTGTATACATGGGAAGTAAAACACTGAAAGATACCATGATGTTATTAGGTATCTCAGGTGATGTAGTAAGAAGCATGATGGCACCTTATCTTGGTAAGAGTCATACACTGCATACTGATAACTGGTACACAAGCCCTTTACTCAGTGATTTCTTGCAAGTGAACATGACAGATGTGTGTGGCACAGTGCGTTCTAATCGTAAACATATGCCCAGGTTCAACGCAGGCACTCGTGGTGATGAGGTGCAGGTGTTTACTGCCAATGACATCATGGCATTATGGTGGCATGACAAACTATATGTCATGTTGTTGACAACCATTCACCCTAATGAAATGCAAGACAGTGGAAAAGTTGATAGTGACTAATGAACGTATTCGAAAACCAGTGATCTCATCCACTTCACTGGATCAATCTGTTCCACCAGTTGAGGAGAAAGATTTATCCCCCACTGACTTCCCAGATGAAGTCAAGCATTTGTTGACTCTGTTGAAAAAACGTCGTAAAGCCATTGCCTTACCAGGTGACAAGATGGGTATAATGAACTTATTGGCCCATCGTATTCCACTTGAACCTGGTACTAGACCTATCTATATACCTGCGTACAGAATGCCTCATTCACAAGTTGCTGTCGCAGAAGAATTGATCAATCAAATGCTTGATGATGGAGTTATTGCACCTAGCAATTCACCTTGGAATGCGCCCTTGATCCTAGTGCCTAAGAAGGATGGCACTTGGCGCCCAGTGATTGACTTTAGGAAGTTAAATGCGAAAACTATTCCAGATCGCTTTCCACTTCCTGTACTGGGTGATCTTTTACGTAACATCGGAGATAACAAAGTCTTTTCAACCCTGATTTGTTACAAGGGTTTTGGCAAGTCCCTCTTCACGAGGACAGCCAAGAGCTAACTGCATTCTCCACTCCTACAGGTCATTATCACTTCCTCCGTATGGCATTTGGATTACGATCCTCCCCTATCACGTTCTCAAGGCTCATGACTAATATCTTTAGAGGTCTCATAGGTAATGCACTTATGATGTACTTAGAGGATGTAATCGTCATGTCTAAAGACGTGGATACACACTTGAAAAGACTTCATGTAGTACTTGGTAAGCTTGAAGAAGCCAATTTAAAGATCAAACTGTCTAAATGTCAATTTCTTAGATCAGAAATCAAGTTTCTTGGTCACGTAGTCACTCCTAGAGGGGTTACGACTGACCAAAGTAAAGTAACTGCAGTACTAAATTTTCCAACTCCCAAAACTGCTGATGCTGTAAGATCCTTTGTGGGCTTAGCAGGTTTTTATAGATCTTTCATTGCCAATTTTTCTTCTATAGCTGCTCCTCTAACTGAGTTGCTTAAGAAAGATGCTCCTTTCGTTTGGACCTTCCGTCAAGAAAGAGCATTCCAAACTCTAAAAGAAAAGCTAACATCTGCTCCAATTTTGAAATTTCCAGATTTTTCTAAGACCTTCTATCTGACAACTGATGCTAGTTCTATTGGCATAGGTGCCGTACTAGCTCAGAAGACTGATGGCAAGCACAACGCAGTTGCATTTGCTAGCCGAGTCCTTACGAAGGCTGAACGTAATTATACAGTAACTGAGCAAGAAGCTTTAGCAATAGTATGGTCTTTAAAGCACTTCCGAGACATTATTTATCAGTACTCTGTTCATGTCTTGACAGACCACGCTCCACTGATACCTTTAATCCAGAACAAACAACCTACTGGAAGGTTAGCCAGATGGACCTTGACTATCCAAGAGTTCAATCCCACCTTTGAACACTTACCTGGCAAGTCAAATGTAGTCGCAGATGCTTTATCGCGACATGTTAGTATAGTAACTGCAGACCCTCCATTTAGTGCTGAGGATGTAAAGAATGCTCAACGAACAGATCCCATGTGGTCTGGTGTGATTCGATTCCTGCTCCAGGAAGATCTTATTCTGACTGTGAAGCCACCAGCACCCATCAGTGACTTTGTCATGAACCAAGAATTACTGTATCGAACAGCCGAGTTGGGTACTCCTAGCAGAAGAGTATACCAGTTAGTAATTCCACAGTCACTAGTGAATGTAGCCTTACAGCTAGTTCATGATGTACCAGGTGTTGCGCACCCTGGTATGGATCGTTCAGTAAAACAAGCCAGATTGAAATACTTTTGGCCTCGTATGGCAACTGATATTTCTGAGTATGTTAAGAAATATAGTGTCTGCATGCAACATAAAGGTAATGCTAATGGTCTTAATCCAATCCAAGTGTATCCAACTACTAGCGAACCGTAGGAAAGAGTTGAGCTAGATTTGTTAACTAATTTCCAATGTTCCCTCCAGGGCAACAAACATCTGTGTGTTATGGTAGACCATTTTACCAGATATTGTGAGTTAGTTCCTATTGCAGATAAGACTGCTGAGACAGTAGCTAAAGCATTTAAAGAATGTATTATCTGCAGGCATACCACCCCTAAGTCCCTAGTAACAGATAATGGTGGTGAATTCTGTAATGAGATTCTTGAAAATTTGTGTACCTTGTACAAGATCTCTAAATCCACCATTGTTCCTCATCATCCTGCCAGCAATGGGTTAGCGGAATGTACCAATAAGAAAGTACTTGATGTCTTGAGAGCCACTATCAATCCCAACAGTGAAACTTGGGATGAAGTTATACCTGATGTGCAGTGTGCTATAAATTCTGCTTACAATGTTTCTATAGGTGGCACTCCACATTATGCATTGTATGGTGTAGATAAATGTTTGCCTTATGAGTTGCTATATTCTAATTCTAAACCAAATTACAACCCTGATGATTTCATAGCAACTCGTACCAGCTTAGCTCAAAGTGTTTTTAGAAGAATCCGTGAAACACTTCATAAATCAACAGCAGAATTTACAAGAGTCGCAAACACTCGAGCAAAGCCGTCCAGAATCAAAGTAGGTTCGAGAGTTATGCTGACTAACTTTAACAAAACGTCTGCAATGCTTGATCAAAAGTTTGTTGGTCCTTATCGAGTAGTTGAACGTATCACTGGTAATAAGCATAAGGTTAGAGAAATTAGTACTGGTCAGTATGAAGAATCGCATTTAGATCATATGAAGTTAGTATGTGATGATAATGATGTTCCAACCCAGACTAATGTGACAGGCTCTGACAATCCTCCTGATCCTGTACTCTCTACCTCTGATACTCAGTCAGATGATCAACCTGAATGTCATTATTCCCTACGTACACGACAGGTATTGAGAAATCCTCAAGTATCATTTGAAACTACCAATTCAGATTTACCTCAAATACAGCATGAATTAGCCAGTGCAACAGAGTTTGATCCTCCCAGAGATGACACCCATTCTGCATATGTCAATCTCACCCTTGCAGAGTTGGGGTTAAATGTAAATAACCTGTATAGATGAATAATTACAGTAACAACTAATCAGTATTCAAGAATTTTTTTTTGTGTTCACGTTCTCTCCGAATTCTGAGAGTTAACAGTCTAGATTTGAGTGCACCGAATCTGCCTCTCTGTTAAACACTTCTTTCTTTGTACAGTGGACCCCCGTGTAACGCTATTAATCCGTGAGTTTCTGAGGTCACTACAAAGCACCTTTCAAACAGAGCTTTTGTGTACAGTTTTTTGAAGTTTGCAATAACCTGCTGGTCCGTGGGCTGCAGGAGAGGAGTGGTATTAGGAGGCAAAAACTTCACCTTAATGAAGCTCATGTCCCCACAAAGTCGCTCTGCCAAGTCTGTAGGATGACCAGGGGCATTGTCTAACACCAGGAGGCACTTAAGGTCTAATTTCTTTTCAGTTAGGTAATTTTTCACAGTGGGGGCAAATGCTTGGTGTAACCAGTCATAGAAAAAGTCCCTAGTGACCCATGCCTTATTGTTTGCCCTCCACAGCACAAACAAATTAGCCTTGAGGATATTCTTTTGCCTGAACGCTCTGGGAGTTTCAGAGTGATACACTAATAAAGGCTTCACTTTGCAATCACCACTAGCATTGGCACACATGAGAAGAGTAAGCCTGTCTTTCATAGGCTTATGTCCTGGGAGTGCCTTTTCCTCCTGAGTAATGTATGTCCTCCTTGGCATTTTCTTCCAAAATAGGCCTGTTTTGTCACAATTAAACATTTGTTCAGGTTTCAGTCCTTCACTGTCTATGTACTCCTTGAATTCATGCACATATTTTTTCAGCTGGTTTTTGGTCCAAACTGGCAGCCTCACCATGCCTTATCACACTATGTATGCCACTACGCCTCTTAAATCTCTCAAACCAACCTTTGCTGGCCTTAAATTCACTCGCATCACCACTAGTTGCAGGCATTTTTCTAATTAAATCCTCTTGCAACTTCCTAGCCTTTTCACTTATGATCGCTTGAGAGATGCTATCGCCTGCTATCTGTTTTTCGTTTATCCACACCAATAACAGTCTCTCAACATCTTCTATCACTTGCGATCTCTGTTTTAAAAGCACAGTTAAATCTTTGGCAAGAACAGCTTCCTTGATTGCCGTTCTCTTGGACACAATAGAAGCGATGGTTGATTGGGGTTTACTATACAACCTGGCCAGCTCGGAGACACGCACTCCACTTTCATACTTAGCAATGATCTCTTTCTTCATCTCCATAGTAATTCTCACCCTTATTCCTGTAGGGTTGGCACTAGAAGCTTTCTTGGGGCCCATGGTCACTTATTTTTCAGGTGAATTCACTATAAAAAGGCTGTAATAATACGAAATGTTCCTAATGTATGCTTGAAGGTTACCACGGAGGCTGGCTTGTAAACAATGCCACTGGCAGAACAAGTGAGGCTGGCTCAGGCCGCATGGATGTGTCTCGGATGAATCGCGTTGAGCGAATTTTTTAGCACTATGCGAGGCAAAATTTTAGCGATAAAATGTATCGCTATGCGGATTTAACACTATGCGATGCCAACGTTATGCGGGGGTCCACTGTATATATTCCCTCCTCATAATCCGTAGATCACATGAATACAGATCGATCGATCAAATTTTTTTTTTATCACTTCTATTGTGTAATCCCAACATTGAGTTTCATTCGATGAGTTGTGCTATATTATACCTTATAATGCATTACAGTTTCAATTACGTAAGCTTCCATTCCAATATTCTACTTATGTATGTTATAATGTTCAATTGTTGTGTACTTTGACATTGTATAGAATCAGCCCAAGCCGTACACCTGCCATCTCTAGTTGTATTAGCTGTATGTCGGGACAACATACGTTAGAGTCACCGAGCTCTCAGTAGTAGTACCAGTTCCTAGTAACCAGTGTACCAGTAGATGACTCACTACCAACTGTCTGTGTGAATCACTGACTGTTATTCATATTGCTGCTGACCATAGCAGGATTTCAAACACCCCTCACCCTGTAGACACTTGTGAGTCAGTCGAAGATAGGGAGCAGAGAGAGGCAGGTTGGCTGTTGGCGCTTCCCATACTTCCCGTTATATATTATACGTACAAACCAGCCTACTTGAGTATTTTTACCCCATCCACGTCATCGAAATCCACATGACATATGGTGAATTTTGTTTGTCTGTTGTCAGACAACTCATAATGAAGTACCAGGTATAATGAAGTACCTGCTATACAAAAGTCCTCGAACTCCTCAGGATATACCCAAGCGTTTGAGGAGAGAAGGTGATCACTTCACAATACATGGTGCCTTGTTTCAAGGAGCTCCACAAGCTGCAGCAGTTCTAAAACCATGTCCAGTGATTGTACATATGTAAATATATGATAGAAAATTAGTATTATACAAGATTTGTGCATGTTTATTGTAATAAACAAAAGTGGTAAACAATATTATGATAATAACTTTAGTGCGGTTATTGTGTTCAGTACAGTGAGTTTATATATATACATTATATACAGTATTGGTCTCACAGGCCAAAAATGTTACTAGGAAAAGAAAAAATTAGAAAAGAAAAAGAATGAAAAACGTAAAATAAAGAAATGTGAGTTTGTGGAAATCACCCATGTTGCCGCCACCTGGATATTTTGGGTCAACTTCTTGCCTCTGTATCTCGGTAAGTACTGATCAGAATTTTTTTTTGTTTTATTACCTTCACAAAAATATACTCTTTTAATTCTGTAAGAATTTTTTTTTTTTTTTTTTTTTCAAAAATTCTTGGACCAGTCTGAGGCACCCCTTCAGATTTTGGCCTTGGACCCTGAAAGGGTTAATAAATACTAAAATGACACTTACCTTTATTGAAGAGTACTGATGAGTGATGAGACACTATTTTTCTTGAACACTCCGGGATTTTCACAGTGATACATGAGTAAAGGCTTCACTTTGCAATCCCCACTAGTATTACAACAAAACATGTGAGTTAACCAGTCTTTCATAGGCTTGTGTCCTGGGAGTGCCTTTTCCTCCTGAGTAATGTAGGTCCTGTTTGGCATTTTCTTCCAGAACAAGCCTGTTTCAGCACAATTAAACACTTGTTTGGGTTGGAATTTTTCAGCTTCACCATGCCTTATCACACTGTGTATGCCACTACGATTCTTAACCCTTTCAGGGTCCAAAGGCAAAATCTGAAAGGGTGCCCCAGTGTCCAAGAAATTTTTGAAAAAAAAAAAAAAAAAAAAAAAAAAAAAAAAGTAAAAAAAAAAAGAAAAAAATTCTTACAGAATTAAAGATTATAATTTTGTGAAGGTAATAAAACAAAAAAAAAATTCTGATCAGTACTTACTGAGATACAGAGGCAAGTTGACCCAAAGTGACCGGGTGGAGACAACATCACCGATTTTCACGAACTCGCACTTCTTTATTTTAGGTTTTTTATATTTTTTTTTTTCTTTTCTAATTTTTTTCTTTTTCTAGTAACATTTGTGGCCTGTGAGACCAATGCTGTATATAATGTATATATATACAATACATTATATACAATGCTGTATATAATGTATTGAACCCAACCACACTAAAGTTATTATTATAATATTGTTTACCACTTTTGTTTATTACAATAAACATGCACAAATCCTGTATAATACTAATGTTCTATTATATATTTACATATGTACAGTCACCGGACATGTTTTTAGAATTGCTGCAGCTTGTGGAGCTCCTTGAAACAAAGTAACATGCACAAAGGTACCTTACATTCCTCGCACATAAACCGAGTGTCTTTGCATCTTTGTTGCTGTCGTTTTGTTTGTGCACAGACAACACATCTCTTCTGAGAAAATTTCTTCTTAGTTGCAGGAAGCTGCATTATGAAGTGATCACCTTCCCTCCTCAAATGCTTGGGTATTTCTTGAGGATGGTTTCGTATAGCAGGTGTTGTTACCTGGTACTTCATTATGAGTTGTTTGACAACAGACAAACAAAATTCACCATACGGTGGTCTGTTGCCAATCACTGTCACTGGTTTTCGAATACGTTCATTAGTCACTATCAACTTTGCCACTGTCTTGCATTTCATTAGGGTGAATGGTTGTCAACAATGTGACATATAGTTTGTCATGCCACCATAATGCCATGATGTTTTAGCAGTAAACACCTGCACCTCATCACCACGAGTGCCTGCGTTGAACCTGGGCATATGTTTACGATTAGAACGCACTGTGCCACACACATCTGTCATGTTCACTCGCAAGAAATCACTGAGTAAAGGGCTTGTGTACCAGTTATCAGTATACAATGTATGCCCCTTACCAAGATAAGGTGCCATCATGCTTCTTACTACATCACCTGAGATACCTAATAATATCCTGATATCTTTCAGTGTTTTACTTCCCATGTATACAACAATATCCAGTACCAGGCCACTGTCACAGTCGCAGAGTACAAACAGTTTTATACCAGAGCGTTTCCTCTTGCTCGGTATATACTGTTTGAACGATAGTCTACCTTTGAACAAAATCAAAGGCTCATCAAGTACATGATTCTTGAATGGATAAAAGTACATGTTGAACTTTTGTTTCAAATTCATAAAAACATTTCTAATCTTGTATAACCTGTCACTTTTGTCAGGCCTGGTTTTGTCAGAGAAGTGCAACATACGTAACAGTAAGATAAACTGGGATGATTTCACTGATGGCCGGGGTAGAAATTAACGGATCTGTGGACCAGTGTGATTTTATATTATGCTTATAGACATGAAGCATAAGCATTATTGTTGCAAAAAGCAAATACAGTGGACCCCCGGTTAACGATTTTAATCCGTGCAAGAGGGCTCATCGTTATGCGAAATAATCGTTATGCGAATTAATTTTCCCCATAAGAAATAATGGAAATAAAATTAATCCGTGCAAGACGCCCAAAAGTATGAAAAAAAATTTTTTTTACCACATGAAATGTTAATTTTAATACACACAAACTGAAAAAGGCATGCACAATTACATGACACTTACTTTTATTGAAGATCTGGTGATGATTGATGGGATGGGAGGAGGGGAGAGCATTATCTTCTTACTGTTTAGAAGGGGAATCCCCTTCCATTAGGACTTGAGGTAGCAAGTCCTTTTCTGGGGTTACTTCCCTTCTTCTTTTAATGCCACTAGGACCAGCTTCAGAGTCACTGGACCTCTGTCGCACAACAAATCTGTCCATAGAGCTCTGTACCTCCCGTTTCTTCAAGACTTTCCTAAAATGGGCAATAACATTGTCATTGAAATAGTCACAAGCACGGCTTGCAACAGCTGTGTCAGGGTGATTTTCATCTATAAAGGTTTGCAGTTCAAACCACTCTGCACACATTTCCTTAATCTTTGAAGTAGGCACAATGGATTCCACAACTGGCATAGGCTTCTCAGGGTTAGCCCCAAACCCTTCAAAATCTTTCTTAATTTCCATACTAATTCTCACCCTTTTTACCACAGGGTTGGCACTAGAAGCTTTCTTGGGGCCCATGGTCACTTATTTTCCAGAAACACCACCGAAAACACTGTAATAATACGAAATATTCCGAGTGTATGCTTGGATGTTACCGCGGAGGCTGGCTGGTAAACAATGGGACAGCCGGCACATGTGAGGGCACATTGGACGCGTCTCGGACGAAAATCGGTATGCGGGTTTTTAATCGGTATGCGGGGCAAAAATTTTGCGATAAAAGTAATCGTTATGCGGAAAAATCGCTATGCGATGCCATCGTTATGCGGGGGTCCACTGTACATTTCTGCAACAGTTATCTCTTTCCACCGGTGTAGTCTTGACTGTGGTGATATTTATTTATTTATTTATTTATTTATTTATTTATTAACAATTTGAGCACACATACAGAGGTACAAAAAAATCCAGATAAGAGCAGCATGCCAAAGCCACTTATACTATGCATAGCATTACGGGTTGGCTTAAAATTAACTTAAGATTATCTAAGCAATGATGAAATCAGTGATAAAACATTAATGTAAACAGATTACTATAAAGCACAAGTGAGTATTACAAAGACAGGTCATATGGTTGCATGCATTGTTGTACATTCAGTAGAATGGAATATTCTGTTAGGTAGTGTATTTAAAAAATAATAAAGTTAGATAGGGTTTTAGGTTTAACATTTATGTGATATAATTGTGAGAAACATTTAAGATATACAATTTATAAGGTTCAGTTATTCAGTATTTATTTGGTTTTGGGTGAGTAAGTGATCTTTGAGAAGAGACTTGAATTTATAAACAGGTAGTGTTTCTTTTATATTTACAGGTAATGAATTCCAGATTTTAGGGCCTTTTATGTGCATTGAGTTTTTGCATAGTGTGAGATGGACACGAGGAACATCAAAGAGTGATCTGTGCCTTGTGTTATGGTCATGTGTTCTGTTGAGGTTGGCAAGGAGATGTTTGAGGGGAGGGTTAATATCAGAGTTAAGTGTTCTATGTATGTAATAGGTGCAGTAATAAGTATGGATGTTTTGTATGGTGAGTAGGTTTAGTGTATTGAATATTGGTGGAGTGTGCTGCCTGTAGTGAGAATTTGTTATCATTCTAACTGCAGCCTTTTGTTGGGTAATTAGTGGTCTGAGATGGTTAATTGTTGTTGAGCCCCATGCACAAATTCCATAGGTGAGATAGGGGTAAATAAGAGAGTGATATAGGGCCAGGAGGGCTGACTGTGGAGCATAGTACCGTATCTTCGATAGTATGCCTACAGTCTTGGAAATTTTCTTAGAAATTTGTTGTATATGTGTATGAAATTTGAGTCTATTATCAAGGTGGATTCCTAAGAATTTTCCCTCTGTTAGCTTTGTGATAGGTGATCCATTTATCATTATGTTAAGAGGGACATCTGTAGCTCTGTTACCAAACTGAATGAAGTAGGTTTTGTCAATGTTTAGTGTAAGTTTGTTAGTCCTCATCCAGGTAGATATTTTCTGTAATTCGGTATTTACAGTATTGGCTAGCGTGACTGGGCTCGGGTGGGAGAAGACGTATGTAGTGTCATCTGCAAATAGTGTGGGTTTGAGTAATTGCGAAGCATTTGGTAGGTCATTTATATATAGGAGAAAGAGAAGAGGGCCAAGGACACTTCCCTGTGGGACACCAACTGTAATTGGTTGTGCAGAAGAGTTTGCCCCATTTGCGTACACATATTGGCTTCTGTTGCTGAGGTATGACTTGAGGTAGTTGAGGGAGTGCCCTCTTATACCATAGTGTGACAATTTTACGTGGAGCAAGTCATGGTCAACTGTATCAAAAGCTTTACGTAAGTCAATGAAGATCCCCAGTGGGACTTCTTTTTTCTCTATTGCAGTGTATATATGTTCTAGCATGTGTATAATAGCATCATTAGTATTTTTATTAGGCCTGAATCCAAATTGGCAGGGGTTGAGTATGTTTTGGGAGATAAGGTAGGAGTAGATTCGTTTATGAATTAATTTTTCGAAGATTTTTGAGAGAGGGTGTAAGTTGGATATTGGCCTATAGTTATTCAACTCTGTTTGGTCTCCTCCTTTGTGGATCGGGGTGACCCTTGCTATTTTGAGAAATGTAGGGAAGGTGGAGGATTCAATGGATTTGTTAAAGAGTGTTGCAATGATTGGTGATAGCACTTGTGACACTTTTTTGTATATAAAGGGTGGTAAGGTATTTAAATCTCCTGCCTTGTTTTTAATGCGTTGATAATAAGGGAGACTTTGTATGGGTTAGTCGGAGCTAGGAACAGTGTGTTCGGGTAGTTGCCGGTGAGGTAGTCATTTGGTGGGGTATCTGAGCTTGGGATTTTATTGGCAAGGTTTTGTCCTATAGTGGAGAAGAAATCATTGAGTCTGTTTGCTGTTTCTGTTGGTGGGAGTTGGGGTTCATCTGATTTTGCTAATTTTATTTCACTATTTCGTGATATCTTTTTTGTTCCCAGAATTTCCGATAGGGTTTTCCAGGTCTTTTTTATATCACCTCGTAAGTTGGATAATCTGTTCTCATAATACAATTTTTTTGCCCTTCTTATCAGGCTGGTTAGGATTGACGAGTAACGTTTTGTTTGGTCTCTGGTTATGTGACCCATTCTGTACTGTTTTTCATATTGGTGTTTTGTATTTATGGATTTGAGAATTCTGGGTGTTAGCCAGGGACTGTTCAGTCTCTTAGCTGTCATCTGTTTAGTTTTTTTAGGGCAGTGCTTGTTATAGAGGTATTGGGTCTTTTTTAGAAAATTATTAATACATTCGTCAATATCTGTATAGATTTCTAGCTCAGTGTGCCAGTCAATGTTTGCTACTGCTGTTGTAAAGTTATTAATGGCTGCCTCATTGTGAAGTCTGAAGGTGACTTTAGTAGTGTCTTGGGGTAGTTTACCAAGAGTTGTTATGAGGAAAGTAGGGTAGTGGTCTGTGGTATTATCTTTAATTATGCCTGATTTTAAAGGGGATATGGTGTTGGTCCAGATGTGGTCAAGTAGGGAAACACTAGTCTCTGTAACTCTTGTAGGTTTTGTTACTGTTGGTAGCAACATACAATTACTCATTGTGTTTGTGAATTCAGTAACGTGTGGGTCCTGGTCTTGCAGGAGATTTATATTGAAGTCACCTGAGAGTAGTAAGTGATCTTTGTTCATGTGTGCATCAGTTATCATACTTCCTAGGTTTTGACTAAATTGGCTAATGTTTGACTGTGGAACTCTGTAGATGTTTATCAATGTGAGAGGTTTTTGTAGGTATTTGGATTTGAATTTGGCTATTATATATTCCCCATGTTCATCCCTTGTGCAAGTATTAGTGATACATTCTAGTTGGTCTGAGTAGTATATGGCTGTGCCACCCCCTTGTTGGTCTGGCCTACAGTTGTGTATGGTTGTGTAACCAGGAATGGCATAGACATCTGTACTATCAGGCTTTAGCCAGGATTTAGTTAGTGTAATGATGGACATATTGGCATGTAAGGAATTTAGTAATGCTATGAGGTCATCGTAATGCTTGCTTAAAGATCTGATATTGTAGTTAAAGATAGTTATGTTGTTGTTGGCACTGAGAAGTGCCTTTGATTGTTCTGCAGTGTAGTAATTACAGTAACTGTTTGATTCATTTAAGTCATTAAATAAGAGGTTGGTATCAGGATCAATGTTTGTAATCATAAGATTTGTAGTGAATCTATAGTTAGAATTAAGTATAAAACAAAGTAAATAGTCTTAAGCTAAAAAATAGCACCTGAATTATTTAACAAATGTAAAATAATGAGCTAAGGTAGTTTTTTTTTTTTTTTTTTAAGCTAAAATAAAGGAGACAATATAAAAGGGACTAATACAAATAAAGTGATGATCAAATAATGGAGCTTGGGAATATGATAGTAGGTAGTACTATAAAGGTAATTCTTTAAAGTTAGAATTATAGTATAAAATTATAATATAAAAGGGACTAATATAAGTTGTGGTGAACAATAAAGTGGTAATCAAATAAATGAGCTTTGGAATATAATGGCAAAATTGTGAACTTATTCTACTTTAGCACCTGAGAATAGCACCTTGATTATTTTAACAATTGTGAATATATAAACTAGGGTAGTTATATAAAGCTAAAATAAAGGAGAAAATATATAAGGGACTAAAATTAAGTAATGGAAAACAAAGTTAAATGGACAGATGGTCACTATGATATAATATTGGTTTAGGAGTAAGATCTGATTTGTAATATTAAATAAATTGAGCAGTTTACTGCACAATAAAAAGTAAAAAAAAAATGAGGTAGTTGGTACTAGCTAGCAAAAGATAGTTTTGGTACTTGCAAAAAAGTAATTGGAATATACACTAATTGCATACACAATGAAAAGTGACTAAAAAACAAGTAGTGATAAACAAAATTAAATGGACAGGTAAGAATAATGAATATTATTAATTTGGAGTAAGATTTGACTTGTAATTTAAAATTATGAGCAATTAATAGCAGTAAGAAAGAAGTATAGAGTATTGGAGGTAGTTGGTATTAGCTAGTGATGAAAAATAATAAAAATAATAATGCACAATATAATAGTAACGTACACTATATGCACCACACGTATATATGTATTAAGGGCACTTATCTAATCTGTTACAGAAATGTCAGCTTTTCTAAGGAAGGTAGAGAAATCATGTTTGTTTGAGATGGTACATTGTTGTCCTGTTGATGTTTTCCTTACTAGTATTTTCCCATCTCGCATGAAACACTGATGTATTTTGTTTTCCTGTTTAAGTTTTCTCAGCCTGAACAGAAGGTTTTGACGTTTTTTTGTTAGACACTCATTTATGTACACTCCATTTTTCATTGTAATTGCTGATTTAATTAGGTCCTTTCTTTTATCGTATGAATGAAGTCGGATCATTATACTGTGTTTACTTCCTGGTTTTCCTAGCAAACGTGTTTCTTTGATTTCATTGTTTTGCACGATGACTTGTACGTGGTTCTGTATTATCCTGATAGCAGTTTCTTTGCACTGTGCTTGTGTTATGTCACTAGGAATGTGTGGACTGTTTATTATAACTGCATCAGACAACTTATCTTGTTCAGTTTTGTCGTCTTGGAAATCAAGGTATTCATTTAGTCGAGTGTGCATCTTCTGATTCCAGTCCTTGATTGCTTCTTCAACCTTCATATTTATTGTTGTTATTTGCTCAGTGTGACTGGCTATAGCTGCTTTTAGAGTATTTTCTGTGTCAACACTTCCCGATGTAATCTTCTCTTTAAGGTTTTGGATCTTGTTCTCGAGGTTGGTTATCTTGGATTCTCGTCGCTCGAGTGTTGCTTTGATATCTTTGACTTCATTTTCTAGAGCAACAATGTAGTCCTTGATATTGTCAGGAATAATCATACCTGAGTTATCATGGGTGAATCCTTTGAAGGGAGTGGAGTTGGAGGGGGAGTCAGCCATGTTTGTTGTTGTTGTTGTTGCTCCCTGGGTGGCGGTGGTGAGGGGGGTTGATGATACACCGGCGTCCTGCTGGGTAGACAAGTTGAGTTCTAGGGTCCTTGCTGTTATTCTATTATTACTGGTGTTGTTTCTTCTGCGATATCCTTTCATAGTATCACTGAAGTAGATACTGTGTAGCAATGGAGGAGAAGGCTTGTTTTCTCGGAGCTTGGGTTAAGTGGTTGTCTGGCAGCGGAGGCAGTGTTTGGGTTAGCAGGGCTGTCTTCCTTAGATCTTCTAATTTTTGTCTAATTTTTGCCATGGTGTACACAAAATACTTGTTACTTTCCCTAACAGTTTCCATCAAGGGCTGGTCAAAGAATAGTTCAAAGAATTCCAGTTTATTTGCAGTGTTTCCAAGGGGACAAGTAGGTAGAATTCCACTTTGAGAGTCATCGAACTGGTGGGGCTTGGGAACAAAATTGAGATTTTGCTGCTAATCCCAGATACGGTTTGCTTGTAGATACTGGACATCATAAGCTGGTTGTGATGGTAGTTGTGGTTGTGGTGGGCTGGTGGCTGATGCTCTGCTTTGTCCTTGAACTGAGGAGTCAGTGGCGTATATACCGATGCTTCACTGGTGAATATGTTTTCTCACTATCGCTACTCGAATGATCGTCAAGAGCAATAAAATCACAATCCACATCACTATCATCATCATTACTGAGGTTAGAGGCCTGGCCACGCGAAAATAATAGTTTTCTCTTGCGTTGAGGTACAACTGACCCTGAGTGAGGAGTGCCCACACCAGAGGTAGAAGGTTGAGGATCGTCAGGGTTTTCTGCACTATTATCGATATCCTGGTCATTCCTTTCGGTCACTAACTGATCAAAGCCAAAGAATTCGTCTTCATTTCCACTTCCATCAGAGTCAGAACTATCAGATACGAAGAGGAGAGTCCTAATTTTCCTTGGAGTGAGTGCTGCCTTGCGACGAGGCATGGTGAACAAAGGTAACTGAGCCGGCATTCCCACAATGCTATGTGTGCCCCTAGAATTTTTCTTCATGGCGTACACACACCATGCAGACCCATTCTCTCACATGTAGGCCTACCAACCTTTTTGAGCTAAATTTGACGCAGCTAGAATTTTGGCATAGATCTACTGTTTGGACCCTCAACGTTTAGCCGTAGATCTATTGTACGGACCCTCAAAGGGTTAAATCTCTCAAAACACCCTTTGCTGGCCTTAACCCTTTGACTGTTTCGGTCGTATATATACGTCTTACGCATCACTGTTTCGGTTGTATATATACGTCTTACGCATCACTGTTTCTGACGTATTTATACGCATAAATTCTAGTGGCTTCAAATCAAGCGGAAGAAAGCTGGTAGGCCCACATGTGAGAGAATGGGTCTGTGTGGTCAGTGTGCACCACATAAAAAAAATCCTGCAGCACGCAGTGCATAATGAGAAAAAAAAAAAAACGACCGTTTTTTTGGATTACAAAACGCCAACTTTGAGGTGTATTTTCGTATAGTATTTATCATTGTATTCTCGTTTTCATGGTCTCAGGTGATAAAATCTAAAACATATTACAGAAATAGACATGATTTTGATTACTTTCACGATGAAAACAACCTTGAATTTGAGCTAAAATTAGCGAAAATGTTCAATTTTTACCAATGTTCAGGAGTAAGCATATCACACCACACATCCAATACACTTCAACTGGGGAGTCTAATATTCTTTCACTAGTGCACTGATATTATTTATACCATTTTTACAATAATGCAGTAGTCTGCATAACAGTAAATGTTGTATTTTTTTATATGAATAAAAAATAAAAATAGAAAGCAATAGTAATATAAGAGGGGAGTTGTGACTAATGAACAGAGGATATGTTATTTTAGTGCCAAGAATGACTACATTGTATATTCTGGACCCTATTTTGAAACTGGCATTTTTTTAAATTGTGTGAAATTGGACAAATTGCCAATTTCTGACCACTTTATTGGGTAGTTCAAATTGGTAAATGGGCAGTTTCTTGTACTCAACAGATAGAAAAAATTTAGTTCTAAAGAAATAGCTACGAGTTTGGTCAACTGGAATAACGGAATTGGCCAAAAACAGGGCTCAAAGTCGGCAAAATCGCCGATGCGTATATGTGGCCGAGACCACTAAATTCACAGGAGCGTAATTGTGTGAGTTTTCGACCAAATTTCGTACTTTTGGTGTCATAACCATCGGGAAAATTTTCTCTATCATTTCATAAGAAAAAAGAATTTTTTTTTTTTTTCAAAAAATTTATCGACATAGAATGGCAGTTTCAGAAAGGGGCCTACGACAGTCAAAGGGTTAAATTCACCAATATGAGCACTAGTTCACAGAAACCCAAGGCAAACGGAAACCAAGCCTGTGCACATACTATGCACTTGGTATCTGCTGGCATGGGAAATCTGGAAAAACAGATGGGACATGCAACTATGACCACCCTAGAAAATGCCATGCCCATATGACAACAGGAAAATGCAAACTCCCTTCCTGTAAGCTTTTTCACCCTGAACTGTGTACCTCTTCAGTACAGGAAAGACTGTGCTATAACTTAAATTGCCAGGCATACCATCTAAAGGGGACAAAAAGATACAAAACATCCAGGCCATGGGAAAACCTGGGTAGCCACAGCCACTCAAGAGGGAGAGGTTTTTTAGTGCCAGGAAGGAAAAAAAAATGGCAGGAAATGGCAGAAATCGTACACCAAATCCAGTCATTCCTGGAGTGGAACCACAGTCGATGGCCTCCACTCCAAACCAACAGATACAGATACTAATGCCAGAAAAAAAATCCCCCCCAGTACCAACAATACCACCAGTCCGATAACATTCTTCTTGGCAAATATACAGGGTCTAAAGCCAGCAACAAACAACAAAATACCTTTCATCCGTGGACTGCTTGCAGAGGCAAAGGCAATGTTCGCGGCTTTCACTGAGACCCACATAAAGGATCACTTGGACAACGAAATATGGATCCCAGGTTACAACCTATACAGATGTGACAGAGTGAACAGGCAAAAGGGGGGGGTTGGCCTGTACATTGCAGAGTCACTTGTTTGCACAGAACTGCTAAATGCCTCAAATGATGTAGTGGAAGTTTTAGCAGTAAAGGTCGAGAACCAAAACCTAGTCATTGTGGTAGTCTACAAGCCTCCGGATGCAACATCCCAGCAATTCCAGGAACAGCTGTTAAAAATTGACCACTGTCTGGAAAATCTTCCAGCTCCTGCACCCAACATCTTGCTCCTGGGGGATTTCAACTTAAGGCACCTAAAATGGAGGAATATAGCAAATAATATTGTTGCAGTAATAACACCAGGAGGCAGCTCTGATGAAAACTCCACTCATGCGAGCTTTTAAATCTCTGCACAAAATTCAATTTAAACCAGCAAATAATAGAGCCTACTAGACTGGAGAATACACTAGACCTCATCTTCACTAACAATGATGATCTGATAAGAAATGTCACCATATCAAAAACAATATACTCAGATCACAACATAATTGAGGTTCAGTCATGTATGCGCAGAGCCCCAGACCGACATAATGAGATTAGTCACGAGGGAGCATTCACCAAATTCAACTTCAATAACAAAAACATAAAGTGGGACCAAGTAAACCAAGTCCTAACCGATATAAGCTGGGAAGATATACTAAGCAACACAGACCCCAACTTATGCCTAGAACAGATTAACTCGGTGGCACTTGATGTATGCACAAGGCTTATTCCTCTAAGAAAAAGGAGGAGTAGATGTAAAATAGAAAGAGACAGGCGCTCCCTTTACAGGCGACGGAAAAGAATAACAGAGCGGCTAAAAGTGGTCAATATATCTGAAATGCGTAGGGAGACACTGGTCAGAGAAATAGCAAGCATCGAACTTAAGCTAAAAGAATCCTTTAGGAGTCAGGAATCGCGGGAAGAACTAAAAGCCATAAATGAAATCGAAAGAAACCCAAAGTATTTCTTCTCCTATGCCAAATCAAAATCGAGAACAATGTCCAGTATTGGGCCCCTACTTAAACAAGATGGGTCCTACACAGATGACAGCAAGGAAATGAGTGAGCTACTCAAGTCCCAATATGACTAAGTTTTTAGCAAGCCGCTAACCAGACTGAGAGTCGAAGATCAAAATGAATTTTTTATGAGAGAGCCACAAAATTTGATTAACACAAGCCTATCCGATGTTATCCTGACGCCAAATGACTTCGAACAGGCGATAAAAGACATGCCCATGCACTCTGCCCCAGGGCCAGACTCATGGAACTCTGCGTTCATCAAGAACTGCAAGAAGCCCCTATCACGAGCCTTTTCCATCCTATGGAGAGGGAGCATGGACACGGGGGTCGTCCCACAGTTACTAAAAACAACAGACATAGCCCCACTCCACAAAGGGGGCAGTAAAGCAACAGCAAAGAACTACAGACCAATAGCACTAACATCCCATATCATAAAAATCTTTGAAAGGGTCCTAAGAAGCAAGATCACCACCCATCTAGAAACCCATCAGTTACACAACCCAGGGCAACATGGGTTTAGAACAGGTCGCTCCTGTCTGTCTCAACTATTGGATCACTATGACAAAGTCCTAAATGCACTAGAAGACAAAAAGAATGCAGATGTAATATATACAGACTTTGCAAAAGCCTTCGACAAGTGTGACCATGGCGTAATAACGCACAAAATGCGTGCTAAAGGAATAACAGGAAAAGTCGGTCGATGGATCTATAATTTCCTCACTAACAGAACACAGAGAGTAGTCGTCAACAGAGTAAAGTCCGAGGCAGCTACGGTGAAAAGCTCTGTTCCACAAGGCACAGTACTCGCTCACATCTTGTTCTTCATCCTCATATCCGACATAGACAAGGATGTCAGCCACAGCACCGTGTCTTCCTTTGCAGATGACACCCGAATCTGCATGACAGTGTCTTCCATTGCAGACACTGCAAAGCTCCAGGCGGACATCAACCAAATCTTTCAGTGGGCTGCAGAAAACAATATGAAGTTCAACGATGAGAAATTTCAATTACTCAGATATGGTAAACATGAGGAAATTAAATCTTCATCAGAGTACAAAACAAATTCTGGCCACAAAATAGAGCGAAACACCAACGTCAAAGACCTGGGAGTGATCATGTCGGAGGATCTCACCTTCAAGGACCATAACATTGTATCAATCGCATCTGCTAGAAAAATGACAGGATGGATAATGAGAACCTTCAAAACTAGGGAGGCCAAGCCCATGATGACACTCTTCAGGTCACTTGTTCTATCTAGGCTGGAATATTGCTGCACACTAACAGCACCTTTCAAGGCAGGTGAAATTGCCGACCTAGAAAATGTACAGAGAACTTTCACGGCACGCATAACGAAAATAAAACACCTCAATTATTGGGAGCGCTTGAGGTTCCTTAACCTGTATTCCCTGGAACGCAGGAGGGAGAGATACATGATTATATACACCTGGAAAATCCTAGAGGGACTAGTACCGAACTTGCACACGAAAATCATTCACTACGAAAGCAAAAGACTTGGCAGACGATGCACCATCCCCCCAATGAAAAGCATGGGTGTCACTAGCACGTTAAGAGACCATACAATAAGTGTCAGGGGCCCGAGACTGTTCAACTGCCTCCCAGCACACATAAGGGGGATTACCAACAGACCCCTGGCAGTCTTCAAGCTGGCACTGGACAAGCACCTAAAGTCAGTTCCTGATCAGCCGGGCTGTGGCTCGTACGTTGGTTTGCGTGCACCCAGCAGCAACAGCCTGGTTGATCAGGCTCTGATCCACCAGGACGGGGACGTTGATCCCCGGAACTCTCTCCAGGTAAACTCCAGTTCCAGGCATTTTTTCCTGTTCATCTGGGTGTTAGTCGACTGGTGTGGGTCGCATCCTGGGGAACAAGATTAAGGACCCCAATGGAAATAAGTTAGACAGTCCTTGATGATGCACTGACATTCTTGGGATATCCTGGGTGGCTAACCCTCTGGGGTTGTTTCTCAGTATTCTCGATAAGCCACACCAACAACAGTCTCTCCACATCTTCAAGTAGTACAGCTGACCGTGGTGCAGCAGCAGCTGACGGTGGTGCAGCAAGAACTGACGGTAGTGCAGCAGCAGCTGGCCGTGGTACAGCAGCAGCTGACGGTGGTGCAGCAACAGCTGGTGGTGGTGCAGCAGCAGCTGGTGGTGGTGCAGCAGCAGCTGACCATGGTACGATAGTTTTTCGATAGTATTTCTCACCCTTTTTACCACAGGGTTGGCACTATAAGCTTTCTTGGGGCCCATGGTGGCTTATTTAGCGGTTACAAGCACTAAAAACAATGGAATAATACAATATATATTGCAGGTACACATGAAATCAACCGCAACAGCTTGTAAACAATGGCACACTGGCCATACACAGAGTCTTGGAGTGACTGGACCCACTCAGGCCACATGGACACGTTAGGGACGAAAGCCTTTAGACGAGTTTTTCACCGTTGGTAGAGCCAATACAGTGGTCCCTTGATAATCGTAAGGCTCGCTAGTCGCAATTTTCGAAAATCTTAACTTTATTTTCATCAAAACATTGGCTCGTGAATCGTCGTTTGACTCACAAATATATCACCAAGACTGCTAACTTTGCGGGAGTGTAATTCCATAAGTTTTCAATCAAATTTTGTACTTTTGGTGTCATTACTATCAGGAAAAGATTCTCTATCATTTCATAAGAAAAAAAAATTTTGACACCAAGAGGCACTTCAGGATTTGGGGTTGCAACAGTCAAAGGGTTAATATGGAAGCCTGGTCTGAGACCAGGTCAAGGGAGCAATAATCTCCAAAAACCCTCTTCGGGTAAATTTCAGGTAAGACCACAGATGCAACCAGCAAAACCATATCCAGCTTCAGCTAACTTGAAGATAGCTTTGAACCCTTTGACTGTTTCGGTCGTACAAGCCAATGTGTTTCATGTAATTATACAGTGGAACCTCTACTTGTGAGTTTAATCCGTTCCATGACCTTGCTCACAATTGGATTTGCTCATTTACAGTCAATTTTTCTCATTTAAATTAACTGAAATGCAATTAATCCATTCCAGTGGAATTCTGTACTTCAATAATTTCGCTAATATCAACGCTACGGCTTACTTATCAATCTCACTTCATCTAATATGACATAATAAACAATATAAATAACATAGAAACCTGATATATACTCTAAAATGAATAAAATATGTAATTCATGTAGTAGTATGGGCGGTGTTGGCGGTGGACAACAGTTTGTCTGGAGACCGGACAAAGTACTTCTTGAATAACTTCACTAATATCATCTATACGGCTTATTTATCTATCATAATTCATCTAATATGACATAACAAACAACATAAATAACATAGAAACCTGATATATACTCTAGAATGAATAAAATACGTCATTATGTAACAGGTGGAGGCAGCCACAACCGCTCCCACTTTGTTATGGTAAACACTGCCATCTAGTGACGGCCTTTTGAAGCCATCTATTATTATGATTATTATTATGCAGTGCATTATTATATATTATTATACGTGTTATTATTATTATTACTGTATTATATTTATTTATTTATTAATTTAAACATGATACATTGAAGTACAAGGAAATACAGTGGTTAAGTGTAACATGCCAAAGCCCCTTGCATGCAGAGCATTATGGGCATGCTTAAAATTAACTTAAGATTAACTAAGCAATGACATATTCAGTGGTAAACAAAGTTGTAAACAGTTAACAATTAAGCACAAATGAGAATTTCAAAGACAGGTCATATGGTCATTTACTGTGTTGCTGAGCATTCTGTAGAATAGAGTATTCTGTTAGATAATGAAATTAAAAATAACAAAGTTTGATTGGGTCACAGGTTAAACATTTATGAGATACAATTATTCAGTATTTATTTGGTTGTGGGTAAGTGATTTTTAAGAAGAGACTTGAATTTATAAACAGAGTTTCTTTTATATTCACAGGTAGTGAATTCCAGATTTTTGGGCCTTTTATGTGCATTGAGTTTTTGCATAGCGTGAGATGGACACGAGGAATATCAAAGAGTGATCTGTGCCTTGTGTTATGGTCATGTGTTCTGCTGAGGTTGGTAAGGAGACGTTTGAGGGGAGGGTTTATATCAGTTAAGTGTTCTATGTATGTAGTAGGTACAATAATAGGTATGGATGTTTTGTATGGTGAGTAGGTTTAGAGTTTTGAATATTGGTGGAGTGTGCTGCCTGTAGTGGGAATTTATCATTATTCTGACTGCAGTCTTTTGTTGGGTAATTAATGGTCTGAGATGGTTTATTGTTGTTGAGCCCCATGCACAAATTCCATAGGTGAGATAGGGGTAAATAAGTGAGTGATATAGGGCCAGGAGGGCTGACTGTGGAACATAGTACCGTATCTTCAATAGTATGCCTACGGTCTTGGAAATTTGTTGTATATGCATTTGAAATTTGAGTCTATTGTCAAGGTGGATTCCTAAAAATTTTCCCTCTGTGAGCTTTGTGATAGGTGATCTGTTTATCATTATGTTAAGAGGGACATCTGTAGCTCTGTTACCAAACTGAATGTAGTAGGTTTTGTCAATGTTGAGAGTAAGTTTGTTAGTCCTCATCCAGGTAGATATTTTCTGTAATTCGGTATTCACAGTATTGGCTAGCATGACTGGGCTTGGGTGAGAGAAGATGTATGTAGTGCCATCTGCAAATAGTGTGGGTTTGAGTAGTTGCGATGCATTTGGTAGGTCATTTATGTAAACAAGAAAGAGAAGAGGGCCAATGACACTTCCCAGTGGGACACCAACTGTAATTGGCTGTGCGGAAGAGTTTGCTCCATTTGTGTACACTTACTGGCTACTGTTGCTGAGGTATGACTTTAGGTAGTTGAGGGAGTGCCTTCTTATACCATAGTGCGACAATTTTATGTGGAGCAAGTCGTGGTCAACAGTATCAAAAGCTTTACGTAAATCAATGAAGATTCCCAGTGGGACTTCTTTTTTCTCTAGTGCAGTGTATATTTGTTCTAGCATGTGTATAATAGCATCATTTGTATTTTTATTAAGCCTGAACCCAAACTGACAGGGGTTGAGTATGTTGTCGGAGATGAGATAGGAATAGATTCGCTACATGAATTAGTTTTTCAAAGATTTTAGAGAGTGGTTGTAAGTTGGAAATTGGCCTATAGTTATTCAAGTCTGTTTGGTCTCCTCCTCTATGGATCGGGGTGACCCTCGCTATTTTGAGAACTGTAGGGAAGGTAGAGGATTCGATGGATTTGTTAAAGAGTGTTGCAACGATTGGTGACAGCACTTGTGACACCTTTTTGTATATAAAGGGTGGTAAGGTATTTAACTCTTAAACGGTCCAAACATATATATACATTCTCTACTGTAGTGCCCCAACTTTTTTGAGAAATTTTTTTTTTTTTAATAGGAAAAAAGAGCATATGGTACCCAGGCATCCCCAATTATTTTAATATGGCACACAGTGAGTGCACACACCCATTCTCTCATGTCTAGGCAACTCAGGCTTATCGTGGCAATGTTGAATGTATGACAAAAAAAAAAGGTATATATATGTTTGGGTTAGTCGGAGCTAGGAACAGTGTGTTCGGGTAGTTGCCAGTGAGGTAGTCATTGGGTGGGGTATTTGAGCTTGGGATTTTATTGGCAAGGCTCTTCCTATGGTGGAGAAGAAATCGTTGAGTCTGTTTCAGTTGGTGGGAGTTGGGGTTCATCTGGCTTTGTTAGTTCAATTGCGCCTTTTGCGATATCTTTTTTGTTCCTAGAATTTCTGATAGCGTTTTCCAGGTCTTTTTTATATCACCTCGTAAGTTGGATAATCTGTTCTCATAATACAATTTTTTTGCCCATCTTATCAGGCTGGTTAGGATTGACGAGTAACGTTTTGTTTGGTCTCTGGTAATGTGACCCATTCTGTACCGTTTTTCGTAAAGGTGCTTTGTGTTTATGGATTTGAGGATACTAGGTGTTAGCCAGGGACTGTTCAGTCTCTTAGCTGTCATCTGTTTAATTTTTTTAGGGCAGTGCTTGTTATAGAGGTATTGGGTCTTTTTTAAGAAAATTATTAATACATTCATCAATATCTGTATAGATTTCTAGCTCAGTGTGCCAATCAATGTTTGTTACTGCTGTTGTGAAGTTATTAATGGCTGCCTCCTTGTGAAGTCTGACAGTGATTTTAGTAGTGTCTTGGGGTAATTTGCCTAGATTAGTTATGAGGAAGGTAGGGTAGTGGTCTGTGGTATTATCTGTGATTATGGCTGATTTTAAAGGGGATATAGTGTTGGTCCAGATATAGTCTAGTAGAGAAACACTAGTCTCTGTATTCTTGTAGGCTTTGTTACTGTTGGTATATTATTATACTATTATTATTATACATATTACAGTGGAACCTCTACTTACGAGTTTAGTCCATTCCATGACCTTGCTCGCAACTGGATTTGCTCGTTTGCAGAGTCAATTCTCCTCATTTAAATTAATTGAAATGGAATTAATTTGTTCCAGTGGAATTCCAGGCACGAGAAAATACTTTAATAATTTCCCTAGTGTCAACTCTACAGCTTATTTATCTATCACAATTCATGTAAAATGACATAATAAACAATATTAATAACATAGAAACATGATATATACACTAGAATGAATAAAATACATGTCATTAGGTATGTGGCTAGTGGTGGTGACAGCAGCCGTTGTTGTTGGGGTTTATAGAGCCCCACAGCAGCCATTCCTGCTCCTGACTACAGGTGTAGAGAACCTAGGATAACCCAAAAAAAGTCAGAGTGACTTATAAGTGCTACACTCTTAATGCTACAATCTTAATGCTTCACTTAATTGCTACACTCTTAATGCTTCACTTAATTGCTACACTCTTAATGCTACACTTAATTGCTACACTCTTAATGCTACACTTTGCCACTGCTGCTTCATGTTGTCTGCCACTGCTACCTCATGATGTCTGCCACTGCTGCTTCATGTTGTCTGCCACTGCTGCTTCATGTTGTCTGCCACTGCTACCTCATGATGTCTGCCACTGCTGCTTCATGTTGTCTGTCACTGCTGCTTCATGTTGTCTGTCACTGCTGCTTAATGTTGCCTGCCACTGCTACCTCATGTTGTCTGCCACTGCTGCTTCATGTTGTCTGCCACTGCTACCTCATGATGTCTGCCACTGCTGCTTCATGTTGTCTGCCACTGCTGCTTCATGTTGTCTGCCACTGCTACCTCATGATGTCTGCCACTGCTGCTTCATGTTGTCTGCCACTGCTACCTCATGATGTCTGCCACTGTTGCTTCATGTTGTCTGCCACTGCTATCTCATGATGTCTGCCACTGCTCCTTCATGTTGTCTGCCACTGCTACCTCATGATGTCAACTACTGTTGCTTCATGTTGTCTGCCACTGCTACCTCATGATGTCTACCACTGATGTCGCCAAAGAATCGAACATTTCTGCTATTTTGAGCTCAATTTCAAGGTACTTTTCATCGTGAAACCAATTAAAATCATATTTATTTTTGTAGTATATCTTCCATTCTATCACATGAGACCAAATAAAATGAGAATACAACCATAAAAACCATACGAAAATATACCGCTAAGGAGAGGCTAATGGCTGAGAAGTGAACTTCGTTTTTTATGATCCAATTTCTTTCATTTTTGGTGTATGTTAAGAAGCATCTTTCCATCATACATTGCCCAAGTTTCAATAAGACAGTCCAACAAACAACTGAGATCCAATTCCCTAGATCAAGAGCAAGAGCCCCCTCACCAGTGTCAATTAACCTCCCTTGAGGCCTGCTCGCATATGGAAATTTTGCTCACGTCTGGAAGCAAAAAATTGACCGAGTAAATGCTTGTATCTGGAAAAACTCGCACGTGGATGCACTCGTAAGCAGAGGTTCCACTGTATTATTATACATATTTTATTACACCTACCATCCGACTTACGACCTGCTCGACATACGACCACTCGACTTATGACCGTGTTTTTTATGCCACATTTCTGGGAAATAAACAACTATTTGTGTTGTACCCAGTGTTTATCCTAAACCTTACAGCATAAAATACAGTATACTAACAGCATAAAAAGTAAAGTAAAACATGAAATACAAAATAAAACAATAAAATCAAGTCATTACAAAAATGTGATGTTGATATTCAGTAGTAAAGTTTGACTTACGTCTATTTCGACTTACGACCGGTTTCTCGGAACCGAACTTGGCCGTAAGTCGGATGGTACCTGTATTATTATTATTATTACAACATAAATAATTTGTATTCACACAAAAAATATAAGATTTACTGTTATGCCTTATTGCAATAATTGTATAAATAATGTCAACCCATTCACGACTGCATATTGGAATAGACAGTGATGTCATTTGTTTACTCTGAACATAATCAAGCAAACAAACATTTCTCCCTCGTTGAGCTCAATTTCAAGGTACTTTTCATCGTGAAAGCAATCAAAATCATATCTATTTCTGTAATGTATCTTCCATTCTATCAAATGAGACCAAAAAAACGAGAATACAACCATAAAAACCATACGAAAATACCGCTAAGGGGTGGCTAATTGCTGAGAAGTGAACTCCATTATTTATGCTCCGATTTCTTTCATTTTTGGTGTACGTTAAGAAGCATCTTTCCATCATACTTTGCCCAAATTTCAATAATAGATTTAGAAAGGACATAGGAAAGTATTGGTTTGGAAATAGGGTAGTTGATGAGTGGAACAGTCTACCTAGTTGGGTGATTGAGGCTAGGACTTTGGGTAGTTTCAAATTTAGGTTGGATAAGTACATGAGTGGGAGGGGTTGGATTTGAGTGGGACTTGCGCATCAGAGCTTATTTCTTGGGTAGCATAGAAAATTGGGTTGGGCAAATGTTTTGTTAGTGGGATGAATTGTAAAGGACCTGCCTAGTATGGGCCAACAGGCCTGCTGCAGTGTTCCTCCTTTCTTATGTTCTTATAAGATAGTTCAACAAACAAACGAGATACAATTCCCTAGATCAAGAGCAAGAGCCCCTCACCAGTGTCAAGGAACCTCCCTTGAGGTCTGCTCACTTATGGAAATTTTGCTCGCATATGGAAGCAAAAAATTAACCCACTGACTGCTCATATTTGGAAAAACTCGCACGTGGATGCACTCGCAAGTATAGGTTCCACTGTACTCAAAAATTCTAGCGGCTTCAAATCAAGCAGGAGAAACTGGCAGGCACACATATGAGAGAATGGGTCTGTGTGGTCAGTGAGCACTGTATAAAAAAAATCCTGCAGCACGCAGTGCATGAGAGAAGAAAAACTCCAACCATGTTTTTGGAATAAAACGCCGACTTTGAAGTGTATTTTCGTATAGTTTTTATGGTTATCTTCTTGTTTTCATAGTCACATTTGATAGGATAGAAAACATATAAAAATAGAAGTGATTTTGATTGGTTTTATTATGAAAAGAACCTTGAAATGTAGCTTTGATCAAAGTAGGGGAAATGTTTGATTTTTGCCGATGTTCAAGAGTAAACAAATGATGTCACTGTCCAATAAATGTCCAACAAGCCATTCTAATATGCAGTCATGACTGGGTTGATGTTAGATATACAATTCTTAAAATACTGCAATAGTCTGCATAACAGTAAATCTTCTATATTTTGTTTGAATAAAAATTCAAAATAGAAAGCAAGAGTAATATCAGAGGGGCCTGGAGATGTGACTGATGAACAAAGAAAATGTTATTTTAGAGCTAGGAATGTCTGCATTGTTCATTCTGGACCCTATTTTGAAGCTGGCATATTTTTTAATTTGCGTGACCACTTTCCTGGGTAATTGAAATCAGTAAATGGGCAGTTTCTTGTGCTCAATCGATAGAACAAATGGAGTTCTAAAGAAATATTTATGAGTTTGGTTGACTGGAATAATGGAATTAGCTGAAAATAGGGCTCAAAGTGGGCGAAATTGCCGATTCGTAAATATCGCCGAGGTCACTAACTTTGCGAGAGCATAATTCCGTAAGTTTTCTATCGACTTTTGTACTTTTGGTGTCATTACCATCGGGAAAAGATTTTCTATCATTTCAAAAGAAAAAATAATTTTTTTTTGCAAAGATTTTGCGACACCTGGAGAGACCTCAGGATTTGGGGTTGCAACAGTCAAAGGGTTAAATATAGCACTCCAGTCAAAAACAGCATACTCACAATTGTCTCCCAGCTAATCAAAACCTCAGCATTTACACTAGTTCATTGTAAAAAAAAAAATTCAAATATGATGATTTATAGAATATGCAGTGCAGAAATAATAATAGAAATGTTAAGAGATACTTCATAAAACTGTTGAGTAAAAGGACGTAAGTGCAACTAGCGTTAAATTTTATTGTGGCAAAGTTTCGCTCTCCAGGAGCTTTATCAAGCCGGTTTAGGGACCAGTTTCTTTACAATAAATCTGTTCAGGGCAATTCAAATCAAGCCCACAAATGTCATATGGTGCACATATTTAACAAAGAGCATAAAAAAATATTCAAGCATGCAACTAAATTGAGTTAAATATTATAAAATCTGAGTAGTAATAATAATAAAAAAAAACTGAATACCAAAAATTTGCCTTTGCTGAAATTTAGCAGAGGAAGCAATAAGATAGTCATTTATAATTTCAAGAGTCTGAGAAAAACAAACATTTTGAGGTATAGGCAAGAAGACTAAAGGATACAATATTCAAATGCAGAAGCAGTGTAGTAAGACTGCAAGAATTATTTATTTACAGAATAGATGACCAATGAAAGAAGCTTGAGGAGGCTGTGCACGCAACAGCTAATGCAAAATATATAATTTATTACTGTATGATCTTTAAAAAATTTGACGCCACGAGTGTAGCTATATTTCCGTAACCACAAATAGGTAATTATGCACAATTTCAAATTAAAAATTCAATTAACTTTTTTTGATAGTGTATAAAAATGAAAAATAAAGTTTTTCTCATCAAAGAAATGACACTCCACAAGACCAATTAATTGGTGTGCAATTGCTTAGCAAGTGAGATAAGTGCATGCCTATAATCTGTGTTTAAGATGATGGGGCTCAGTAATGTACCTTACTCCTCTATGATGTTGTGTACTGCTGCTTCATTGTAATTTTCTCTAACTGTATGCTTCTTTGTACTTGTACTGAAACATAAATAAATATATAAATTTACCTCCTTCCTCTGCCAAATTCACTTTTATTACATGAAAACAAAGACAAAAATGGCAAAATTTTAACCGACTCACAAAACTGTAATGACACAATTGCAAACAAATCATCATATTGGTGGGGTTTGAACTCATGGCAAATGAGTCTTAAAACTCCAGGCCAGCATGTAAGTCACGAGTGAGTGTTACAACTCACTTGCCGCAACTTCAAACCCCACCCATACCCGGGTTTGGTCAAATTTTAATCTATATTTACAGTTTCTATCAATCCATATCTTACTCACACACAAAACACATGCAGCAAGGAAAGAGGAAACATGATACCTACATGTAAGGTAATAAAGTTGTTTTATTCGTCAGGAGACAGAACAAGTGTCTTGGGTCTTAATTATACAGATGACCCGTTTTAATTCAATAACTCCAAGGAAATAAAAGGATGAGAAACATAAAAGATTTCTGAACACCAACAAGAATAAAAGACCATAGCTGTAAACTAGATAAAAGAAAAAAAAAGTGAAGAAATGACACTAGAAAATTCAATGTAAAAATTCTACGCTAGAACCACCTAAATATTTTTACAAAATTTTATAATCAATGAAATGTCAAAAATGAGACACAATGAGTTTAGCTCTACTGTTGTAGCTACAAACAAGTAATTACAAAGAGGAAGTTACTAGCTTTAGAAAAAGGTCCTGGGAAAACAGGAGTGTAAAAATGATAAACAAAGCTTATGATGGCAGCAATCAAATTAATAAATCAATGTGCAAAGAAACCAAGAGTCAAAGGGGAAGAAAACTCAGCAAAACTTTACCCAGTTTTCACCCTTAACAACTACAACACTGCAATCAACTAAAGGGAACGGCAATGTGCCAGTAATGTAGGAATAGACAAAAAATGAAATCAAACTACAGAAACTGGGACCTAGAAAATACAAGAAATTTTCTGGATAAAAATACAATGAAAAGTGCAACTGAATGATAAAACAATAAATGAAAAAAGAAAAAGTCCATAATTTTAATATAACTGCTGAGAAACAAGATAAATAACAGAACACTAAAAAACAAGCATAAGAACCAGGAAAAAATATGGAAGGATACAAAAGGGTTATGCAACAAATTCATACTTGGCCATGGTGCATAAAGCCAATTTGCATAAGGCAATCCTAATAAAACAAGCAAATGATATAAATGCTTTCAGAGACTTTGCAAATTTCACATTTCTTTGCTAATGTTTACCAAAAAAATCTGAGCATACCTACATGTACCATATGGCCAAACAGCCAGAAAAAAAGCTGAGAAAAAATACGAACCAAAATTTTATCGTAATCCCTGATACAATACAAAATCTTGGAAACAAAACTCACATTTTCTTTTATTTTTACCAAAAAATTACGAGCATGCCAGATAGGCACCAAACAGCCATATTCAATATAACAATAACAGTATCTTTATTTCTACAAGTACATGTACAAGGTATACAGTCCTACCTGACATCAGTGACATACTACTATATATAGAAAGCCGCTTGTTATGCTGAGCATTTCGGGCAAATTAGGTCAGTTTTGTCCCAGGATGCGACCCACACCAATCGACTAACGCCCAGGTACCCATTTTATACTGTTGGGTGAACAGGGAAAGCAGGTGTCTCATGGAAACACATCCCTAATATTTTCCAGCCATACCAGAGATTCGAACTCCGGACCTCAGTGTGCGAGCTGTGTGCTAGCGATTGAGCTACGGGACACCTTGGTGAAAAAATTAAATCCAAAATTCAGTCCTATGTAACAAAATTTCACTTTTGTCGTGTTCCTGGGAAATAAGCATCATGTCCCAATTCTTTATAACTAAACAAAATTCAAAAAAGCAATTTTGATCCCAAAACTTTGCTTTTGTGGTCAGGACACATCTGGAACACTGTCAAGAAAGAAAAGGAAGCCTGGGGGAGTTTTGTTGCTGTAGCACAGGGCTTTCTGGGCAACAACAAGGCTGACAATAACATGGAACCTGTTGAGACCTTGGAAGAAAGCTATGGTCAGATAGGCTGTAGGATGTCACTTAACCCTTTCAGGGTCCAAGGCCCAAATCTGAAGTCACGCACCAGTGTCCAAGAAATTTTGAAAAAAAAAAAAAAATTATTTTTTCTTACAGAATTAAAGAGCATATTTTTGTGAAGGTAATAAAACAAAAAAAATTAGAATCTGATCAGTACTTACCGAGATACAGTGCCAAGAAGTTTGTAGAAAATGATGTGGTGGCGGCAACATCGACGAATTCCACATACGCGTATTATATTATTTTGTTGTTTTAGTTGTTTTTTCTTTTCTTTTCCAATTTTTTTCTATTCCTACTAACATTTGGGGCCTGAGAGACCAATACTGTATATAATTTATATATATAAACTCACTGTATTGAACACAATAACCGCACTAAAGTTATCATATTATTGTTTACCACTGTTGTTTATTACAATAAACATGCACAAATATTGTATAATACTAATGTTCTATCATATATTTACATATTTACAATCACTGGACATGGTTTTAGAACTGCTGGAGCTTGTGGAACTCCTTGAAACAAGGCACCATGCACAGAGGCACCTTACATTCCTCACACATAAACCGAGTGTCTTTGCGTCTTTGTTGCCGTCGTTTTGTTTGTGCACAGACAATGCATCTCTTCTGAGCAAATTTCTTTTGAGTTGAAGGAAGCTGTATTATGAAATGATCACCTTCTCTTCTCAAACGCTTGGGTATATTGTGATGAATTCGAGGACCATGTTGTATTGCAGGTGTTGTTACCTGGTACTTCATTATGAGTTGTCTGACAACAGACAAACAAAATTCACCATACGGTGGTCTGTTACCAGTCTTTATTTGGTACATATTATATGCATTCAGCATTGAAATGTCCATGAGATGGAAGAAAAGTTTCATGTACCACTTGTAACTCTTACGAACACAGTCAACAAAACCAATCTGCATGTCACACTTGTCAACCAAGCGCATGTTTTGTGTATAATCAATCACTGTCACTGGTTTTCGAATACGTTCATTAGTCACTCGATCAACTTTGCCACTGTCTTGCATTTCATTACGGTGAATGGTTGTCAACAATGTGACATCTCGTTTGTCATGCCACCGTAATGCCATGATGTCATTGGCAGTAAACACCTGCACGTCATCACCACGAACACCTGCGTTGAGCCTGGGCATATGTTTACGATTAGAACGCACTGTGCCACACACATCTGTCTTGTTCACTCGCATGAAATCACTGAGTAATGGGCTTGTGTACCAGTTATCGGTATATAATGTATGGCCCTTACCAAGATAAGGTGCCATCATGTTTCTCACTACGTCACCTGATATACCCAATAACATCTTGGTATCTTTCAATGTTTTACTACCCGTGTATACAACAATATCCAACACCAGGCCACTGTCACAATCACAGAGTACAAACAATTTTATACCAAAGCGGTTCCTCTTGCTCGGTATATACTGCTTGAATGACAGTCTACCTTTGAACAAAATCAAAGACTCGTCAATTACAAGATTCTTGAATGGATAAAAGTATATCCTGAACTTTTGTTTGAGATACATGAAAACATTTCTAATCTTGTATAACCTGTCACTTCTGTCAGGCCTGGTTTTGTCAGAGAAGTGCAACATACGTAACAGTAAGATAAACCTGTTCACTGGTATTATTTCACTGAAGGATGGGGTACAAATTAGCCGATCTGTGGACCAGTATGCTTTTATATTATGCTTATAGACGTGAGGCATAAGCATTATTGTTGCAAAAAGCAAATACATTTCTGCAACAGTCGTCTCTTTCCACCTGTGTAGTCTTGACTGTGGTGATAAGATCGTATTTGCCATGGTGTACTGAAAATACTTATTACTTTCCCTGACAATAGTTTCCATCAATGGCTGGTCAAAGAATAATTCAAAGAATTCCAGTTCATTGGCCGTGGTTCCAAGGGGACAGGTAGGTAGAATTCCACTTTGCGAGTCATCAAAGTGGTGAGGGCTGGGAACAAAATTGGGATTTTGCTGCCAATCCCAGATACGGTTTGCTGGTGGATACTGGACATCATAGGCTGGTTGTACGGGTGGTTGTGGCGGGCTGGTGGGTGACGCTCCGCTTTGTCCTTGAACTGACGAGTCAGCAGCGTGGGTTCCCGCGTGGCACAGCGAGTCACGCATGGCGGTGCCACTACCACCACCAGCCCCACTAACACCATCCACTGATGTCTGTGGCCCATCCATGCCAAGTGTAGCCACATCATCCTCACTATCACTACCTAAAACGGGTGTAGGGCCACGGGATGTACTCCGGGATGTACTACGGGATGTACTCCGTCCCCTGGGCATAGCATAGGGTACACTACCCGAGCGCATGCGGCGGCGCACATACCGACGCTTCACTGGTGAATATGTTTCCTCACTATCACTACTCGAATGATCGTCGAGCGCAATAAAATCACAATCCACGTCAGAATCATCGTCATTACTGAAGTCAGAGGCCAGGCCACGGGAAAATATTAGTTTTCTCTTACGTTTAGGAACACCCGACCGTGAGTCACGAGTGCCCACACCAGAGGTAGAAGGTTGAGGATCGTCGGGGTTTTCTGCACTATTATCGATATCCTGGTCATTATTTTCGGTCACTAACTTATCAAAGCCGTAGAATTCGTCTTCATTTCCACTTCCATCAGTGTCAGAACTATCAGACAGGAAGAGGAGAGTCCCAATTTTCCGGGGAGTGAGAGCTGACTTGCGACGAGACATGGTGAACAAGGGTGACTGAGCCGGCGTTCCCACAATGCTATGCAGGCGCCTAGATTTTTTGTTTATGGCGCACACCCACGGCGCAGACCCATTCTCTCATATGTAGGCCTATGAGCGCTTTCGCGCTAAATTTGATGGCGCTAGAATTTTGGCGTAGATCTACGGTTTGGACACTCACCGACCAGCCGTAGATCTACGGGACGGACCCTGAAAGGGTTAACTCTTACTGTCCAAACGCAGATCTACGTTCACCTGCATGGCGCTCCGAATATTTTGAAAAATAAAAAAATCGTTTTTTGTTATTAAATTAAAGAGGGCAATTTTCTGTGTTGTATAAGACCAAAAAAAAATTTTAGGACCAGTACTTACCGAGATATAAGACCATGAAGCTGGCTCTGGACGCTCACCTGACAGCAACATCCAGTCCTGCCGCTTGCAGAAGTGTTGCTGATTTACCTTTTTTTTCTCATTTTTATTTTAATTTATATAATTTTTATGTTCTGATAATTACAATTCATAACAGTTCTTGTGATTTCATAGCCAATCTTTGTTCTGACACTAATATTATGTACTGAAATAGTACTCAAATTGTAACACTCACATTGACAGGTGAACATTTTCACCTGCCCTGGTCATTTACTATTGTCTAGAAATATATACAAAGTATATATAGGTCCCAGCAATGTTTTAGACATCCTGGAGTATGAAACTCCTTGAAGCATGGTGTTATGACATGGGTCAGAATGTGCCGTGATGGAAAGAACCTTGCCTTTATATGTTTTTACTCTTGCACACAAACATGTCTTTGTGTGTCTATCAGTTTGTCTGTCAGTCTGCCTGTCTATCTATCTGTACATCTATCTATCTGTCTGCCTAGCTCTGCTTATCTGTCTATCCAGTTCAGCTTATCTATCTTTCTGTTTTGTGTGTGTGCCTGGAGTATAATATGATCTCCTTGAATAATAGTGTTATGACAATGTCAGATAACAAAGTGACATTTGAAGAATGTGCACTGCTGGAGGGGGGAACCTTGCCTTTATATTTTTTACTCTTGCACACAAACATGTCTCTGTATGTCTGTCTGTCAGTCTATCTGTCTGCCTGTATCTGTACATCTGTCTGTGTCTGCCTAGCTCTGCTTATCCGTCTAGGTTTGCTTATCTGTCTTTCTGTCTGCCTGTATGTGTCTTTCCATCTGCTTGTCTCTGTCTCAGGGAGCAGCTAGTAAACCTGTTGGTTTGTGATGTATGGGCCGCTCCCTGATTGCTGAGCAAGTGACACTGCTGTTATATACGTCATGTTTATTATGTCTTATATCTACAAACACTGTACAGTGGACCCCCGGTTAACGATATTTTTTCACTCCAGAAGTATGTTCAGGTGCCAGTAGTGACCGAATTTGTTCCCATAAGGAATATTGTGAAGTAGATTAGTCCATTTCAGACCCCCAAACATACACGTACAAACGCACTTACATAAATACACTTACATAATTGGTCGCATTCGGAGGTGATCGTTATGCGGGGGTCCACTGTATAGCACTTGGCCTGGAATTTTTGGGTTATCCTAGGTAATTTACATTATGTATAATTGTATTTATGAGTACACGTGAGAGACAGAGATACAGATAGACAGTGATATAGACAGACATAGACAGAGATATAGACAGATAGAGATACAGATAGATAGAGATATAGACAGATACAGAGACAGCCAAAGCCAGCCGAATACATAAGAACATAAGAAAGAAGGAACACTGCTGCAGGCCTACTGGCTCATGCAAGGCAGGTCCATGTCACCCCCCCCCACCTTAAACCAATGACTCACCTAGTCAGGTAACATCCACTGAAAGAAGGAGCATGACATCTGACCCAGTAGCACAAGCTAGTCAGGTCCAACTCACACCCACCCACATCCACTCATGCATTTATCTAACCTATTTTTACTTTCCTCTTAAAATGTGAGTGTTAATATGACATGACATCAGTGAATCACTGGCATTTGCCACGCTATTTGCTCTAGCTGGCACTCAGTTGAACTGGTGCTCCCACAAGGTACTAAATGGTCCCCTATTTTTTTCACAGTGCGCACACTGAGTGCACAGACCCATTCTTTCATGTCTAGGTGACTCAGGCCTATCGCACCAAATTTGAAGGAATGAAAAATAAAACGCTGATCTACGTTTGGAGCCCACCACACATGAACGAATATCTACATGTGGACAGTTTAAGGGTTAAGGTCCATATCCTTGATGCTCATCTTGACAATTTCAAGGAGAAAATAGGAGCATATTCAGAGGAGCAAGGGGAGTGCTTCCACCAAGATATAATGGACCTGGAATAGATATCAGGGATCTTATAATGAAAACATGATGGGAGACTACATTTGGGGGCTTAAACGGGAAAGTGATTCGCTGCATGCTCGCAGATCTAGAAAAACGGCCCATTTTTAACTTTGTAAACATTTTTCAGAAAGTTTAAAATAAAATGTGTAAATTTTATTTTATGTAAATTTAATATATTGTATTATATATTTTTGTTTTACATCCAAAACTAGCAAAAATATTGAAATTTAGCCATTTTTTGTCAAAAATTCATCCTGTAAGCCACAAAAGCAATAAAAAGAATTGGAAAATAACACCTACTTCCCAGGAACAAAAACTGCATTACATAGTGATAACCTTCCTCCAAGTAACCCTCCCTCCCTCCACCACCAACCAACAAGAATGTTTTCATCTGTATTGAGAGGAAAAAGTTATAAACCTGTAAATGCAGATCCCACTACTAATACTCCTTCATTAGTCCCAACTTTGCCTAACTGGGTATTCATTTTCTTTCAACAAGGCAAAAGACACTTACATCAAAAAGTGACAGTAAACCACAGTGTAGAATTTCATTCAAAATATGTGCACTGGATTTCTCATGCCTAAATCTCTCTTCTTTCCACTGACTTTTCTATTAACCCTTTGACTGTCGGTGTCATACACATGTCTTATGAGCCAGTGTTTTCGACGTATTATTATTATTATTATCACACTGGCCGATTCCCACCAAGGCAGGGTGGCTCGAAAAAGAAAAACTTTCACCATCATTCACTCCATCACTGTCTTGCCAGAAGGGTGCTTTACACTACAGTTTTTAAACTGCAACATTAACACCCCTCCTTCAGAGTGCAGGCACTGTACTTCCCATCTCCAGGACTCAAGTCCGGCCTGCCAGTTTCCCTGAATCCCTTCATAAATGTTACTTTGCTCACACTCCAACAGCACGTCAAGTATTAAAAACCATTTGTCTCCATTCACTCCTATCAAACACGCTCACGCATGCCTGCTGGAAGTCCAAGCCCCTCGCACACAAAACCTCCTTTACCCCCTCCCTCCAACCCTTCCTAGGCCGACCCCTACCCCGCCTTCCTTCCACTACAGACTGATACACTCTTGAAGTCATTCTGTTTCGCTCCATTCTCTCTACATGTCCGAACCACCTCAACAACCCTTCCTCAGCCCTCTGGACAACAGTTTTGGTAATCCCGCACCTCCTCCTAACTTCCAAACTACGAATTCTCTGCATTATATTCACACCACACATTGCCCTCAGACATGACATCTCCACTGCCTCCAGCCTTCTCCTCGCTGCAACATTCATCACCCACGCTTCACACCCATATAAGAGCGTTGGTAAAACTATACTCTCATACATTCCCCTCTTTGCCTCCAAGGACAAAGTTCTTTGTCTCCACAGACTCCTAAGTGCACCACTCACTCTTTTTCCCTCATCAATTCTATGATTCACCTCATCTTTCATAGACCCATCCGCTGACACGTCCACTCCCAAATATCTGAATACGTTCACCTCCTCCATACTCTCTCCCTCCAATCTGATATTCAATCTTTCATCATCTAATCTTTTTGTTATCCTCATAACCTTACTCTTTCCTGTATTCACCTTTAATTTTCTTCTTTTGCACACCCTACCAAATTCATCCACCAATCTCTGCAGCTTCTCTTCAGAATCTCCCAAGAGCACAGTGTCATCAGCAAAGAGCAGCTGTGACAACTCCCACTTTGTGTGTGATTCTTTATCTTTTAACTCCACGCCTCTTGCCAAGACCCTCGCATTTACTTCGACGTATTAATGCACCAAAATTCTAGCGGCTTCAGATCAAGCGAGAGAAAGCTGGTAGGCCCACATGTGAGAGAATGGGTGTGTGGTCAGTGTGCGCAGTATAAAAAAAATCCTGCAGCATGCAGTGCATGAGAAAAAATAAACTCCAACCGTGTTTTTGGATTAAAATGCCGACTCTGAAGTGTATTTTCGTATAGTATTTATGGTTGTATTCTCATTTTCTTGATTTGATTTTGATTTGTTTCATGATGAAAAGGACCTTGAAATTGAGTTCAAAGTAGTGGAAATGTTCAATTTTTACCGATGTTCAAGAGTAAACGATGTCACTGTCCAATAAGTGTCCAACTAGCCATTCTAATATGCAGCCATGAATGGGTTGACATTATTTATACAATTATTACAATAATAATGCAGTAGTCTGCATACCAGTAAATCTTCTATTTTTTGTGTGAATAAAAATTCAAAATAGAAAGCAAGAGTAATATAAAGAGGGGCCTGGAGACATGACTAATGAACTGAGAAAATGTTATTTTAGTGCCAGGAATGTCTGCATTGTTTATTCTGGACCGTATTGTAAAACTGGCATCTTTTTAAATTTGCATGAAATTGGCCAGATTGCCAATTTCTGACCACTCTATTGGGTAGTTGAAATCGGTAAATGGGCAGTTTCTTGTGCTCAGTCGATAGAACGAATGGAGTTTTAAAGAAATAGCTATGAGTTTGGTCGACTGGAACAATGGAATTGGCTGAAAATAGGGCTCAAAGTAGGTGAAATTGCCGATGAGTATATACTGCTGAGATTGCGAACTTCACGAGAGCATAATTCCGTAAGTTTTCCATCAAATTTCCTACTTCTGATGTCATTACCATTGGGAAAAGATTCTCTATCATTTCATAAGATTTTTTTTTTTTTCAAATATTTTGTGACACAAAGACACTTCAGGATTTGGGGTCTTGACAGTGAAAGAGTTAATGTCACTAAAAAAGAGTAAGAATAAGAAATTTATTTTGACAAAGGAATATAATAGTTGGGTGTACATGCCAAAAGCCCCTTTGTATGCAGAGCATTTTGGGCAAACTTAATATAACTTAAGATTAGTAAGGCATTAACAGATAATTATATGGTCATTTGATGCGTTACAGTAGGTACAGGAGAATTAAGTTGTTACAGGTAATGCTAACAGGCTACAATAAGTTTAATGGAGAAGTTCAGTAGTGAATAATTACAGGTCTCTCTCAACATTCGCGGGCTTCACACATTCGCAAATTCCCAGCCGCCAAATCATATTTAAGTTTCCCACCACCCATGCGTCCCTACTACCCTCCCTCCGACCCCCGCAACTGGCAGCCAGCTCGCCCGCCACTCAATGTGGTGAGTGTTTTGTTTGCTCATTATTTGCTATTAAACTACAGTATAAATAATGTTCAATCCATTCATGACTGTACATGTATATTGGAATGGCCATTCGGACAGGTATTGGACGGTGACATCACTTTACTCTTGAACACAGCAAAAAATCGAACATTTCTGCTACTGTTAATACTAATAATAACAATAATAACAATAATAACAATAATAACAATAATAATAATAATAATAATAATAATAATAATAATAATAATAATAAATAATACGATAGAATTGAAGAAGGAAATTGTACAAAAATACGAAGGTTGAAGCAGTAGTGGAGGCATCTTGAATCAGTTTGGCTTTGTTTATGCTAGAGTGAGCATTAGCCTCTGCGCTCTTCCAAACATTTCACAAAAATTCATTGTGTTTTATTGTGACTGCAGTGGTGGAGGGAGTGATTGAGGCAGTGGTAGAGGCAGTGGTTGAGGCAGTGGTTGAGGCAGTGGTAGAGGCAGTGGTGGAGGCTGTGGTTGAGGCAGTGGTTGAGACAGTGGTTAAGGCAGTGGCATTTAATAACATACATGTTATTAATAATAATAATAATACATGTTATTAATAACAATAATAATACGATAGAATTAAATATGGAAGTTGTACAAAAATATGAGGGTTGAAGCAGTGGTGGAGGCATCATGAGTCAGTTTGGCTTCGTTTATGCTGGAGTGAGCATGAGCCTCTGTGCTTTTCCAAACATTTCACAATAATTCATCGTGTTTGGTGCTTGTAGATTGAGTGCGACTGCTACATAATTAACCATGGGCCCAAAGAAACTTGCTAGTGCCAGCCCTTTGGTAAAGAAATTGAGAAACACGACAGAATTGAAGAAAGAAATTGTACAAAAATATGAGGCAGTGCGCTGCAGTGGTAGAGGCAGCGGATGAGGCTGTGGTGGAGGCAGTGGTATTTAATAACATACACGTTATTAACCCTTTCAGGGTCCAGAGGCCAAATTTCAAAGTGTGCACAAGTGTCCAAGAATTTTAAAAAAATAATTTTGTTATTTTTTCTTATGAAATAGTAGAGAATCTTTATCTGAAGGTGATAAAATAAAAAGTACGAAATTTGATGGGAAATTGACGATATTATGCTCTCGCAAATTTTGATGTGCCAGCGATATTCATGCATCGGCGATTTTGCCGACTTTGACTCCCATTTTAGGCCAATTACCTTATTCCAGTCGATCAAATTCTTAGCTATTTCACTAGTATTACTACTATTCTATTGATTGAGCACAAGAAATCGCCAACTCAGCTGTTTCAACTACAAAATAAAATGACTGGAAATTGGTAATTTGGCTAATTTAATGCAAAGTTCAAAATATTCCAGTTTCAAAATAGGGTCCAGAATAAACAATGCAGGCATTCCTGGCACTAAACTAACATTTCCTCTGTTCATTAGTTATGTTTTCAGGCTTTACAAATGAATTCCATTTTGATTTTTAGTTCACATAATGAATTTTTATTCAAACCAAAAAATAGAAGATTTACTGTCATGCAATATTGTAACAATTGTATAAATAATATCAGCACATTTGTGAACGTATATTAGACCCACCAGCTGGCGCGTATTAGACGTGTGAGGCCATTTGTTTAATCTTGAACATCTGCAAAAATTTAACATTTTCGCTACTTTGAGCTCAGTTTTATGCCATTTTCAATGCTAAAACCAATCAAAATCATCTCTATTTCTGTAATATACATTCCATTCTATCAAATGAGACCAAAAAATCGCAAATACAACTATAAAAAACATACGAAAAACACTGCAAAATTGCTGTTTTAATCGAAAATTAGTCTCAGTTTTTTTTCTCTCATTATGCACTGTGCTGCAGGATTTGTTTTATGTGGTGCACACATACCACATAGATTTATTCTCTCATATCTAGGCCCAAATTTAGCGCTCACAGCTTATCAGAGTGAGCTGAGCTCACAGCGTAGATCTACGGTTTGGACCCTCAACGTAAAGCCGTAGATTTACGGCACAGACCCTGGAAGGGTTAAACCATAACATATATGCATATAGTACAATATTTTATGACGTTTTCATGTATTTTGTGATTGTTCATGGTTCAACAAGTTAAGGAAGCAGTATTGTATTATATTTCCCTACAATATATTAGGGGACCAAACATTTGCAATTTTTCAACATTTGCAAGGCTCTTGATCCCCTAACCCTTGCGAATGTTGAGAGAGACTTGTACAGTTTTAGGATTAGTTTATGAAAATTACGTTACAAACAATGGTACAATTTGAATTAATTCACAATATGGAAACATTAAGATGGAGCAATTTAAAGTAATTTACAATAAGAAATTATTACAATTTAATATTATTTAACCCCTTGACTGTCGCAACCCCAAATCCTGAGGTGTCTCCTGGAGTTGCAAAATTCCCCCCCCCCCCCCCCCCCCCCCCCCAAAAAAAAAAAAAAAAAAATATTATGAAATGATAGAGAATCTTTTCCCAATTGTAAAGACACCAAAAAAACGAAATTTGATGGAAAACTGATGGAATTCCACTCTCACAAAGTTAGTGACTTCGGCGATATTTACAAATCTGTGATTTCGCTCACTTTGAGCCCTATTTTCGGCTAATTCCATTGTTCCAGTCGACCAAACTCACAGCTATTTCCTTAGAACTCCATTTTTCTATCGATTGAGTACAAGAAACTGCCCATTTACTGATTTCCCCTACCCAATAACGTGGTCAGAAATTTGCAATTTGGCCAATTTCATGAAAATTAAAAACTACAGTGGTCCCTCAATTATCGTCTGGCCTGAAAGTCATTCATTTTGGAAATACTCCTGTTATTTCGTCTAAACATTGGCTCACAAATGGTCCGTTAACTCGCTAATCATCTTTCATCCTGGACTCGTACTCACGGCTCTGAGCCGTTCCCAGCCAGTGTGCCATTGTTTACCAGTGAGCGACGGTCCCCTCACGTGTTCATACAAAATATTTCATAATATTCCATCCATTTTAGTGCTTCAAGTGCTAAATAAGCTACCATGGCTCCAAAAAAAAGCTCCTATTGCCAAACCTTTGGTAAAGAAGGTGAGAAATAGAATTGAATTTAAGAAAAACATCACTGAACAATATGAAAGGAGCAAGAGTTTCAGCAGGAAGAGCAACAGATCGCAGCTCAGAATCTTGCTGCAGAGGAGGAGGAAGAGAGATGGAAGAAGATGCCTTCTTCAGAAATTAAGGAGATTTTTGAAATGTGGGGTAGGATGGAAAGATTTATGGAGAAACATCACCCTGAGAAGGATGTTGCAAGCCATATCAGCAACATGTACAGTGACAGAGTCTTGGCCCATTTTAGGGAAGTTTTAAAGAGACGCCAGAAACAGAGCTCTCTGGACAGTTTTTTGCGAGAAAGGACTCCAGTCACTCTCAAGCTGGTCCTAGTGGCATTAAGAAACAGAGAAGAGAAGTAACCCCAGAAAAGCACTTGGTACCCGAGGTGTTGATGGAAGGGGATTCCCCTTCCAAACAGTAACTAATCCAATCTCTCTCCTCCTCCAGTCTTCCATACACTAAGAAGAATCACCAATAAAGGTAAGTGTTATGCTGTTAATGTTTCATTCATCATGTCCCATTGTATTGTTTATGTACTACATCTATATGTCATGTAAAATTTTTTTTTTTGTATTAATACTTCTGGGTGTCAGGAATGGATTAATTGTATTTACATTATTTCTTATGGGGAAAATTTATTCAAAAATCGTCTGTTTCGATAATGGTCCCACTTCCAGGAACGGATTATGGACAATAATTGAGGGACCACTGTAGGACAATTTCAAAATAGGGTCCAGAATGAAAAATGCAGACATTCCTGGCTCTAAAATAACATTTTCTTTGTTCATCAGTCATGTGTCCAGGTCCCTCTGATATTACTCTTCCTTTCTATTTTCAATTTTTATTCAAACAAAAAATAGAAGATTTACTGTTATGCAGTCTATTGCAATATTGTAATAATTGTATAAATAATGTCAACCCATTCATGACTGCATATTAGAATGACTACTTGGACATTTATTGGAAAATGACATTATTTATTCACTTTTGAACATCAGCAAAAATCAAACATTTCCCCTATTTTGAGCTCCATTTCAAGGTTATTTTCATTGTAAAACCAATCAAAATCACCTCTATTTCTATAATATGTTTTCCATTCTATCAAATGAGACCAAGAAAACGAGAATACAACCATAAAAACTATACAAAAATAGACCACAAAATCAGCATTTTAAATAAAAAAAATGGTCGAAGTTTTTTTTCTCATTATGCACTGCGTGCTGCAGGATTTTTTTTTATATGGTGCACACTGACCACACAGACCCATTCTCTCACATGTGGGCCTACCAGCTTTCTCCTGCTTGATTTGAAACTGCTAGAATTTACGAGTATATATACAGTGGACCCCCGCCTTACGATATTAATCCGTTCCTGAGAGCTCATCGTAAGCCAAAATTATCGTTAGCCGAATTAATTTTCCTCATAAGAAATAATGGAAATCAAATTAATCCATTCCTGACACCCATAAATATGAAAAAAAAAATTTTTACCACATGAAATATTAATTTTAACACACACAAACTGAAGAAAACATGCACAATTACTACTCTACTAAGAACAGAATACATGACACTTACCTTTATTGAAGATCTGGTGATGACTGATGGGATGGGAGGAGGGGAGAGTGTGGAAGTTATTGTTTAGAAGGGGAATACCCTTCCATTAGGACTTGAGGTAGCAAGTCCATTTTCCGGGGTTACTTCACTTCTTTTAATGCCACTAGGACCAGCTTGAAAGTCACTGGACCTCTGTCACACAACAAATCTGTCCATAGAGCTCTGTACCTCCCGTTCCTTTAACTCTTTCAGGGTTTCGGCCGTACTAGTACGGCTTATGCACTAGGGTTTTTGACGTAATAGTACGCCTAAATTCTAGCGCCCTCAAATCTAGTGAGAGAAAGCTGGTAGGCCTACATATGAAAGAATGGGTCGATGTGGTCAGTGTGCGCAGTATAAAAAAAAAATCCTGCAGCACACAGTGCGTAATGAGAAAAAAAAAACTTTGACCGTATTTTTGGATTAAAACAGCGACTTTGCACTGTATTTTAGTATGGTATTTATTGTTGTATTCTAGTTTTCCTGGTCTCATTTTATAGAATGAAAGACATATTACAGAAATTGAGGTGATTTTGTCTGGTTTTACAAAGAAAACTACCTTGAAATTGCACTCAAAGTAGCAGAAATATTCGATTTTTACCAAAGTTTAAAAGTAAACAAATGCTATGCATCCAATACACGTCAACTGGTGAGTCTAATATTCTTTCACAAGTGCGCTGATAATATTTATACCATTTCTACACCAATGCAGTAGTCTGCATAACAGTAAACCTTCTATTTTTTTGTGAGAATAAAAATTCAAAGTGGAAAGCAAATAAATGTAAGAGGGGCATGGGGACATGACTAATGAACAGAGGAAATATTATTTTAGTGCCAGGAATGTCTTTCTTGTTTATTCTGGACCCTATTCGGAAATTGGCATCTTTTGAAATTTGTGTGAAATTGGCAAAATTGCTAAATTCTGACCACTGTATTGGATAGTTGAAATTGGTAAATGGGTGGTTTCTTGTACTGATTTGATAGAAAAAATGGAGTTCTAGCAAAATCGTTATGATTTTTGTCGACAAGTACACTGGAATTGGCCGAAAATAGGGCTCAAAGTGGGCAAAATCGCCGATGTGTAAACATTGTCGAGACCACTAACTTCGCGAGAGCATAATTCCATAAGTTTTCCATCAAATTTCATACTTTTGGTGTCATTATGTTCGGGAAAAGATTCTCTATCTTTTCACAAGAAAAAATATTTCTTTTTCTTTTTTGAAATTTGGCCGACCCTGAGAACAAGTCTCTGAGAGGGCCTGTCGACCCTGAAAGGGTTAAGACTTTCCTAAAATGGGCCATAACACTGTCATTGTACAGGTTGCCAACACGGCTTGCAACAGCTGTGTCAGGGTGATTTTCATCCGTAAAGGTTTGCAGTTCAATCCACTTTGCACACATTTCCTTAATCTCTTTTTTCAATTCCATACTAATTCTCGTCCTTTTTACCACAGGGATGGCGCTAGAAGCTTTCTTGGGGTCCATGGTGACTTATTCTGCAGTTACAAGCACTAAAAACACTGGGATAATGTGAAATTTACCGAATGTATGCATAGATGCAACCGCACTGACTGGCTTGTAAACACTGGCGCTGAGGTCACACGTGGGACGCGTCCCGGATGAATCACGTAAGGCGAGTTTTTTATCGTGAGGCGAGGCAAAATTTTTGTGTTGAAATGTTTCGTATGGCAGATTTAACATAATGTGATGTGTTCGTAAGGCGGGGGTCCACTGTACTTTAAAAAAGTGGCTCGTAAGACGTATATATACGATCAAAACAGTCAAAGGGTTAAGACAATGAAATTTAACCATCCTAATTTTGAAGTAATGAGCATATGGTTGAGCAATTCTTAGCACAATATACAGCAATGAAGTTGAATTAAGTATAAATTGAGCAGTCTTATATTATTTTGAAGTTTTTTGTACAGCTTTTGAGTCACTGGTAGGTATCAAGTATGGTTTGTCTGGTTAATTTTGGGTGATGAGGCAACTTCTAAGTAGAGCCTTAAATTGATTCGCAGGCAGGGGTCCTTTAGTGTGTTCTGGCAATGAGTTCCAGATCGTAGGGCCCTTTACATGAATAGCATTTTCGCATAGGGAGAGATTGACACAAAGGATATCAAAAAGCGATTCGTGTCTTGTATTATGGCTGTGTGTTCTGTTATAGTTATCAAGGAGGAGTTTGAGAGGAGGGTTTATATTTGAGTATAGTGTTCTGTGTATGTAGTAGGTACAATAATAAGAGTGGATGTTCTGTATATTAAGACTCTTGAAAAGGGGAAGAGTATGCTGTCTAGTGCTGGAGTTAGTAATCAATTGCACTACAGCTTTGTTGGGTTATTAAAGGTTTGAGGTAATTTGCTGTGGTTAAACCTCATGCACAAATACCATAGGTGAGGTAAAGGTAAACAAGAATGGTACAGAGCAAGAAGAGCTGATTAGGGTACATAGTATTATACCTTACAAAAGGATGCCTACTGTTTTAGAGACTTTCTTGGATATCTGCTGTATGTGTGTCTGAAATATGAGACCACAGTCAAGGTGGAGACCTAGAAATTTGCCCTCTGTGAGTCTAGAAATGGGTGAACCATTTATCATTATATTTAGTTGTACATTTGAAGTTCTGTTTCCAAACAGCATGAAGTAGGTTTTGTCTATATTGAGAGTAAGTTTGTTGGTAGTCATCCAAGTAGATATTTTTAGTAATTCAGCATTTACAGTGTCTGTTAATATGGTTGGGTTTGGGTGAGAGAAGAAATAAGTAGTGTCATCTGCTAATAATATGGGTTCAAAGAGTTTAGATGAATCTGGTAGATCACTGATGTAAATGAGAAAGAGAAGTGGGCCAAGGACACTCCCCTGTGGGGCCCCAACAAGAACAGGTTGAGTAGTGGAGTCAGCTCTATTTGTGTATACGTACATACTGGTTTCTATTGCTAAGAGAGGATTTTAGGTAATTGAGAGAGTGTCCTATGATCCTGTAATGTGCTAACTTTTGGGGCAATAGGTCATCGTCAACTACATCAAAAGCTTTATGCAAGTCTATGAAAAGTCCCAGGGGGAATTCCTTTTTTCCGAGTGCCATATATACAGCGGACCCTCGACCAACGATATTAATCCATTCCTGAGAGCTCATCATTAATCGAAATTATCGTTAGTCGAGTTAATTTTCCCCCATAAGAAATAATGGAAACCAAATTAATCCGTGCAAGACACCCAAAAGTATTGAAAAAAAAATTTTACCACATGAAATATTAATTTTAATACACACAAACTGAAGAAGACATGTACAATTACATGACACTTACCTTTACTGAAGATCTGGTGATGACTGATGGGATGGGAGGAGGGGAGACTGTGGATGGTGTTAGTGTTTAGAAGGGGAATCCCCTTCCATTAGGACTAGAGGTGTCAAATCCTTTTCCAGGGTTACATCCCTTCTTCTTTTAATGCCACTAGGACCAGCTTGAGAGTCACTGGACCTCTGTCGCACAACATATCTGTCCATAGAGGCCTGTACCTCCCGGTCCTTTATACATTCCTAAAGTGTTTCACAACATTGTCAGTGTCACAATTAAACACTTGTTCAGGTTTCAATTCTTCACTGTCTATGTACTCCTTGAATTCCTGCACATATTTTTCAGCTGCTTTTTGGTCCAAACTGGCAGCCTCACCATGCCTTATCACACTATGTATGCCACTACGATTCTTAAATCTCTCAAACCAACCTTTGCTGGCCTTAAATTCACTCACATCACCACTAGTTGCTGGCATTTTTCTAATTAAATCCTCATGCAACTTCCTAGCCTTTTCACATATGATCGCTTGAGAGATGCTATCTCCTGCTATCTGTTTTTCGTTTATCCACACCAATAACAGTCTCTCAACATCTTCTATCACTTATGATCTCAGTTTCGAAAACATAGTTGCACCTTTGGCAAGAACAGCATCCTTGATTGCCGTTTTCTTGGCCACAATAGTAGCGATGGTTGATTGGGGTTTTGTGTATAACCTGGCCAGCTTGGGGAGACACACTCCACTTTCATACTTAGCAATGATCTCTTTCTTCATATCCATAGTAATTCTCACCCTTTTTGCTGTAGGGTTGGCACTAGAAGCTTTCTTGGGGCCCATGGTGACTTACTTTGCAGGTGCAATCACTAAAAATGCTGTGATAATATGAAATGTTCCGACTGTATGCTTGGATGGGACCGCGGTGGCTGGCTGGCTTGTAAACACTGGCCAGAAGTGGACGTGTCTCATATGGAACGAATCGTGTTGATCGAGTTTTTTAGCGCTAGTTGAGGCAAGATTTTTGCATTAAAATGTATCGCTAGTCGGATTTAACATTAGACGATGCCATCATTGGTCGAGGGTCCACTGTACATGTATTAGCAATGAAATCATGAAACAAGTGATTTTAAATCATTTACCAAACTGCAGCAGGCCAGGATTCGACCCTACGAACCTTGTGCCGCCTCCAGAGACAGCACACTGTATGCATCACTTTACCACTAGGCCAGTGATCCTACAAGAACCAAGCACAAAGCACAGAGCTATGTGTTTGCCTTGGTCCAAGGACACTCGTGGCAGTGGTATCTCAAGGATTAATTTCAGCCTCAACCTGTTTGAATACCCACCTCAACAAGCAGTCTATATAGCAATGAAATCACAAAACTAGTGATTTTAACCCTTTGACTGTTTCCGACGTATAAATACGTCTTACGAGCCAATGTTTCTGACGTATTTATACGCACAAATTCTAGCGGCTTCAAATCGCGCGCCAAAGGCCTGGTAGGCCTACACGGGAGAGAATGGGTCTCAGTGGTCGGTGTGCACCCTGTGAAAAAAATCTCGGACCTAGCGGTGCATTGTGGGAACGCCATGTTGTCAGTCCATTTTCACCATGCCTCTCGGTAAGAAGTTCCTCACTCCTCGGCGGATTGGAGGTCTTTTGTTCCCAAGTGATAGCTCTAACAGCGATGAAAATGTCAGTGACAGTGAATTCAAGGGTTTTCAAGTGAGTGTTACCGAGAAAAGTGCCCAGGATAACGTAAATAGTGACGAAAACCCAGATGACCCACAACCTTCGACCTCTGGTGCTGTGCCGGCTTGTTCACATTCACCTTCGCCTGTACCAGGACGAAAGAGGAAACTATTTGGTCGTGTACAACACCCTGATGATAGCAGTGATAGTGATAGTGATAGTGATAGTGATTTCAAGGTCATTGAAAGCAGTTCTAGTGACAGTGAGAGTGAATATTCCCCAGTGAAGCGCCAGTATGTACAACGTAGCATGCGGTCTGGTAGTGTTTCATATGTTGTTCCAAGGGGAAGGAGAAACTCTGGGAGCACATCCCGTGGCCCAACACCACGACCTGATAGTGAAGATGACGATATTGTAACGATGGGTATGAATGGTGACAGTGAGGGAGGAGGCAGTGGTGGTGATAGTGAGGGTGGCACGGCCCATGTGGCACCATCACCGGGCCACGCTACTAGCCACGCGGCTGACTCAGCAGAACAACCAGCCTCACCCTACCCCACACTGCCACAACCTGCACCACCACAACCTGCACAGCCACAACCACGGTACAATATCCAGACCCCACCAGCAGACCGCATCTGGGATTGGCAGGACGGTGACGAGTTTGTTCCCAGTCCCCATGACTTTGATGAAACACAAAGTGGAATAAAGCCATCTTGTCCACTTGGGAACAATGCCAGTGAACTGGACTGCTTTGAGTTATTCTTCGATGAACCCCTGATGGACATCATTGTCAGGGAAACCAACACATACTGTGAATACACCATGGCAAATACAATTCTCTCACCAAAATCACGGCTACACAAGTGGAAGGAGACAACTGTGGCAGAGATGTACCTGTTTTTTGCCACAATAATGCTTATGCCACATGTGTATAAGCACACTGTCACCACATACTGGACAACAGATCGCCTGATTTCAACTCCAGGTTTTAGTAACATTATAGGTGTCAATCGTTTCCTGATACTGTTGCGTATGTTACACTTTTCAGACAAAACCAGGCCTGACAGAAGCGACAGGTTATATAAGATAAGAAATGTGTTTATGTACCTGAAACAAAAGTGCTGCATGTATTTTTATCCCTTCAGGAAGCTTGTTATTGATGAGTCCTTGATTTTATTCAAAGGAAGACTCTCATTCAAGCAATATATACCAAGCAAGAGGAAACGCTTTGGTATAAAGCTATTTGTACTGTGTGATTGCAGAAGTGGTCTTGTTTTAGATATTATTGTGTACACTGGCAGTAATACTTTGAGAGATACCATGAAGTTATTGGGTATCTCTGGTGATGTGGTTCGAACAATGATGGAACCATATCTTGGTAAGGGGCATATGTTATTTACTGATAACTGGTACACAAGCCCCTTACTCAGTGATTTCTTGCGAGTGAACTTGACAGACGTGTGTGGCACAGTGCGTGGTAATCGCAAACATATGCCAAGGTTCGACGCTGGCACTCGCAGAGGTGAGGTGCAAGCCTTTGCTGCCAATGACATCATGGCATTTCGGTGGCATGACAAACGTGATGTCACATTGTTGACATCAGTTCACACAAACGAAATGGTACCCAGTGGCAGGGACAACAGAGAGACCAATGAACCCATTCTAAAGCCTGCAGCTGTCATGGACTACAACCTCAATATGCGCTTAGTGGACAAATGTGACATGCAGATTGGGTTTGCAGACTGTGTACGCAAGAGTTATAAGTGGTATATCAAACTTTTTTTCCATCTTGTTGATATCTCTATGCTAAATGCTTATAACATATACAAGTTGAAGACCAACAAAACACCAAAATATGGTGAATTTTGCCTGTCAGTAATCAGACAAATAATTGCAAAGTACAAAGGAGCAACTCCTGCAATAGACCAGCACCCACAGACGTCATCTCGTTTGAGGCCTGGTGATCACTACCCCATACAACTGCCTCCTACTACTGCCAAGAAAAATGCTCAGAAGAGGTGTTATGTATGTATGCATACCACAAAACGCCCACAAACACGCAGAGACACTCGTTTTATGTGTGAGGAGTGTGAAGTGCCCCTCTGCATATACCCATGTTTCAAAGAGTTCCACAAGCTGCAGCAGTTCTAGGAACGTGCTTAGTGACTGTACATATGTATATATATTATGGAACAATAGTAATAAACATTGTTTTGTATTGTTTGTATGTGTAAACAAAGTGTATACACAAACTAATAGTGATAAAGTTTGTTCTGTTATTGTGTTGTAAATAATGAGTGTATATTTGAACAATGCACCTTACATTGGTCTCACAGGCCACATAAGTTACCTGGAACAGAAAAATATTGAAAAATGCAAGAAACCTTTGAATTAGAGTAAATAAAAGAATACCGGGCGGGCGGCAGTCGCCGCTGTTGCCATACGCACGTCGATTTCTGCAAACTTTGCGGCTCTATATCTCGGTAAGTACTGATGGCAAAAATTTTTTTTTAGGCTTAAAACACTAGTAAAAATATTCCTAACATTTTCATAAGAAAAAATAATTTTTTTTTTTTTTCGAATATTTGGCGACATAGAATGACAGTTTCAGAGAGGGCCCTGAAACAGTCAAAGGGTTAAATCATTTACCAAACTGCAGCAGGCCAGGACTCAACTCTACAAACTTTGTGCCGCCTCCAGAAACAGCACAATGTACGCATCACCTTACCACCAGGCCAGCGATCTTACAAGAACAAAGCACACAGCATGGAGCTATGTGCTGTGTGCTTGGTTCTTGTAGGATCGCTGGCCTGGTGGTAAGGTGATGCGTACATTGTGCTGTTTCTGGAGGCGGCACAAGATTCGTAGGGTCGAGTCCTGGCCTGCCGCAGTTTGGTAAACGATACATGTATTAGTGTGAGCATATGTATAGCTGCATCATTAGTACTTTTTTTCGGTCTGAATCCAAACTGACTGGGGTTGAGTATGTTGTGCGACACTAGGAGGAAGGAGAAGACTTGTTTGTGAATTAATTTTTCAAAGATTTTAGATAGAACGGGCAAGTTCCATATAGGCCTATAGTTGTTCAGTTCAGTTGGATCACCTCCTCTGAGGATCAGGGTAACCCTTATTGTCTTGAGTATGGATGAGAAGGTGGAAGATTCAATGAATTTGTTAAAGAGAGTTGCAATAATTGGAGTCAACGCATGAGAAGCTTTTTTATGCATAAGTGGTAGTAAGTTATTTAGGTCTCCTGCCTTGTTCTTTAGTGTTTTGATGATGAGCGAGAGTTCAGTATAGTTGGTGCTACGAATAGAGTATCTGGGTAGTTGCCAGTGAGGTTGGGATTTTGCTTGCTAGATTTTTTCCTACAGTCGCAAAGAAGACATTAAGTTTGTTGGTTGTATCAGATGGTTGAAGGAAAGGTTCTTCCGGTGTCAATAGGTTGATCATTCTGTTTTGTGACATCTTTTTAGATCCTAGAATTTCACATAAGGTTTTCCAGGTCTTTTTCATATCACCTTTTACATCATGTTATCTGTTTTCACAATACAGTTTTCTTGACCTCCTTGTTAGGTTGGTTAGTACTGATGAGTAATGTATAGCCAGATCACTAGTTATTAGACCCATTCTGTACTGTTTTTCATATAGATGTTTTTTATCAATAGATTTGAGGATGCTGTTTGTAATCAAGGAACTGTTAAGTCTCTTTGCTCTGATATGCTTTGTTTTTATGGGGCAATGTGTGTTATAGAGGTTTTGGGGTTGTTTGTAAAAGAAATATTAACACATTCATGAATACCAAGATTGACTGCTAGCTCATTTTGCCAGTCGATGTAACTTATTGCTGTAATAAAGTTATTAACCCTTTCAGGGTCTGTGCTGTAGCTCTACGGCTTTGAAGCCAAGGTCCAAACCAAAATTCTAGCGACCTCAAATTTAGCAAAAAAAAGGCTGGTAGGCTTACATCTAAAAGAATGGGTCTGCATGGTCAGTGTGCACAGTATACAAAAAATCTGGGCGCCCGCATGACATTGTGGGAACGCCGCCTCAGCATGCTTTGTTCACAATGCCTCATGGCAAGGCAGCTCTCACTCTGAGGCGAATTGGGGCATTTCTCTTCCTAACTGATAGTTCTGACACTGATGGAAGTGGATCTGAAGAGGAATTCTATGGTTCTGATAAATTTGTGACCAAAAGCAATGATTACGATATCGAAAATAGTGCCAAAAATCCTGAAACCCTCAACCTTCCACCTCGGGTGCTGGTGTGTCTCAATCACGTTCAGCTGTACCTCATCGCAAGAGAAAACTAATATTTTCGGGTGGCCAGGCCTCGGACTTGAGTAATGGTGATGACAGTAACATGGACTTTAATTTTATTACTCTTAATGACCATTCAAGGAGTGATAGTGATGAATCACATTCACCAGTGAAGCGTCAGTACAGTAGGGCCCCACTTACATGGCAGGTTAGGTTCCAGACTACTGCCGAAAAGCAGACATGGTCAGAAAGCAGACATGGCCAGAAAGCAGACATGGCCAGAAAGCAGACATGGCCAGAAAGCAGACACGGCCAGAAAGCAGACATCGCCAGAAGGCAGAACGCCATTTTTTCACTTATAAATACATATAAATGTCAGGTAACAAGTTTACACTAACATATATTACATAAGCAATATAACTAGGCATTAAAAACAATAAAAAGTAAAATACACACACACAGTACACCTGTTACTTACCTTAAAATATTTGTAGTCTTAATGTAGGGTGAGAGGTGAGTTTTATTTGTAGGAAGTCAGATTTGGGATGTATGGTAGCCAGCCAGGGCAGCCCTCCCCACCCAACCCACACGTAATATACTACGATATTTAATTAAAGCTCCCCAGAGTGATAAAATACATATACAGTGGACCTTCAGGTAACAATGACATCGGATGGTGATGCGTTTTAGCGTAAAAATATTGGCTCGGCCAACAATGAAAAACCCGGTTAAGGACATTTGTCCCAAACGCGTCCGCATGGCCTGGGCCAGCCATGGCTGCCCAGCCACTATGTACAGCCAGTGTGCCAGTGTTTACAAGCCACTGAGGATGATTCCGTGCATACATGCAATACATTTTGTACTATTCCATTGTTTTTAGTGCTTGTAACTGGTAAATAAGCCACCATGGGCCCAAAGAAAGTTTCTAGGTCCAACCCTGTGGTAAAAAGGGTGAGAAACACTATCAAACTGAAAAAAGAGATAATTGCAAAATATGAAAGCGGAGTGAGTGCTTCCGAGCTGGTCAGGTTGTATAACAAACCCCAATCAACCATTGCTACTATCTTGGCCAACAGAAAGGCAATCAAGGAAGCTGTTGTTGCAAAAGATGCAAGTATGCTTACAAAACAAAGATCACAAATACTCAAAGATGTGGAGAGACTGTTATTGGTGTGGATCAACGACAAACAATTATCAGGAGATAGTATGCCTCAGTCAATAATATGTGAAAAGGCAAGGCAGTTGCATGCAGATCTCATTAAGAAAATTCCTGGAACTAGTGTTGATGTAAGTGATTTTAAGGCCAGCAAAGGTAGGTTTGAGAGATTTAAGAATCGTAGTGGCATACAGTGTGATAAGGCATGGTGAGGCTGCCAGTTCTGACCAAAAAGCGGCTGAAAAATATGTGCAGGAATTTAAGGAGTACACAGCCACTGAAAAATTAAAACCCCAAGAAGTGTTTAACTGTGACGAAACAGGCCTCTTTTGGAAGAAAATGCCAAACAGGACCTACATTACACAGGAGGAAAAAGCACTGCCAGGACACAAGCCTATGAAAGACAAGCTAAATCTGAAGTTTTGTAGTAATGCTAGTGGGGATTGCAAAGTGAAGCCTTTACTCGTATATCACTCAAACTCCCAGAGTGTTCAAGAAAAACAGTGTCATCAAGGCTAATTTGTGTGTGATGTGGAAGGCAAACAGTAAGGCATGGGTCACTGGGGACATTTTCCATGACTGGTTCTATCATGTGTTTGGTCCTACTGTAAAAAAAATACCTCCTGGAAAATAGTTACTCAAGTGCATCCTGGTATTAGACAATGCTCCTACTCATCCTCCAGACTTGCAAGAGCGAATTGTGGGGGAGTTGAGCTATATTAAAGTAAAGTTTTTGCCTCCTAATACCACTCATCTCCTCCAGCCCATGGACCAGCAGGTCATTTCAAATTTAAAAAAAACTGTACACCAAAGCAGTGTTTCAAAAGTGCTTTGAAGTGACCTCAGACACTGAACTGACCCTAAGAGAGTTTTGGAAAGAACACTTTAGTATCCCCAATTGCATAAACCTTACAGGTAAGGCTTGGGAGGGAGTGACTTGCAGGACTTTGAACCCTGCTTGGAGGAAACTGTGGCCACAATGTGAGCAAGAGAGGGATTTTGAAGGGTTTGGGGCTAACCCTCAGAAGCCTATACCAGTTATTTAATCTATTGTGTCATTGAGGAAGTCCATGGGGCTGGAGGTCAGTGGCGAGGATGTGGAAGAGTTGGTGGAGTACGACAATGAAGAACTAACCACTTATGAGCTGCAAGACCATCTGCAACAGCAACAGACCACAGCTGAGGAAATTGCTTCAGAGGAGGGGAGAGAGAGATGGAAGAAGTTGCCTTCTTCAATGATTAGGGACATTTGTATAATGTGGACCAAGGTGCAAGCCTTTATGGATGAACATCACCCTGACACAGCTGTTGCAAGCTGTGCTGGTGACTTTTACAATGACAATGTTGTGGCCCATTTTAGGGAAATCTTAAAGGAACGCCAAAAACAGAGCTCTATGGACAGACTTTTGGTGCAATGGGTCCAGTGACTCTCTCAAGCTGGTGCTAGTGGCATTAAAAAACAAAGAAGGGAAGTAACCCCAGAAAAGGACTTCCTACCTAAAGTCCTTATGGAAGGGGATTTCCCTTCCAAACAATAATACACCTCCATCATCTCCCCTCCTCCCATCTCATCACTCTTCAATAATTCTTCAATAAAGGTAAATATCATTTATTCTTCATGTATCATTGTTTTCTATGTAGGAAATTGTGTATTTCATGTGAAAAAAAAATTTTTTAATATTTTTGGATGTCTGGAATGAATTAATTGGATTTCCATTATTTCTTATGGCGAAAATTAATTCGGCTAACTATAAAATCGGTGAACCCTTTCAGAGTCGAGAGGCCCTCTCGTAAACTCGTTCTCAGGGTCGAAAATTTTTCTGAAAAAAAAAAAAAAAAATATTTTTTCTTATGAAATGATAGAGAATCTTTTCCCGATCATAATAACACCAAAAGTATGAAATTTGATGGAAAACTTATGGAACTATGCTCTTGCGAAGTTAGTGGTCTCAACGATGTTTACACATTGGCGATTTCACCCACTTTGAGCCCTTTTTTTTGACCAATTCCTGTGTACTAGTCGAGAAAAATCATATTTATTTCACTAGAGCTCCATTTTTTTAATTGAATGACCACAAGAAACCACCCATTTACCAATTTCAACTATCCAATAGTGGTTAGAAATTGGCAATTTTGCCAATTTCACACAAATTTCAGAATATGCCAATTTCCAAATAGGGTCCAGAATAAACAAGACAGACATTCCTGGCACTAAAATAACAAGTTCTCTGTTCATTAGTCACATCCTCATGCTCCTCTTACATTTCTTTTGCTTTCCGCTTTGAATTTTTACTCTCACAAAAAAGAGAAGATTTACTGTTATGCAGACTACTGCATTAGTGTAGAAATGGTATAAATAATATCAGTGCACTTGTGAAAGAATATTAGACTCATCAGTTGACTTGTATTGGACACTTGGCGTGATTTGTTTAGTTTTGAAATTTGGTAAAAATCGAACATTTCTTATATTTTGAGCTCAATTTCAAGGTACTTTTCATTGTGAAACCAATCAAAATCATCTCAATTTCTGTAATATGTCTTCCATTCTATAAAATGAGACCAGGAAAACTAGAATACCATCATAAATACCATACGAAAATACAGTGCAAAGTCGCTGTTTTCATCCAAAAACACGGTCAAAGTTTTTTTTTCTCATTCCGTATTGTGTGCTGCAGGATTTTTTTTATACTGCACACACTGACCACATAGACCCATTCTTTCATATGTAGGCCTACCAGCTTTCTCTCACTAGATTTGAAGGCACTAGAATTTAGGCATTCTAGTACATCAATAACCCTGGTGTGTAAGCCGTACTAGTACATCGGAAACCCTGAAAGGGTTAAGGACAAGCTCTCTGGAACGGATTAAAATCGTTACCCAAGGGTCCACTATACAGTACATTCATTAATTACCTTAAAATATTTGTAGTCTTAATGTAGGGTGAGAGGTGAGTTTTATTTGTAGGAAGTCAGTACACAGATAACCCACACATAAAAGAGAGAAGCTTACGACGACGTTTCGGTCAAACTTGGACCATTGACAAAGTCACACTAACATTAAGTTTAAAGCTGAATGGGAATCTAATTCCTTGCTTCCTTTCCTTGATGTCCATGTCCACCGCTCAGATACAGGTTTTTCCTTTTCCGTTTACCGTAAACCTATGCACAGTGGCATGTACATTCACTACTTTTCCTATCATGCTTCCCCTGTCAAGAAAAGTGTTCTTATCTCCCTCTTTCTCCATGCCCTCCGCATCTGTGATCCTCAGTTCCTTCCAGCAGAAATTTCCACTCTTCATAATTCGTTCTCCCGTCTTGGCTACCCTTCCCATTTCATAGACTCTGCCCTCTCACGTGCTAAACACAATTTCTTCTCTCCCAAACTCTCTACTCATGGGAACTCTTCTATCCTCTGCCTTCCCTACATTTCCGGTCTTTCTAATCTCAACAATTCTCTCCGTCCCTTAGACATCAAGCTTACCTTCCGCCAGACTAACACTCTTCACACTAATCTCATTCATACCTCTCCTCCCTCTACAGATGTTCCTGGTGTCTACTCTATTTCTTGCTCCTCCTGTCCTCTCAATACTTCGGAGAAACTGGTCGATCTCTTTCTGACAGACTTAGGGAGCACAAAAATAGTGTTAGGCTTGCCGACACTAACAATGCTCTTTTCTGTCACGTCAGAGATCATAGCCATCCTATTGACTGGTCTTCTGCTAAAACTGTCTTCCCTACTTCCAACTCGAACAGTCGCAGTCTAGTTGAATCCTCTCTAATACACAACTTTCCTTGTATGAACCTTAGCCCTGGCTTCATCTCTGTAGATGCCTTCCTCTCCCACTACATTGTAAAATGCTCCAAACTTCAGAACACCCGTGACTTAACCTGAATCCTCATTTTTTCTTTCTTTTTCTTCTTCCTCTTCCCCTTTCCTCTTTCCTTTTCTCCTCTGGGTTGTCTTTCTCTCTCCTGTCTCGTGTTTCTGTTCCTTCTTCATTTATTTTTTTTTCACCACTTCCCCTTTCACACACCTCTGTGCGCTTGCTCTCCCTCTGTGGGCATCTAGCTCTCTTGCAGTGCTCCCCTTCCTTTGTTTTTGACTGGCTCGTCATCCTTATTTCCCACTTCTACCACTACCACTACTACTACCTCTTCTTCTTCTTCTACTACTACTACTACAACTACCGATGAAATTGAGACACATGTGCGGCGTCTGGTTGTCTTTGTTGTGGATGTTTCGCCATCCTGTGGCTGGCTGAATGGCGAAGCGTCTACGATGGGGATGCCCGGGTGTTGTGCGTGTGTCTTAATTTCATCTTGTCGGTATTATATACAATTCTTGTACTACTACTACTACCTCCACCTCTTCCTGCCTATATATAGCCGTCCTGCTCCCCCTCTGTTAGTGTGACTTTGTCAATGGTCCAAGTTGGACCGAAACGTCGTCGTAAGCTTCTCTCTTTTATGTGCGGGTTATTTGTGTATCGTTCCAGTCATGGTATTGTGCCTTTTTGTTATTTTAGGAAGTCAGGTTTGGAAAGTATGGGTAGCCAGCCAGGGAAGCCCTCCCCACTGCACCAACACATAATGTAAACAAACCAGGTGAACGCATCTGGTTTTCATCACTTTACATTATGTACAAGTTGTCTCCACATTGATACAGTAGAATAAATAAAGAGAAACACTCCCATTCTCATATAACACCATTTTTAGAAATGATGCCCTGAGTGAAGGCATATTAAAGGAATAATTTTCTAGTTACCCCCAGTAATATTATAGTGTACATAATATCTCTGATGTTGGACTACAAGTCGCCTGGCTACTACAAGTCCTACAAGTTGCCTGGCTACCACAAGTCCTACAAGTTGCCTGGCTACCACAAGTCCTACAAGTCGCCTGGCTACCACAAGTCCTACAAGTCGCCTGGCTACCACAAGTCTTACAAGTTGCCTGGCTACCACAAGTCCTACAAGTTACCTGGCTACCACAAGTCCTACAAGTTACCTGGCTACCACATCTCATATTTATGTTAATTTATTCTACTGTGGGGTATATTTAAATGGATTAAGCAAAATGTCTATATTAACATTTTATACAATATTTAATGCTCCTCAGAGTGATTATTATTCTTCTTCTTCTTTCAACGTACCAGCCGTATCCCACTGAGGTGGGGTGGCCCAAAAGAAAAAACTGAAGTTTCTCCTTTTAAATTTAGTAATATACAGGAGAAGGGGTTACTAGCCCCTTGCTCCCGGCATTTTAGTCGCCTCTTACGACACACATGGCTTACAGAGGAAGAATTCTGTTCCACTTCCCCATGGAGATAAGAGGAAATAAACAAGAACAAGAATTAGAAAGAAAATAGAAGAAAACCCAGAGGGGTGTGTATATATATGCTTGTACATGTATGTGTAGTGTGACCTAAGTGTAAGTAGAAGTAGCAAGACTTGCCTGTAATCTTGCATATTTATGAGACAGACAAAAGACACCAGCAATCCTACCATCATGTAAAACAATTACAGGCTTTCGTTTTACACTCACTTGGCAGGACGGTAGTACCTCCCTGGGCGGTTGCTGTCTACCAACCTACTACCTACTGATTATTATTGTGTGTTGTTATTATTATTAATATGACGTCTTCAAGACTAATAAGACACTCTTAGTGATTTTAATGTGTACCTGCATGCCAGCTCAGTGTGAGAAATTACTTAGGTACAGGTACACATAAGTATAAGTATCAGTTATACATCTACCTACATAGTTACACAATATATAATGAGGCCCAGAGCCATATCATTACCATCGACATACAATGTTCACTGAGTTTAATCGTTTATGACAACTACCTTCAGATGCCATCATAAACAAAGGGAGAAGTAATGAATAATTCATGCCGAGAATTGTAAACTAAAGCCTTGTATATTAAGGGGAGTGATGCAATGTCTTCCCTCCGCCCGGATACCACACATCCACAGTATGTAAACAAAATGTTTATATGCTATGTAACGTGTTTCTTATATAATCTTGAAGAAAATATCATAGATTAAGGAAAATGTCTATATTAATGTACAATAAGACACTTAATGTGCCCAAGAGTGATTATTATTACATAACAGAGAGATGTGCTCATGGAGAATGTAAACCAACCAGGTGGTGGGCGCCATATTTGAAAGACCGCTTGTCGTATAGAAAGTTTTGGTCATAATTTGAGATCGCCGTATTAGCAAAACGTCATAAGGCAAAACGCCGAAAAGTAGGGCCCTACTGTACATACGCCACCGCATGCATTCATGTAGTGTACCATATGCAATTCCAAAGGGACGGAGTACTTCCCGGAGTACATCTCGTGGCCCTACACCTGAAATAGACAGTGAAAGTGAGGATGATGTGGCTACACTTGGTATGGATAGACCACAGGCGTCAGTAGGTAGTGGTAATGGTGGCGATGGTGGTGGTGGTGGTGCCACGGGCATGCAGCATGATGCAACAGCCCAGGCTGGGACCCACGCAACTGACTCATCAGATCCATCCCCCACACCACAACTACAACCAGCTTATGATGTCCAGTATCCACCAGCAAACCGCATCTGGGATTGGCAGCAAAATCCCAGTTTTATTCCCAATCCCCATCAGTTTGATGACACTCGAAGTGGAATCCTACGAGCTCGTTCCTTTGGAAACACTGCAAATGAACTGAAATTCTTTGAACTATTCTTTGACAAGCCCTTGATGGAAAATATTGGCAGGGAAAGTAACAAGTATTTTGAGTACACCATGACAAATACAATCATATCACCACAGTCAAGACTACACCGGTGGAAAGAGACAACTGTTGCTGAAATGTATTTTTTGCAACAATAATGCTTATGCCTCATGTCTTTAAGCATAACATAAAATCATACTGATTGGCTAATTTCTACCCTATCCTTCAGTGAAATCATCCCAGTGAACAGATTTATCTTACTGTTATGAATGTTACACTTCTCTGACAAAAGCAGGCCTGACAGAAATGGCAGATTATACAAGATTAGAAATGTTTTTATGCATCTGAAACAAAAGTTCAACATGTACTTTACTCCATTCAAGAATCTTGTAATTGACGAATCTGATTTTGCTCAAAGGCAGACTGTTCTTCAAGCAGTACATACTGAGCAAGAGGAAATGCTTTGGTATAAAACTGTTTGTGCTCTGTGAATGTGAGAGTGGCCTGGTATTGGTCATAACTGTATACACAAGAAGTAAAACACTAAAAGATACGAAGATGTTATTGGGTATCTCAGGTGACATAGTGAGAACAATGATGGCACCATATCTTGAAAAAGGGCATACATTATATACTGATAACTGGTACACAAACCCTTTACTCACTGATTTCTTGCAAGTGAACATGACAGATGGGTGTGGCACAGCGCGTTCTAATCTTAAACATATGCCCAGGTTCAGCAAAGGCACTCTTAGTGGTGAGGTGCAGGTGTTTGCTGCCAATGACATCATGGCATTACCATGGCATGACAAACAAGATGTCACATTGTTGACATCTATTCACCATAACAAAATGAAAGACAGTGGCAAGGTGGATAGAGTGACTAATGAACATATTCTAAAACCAGCAACAGTGATTGATTATACACAAAACATGCTCATCAGTGATTAGTTCTTCCCTGTGGTCCTCCACCAACTCTTCCACATCCTCGCCACAAACCTCCAGCCCCAGGGACTTCCCCAGCGCCATAATAGTCCACAGGGTCGGCAGGGTCAGGGTCAGCCTCAAACCCTTCAAAATCCTTCTCTTGGACACAACCTGGCCACAATTTTTTCCAAGCAGAGTTCAGAGTCCTGGAAGTCACTCCCTCCCAAGCCTTACCTATAAGGCTTATTCAATGGAGGATAGTGAAATGATTCCTCCAGAACTCTCTTAGGGTCAACTGAGTGTCTGAGGTCACTTCAAAGCACTGCTGAAACACTGCTTTTGTGTAGAGTTTTTTGAAGTTAGAAATGACCTGCTGGTCCAAGGGATGGAGGAGAGGAGTGGTGTTAGCAGGCAAGAACTTCACTTTTATAAAACTTAAGTCCCTAAACACTTGGTCTTCCAAGTCTGGAGGATGTGCAGGAGCATTGTCCAGTACCAAGAAGCACTTGAGTGGCAATTTCTTTTCCAGGATGTATTTTTTCACACTTGGGCCAAACACCACATTAGCCCACTCTTTGAAAATTTGCCTTGTGACCCATGCCTTATGATTAGCTTTCCACATCACACATAATCTATTCTTGATGACATTGCTTTTCTTGAACACTTTGGGATTTTTAGAGTGATACACCAGTAAAGGCTTCGCTTTGAAATCCCCACTAACATTACTACGCAACATGAGAGTTAGCCTGTCTTTCATAGGCTTTGAGTCCTGGCAGTGCCTTTTCCTCCTGTGTAATGTAGGTCCTGTTTGGCATTTTCTTCCAAAACAGGCTTGTTTCATCATAATTAAACACTTGTTGGGGTGTCAATCCTTCAACCTCTATGTACTCCTGGAATTCCTGCACATATTTTTCAGTCATTTTTTGGTCCGAACTGGCAGCCTCACATGCCTTATCACAATATATATGCCACTACGATTCTGAAATCTCTCAAACCAACCTTTGCTGGCCTTAAAATTACTCACATCACTAGTTACAGGCATTTTTTTTTAATTAAATTGTCATGCAACTTCCTTGCCTTTTCACATATGATCGCTTGAGAGATGCTATCTCCTGATACATGTATCTGTTTTTCGCTTATCCACACCAATAACAGTCTCTCAACATTTAGTACTTGTGATCTGTGTTTCGTAAAGATACTTGCACCTTTTACAACAACAGCTTCCTTGATTGCCTTTTTGTTGGTCAGGAGAGTAGCGATGGTTGACTGGGGTTTGTTGTACAACCTGGCCAACTCAGAGGCACACACTCCACTTTCAAATTTATTATCTCTTTTTTCATTTCAATAGTAATTTTTACCCTTTTTACCACGGGGTTGGCACTAGAAGCTTTCTTTGGGCCCATGGTGGCTTATTTAGCAGTTACAAGCACTTTTTAAAACATTGGAATAATACAAAATGTTCCAAATGTATGCATGGGAGCGACCGCACTGGCTTGTAAACATTGGCACACTAACTGAAGGCAGGCCAGCTGAGGTGCCCTCAGGCCAGCCAGACGCTGGACACATACAGGACGAATGATGCAAGTCGAGTTTTTCAATGTAGGTCGGGGTCAAATTTTTACGCCAACAAGCATCGTAACTCGGTTTTATCATAGACTGAGGTCATCGTAAGTCTAGGGTCCACTGTACATACAGTAGAGCAGGTTAGGTTCCAGGCTACTGCTGTAAAGCGGAAATTGCAGTAAAGTGGAACACCTTTTTTTTCCACTTATAAATGCATATAAATACTAGAAAACAAGTTTATACTAACATATATTAATTTAGTAAGTAAGTTTATTCAGGAATACACAAATGCAGTTACATAGATTATCATACATAGCAGCATATGTGTCAAGTACCTAGGATAACCCAAAAATGTTAGTGTGACTTATATCCATTGGGGGTTAGCAATAGAACTAAGCATTAAAAAACAATAAAAAAGTAAAATACACATACAGTATACTCATTACTTACCATAAAATATTTTTAGTCATAATCTAGGGTGAGACGAGTAGTATTTATTGTAAGAAATCAAGTGTGGTATGTATGGTAGTCAGCCGGGCTACCATACCAGGCCACCCACCCACACATAATATTCTATAACATTTAAGCATCCCAGAGCAATAAAATGCATATACAGTTCACTCATTATTCATCTCAAAATATTTGTAGTCTTAATGTAGGGCCAGGAGTGAGTAAACAAGATAAAACAAATAAAAGAGAGAGAGAGAGAGAATGAGTACATGAGAGAGGACACATCCGGAGATATGTTAACAAACCAGGCGTACGTGAGTTTAGTAAACAAACCAAGCATACACGTCGGGTTTGTGTACAAGTTGTCTCTACATTAATATGGTAGATAATTAATAAACATTAATAAACACGCTAGATAACAGGGATAGCTTGCTACTCCTACTTACACTTTGGTCACACTTCACAGACATGCACATGCATATATATATACATACATCTAGGTTTTTCTCCTTTTTCTACATAGCTCTTGTTCTTCTTTATTTCTTCTATTGTTCATGGGGAAGTGGAAAAGAATCTTTCCTCCGTAAGCCATGCATGTCGTATGAGGCGACTAAAATGCCGGGAGCAATGGGCTAGTAACCCCTTCTCCTGTAGACATTTACTAAAAAAGAGAAAAAGAAAAACTTTATAAAACTGGGATGCTTGAATGTGCGTGGATGTAGTGTGGATGACAAGAAACAGATGATTGCTGATGTTATGAATGAAAAGATGTTGGATGTTCTGGCCCTAAGCGAAACAAAGCTGAAGGGGGTAGGGGAGTTTCAGTGGGGGGAAATAAATGGGATTAAATCTGGAGTATCTGAGAGAGTTAGAGCAAAGGAAGGGGTAGCAGTAATGTTGAATGATCAGTTATGGAAGGAGAAAAGAGAATATGAATGTGTAAATTCAAGAATTATGTGGATTAAAGTAAAGGTTGGATGCGAGAAGTGGGTCATAATAAGTGTGTATGCACCTGGAGAAGAGAGGAATGCAGAGGAGAGAGAGAGATTTTGGGAGATGTTAAGTGAATGTATAGGAGCCTTTGAACCAAGTGAGAGAGTAATTGTGGTAGGGGACCTGAATGCTAAAGTAGGAGAAACTTTTAGAGAGGGTGTGGTAGGTAAGTTTCGGGTGCCAGGTGTAAATGATAATGGGAGCCCTTTGATTGAACTTTGTATAGAAAGGGGTTTAGTTATAGGTAATACATATTTTAAGAAAAAGAGGATAAATAAGTATACAAGATATGATGTAGGGCGAAATGACAGTAGTTTGTTGGATTATGTATTGGTAGATAAAAGACTGTTGAGTAGACTTCAGGATGTACATGTTTATAGAGGGGCCACAGATATATCAGATCACTTTCTAGTTGTAGCTACACTGAAAGTAAAAGGTAGATGGGATACAAGGAGAATAGAAGCATCAGAGAAGAGAGAGGTGAAGGTTTATAAACTAAAAGAGGAGGCAGTTAGGGTAAGATATAAACAGCTATTGGAGGATAGATGGGCAAATGAGAGCATAGGCAATGGGGTCGAAGAGGTATGGGGTAGGTTTAAAAATGTAGTGTTAGAGTGTTCAGCAGAAGTTTGTGGTTACAGGAAAGTGGGTGCAGGAGGGAAGAGGAGTGATTGGTGGAATGATGATGTAAAGAGAGTAGTAAGGGAGAAAAAGTTAGCATATGAGAAGTTTTTACAAAGTAGAAGTGATGCAAGGAGGGAAGAGTATATGGAGAAAAAGAGAGAGGTTAAGAGAGTGGTGAAGCAATGTAAAAAGAGAGCAAATGAGAGAGTGGGTGAGATGTTATCAACAAATTTTGTTGAAAATAAGAAAAAGTTTTGGAGTGAGATTAACAAGTTAAGGAAGCCTAGAGAACAAATGGATTTGTCAGTTAAAAATAGGAGAGGAGAGTTATTAAATGGAGAGTTAGAGGTATTGGGAAGATGGAGGGAATATTTTGAGGAATTGTTAAATGTTGATGAAGATAGGGAAGCTGTGATTTTGTGTATAGGGCAAGGAGGAATAACATCTTGCAGGAGTGAGGAAGAGCCAGTTGTGAGTATGGAGGAAGTTCATGAGGCAGTAGGTAAAATGAAAGGAGGTAAGGCAGCCGGGATTGATGGGATAAAGATAGAAATGTTAAAAACAGGTGGGGATATAGTTTTGGAGTGGTTGGTGCAATTATTTAATAAATGTATGGAAGAGGGTAAGGTACCTAGGGATTGGCAGAGAGCATGCATAGTTCCTTTGTATAAAGGCAAAGGGGATAAAAGAGAGTGCAAAAATTATAGGGGGATAAGTCTGTTGAGTATACCTGGTAAAGTGTATGGTAGAGTTATTATTGAAAGAATTAAGAGTAAGACGGAGAATAGGATAGCAGATGAACAAGGAGGCTTTAGGAAAGGTAGGGGGTATGTGGACCAGGTGTTTACAGTGAAACATATAAGTGAACAGTATTTAGATAAGGCTAAAGAGGTCTTTGTGGCATTTATGGATTTGGAAAAGGCGTATGACAGGGTGGATAGGGGGGCAATGTGGCAGATGTTGCAGGTGTATGGTGTAGGAGGTAGGTTACTGAAAGCAGTGAAGAGTTTTTACGAGGATAATGAGGCTCAAGTTAGAGTATGTAGAAAAGAGGGAAATTATTTCCCAGTAAAAGTAGGCCTTAGACAAGGATGTGTGATGTCACCGTGGTTGTTTAATATATTTATAGATGGGGTTGTAAGAGAAGTGAATGCGAGGGTCTTGGCAAGAGGCGTGGAGTTAAAAGAGAAAGAATCACACACAAAGTGGGAGTTGTCACAGTTGCTCTTTGCTGATGACACTGTGCTCTTGGGAGATTCTGAAGAGAAGTTGCAGAGACTGGTGGATGAATTTGGTAGGGTGTGCAAAAGAAGAAAATTAAAGGTGAATACAGGAAAGAGTAAGGTTATGAGGATAACAAAAAGATTAGGTGATGAAAGATTGGATATCAGATTGGAGGGAGAGAGTATGGAGGAGGTGAATGTATTCAGATATTTGGGAGTGGACGTGTCAGCGGATGGGTCTATGAAAGATGAAGTGAATCATAGAATTGATGAGGGGAAAAGGGTGAGTGGTGCACTTAGGAGTCTGTGGAGACAAAGAACTTTGTCCTTGGAGGAAAAGAGGGGAATGTATGAGAGTATAGTTTTACCAACGCTCTTATATGGGTGTGAAGCATGGGTGATGAATGTTGCAGCGAGGAGAAGGCTGGAGGCAGTGGAGATGTCATGTTTGAGGGCAATGTGTGGTGTGAATATAATGCAGAGAATTCGTAGTTTGGAAGTTAGGAGGAGGTGCGGGATTACCAAAACTGTTGTCCAGAGGGCTGAGGAAGGGTTGTTGAGGTGGTTCGGACATGTAGAGAGAATGGAGCGAAACAGAATGACTTCAAGAGTGTATCAGTCTGTAGTGGAAGGAAGGCGGGGTAGGGGTCGGCCTAGGAAAGGTTGGAGGGAGGGGGCAAAGGAGGTTTTGTGCGCGAGGGGCTTGGACTTCCAGCAGGCATGCGTGAGCGTGTTTGATAGGAGTGAATGGAGACAAATGGTTTTTAATACTTGACGTGCTGTTGGAGTGTGAGCAAAGTAACATTTATGAAGGGGTTCAGGGAAACCGGCAGGCCGGACTTGAGTCCTGGAGATGGGAAGTACAGTGCCTGCACTCTGAAGGAGGGGTGTAAATGTTGCAGTTTAAAAACTGTAGTGTAAAGCACCCTTCTGGCAAGACAGTGATGGAGTGAATGATGGTGAAAGTTTTTCCTTTTCGGGCCACCCTGCCTTGGTGGGAATCGGCCAGTGTGATAATAAATAAAATAAAAAAATAAAAAAGAACACTCCCATTCTCATGTAACACCATTTTTAGAAGAAATGACGCTCTGAGTGAAGGCATATGAAAGGAATAATTTTCTACAGTTATGCCCAATAACACATTTTCTCTTATGTCTATATTGCTTTTCATACTGGTGTTTCTTATCCATGGATTTCAGTATGCTGCTAACTAGCCATGGGCAACCGAGCCGTTTATTCGTGATGTTTCGTTTTTATAGGACAAAGTTTGTTGTATAGTCAAACTAATTTATTCAGAAATATGTCTGTCCAATTGTCAATACCGCCGACCTTGGAGAATTCTGTAGGCCAGTCTCATGGTCTCATTCTGTCAAATGAGACCAAGAAAACGAGAATAGAACCATAAATACCATATGAAAATACACCTCAAAATCAGCATTTTAAACAAAAAAACACGGTTGGAGTTTTTTTCTCTGCGTCCTGCAGAATTTTTTTTATGCTGCGCACACAGACCATGCAGACCCATTCTCTCACTTGTAGATCTACCAGCTTTCTCCTGCTAGATCTGAAGCCCCTAAGAATTTTGGCGTAATACTACGGCACCAACATTGGCTTGCAAGTCATAGTACTACGGCACCGACAGTAAAAGATTTAATGAACAACCAGCTTTAATGGACACCCCTTGTTAATTCATTATATCAAGGTTTTACTGTACAGCAGAACTCCTTGTATCCACAGATTGTTTCCACAGTTTCAGTTATCCAAGGTTTACCATGGCCCAAAAATAACCCTTAATTTTGCTTAATAATGGCCCCAAAGTTTAAAAGTAGTGATGCTGGCAGTTCTTCAAAGTCAAAGAGAAATCGTGAAGTGCTTCCCATCAGTGAAAAAGTGCTAATTTTCGACTTATTGTGCATAATTTATCTATTAAATTTATCATAGATATACATATACAGTGGACCCCCGAGTTTCGTTGGCATCGACTCGTGAAATCCGACTTTCAGCAAGTTTTTTTGGCAATATTTAGCCTCGCGGTTCGTGATTGGATTCGTGATTCAGCGATCGTCCGGTACGCATCCGCTCGTCACCGCACACACAAAGCCAGTCTCCCGCACCATTCACACTCAGTGTGCCATTGTTTAAAAGCACGTGACCATCACCCCGAGGGTTCATACAATACATATAATAATAATCCATTTTTTTGTGCTTGCAACTGCTAAATAAGTCACCTTGGGCCCAAGGAAAGCTAGTGCAAGCTCTTTGGTAAAGAAAGCGAGGAACACGATCAAATTCAAGAAGGAAATCATCGAAAAATTTGAGAGCGGAGTGCGTGTTACAGAACTTGCCAGGATGTATGGCAAACCCCATTTAACCATCACTTCGATCGTGGCAAAGGGAAAGGAAATAAAGAGTGCTGTTGTTGCAAAAGGGGTAGATATGCTGACAAAAAAAGAGATTGCAAATCCTCGAAGAAGTGGAAAGGTTATTCTTGGTGTGGATTACCCAAAAACAGTTAGCAGGAGATAGTATTATGCAGTCGATAATATGTGAAAAGGCAAGGCAGTTGCATGATGATCTCGTAAAGAAAATGCCTGCAACGAGTGGTGATGCTTGTGATTTAAAGGCCAGCAAAGGTTGGTTTGAGAGATTTAAGAAGCATAGTGGCATTCACAGTGTGATAAGGAATGGTGAGGCTACCAGTTCTGACAAAAAGGCAGCTGAGAAGTTTGTACAGGAATTTAACCCTTTCAGGGTCCGTCCCATAGATCTACGGCTTTACGTTCAGGGTCCAAACCGTAGATCTACATCATGAGCTCAGCTCACTCTGATAAACTGTGAGTGGTACATTTGGGCCTAGATATGAGAGAATACATCTATGTAGTATGTGTGCACCACATAAAACAAATCCTGCAGCACACTGTGTATGAGAGAAAAAAACTGAGACCATGATTTTCGATTAAAACAGCGACTTTGCAGTGTTTTATCGTATGTTTTTTATAGTAGTAGGTTGGTAGACAGCAACCACCCAGGGAAGTACTACCGTCCTGCCAGATGACTGTGAAACAAAAACCTGTAACTGTTTTGCATGATGGTAGGATTGCTGGCTTCTTTTTCTGTCTCATAAACACGCTAAGATAACAGGGATATCTTGCTACTCCTACTTACACTTTGGTCACACTTCACAGACACGCACATGCATATATATATATACATACATCTAGGTTTTTCTCCTTTTTCTAAATAGCTCTTGTTCTTTTTTATTTCTTCTATTGTCCATGGGGAAGTGGAAAAGAATCTTTCCTCCGTAAGCCATGCGTGTCGTATGAGGCGACTAAAATGCCGGGAGCAATGGGCTAGTAACCCCTTCTCCTGTATACAATTACTAAAAAAGAGAAGAAGAAAAACTTTATAAAACTGGGTTGCTTAAATGTGCGTGGATGTAGTGCGGATGACAAGAAACAGATGATTGCTGATGTTATGAATGAAAAGAAGTTGGATGTCCTGGCCCTAAGCGAAACAAAGCTGAAGGGGGTAGGAGAGTTTCAGTGGGGGGAAATAAATGGGATTAAATCTGGAGTATCTGAGAGAGTTAGAGCAAAGGAAGGGGTAGCAGTAATGTTAAATGATCAGTTATGGAAGGAGAAAAGAGAATATGAATGTGTAAATTCAAGAATTATGTGGATTAAAGTAAAGGTTGGATGCGAGAAGTGGGTCATAATAAGCGTGTATGCACCTGGAGAAGAGAGGAATGCAGAGGAGAGAGAGAGATTTTGGGAGATGTTAAGTGAATGTATAGGAGCCTTTGAACCAAGTGAGAGAGTAATTGTGGTAGGGGACTTGAATGCTAAAGTAGGAGAAACTTTTAGAGAGGGTGTGGTAGGTAAGTTTGGGGTGCCAGGTGTAAATGATAATGGGAGCCCTTTGATTGAACTTTGTATAGAAAGGGGTTTAGTTATAGGTAATACATATTTTAAGAAAAAGAGGATAAATAAGTATACACGATATGATGTAGGGCGAAATGACAGTAGTTTGTTGGATTATGTATTGGTAGATAAAAGACTGTTGAGTAGACTTCAGGATGTACATGTTTATAGAGGGGCCACAGATATATCAGATCACTTTCTAGTTGTAGCTACACTGAGAGTAAAAGGTAGATGGGATACAAGGAGAATAGAAGCATCAGGGAAGAGAGAGGTGAAGGTTTATAAACTAAAAGAGGAGGCAGTTAGGGTAAGATATAAACAGCTATTGGAGGATAGATGGGCTAATGAGAGCATAGGCAATGGGGTCGAAGAGGTATGGGGTAGGTTTAAAAATGTAGTGTTAGAGTGTTCAGCAGAAGTTTGTGGTTACAGGAAAGTGGGTGCAGGAGGGAAGAGGAGCGATTGGTGGAATGATGATGTAAAGAGAGTAGTAAGGGAGAAAAAGTTAGCATATGAGAAGTTTTTACAAAGTAGAAGTGATGCAAGGAGGGAAGAGTATATGGAGAAAAAGAGAGAAGTTAAGAGAGTGGTGAAGCAATGTAAAAAGAGAGCAAATGAGAGAGTGGGTGAGATGTTATCAACAAATTTTGTTGAAAATAAGAAAAAGTTTTGGAGTGAGATTAACAAGTTAAGAAAGCCTAGAGAACAAATGGATTTGTCAGTTAAAAATAGGAGAGGAGAGTTATTAAATGGAGAGTTAGAGGTATTGGGAAGATGGAAGGAATATTTTGAGGAATTGTTAAATGTTGATGAAGATAGGGAAGCTGTGATTTCGTGTATAGGGCAAGGAGGAATAACATCTTGTAGGAGTGAGGAAGAGCCAGTTGTGAGTGTGGGGGAAGTTCGTGAGGCAGTAGGTAAAATGAAAGGGGGTAAGGCAGCCGGGATTGATGGGATAAAGATAGAAATGTTAAAAGCAGGTGGGGATATAGTTTTGGAGTGGTTGGTGCAATTATTTAATAAATGTATGGAAGAAGGTAAGGTACCTAGGGATTGGCAGAGAGCATGCATAGTTCCTTTGTATAAAGGCAAAGGGGATAAAAGAGAGTGCAAAAATTATAGGGGGATAAGTCTGTTGAGTGTACCTGGTAAAGTGTATGGTAGAGTTATAATTGAAAGAATTAAGAGTAAGACGGAGAATAGGATAGCAGATGAACAAGGAGGCTTTAGGAAAGGTAGGGGGTGTGTGGACCAGGTGTTTACAGTGAAACATATAAGTGAACAGTATTTAGATAAGGCTAAAGAGGTCTTTGTGGCATTTATGGATTTGGAAAAGGCGTATGACAGGGTGGATAGGGGGGCAATGTGGCAGATGTTGCAAGTGTATGGTGTAGGAGGTAGGTTACTGAAAGCAGTGAAGAGTTTTTACGAGGATAGTGAGGCTCAAGTTAGAGTATGTAGGAAAGAGGGAAATTTTTTCCCAGTAAAAGTAGGCCTTAGACAAGGATGTGTGATGTCACCGTGGTTGTTTAATATATTTATAGATGGGGTTGTAAGAGAAGTAAATGCGAGGGTCTTGGCAAGAGGCGTGGAGTTAAAAGATAAAGAATCACACACAAAGTGGGAGTTGTCACAGCTGCTCTTTGCTGATGACACTGTGCTCTTGGGAGATTCTGAAGAGAAGTTGCAGAGATTGGTGGATGAATTTGGTAGGGTGTGCAAAAGAAGAAAATTAAAGGTGAATACAGGAAAGAGTAAGGTTATGAGGATAACAAAAAGATTAGGTGATGAAAGATTGAATATCAGATTGGAGGGAGAGAGTATGGAGGAGGTGAACGTATTCAGATATTTGGGAGTGGACGTGTCAGCAGATGGGTCTATGAAAGATGAGGTGAATCATAGAATTGATGAGGGAAAAAGAGTGAGTGGTGCACTTAGGAGTCTGTGGAGACAAAGAACTTTGTCCTTGGAGGCAAAGAGGGGAATGTATGAGAGTATAGTTTTACCAACGCTCTTATATGGGTGTGAAGCGTGGGTGATGAATGTTGCAGCGAGGAGAAGGCTGGAGGCAGTGGAGATGTCATGTCTGAGGGCAATGTGTGGTGTGAATATAATGCAGAGAATTCGTAGTTTGGAAGTTAGGAGGAGGTGCGGGATTACCAAAACTGTTGTCCAGAGGGCTGAGGAAGGGTTGTTGAGGTGGTTCGGACATGTAGAGAGAATGGAGCGAAACAGAATGACTTCAAGAGTGTATCAGTCTGTAGTGGAAGGAAGGCGGGGTAGGGGTCGGCCTAGGAAGGGTTGGAGGGAGGGGGTAAAGGAGGTTTTGTGTGCGAGGGGCTTGGACTTCCAGCAGGCATGCGTGAGCGTGTTTGATAGGAGTGAATGGAGACAAATGGTTTTTAATACTTGACGTGCTGTTGGAGTGTGAGCAAAGTAACATTTATGAAGGGATTCAGGGAAACCGGCAGGCCGGACTTGAGTCCTGGAGATGGGAAGTACAGTGCCTGCACTCTGAAGGAGGGGTGTTAATGTTGCAGTTTAAAAACTGTAGTGTAAAGCACCCTTCTGGCAAGACAGTGATGGAGTGAATGATGGTGAAAGTTTTTCTTTTTCGGGCCACCCTGCCTTGGTGGGAATCGGCCGGTGTGATAATAAAAATAAATAATTTGCGATTTCTTGGTCTCATTTGATAGAATGGAAGGCATATTACAGAAATAGAGATGATTTTGATTGGTTTTAGCACTGGAAATGGCTTGAAACTGAGCTCAAAGTAGCAGAAATGTTAAATTTTTGCCGATGTTCAAGAGTAAACAAACGACCTCACACATCTAATACACACCAGCTGGTGGAGTTTATCTGGAGAGAGTTCCGGGGGTCAACGCCCCCGCGGCCCGGTCTGTGACCAGGCCTCCTTAGGTCAGTGTCCCAGGATGCGACCCACACCAGTCGACTAACACCCAGGTACCCATTTTACTGATGGGGAACATAGACAACAGGTGGAAAGAAACACGTCCAATGTTTCTACTCTGGCTGGGAATCGAACCCAGGCCCTCGTCGTGTGAAGCGAGAGCGTTAACCACCAGGCCACCAGAGCCATGTGGGTATAATATACATTCACAAATGTGGTGATGATATTTATACAATTATTACAATATTGCATAACAGTAAATCTTCTATTTTTTGGTGTGAATAAAAATTCATTATGTGAATAAAAAATCAAAATGGAATTTATTTGTAAAGCCTCAAAACGTAACTAATGAACAGAGGAAATTTTAGTTTAGTGCCAGGAATACCTACATTATTTATTCTGGACCCTATTTTGAAATTGAAATATTTTGAACTTTGTGCTAAATTGGCCAAATTAACAATTTCCAATCACTTTATTTTGTAGTTGGATCAGTTGACTTGGTGATTTCTTGTGCTCAATCGATAGAATAGAAGTAATACTAGTGAAATAGCTAAGAATTTGGTTGACTGGAATAATGTAATTGGCCTAAAATGGGAGTCAAAGTCGGCAAAATCGCCGATTTGTAAATATCGCTGACACATCAAAATTCGCGAGAGCATAATTTCGTCAATTTTCCATCAAATTTCGTACATTTTGTTTTATTACCTTCACAAGAAGATTCTCTACCATTTCATAAGAAAAAATAAAAAAAATTTTTTTTTTAAATTCTTGGACACTGGGGCACCACATCAGATTTTGGCCTTGGACCCTGAAGGGGTTAAGAAGTGTGTTGACACTGGAAAATTCAAACCCCAACAAGTGTTTAATTGTGATGAAACAGGCCTCTTTTGGAAGAAAATGCCAGAGGACCTACATCACGCAGGAGGAAACAGCACTCCCAGGACACATGTTTTGTAGTATTGCTAGTGGGGATTGCAAAGTGAAGCCTTTACTAGTGCATCACTCTGAAAATCCCAGTGATTTCAAGAAAAACAGTGTTGCCAAGAGTAATTTGTGTGTGATGTGGAAGGCTAACAATAAGGCATGGGTCACAAGGGGAATTCTCCAAGACTAGTTTAATGAACTGTTTGGCTCCAGTGTGATGAAATACCTCCTGGAAAATAAATTGCCACTCAAGTGCCTCCTGGTAATGGACAATGCTCCTGCTCATCCTCCAGACTTGGAATAGCAAATAATGGAGGAGTTTAGTTTCATTACGGTGAAGTTCTTGCCCCCTAATACAACTCCTCTCATCCAGCCCATGGAGCAGCAGGTCATTTCAAACTTCAAAAAACTGTACACCAAAGCAGTGTTTCAAAAGTGCTTTGAAGTGACCTCAGACACTGAACTGACCCTAAGAGAGTTCTGGAAAGATCACTTCGATATCCTCACTTGCATAAACCTTACAGGTAAGGCTTGGGAAGGAGTGACTTGTAGAACTTTGAATTCTGCTTGGAGAAAATTATGGCCAGTATGTGTAAAAGAGAGGGATTTTGAAGGGTTTGGGGCTAACCCTAAGGAGCCTAAGCCAGTTGTGGAATCTATTGTGGCATTGGGGAAGTCCCTAGGGTTGGAAGTGAGCTGTGAGGATGTGGAAGAGTTGGTGAAGGACCACAGGGAAGAGCTAACCACTGAAGAGCTGCAAGAGCTTCATCTACAACAGCAAGAGATCACAGCTCAGGAAATTGCTGCAGAGGAGGGGAAAGAGAAATGGAGGAAGGTGCCTTCCTCAAAGATTAAGGACATTTGTGCAAAGTGGACTGAAGTGCAAACATTTATGGATGAACTTCACCCTGACAAAGCTGTTGCAGGCCGTATTGGCAACATGTACAATGACAGTGTTGTGTCCCACTTCAGACAAATCTTAAAGAAATGCCAGAAACAGAGCTCTCTGGACAGATATTTTGTGCAACAGGGGTCCAGTGACTCAAGTTGTTCCCAGTGTCTTTAAAAAACAAAGAAGGGAAGTAACCCCAGATAAGGACTTGGTACCTGAAGTCCTAATGGAAGGAGATTCTCCATCCAAACAATAGTGTACACCTTCCTCCTATCCCCTCGTCCCGTCTTCCATCCACCCAGAAGTCTTCAGTAAAGGCAAGTGTAATGTTATTATTATTTTATATATGTATGTACTTGATTTCTCATTGTTTTCAGTATGCAAATCTTTATTTAATTTGAAAAAAAAAAAAAAAATCATTTTGATATTTTTGGGTGTCTGGAACGGATTAATGTTATTTCCATTATTTCTTATGAGGAAAATGGTTCCGCCATTCGGCAATTTCATCACTCGGCAGACTCTCTGGAACGGATTAATCATGAAACTCGGGGGTCCACTGTATATATAAACAAAAAAGCAACATGTATAAGGTTCGCTATTCTCCACTGTTTCACGTATCCACAGTAGGTCTTGGAAAATATCCCATGCAGATATGGAGGGACTACTGTATATACAGTGAACCCCAGGTATTCGATGGCATCGGTATTCGATAAATCCGGTATTTGATGCATTATATCGCAAAAATTTTTGCTCGGTATTCGATTGAAAACTCAGTATTCGATACGATTCATACGAGACCTGTCCACATGTGGCCTGAACTGCCCCTTGTGTGCCAGTGTTTACAAGCCAGCCAGTGTGCGCGCATCTAAGGATACATTCAGTACATTCCATATTATCACTGTGTTTGGTGCTTGTTTCTGCAAAATAAGTCACCATGGGCCCCAAGAAAGCTTCTAGTGCCAACCCTGTGGTAAAAAGGGTGAGAATTAGTATGGAAATTAAGAAAGATTTTGAAGGGTTTGGGGCTAACCCTGAGAAGCCTATACCAGTTGTGGAATACATTGTGCCTACTTCAAAAATTAAGGAAATGTGTGCACAGTGGGTTGAAGTGCAAACCTTTGCGGATGAAAATCACCCTAACACAGCTATTACAATGACAATGTTGTGGCCCATTTTAGATAAATCGTAAAGGAACGGGAGGTACAGAGCTCTATGGACAGATTTGTTGTGCGACAGAGGTCCAGTGACTCTCAAGCTGGTCCTAGTGGCATTAAAAGAAGAAGGGAAGTAACCCTGGAAAAGGACTTGCTACCTCAAGTCCTAATGGAAGGGGATTCCCCTTCTAAACACTAACACCTCTCCCCTCCTTCCATCCCATCAATCATCACCAGATCTTCATTAAAGGTAAGTGTCAATTGTTTTATTGTTATTGTAATTATTCTATTGCATTAAACTTAATATTTCATGTAGTAAAATTTTTTTTTCATGGTTTCCATTATTTCTTATGAGGAAAATTGATTTGGTTTTCGATATTACCGGTATTCGATGAGCTCTCAGGAACGGATTAATATCGAATACCGGGGGTCCACTGTATATGCAAAATCCTTAGTGCAATTGAATTAAGCACACTGTGGCACATCCAAAAAAAATATTTGTGCCCTTACCCTTTTCAGGGTCCAGAGGCCAAATTTCAAAGTGAGCACCAGGGTCCAAGAATTTTCAAAGAAAAAAAAAAAAACCTTCGTTATTTTTTCTTATGAAATGGTAGAGAATCATTTTCTGATGGTAATAAAACAAAAAGTACAAAATTTGATGGAAAATTGATGAAATTATGCTCACAAATTTTGACATGCCAGAGATATTTACACAGGCAATTTTGCCGACTTCCACTCCCATTTTAAGCCAATTACATTATTCCAGCTGACCAAATTCTTAGCTATTTCACTAGTAATACTTCTACCATCTTTAACTACAATATCAGATCCTTGAGTAAACATTATGATGACCTCACAGCATTACTCAGTTCCCTTCATTCCAAAATATCAATCATCACACTCACAGAAACCTGGCTTAAGCCTGATATTACAGATGTCTATACCATTCCTGACTACATGGCCATACACAACTGTAGAACAGACCAGCAAGGGGGAGGAACAGCTATATACAGTGGTCCCTCGCTTTTCGTAGTTCTTGGCAATCGTAAATTTCACCAATCATAGGGGTATTTTCATATAAACATGGACTCACTTTTCATAGGTTGACTCGCGAATAGTAGTTCGTCCGGGACGCGTACGCACAGTGTGAGCCAAGGCGGCTTCCCTACCCAGCCAGTCTGGCATTGTTTACCAGTGAGTGAAGGTCCCCTCAAGTGCTCCTACGAAATATTTCATAATATTCCACTCATTTTAGTGCTTGCAAGTACAGTGGACTCCCGCATAACAATATTAATCCATGCATGAGAGCTCATTGTTATGTGAAATTATCGTTATGCGAATGAATTTTCCCCATAAGAAATAATGGAAATCAAATTAACCCGTGCAAGACACCCAAAAGTATGAAAAAAAAATTTTACCACATGAAATATACATTTTCCTACACACAAAGAGAAGGATACATGCACAGTAGTAGAGTAGTACATGCACAGTATATATTGTGCATGTACTACTCTACTAAATGAAGAATAAATGACACTTACCTTTATTGAAGATGAAGCAATGACTGATGAGACACTGTGTCCTGGGAGTGCCTTTTCCTCCTGAGTACTGTAGGTCCTGTTTGGCATTTTCTTCCAGAACAGGCCTTATCACACTGTGTATGCCACTACGATTCTTAAATCTCTCAAACCAACCTTTGCTGGCTTTAAATTCACCAATATGAGCACTAGTTCCAGGCATTTTTCCCTGTTCACCTGGGTGTTAGTGGACTGGTGTGGGTTGCATCCTGGGAGACAAGATTAAGGACCCCAGTGGAAATAAGTTAGACAGTCTTCGATGACACTGACTTTTTTGGGTTATCCTGGGTGGCTAATCCTCTGGGGTTAATTGTTTCTTGGTATTCTCAATAAGCCACACAAACAACGGTGCTACAGCAGCAGCAGCAGCTGACAGTGCTACAGCAGCAGCAGACGATGCTACAGCAGCAGCAGACGGTACTACAGCAGCAGCAGCAGCAGCTGATGGTGGTACAGCAGCAGCAGCAGCTGACAGTGCTACAGCAGCAGCAGCAGCTGACAGTGCTACAGCAGCAGCAGACGATGCTACAGCAGCAGCAGACGGTACTACAGCAGCAGCAGCAGCTGACGGTGGTACAGCAGCAGCAGCAGCTGACAGTGCTACAGCAGCAGCAGATGATGCTACAGCAGCAGCAGACGATGCTACAACAGCAGCAGACGGTACTACAGCAGCAGCAGCAGCAGCTGACGGTGGTACAACAGCAGCAGCAGCTGACAGTGCTACAGCAGCAGCAGACGAAGCTACAGCAGCAGCAGATGGTACTACAGCAGCAGCAGCAGCTGACGGTGGTACAGCAGCAGCAGCAGCTGACGGTGCTACAGCAGCAGCAGCAGCAGCTGACAGTGCTACAGCAGCAGCAGCAGCTGACAGTGCTACAGCAGCAGCAGCAGACGATGGTACAGCAGCAGCTGACGGTGCTACAGCAGCAGTAGCAGCTGACAGTGCAGCAGCAGCAGCAGCTGACGGTGGTACAGCAGCAGCAGCAGCAGCAGCTGACGGTGGTACAGCAGCAGCAGCAGCAGCAGCTGTACGGAGACACGCACTCCACTTTCATACTTTTCAATGATCTTTTTCTTCATCTCTATAGTAATTCTCACCCTTATTGCTGTAGGGTTGGCACTAGAAGCTTTCATGGGGCCCATGGTCACTTATTTTGCAGATAAAACCACCAAAAACATTGTAATAATACGAAATGTTCCGATTGTATGCTTGGATGTTACCGCGGAGGCTAGCTGGTAAACAATGCCACCGGCGGAACATGTGAGGGTGGCTCAGGCCGCACATAGACGCGTCTCGGACGAACAGCGTTGAGTGGGTTTTTTAGCGGTATGCGAGGCAAAATCTTAGCGATAAAATGTAGCGGTATGCGGATTTAACGTTATGTAAGGCCAACGGTATGCGGGGGTCCACTGTACTAAATAAGCTACCATGGCTCCAAAGAAAGCTCCTAGTGCCAAGCCTGTGGTAAAAAAGGTGAGAAATATGAACAGAGACAAAGTGAAGGTTGAGACACTTATGCAGCATATGGGAATCTTTATTCAGGAAAACGTTTCGCCACACAGTGGCTTCATCAGTCCAATACAAAGAGGAAGGCGTAAGGAGAGGAGGAGAATGAGGTAATCAGTCCCTCAACCTGGAGTCGATGTGTTCAGTCCATCAATCTTGTAGAATGTACAGCATAGGGCCGTAGACGTGGCTTATATACTGCAGTGAGGTGACGTGAAGCAGATGGAGGCGGGGTCATAGTGGTACCATCCACTAGTCGAAGTAGGTCTTCGTCCAAAGGTTGAACAAGTGTTGAAGAATTCTTTGTAACAAGACCCCATGATGCTGCCGTGTCTGACAGTTGTGATGAATGGTTTGAAAAACCGACAAGTTGAAGATTGGGACACTTATGCAGCATATGGGAATCTTTATTCAGGAAACGTTTCGCCACACAGTGGCTTCATCAGTCCAATACAAAGAGGAAGGCGTAAGGAGAGGAGGAGAATGAGGTAATCAGTCCCTCAACCTGGAGTCGATGTGTTCAGTCCATCAATCTTGTAGAATGTACAGCATAGGGCCGTAGACGTGGCTTATATACTGTAGTGAGGTGACGTGAAGCAGATGGAGGCGGGGTCATAGTGGTACCATCCACTAGTCGAAGTAGGTCTTCGTCCAAAGGTTGAACAAGTGTTGAAGAATTCTTTGTAACAAGACCCCATGATGCTGCCGTGTCTGACAGTTGTGATGAATGGTTTGAAAAACCATCTGCTTCACGTCACCTCACAACAGTATATAAGCCACGTCTACGGCCCTATGCTGTACATTCTACAAGATTGATGGACTGAACACATCGACTCCAGGTTGAGGGACTGATTACCTCATTCTCCTCCTCTCCTTACGCCTTCCTCTTTGTATTGGACTGATGAAGCCACTGTGTGGCGAAACGTTTCCTGAATAAAGATTCCCATATGCTGCATAAGTGTCTCAATCTTCAACTTGTCGGTTTTTCAAACCATTCATCACAACTGTCAGACACGGCAGCATCATGGGGTCTTGTTACAAAGAATTCTTCAACACTTGTTCAACCTTTGGACGAAGACCTACTTCGACTAGTGGATGGTACCACTATGACCCCGCCTCCATCTGCTTCACGTCACCTCACTACAGTATATAAGCCACGTCTACGGCCCTATGCTGTACATTCTACAAGATTGATGGACTGAACACATCGACTCCAGGTTGAGGGACTGATTACCTCATTCTCCTCCTCTCCTTACGCCTTCCTCTTGGTATTGGACTGATGAAGCCACTGTGTGGCGAAACGTTTCCTGAATAAAGATTCCCATATGCTGCATAAGTGTCTCAATCTTCAACTTGTCGGTTTTTCAAACCATTCATCACAGAGACAAAGTCCTGGGCCATTTTAGGGAAGTGTTAAAGAGATGCCAGAAACAGAGCTCTCTCCACAGTTACTTTGCGAGACAGGACTAGAGTGACTCTCAAGGTGGTCCTAGTGGCACTAAGAAACAGAGAAGAGAAGCAACCCCAGAGAAGCAATTGGTACCTGAGGTGTTGCTGGAAGGGGATTCCCCTTCCAAACTGTAAACAATCCACTCTCTCCTCCTCCTCCAGTCTCCCATATACTAAGAAGAATCTCCAATAAAGGTAAGTGTTATGCTGTTAATGTTTCATTCATCATTTCCCATTGTATTGTTTATGTACTACATGTATATTTCATGTAAAAATTTTTTTTGTTTTAATACTTCTGGGTGTCAGGAACGGATTAATTGTATTTACATTATTTCTTATGGGGAAAATTGATTCGCAAATCGTAAATTTCGTTTATAGTAGCTCCTCCAGGAACGGATTAATTACAAAAAACGAGGGACCACTGTACTACTCAAATCAACTCGAATGCATTAATAAATCTTGCACAAGGGATGAACATGGAGAATATATCATAGCCAAATTTAAATCAAAAGACCTGCAAAAATCCCTCACAGTTAAAAACATATACAGAGTCAAACATTTACCACTTTAGTGAAAAACTAGGAAACATGATTACTGATGCACACATGAATAAAGACCACCTACTACTAACAGAAGATTTCAACATAAACATACTACACGACCAGGACCCACAAGTAACCAAATTCACAAAAACAATAAGTAACTGCCTGTTGCTACCAACAATATCTAAACCTACAAGAATCACCGAGACAAGCATCTCCTTAATAGACCACATCTGGGCAAACACCATATCCCCTTTAAAATCAGGCATAATCACAGACAACACTACAGACCACTACCCAACCTTTCTCATAACTAATCTGGACAAACTGCCACAAGACATCACTAAAGTAACCTTCAGACTACATAACGAGACAGCAGTTAACAACTTTATAGCAGCTATGAATAACATCGATTGGCAAAATGAGTTCGAAACATATACAGATATGAATGAATGTATAAATATTTTTCTAAAAAAAGCCCAAAGCCTCTGTAACAAACATTGACCCAAAAAAACTAAACAGATCACAGCAAAGAGGCTGAATAATCCCTGGCTAACACCAAGCATCCTCAAATCCATTAACACAAAGCACAAATATGAAAAACAGTATAGGATGGGTCAAATAACTATAGAACAGTCTAAACGTTACTCGTCAGCACTTACCAGCCTGATAAGAAGATCTAAAATATTGTATTATGAAAATAGATTACATAACATCAAAGGTGATATGGGAAAAACCTGGAAAACTCTATCTGAAATTCTTGGAAATAAAAAGTTATCTAAAAACAAAACAATCAAACTAACAAAATCAGATGAACCCCAACTCACACCTACTGAAACAGCAAACAGACTCAGTGTTTTCTTCTCCACCATAGGTAAAAATCTAGCGAAGAAAATACCAAGCATAAACACCCGTCCATCAGACTACCTCATAGGTACCTACCTAAATACGCTATTCCTAGCTCCAACCAACCCCACAGAAGTTACGCTCATCATAAGCACCCTTAAAAACAAGGCAGGAGACATAAACAACTTGCCTGCTTTTATGTACAAAAAAGCTTTTCAAGTATTGTCACCAATTATTGCAATGCTCTTTAACAAATCCATTGAATCATCTACCTTCCCAACAATCCTCAAAATAGCGAGGGTCACTCCGATCCACAAAGGAGGTGACCAAGCTGACTTGAATAACTATAGACCAATATCTAACTTACCACTGCTCTCTAAAATCTTTGAAAAATTAATTCATAGACGGATCTATTCCTACCTCGTCTCACACAACATATTAAACCCTTGTCAGTTTGGATTCAGGAATAATAAAAGAACGAATGATGCTATCATACACATGCTAGAACTAATATACACCGCACTCGAAAAGAAAGAAGTCCCACTGGGCATTTTCATTGATTTACATAATTCTTTCGATACGGTCGACCATGAACTGCTGTACTCCAAATTAACACACTATGGTATCAGAGGCCACTCCCTCAACTACCTAAAATCATACCTCAGTAACAGAACTCAATATGTGTATGCAAATGATGCAAACTCTTCCACCCAACCAATCACAGTAGGAGTCCCACAAGGAAGTGTCCTTGGACCTCTCCTCTTTCTCATCTACATCAATGATCTACTGAATGCATCACAGCCACTCAAACCCATATTATTTGCAGATGACCCGACATATGTCTTTTCCCACCCAAACACAGTCATAGTAGCAAACACAGTCAATGCCGAATTGCAGAAAATATCTGCCTGGATGATGACTAATAAACTTACCCTGAATACTGATAAAACCTATTTCATTCAGTTTGGAAACAAAGATGCAAATGATCCGATTAACATAAAGCTAAATGGATCATCAGTCACAAGACTCACAGAGGGAAAATTCCGAGGTATCCACCTCGACAGTAGCCTTAAGTTCTGGACACACATACAACAAATCACCAAGAAAATCTCCAAGACTGTAGGCATACTATCAAAGATAAGGTACTACGTTCCAAAATCAGCTCTCCTGGCACTGTACCATACACTCGTATACCCTTATCTTACATATGGAATTTGTGCATGGGGATCAACAACATCCAATCACCTAAAACCCCTAATAACCCAGCAAAAGGCAGCAGTAAGAATGATAACGAATTCCCACTCCCGCCAGCATACTCCACCAATTTTCAAAAGTCTGAATCTGATCACCATTAAGAACATCTATACTTATTCACGTGCCTACTACATACACAGAACAATACACGCAAATATAAACCCTCCACTCAAACTTCTCCTTACCAACTTGAACAATACATGCAAATATAAACCCTCCACTCAAACTTCTCCTTACCAACTTAAACAGGACACATGACCACAACACAAGATACAAAACTCTTTTTGATGTAACTCGTGTCCACATCACACTGTGTAAAAACTCTATGCACATAAAGGGCCCTTAAATATAGAATTCATTACCAGAAGATATTAAAACAACCGAGTCTGAAAATCAGTTTAAGACTCTTCTCAAAAGCCACTTAATCACCCTAGACTAAACACTAAATACTCAGTACACACGTACTCACCTATGTACTCCAACATCATAACTTCAAAAATCACTTTGAACCTTTTATCCATTGTTGACAGGAATATATTTGAACCATTGTTTTCACAAAAAGCATTTTAGGCTATATAACTATATCCTTTGTCTTATATACAAATTTAATTCACTTATAATTAATAATCTACTGTTCAACTATGAAATAATTACTATCCTACTGTACAACTATGATATAATCCTTAGTGTTAAGTAGTCTGTAAGCCAATAATGTTAAGTTGGCCCATAATGCCTAGGCATAATAGAGGCTCTCTTTGCATGCAACCCACTAGAGTAAATATAAAATCTCAATGTACTGTTTGCAAAGACATAAAACAAATAAATAAATAAATATTCTATTGACTGAGCACAAGAAATCGCCAAGTCGACTGTTTCAACTACAAAATAAAGTGATCAGAAATTGGTAATTTGGCCAATTTAACACAAAGTTCAAAATATTCCAATTTCAAAACAGGGTCCAGAATAAACAATGCAGGCATTCCTGGCACTAAACTAACATTTCCTCTATTCATTAGTTATGTTTTTAGGCTTTACAAATGAATTCCATTTTGATTTTTTATTTACATAATGAACTTTTATTCAAACCAAAAAATAGAATATTTACTGTTATATATATACAGGTCTCCCTCAACATTCGCGAGGGTTAGGGGATCAAGATCCTCGCGAATGTTGAAAAACCGTGAATGTTTGGTGCCCCAATATATTGTAGGGAAATATATTACAATACTGCTTCCTTAACTTGTTGAACCATGAATAATCATAATATACATGAAAACGTCGTAAACTGTACTAAATATATACATGTTATGCTTTAATAACGTATGTTATTTAATAACATGTATGTTAACAACATGTATGTTATTAAATAATACAGACTCCACCACTGCCTCCACCACTGCGAGTCCCTACTACCCTCCCTCCGACCCCCGCAACTGGCAGCCAGCCCTCCCACCACTCAGTGTGGTGAGTGTTTTGTTTGTTCATTATTTGCTATTAAACTACAGAATAAATAATGTAAACTCATCCATGACTGCATATTGGAATGGCTATTAGGAAAGGTATTAGACAGTGACATCATGTGTTTACTCTTGAACACAGCAAAGAATCGAACATTCTGCTATTGCTAATAATAACAATAATAATAATAATAATAATAATAATAATAATAATAATAATAATAATAAATACGATATAATTGAAGAAGGAAATTGTACAAAAATACGAGGGAGTGGTTGACACATCGTCAGTGTGATTTTGTTTATGCTGGAGTGAACATTAGTCTCCCTGCTCTTCCAAACATTTCACAATAATTCAGTGGTTGAGGCAGTGGTATTTAATAACATATATGTTATAAATAATAATAGTACATGTTATTATTAAAAACATGTATTATTATTAACATGTAAGTATTTAATAACATATATGTTTTAAATAATAATAGTACATATTATTAATAACATGTATTATTATTAACATGTATGTTATTAAATACCATTGCCTCAATCACTGCCTCTACCACTCCAGTCACACTCAATCTACAAGCACCAAACACAATGAATTATTGTGAAATGTTTGAAAGAGCAGGGAGACTAATGTTCACTCCAGCATAAACAAAGTCACACTGACGATGCGTCAACCACTCCCTCGTACTTTTGTACAATTTCCTTCTTCAATTATATCATATTTATTATTATTATTACTACTACTATTGTTATTATTAGCTGTAGCAGAAATGTTTAATTCTTTGCAGTGTTAAAGAGTAAACGCATGATGTCACCGTCTAATACCTGTTTGAATAGCCATTCCAATATGCAGTCATGATTGGGTTTACATTATTTATACTGTAGTTTAACCCTTTGACTGTCGAAGGGCCAAATCCTGAAGTTGCTTCTGGTGTCGCAAAATATTCGAAAAAAAAAAAAATTATTTTTTCTTATGAAATGATAGAGAATCTTTTCCCGATTGTAAAGACACCAAAAAAACGAAATTTGATGGAAAACTGACGGAATTACGCTCTCGCGAAGTTAGCGACTTTGGCGATATTTAAAAATCGGCAATTTCGCCCACTTTGAGCCCTATTTTCGGCTAATTCCGTTATTCCAGTCAACCAAACTCATAACTATTTCTTCAGAACTCTACTTTTTCTATCGATTGAGTACAAGAAACTGCCCATTTACCGATTTCAACTACCCAATAACATGGTCAGAAATTTGCAATTTGGCCAATTTCACGAAAATTAAAAAATATGACAATTTCAAAATAAGGTCCAGAATGAACAATGCAGACATTCCTGGCTCTAAAATAACATTTTCTTTGTTCATCAGTCATGTCTCCAGGTCCCTGTGATATTACTCTTGCTTTTTATTTTGAAATTTTATTCAAACAAAAAATAGAAGATTTACTGTTATGCAGACTACTGCAATACTGTAATAATTGTAAAAATTACATCAACCCATTCATGACTGCGTATTAGAATGGCTATTTGGACATTTATTGGACAATGACATCATTTGTTCACTTTTGAACATCGGCAAAAATCAAACATTTCCTGTACTTTGTGCTCCATTTCCAGGTTCTTTTTATAGTAAAATTAATCAAAATCACCTCCATTTCTATAATATAGTTTCCATTCTATCAAATGAGACCAAGAAAACGAGAATACAACCACAAATACTATACAAAAATAGACCACAAAGTCGGCATTTTAATTAAAAAAAACGGTCGGAGTTTTTTTTTTCTCATTATGCACTGCGTGCTCCAGGATTTTTTTTATGTGGTGCACACTGACCACACAGACCCATTCTCTCACATGTGGGCCTACTAGCTTTCTCCTGCCTGATTTGAAGCCGCTAGAATTTATGAGTATATATACGTCAAACACGGTACCTCGCAAACGAATATATACGGCCGCGACAGTCAAAGGGTTAATAGCAAATAATGAATAAACAAAAAACTCACCACACTGAGTGGTGGGAGGGCTGGCTGCCAGTTGCGGGGGTCGGAGGGAGGGTAGTAGGGACTCGCAGGTGGCGGAAAACTTAAATATGATTTGGCGGCTGGGAATTTGGTGGCTGGGAATTTGGCGGTTGAGAATTCGCGAATGTGTGAAGCCCGTGAAAGTTGAAAACGTGAATGCTGAGGGAGACCTGTAATATCATCACATTTGTGAACATATACAGTGGATCCCCAGTATTCGATGGCATCGGTATTCGATAAATCCAGTATTCGATGCATTATACAGTGGACCCCCGCATACCGTTGGCCTTACATAACGTTAAATCCGCATACCGATACATTTTATCGCTAAGATTTTGCCTCGCATACCGCTAAAAAACCCGCTCAACGCTGTTCGTCCGAGACGCGTCTAATGTGCGGCCTTAGCCAGCCTCACATGTTCCGCCAGAGGCATTGTTTACCAGCCAGCCTCCACGGTAACATCCAAGCATACAATCGGAACATTTCGTATTATTACAGAGTTTTTGGTGATTTTATCTGCAAAATAAGTGACCTTGGGCCCCAAGAAAGCTTCTAGTGCCAACCCTACAGGAATAAGGGTGATAATTACTATACAGATGAAGAAAGAGATCATTGATAAGTATGAAAGTGGAGTGCGTGTCTCCGAGCTGGCCAGGTTGTATAATAAACCCCAATCAACCATCGCTACTATTGGTGGCACAGCTGCTGCTGCTGCTGTACCACCGTCAGCTGCTGCTGCTGCTGCTGCACTGTCAGCTGCTGCTGCTGCTGTAGCACCGTCAGCTTCTGCTGCTGTTGTACCACCATCAGCTGCTGCTGCTGCTGCTGTAGTACCGTCTGCTGCTGCTGTAGTACAGTCTGCTGCTGCTGTAGCACCGTCAGCTGCTGCTGCTCTTGTGCCACCGTCAGCTGCTGCTGCTGTAGTACCATCTGCTGCTGCTGTAGTACCGTCTGCTGCTGCTGTAGCATCGTCTGCTGCTGCTGTAGCACTGTCAGCTGCTGCTGCTGCTGTACCACCGTCAGCTGCTGCTGTAGTACCATCTGCTGCTGCTGTAGTACCATCTGCTGCTGCTGTAGCACTGTCAGCTGCTGCTGCTGCTGTAGCACTGTCAGCTGCTGCTGCTGCTGTAGCACTGTCAGCTGCTGCTGCTGTAGCACCGTTGTTGGTGTGGCTTATTGAGAATACCAAGAAACAATTAACCCCAGAGGATTTGCCACCCAGGATAACCCAAAAAAGTCAGTGTCATCGAAGACTGTCTAACTTATTTCCATTGGGGTCCTTAATCTTGTCTCCCAGGATGCAACCCACACCAGTCGACTAACACCCAGGTGAACAGGGAAAAATGCCTGGAACTAGTGCTCATATTGGTGAATTTAAAGCCAGCAAAGGTTGGTTTGAGAGATTTAAGAATTGTAGTGGCATACACAGTGTGATAAGGCCTGTTCTGGAAGAAACTGCCAAACAGGACCTACAGTACTCAGGAGGAAAAGGCACTCCCAGGACACAGTGCCTCATCAGTCATTGCTGCATCTTCAATAAAGATAAGTGTCATTTATTCTTCATTTAGTAGAGTAGTACATGCACAATATATATTGTGCATGTACTACTCTACTATTGTGCATGTATCCTTCTCTTTGTGTGTAGGAAAATGTATATTTCATGTGGTAAAATTTTTTTTTTCATACTTTTGGGTGTCTTGCACGGATTAATTTGATTTCCATTATTTCTTATGGGGAAAATTCATTCGCATACCGATCATTTCGCATAACAATGAGCCCTCTTGCACGGATTAAAGTCGCTATGCGGGGGTCCACTGTAAACCCCAATCAACCATCGCTACTATTGTGGACAACAAAAAGGCAATCAAGGAAGCTGTTCTTGCCAAAGGTTCAACTGTGTTTTCGAAACAGAGATCGCAAGTGATGGAAGATGTTGAAAGACTCTTATTAGTGAGGATAAATGAAAAACAGATAGCAGGAGATAGCATCTCTCAAATAATCATAAGTGAAAAGGCTAGGAAGTTGCATCAGGATTTAATTAAAAAAATGCCTGCAACTAGTGATGATGGGAGTGAATTCAAGGCCAGCAAAGTTTGGTTTGAGAGATTTAAGAAGTGTAGTGGCATACATAGTGTGATAAGGCATGGTGAGGCTGCCAGTTCGGACCACAAAGCAGCTGAAAAATATGTGCAGGAATTCAAGGAGTACATAGACAGTGAAGGACTGAAACCTGAACAAGTGTTTAATTGTGATGAAACAGGCCTGTTTTGGAAGAAAATGCCAAGCAGGACCTACATTACTCAGGAGGAAAAGGCACTCCCAGGACATAAGCCTATGAAAGACAGGCTTACTCTGTTGATGTGTTCCAATGCTAGTGGTGATTGCAAAGTGAAGTCTTTATTAGTGTATCACTCAAAAACTCCCAGAGCGTTCAGGCAAAAGAATATCCTCAAGGCTAATTTGTGTGTGCTGTGGAGGGCAAACAGTAAGGCATGGGTCACTAGGGACTTTTTCTATGACTGGTTACACCATGCATTTGCCCCTAATGTGAAAGATTACCTAACTGAAAATAAATTAGACCTTAAGTGCCTCCTGGTGTTAGACAATGCCCCTGGTCATCCTACAGACGTGGCAGAGCGACTTTATGGGGACATGAGCTTCATTAAGGTCAAGTTTTTGCCTCCTAATACCACTCCTCTCCTGCAGCCCATGGACCAGCAGGTTATTGCAAACTTCAAAAAACTGTACACAAAAGCTCTGTTTGAAAGGTGCTTTGTAGTGACCTCAGAAACTCAACTGACTCTAAGAGAGTTTTGGAGAGAGCACTTTAATATCCTCAACTGTGTAAACCTTATAGGTAAGGCTTGGGAGGGAGTGACTAAGAGGACCTTGAACTCTGCTTGGAAGAAACTGTGGCCAGAATGTGTAGACCAAAGGGATTTTGAAGGGTTTGAGGCTAACCCTAGGAATCCTATGCCAGTTGAGGAATAAATTGTGGCATTGGGGAAGTCCTTGGGGTTGGAGGTTAGTGGGGATGTTGTGGAAGAGTTGGTTGAGGAGGACAATGAAGAACTAACCACTGATGAGCTGCTAGATCAACTTCAACAGCAAGAGGCCAGACCTGAGGAAACTGGTTTAGAGGAGGGGAGAGAGAAATTGAAGAAGTTGCCTACTACAAAGATTAAGGAAATCTGTGCAATGTGGCTTGAAGTGCAAACCTTTTTTGATGAAAATCACCCTCACACAGCTATTGCAAGCCGTGTTGGCAACCTGTACACTGACAATGTTGTGAAACACTTTAGGACTGTCATAAAGGAATGGGAGGTACAGGCCACTATGGACAGATATGTTGTGCGACAGAAATCCAGTGACTCTCAAGCTGGTCCTAGTGGCATTAAAAGAAGAAGGGAAGTAGCCCCGGAAAAGGACTTGCTACTTCAAGTCCTAATGGAAGGGGATTCCCCTTCTAAACACTAACACCTCTCCCCTCCTCCCATCCCATCAATCATCACCAGATCTTCATTAATGGTAAGTGTCAATTATTTTATTGTTATTGTAATTATTCTGTTGCATTAAAGTTAATATTTCAAGTAGTAAAATTTTTTTTTCATACTTTTGGGTGTCTTGCACGGATTAATTTTATTTCCATTATTTCTTATGAGGAAAATTGATTCGCTTTTCGATATTTTTGGTATTCGATGAGTCAGGAATGGATTAATATTGAATACCGGGGGTCCACTGTATTAGACACACCAGCTGGGGTGTATTAGACGTGTCAGGTCATTTGTTTACTCTTGAACATCGGCAAAAATTTAACATTTCTTCTACTTTGAGCACAGTTTCAAGGCATTTGCAGTAATAAAACCAAACAAAATCATCTCCATTTTTGTAATACAGTAAGGCCCCACTTATACAGCAAGTTAGGGTCCAGGCTACCGCCATAAAGTGGAACACCCCTTTATTAATCCCTTGACTGTCGCAACCCCAAATCCTGAGGTGTCTCCTGGTGTCGCAAAATTTAAAAAAAAAAAAATATTTTTTTCTTATGAAATGATAGAGAATCTTTTCCCGATTGTAATGACTACAAAAGAAGGAAATTTCATGGAAAACTGATGGAATTACACTTGCAAAGTTAGCGACCACAGCGATACTTACGAATCGGCGATTTCGCCCACTTTGAGCCCTACTTTCGGCTAATTCCATTGTTCCAGTCAATGAAACTCATAGCTATTTCTTTAGAACTCCATTTTTTCTATTGACTGAATACAAGAAATTGCCCATTTACCGATTTCAACTACCCAATAACATGGTCAGAATTTTGCAATTTGGCCAATTTCACGAAAATTAAAAAATATGACAATTTCAAAATAGGGTCCAGAATGAACAATGCAGACATTCCTGGCTCTAAAATAACATTTTCTTTGTTCGTCAGTCATGTCTCCAGGCCCCTCTGACATTACTCTTGGTTTCTATTTTGAATTTTTATTCAAACAAAAATAGAAGATTTACTGTCATGCAGACTACTGCAATATTGTAATAATTGTATAAATAACATGAACCCATTCATGACTGCATATTAGAATGGCTACTTGAACATTTATTGGAAAATGACATAATTTGTTTACTTTTGAACATCAGCAAAAATCAAACATTTCCCCTGCTTTGAGCTCCATTTCAAGGTTCTTTTCATAGTACAGTGGAACCTCTACTTGCGAGTTTAATCCGTTCCATGACCTTGCTCGCAACTGGACTTGCTCGTTTGCATAATCAATTTTCCTCATTTAAATTGAAATGCAATTAATCCGTTCCAGTGGAATTCTGTACTTCAATAATTTCGCTAATATCAACTCTACGGCTTATTTATCTATCTCACTTCATCTAATATGACATAATAAACAATATAAATAACATAGAAACCTGATATATACTCTAAAATGAATAAAATATGTCAGTCATGTAGTGGTACGGGCGGTGTCGGCGGTGGATGAGAGTTTATCTGGACACCAGGCAAAATTCTTCATGAATAATTTCGCTAATATCATCTATACGGCTTATTTATATATCACAGTTCATCTAATATGACATAACAGACAATATAAATAATACAGAAACATGCTATATACTCTAGAATGAATAAAATATGTCATTATATATGTGTGGTGGCGGAGGCGGCCAATGAGAGTTTGTCTGGGGACAGGACAAAATACTCCTTGAATATTTTGCTATCATCAACTCTATGGCTTATTTATCTATCACAGTTCATATAAAATGAAATAATAAACAATATAAATAACATAGAAGCCTGACATACTCTAGAATGTATAAAATATGTCATTATGTAACAGGTGGAGGCGGCCACAACCGCTCCCTCTTTGTTGTGGTACACACTGTCATCTAGTGATGGCCTTTTGAAGCCATCTATTATTATAATTATTATATGTAGTACATTATTATATATGTATTTTTATACATATTACATTATTATTATTATTATTATTATTATTATTATTATATGTATTGTTATTATTCATATTATTATACACATTATTATTATTATCGTTATTATTATTATTATATAAATTATTTGTAATTTATATTCACACAAAAAATATAAGATTTACTGTTATTCCTTATTGCAATAATTGTATAAATATGTCAACCCATTCATGACTGCATATTGGAATGGACAGTGACATCATTTGTTTGCACTGAAACAGCCAAGCAATGGACCATTTCTCCTAGGTTGAGCTCTATTTCAAGGTACTTTTCGTCATGAAAGCAATCAAAATCATATCTATTTCTGTAATATATCTTCCATTCTATCAAATGAGATCAAAAAAACGAGAATACACCCATAAAAACCATAGGAAAATACCACTAAGGGCTGGCTAATTGCTGAGAAGTGAACTCCATTATTTATGCTTAGATTTCTTTCATTATTATTATTATTATTATTATTATTATTATTATTATTATTATTATTACATAAATAATTTGTAATTTTTATTCACACAAAAAATATAAGATTTACTGTGACGTCATTTGTATACATTGAAACAGCCAAGCAATGGATCATTTCTCCTAGGTTGAGCTTTATTTCGGTACCTTTCAAAATCATATCTATTTCTGTAATATATCTTCCATTCTATCAAATGAGACCAAAAAACGAGAATACAACCATAAAAACCATTCAAAATTACCACTTAGGAGTGGCTAATTGCTGAGAAGTGAATTCCATTATTTATGCTTAGATTTCTTTCATTTTTGGTGTACGTTAAGAAGCATCTTTCCATCATACATTGCCCAAGTTTCAATAAGATAGTCCAACAAACAAATGAGATACAATTCCCGAGATCAAGAGCAAGAGCCCCTCACCAGACCAGTGTCAAGGAACCTGCCTTGAGGTCTGCTCGCTTGTGGAAATTTTGCTCACATATGGAAGCAAAAAATCGACCCATCGACTGCTCGTATTTGGAAAAACTCGCACGTGGACACGCTTGCAATTAGAGGTTCCACTGTAAAACCAATCAAAATCATCTCTATTTCTATAATATGATTTCCATTCTATCAAATGAGACCAAGAAAACGAGAATACAACCATAAATACCAAACAAAAATACACCACAAAGTCGGCATTTTAATTAAAAAACGGTCGGAGTTTTTTTTTCATTATGCACTGCATGCTGCAGGATTTTTTTTATATGGTGCACACTGACCACACAGACCCATTCTCTCACATGTAGGCCTACCAGCTTTCTCCTGCTTGATTTGAAGCTGCTAAAATTTATGAGTATATATGTCAAAAACGGTGACTCATAAGACGTATATGTACGACCAAAACAGTCAAAGGGTTAAGTTAGCAATAGAACTAGTCATTAAAAAACAATAAAAAAGTAAAATACACACATAGTGCACTCATTACTTACCTTAAAATATTTGTAGTCTTAATCTAGGGTGAGACAAGTAGTATTTATTGTAAGAAATCAAGTGTGGTATGTATGGTAGTCAGCCGGGCTACCATACCAGGCCACCCACCCACACATAATATTGTATAACATTTAAGCATCCCAGAACGATAAAATGCATATATAGTTCACTCATTACTTACCTTAAAATATTTGTAGTCTTAATGTAGGGTCAGAGGTCAGTGAGTAAACGAGATAAAATTAATAAATAAGAGAGAGAGAGAATGAGTACATGAGGAAGGACAGGCGCAGAGGTATGTAAACAAACCAGGCGAACGCAAGTTTTGTAAACAAGTGTACACGTCTGGTTTGTGTACAAGTTATATTGTGTACAAGTTGTCTCTACATTAATATGGTAGAATAAATAAAGAACACCACTCCCATTCTCATGTAACACCATTTTTAGAAGAAATGACGCTCTGAGTGAAGGCAATGGAAATAAGTCACTTTGACTTTTTTGTGTTATCCTAGGTTCTCTACACATATGCTGTTATGTATGATAATCTATGTAACTGTATTTGTGTATACCTGAATAAACTTACATACGAAAGAAATAATTTTCTACAGTTATCCCCAGGAGCACATTTTCTCTGATGTTGGACTGGAGAAAATGTTATTCTTGCCGTCACTCGTACAAGTCTGGCTGCCACATCTCATATTTATGTTTATTTATTCTACTGTGGAGTGTATTTATCATCTTTATATGTTCTGTATCATGTTTATTATATAATTTTGAAAAAATATCATAAATGGATTTATGAAAATATGTATACGTATTAACATAATATACGACATTTAATGAGACTCGGTGATTATTATTATTAATATTATTATTGCTACAGTTAGAGTAAGAGGTAGATGGGAAATGAGGAAAATGGCAACAACCAGCAAGAGGGAGGTGAAAGCATATAAACTAAGGTAGGAGGAAGTTCGGGTGAGATATAAGCGACTATTGGCAGAAAGGTGGGCTAGTGCAAAGATGAGTAGAGGGGGGGGGGTTGAAGATGGTTGGAATAGTTTTAAAAATGCAGTATTAGAATGTGGGGCAGAAGTTTGTGGTTATAGGAGGGTGGATGCAGAAGGAAAGAGGAGTGATTGGTGGAATGATGAAGTAAAGAGTGTAATAAAAGAGAAAAAGTTACCTTATGAGAGGTTTTTACAAAGCATAAGTGTTATAAGAAGAGTAGAGTATATGGAGAGTAAAAGAAAGGTGAAGAGAGTGGTGAGAGAGTACAAAAGGAGAGCAGATGATAGAGTGGGAGAGGTACTGTCAAGAAATTTTAATGAAAATAAGAAAAAATTTTGGAGTGGGTTAAACAAGTTAAGAAAGCCTAGAGAACGAATGGATTTGTCAGTTAAAAACAGAGTAGGGGAGTTAGTAGATGGGGAGATGGAGGTTTTGGGTAGATGGCGAGAATATTTTGAGGAACTTTTAAATGTCAACGAAGAAAGAGAAGCGGTAATTTCATGCACTGGCCAGGGAGGTATACCATCATTTAGGAGTGAAGAAGAACAGGATGTGAGTGTGGGGGAGATGCATGAGGCATTACGTAGAATGAAAGGGGGTAAAGCAGCTGGAACTGACGGGATCATGACAGAAATGTTAAAAGCAGGGGGGGGATATAGTGTTGGAGTGGTTGGTATTTTTGTTTAATAAATGTATGAAAGAGGGGAAGGTACCTAGGGATTGGCAGAGAGCATGTATAGTCCCTTTATATCAAGGGAAGGGGGACAAAAGAGATTGTAAAAATTATAGAGGAATAAGTTTACTGAGTATACCAGGAAAAGTGTACGGTAGGGTTACAATTGAAAGAATTAGAGGTAAGCCAGAATGTAGGATTGCAGATGAGCAAGGCGGTTTCAGAGTGGGTAGGGGATGTGTAGATCAAGTGTTTACATTGAAGCATATATGTGAACAGTATTTAGATAAAGGTAGGGAAGTTTTTATTGCATTTATGGATTTAGAAAAGGCATATGATAGAGAGGATAGGGAAGCAATGTGGCAGATGTTGCAAGTATATGGAATAGGTGGTAAGTTACTAAATGCTGTAAAGAGTTTTTATGAGGATAGTGAGGCTCAGGTTAGGGTGTGTAGAAGAGAGGGAGACTACTTCCCAGAAAAACTAGGTCTTAGACAGCGATGTGTAATGTCACCATGGTTGTTTAATACATTTATAGATGGGGTTGTAAAAGAAGTAAATGCTAGGGTGTTAGGGAGAGGGGTGGGATTAAATTATGGGGAATCAAATACAAAATGGGAATTAACACAGTAGCATTTTGCTGATGATACTGTGCTTACGGGAGATTCTAAAGAAAAATTGCAAAGGTTAGTGGATGAGTTTGGGAGTGTGTGCAAAGGTAGAAAGTTGAAAGTGAACATAGAAAAGAGTAAGGTGATGAGGGTATCATATGATTTAGATAAAGAAAAATTGGATATCAAATTGGGAAGGAGGAGTATGGAAGAAGTGAATGTTTTCAGATACAGTGGACCCCCGCATAACGATTTTAATCCGTGCAAGAGGGGTAATTGTTATGCGAAATAATCGGTATGTGAATGAATTTTCCCCATAAGAAATAATGGAAATAAAATTAATCCGTGCAAGACACCGAAAAGTATGAAAAAAAAAAATTTTTACCACATGAAATATACATTTTCCCACACACAAAGAGAAGGATACATGCACAATAGTAGAGTAGTACATGCACAGTATATATTGTGCATGTACTAGTCTACTAAATGAAGAATAAATGACACTTACCTTTATTGAAGATGCAGCAATGACTGATGAGACACTGTGTCCTGGGAGTGCCTTTTCCTCCTGAGTACTGTAGGTCCTGTTTGGCATTTTCTTTCAGAACAGGCCTTATCACACTGTGTATGCCACTACGATTCTTAAATCTCTCAAACCAACCTTTGCTGGCTTTAAATTCACCAATATGAGCACTAGTTCCAGGCATTTTTCCCTGTTCACCTGGGTGTTAGTGGACTTGTGTGGGTTGCATCCTGGGAGACAAGATTAAGGACCCCAATGGAAATAAGTTAGACAGTCTTCGATGACACTGACTTTTTTGGGTTATCCTGGGTGGCAAATCCTCTGGGGTTAATTGTTTCTTGGTATTCTCAATAAGCCACACCAACAACGGTGCTACAGCAGCAGCAGCAGCTGACGGTGGTACAGCAGCAACAGACGATGCTACAGCAGCAACAGACGATGCTACAGCAGCAACAGACAATGTTACAGCAGCAGCAGACGATGCTACAGCAGCAACAGACGATGTTACAGCAGCAGCAGATGATGCTACAGCAGCAGCAGCAGCTGACGGTGGTACAGCAGCAACAGACGATGCTACAGCAGCAACAGACGATGTTACAGCAGCAGCAGACGATGCTACAGCAGCAGCAGCAGCTGACGGTGGTACAGCAGCAACAGACGATGCTACAGGAGCAACAGACGATGTTACAGCAGCAGCAGACGATGCTACAGCAGCAGCAGCAGCTGACGGTGGTACAGCAGCAACAGACGACGCTACAGCAGCAACAGACGATGTTACAGCAGCAGCAGACGATGCTACAGCAGCAGCAGCAGCTGACAGTGCAGCAGCAGCAGCAGCTGTACCACCAATAGTAGCGATGGTTGATTGGGGTTTATTATACAACCTGGCCAGCTCGGAGACACGCACTCCACTTTCATACTTATCAATGATCTTTTTCTTCATCTCTATTGTAATTCTCACCCTTATTGCTGTAGGGTTGGCACTAGAAGCTTTCTTGGGGCCCATGGTCACTTATTTTCCAGAAAAAGCACCGAAAACACTGTAATAATACGAAATATTCCGATTGTATGCTTGGATGTTACCGCGGAGGCTGGCTGGTAAACAATGCCACCGGCGGAACATGTGAGCGTGGCTCAGGCCGCACATTGGACGCGTCTCGGACGAAAATCGGTGAGCGGGTTTTTAATCGGTATGCGCGGCAAAATTTTTGCGATTAAAGCAAGCGGTATGCGGATTAATCGCTATGTGATGCCATCGTTATGCGGGGGTCCACTGTACTTGGGAGTTGACGTGTCAGCGGATGGATTTATGAAGAATGAGGTTAAACATAGAATTGATGAGGGAAAAAAGGTGAGTGGTGCATTGAGGTATATGTGGAGACAAAAAACGTTATCTATGGAGGCAAAGAAGGGAATGTATGAAAGTATAGTAGTACCAACACTCTTATATGGGTGTGAAGCTTGGGTTGTGAATGGAGCAGCGAGGAGGCGGTTGGAGGCAGTGGAGATGTCCTGTCTAAGGGTAATGTGTGGTGTAAATATTATGCAGAAAAATCGGAGTGTGAAAATTAGGAGGTGTGGAGTTAATAAAAGTATTAGTCAGAGGGCTGAAGAGGGGTTGTTGAGGTGGTTTGGCCATTTAGAGAGAATGGATCAAAGTAGAATGACGTGTAGATGAATGGTTCAGAGAACCGACATGTTGATAAATTAGACACATGTGCAACTCTTGGGTATCTTTATTGAGGAAATGTTTCGCCACACAGTGGCTTCATCAGTCCATACAAAGGAGAATCTTGAAGAACACTAGGAGAATGAGGTAATCAGTCCCTCAACCTTGAGTTGATGTGGTCAGTCAATCAATCTTGAATAGATTCAAGATTGATGGACTGACCACATCGACTCAAGGTTGAGGGACTGATTACCTCATTCTCCTCCTGTTCTTCAAGATTCTCCTTTGTATGGACTGATGAAGCCACTGTGTGGCAAAACGTTTCCTCAATAAAGATACCCAAGAGTTGCACATGTGTCTAATTTATCATAGAATGACGTGGAGAGTGCATAAATCTGTAGGGGAAGGAAGGCGGGGTAGGGGTCATCCTCGAAAAGGTTGGAAGGAAGGGGTAAGGGAGGTTTTGTGGGCGAGGGGCTTGGACTTCCAGCAGGCGTGCATGAGCGTGTTCGATAGGAGTGAATGGAGACGAATGGTATTTGGGACCTGACAATCTGTTGGAGTGTGAGCAGGGTAATATTTAGTGAAGGGATTCAGGGAAACCGGTTATTTTTATATAGCCAGACTTGAGTCCTAAAGGAGGGGTTCGGGATATTGGCAGTTTGGAAGGACATATTGTGTATTTTTATATGTATATACATGCATTTCTAAACTGTTGTATTCTGAGCACCTCTGCAAAAACAGTGATTATGTGTGAGTGAGGTGAAAGTGTTGAATGATTTTCTTTCTTTTTGGGTCACTCTGCCTTGGTGGGAGACGGCTGACTAGTTAAAAAAAAAAATTTATTATTATTATTATCATTACAGTGGACCCCCGCATACCGATGGCACCACATAGCGATTAATCCGCATACCACTTGCTTTAATCGCAAAAATTTTGCCTCGCATACCGCTTAAAAACCCGCTCACCGATTTTCGTCCGAGACGCGTCCAATGTGCGCCCTCAGCCAGCCTCACATGTGCCGCCCGTGCCATTGTTTACCAGCCAGCCTCCGCGGTAACATCCAAGCATACAATCGGAATATTTCGTATTATTACAGTGTTTTCGGTGCTGTTTCTGGAAAATAAGTGACCATGGGCCCCAAGAAAGCTTCTAGTGCCAACCCTACACCAATAAGGGTGAGAATTCCAATAGAAATGAAGAAAGAGATCATTGATAAGTATGAAAGTGGAGTGCGTATCGCCGACCTGGTCAGGTTGTACAAGAAACCCCAATCAACCATCGCTAGTATTGTGGGCACCAGAAAGGCAATCAAGGAAGCTGTTCTTGCCAAAGGTTTAACTGTGTTTTCGAAACAAAGATCGCAAGTGATGGAAGATGTTGAGAGACTCTTATTGGTGTGGATAAACGAAAAACAGCTAGCAGGAGATAGCATCTCTCAAGCGATCATAAGCGAAAAGGCTAGGAAGTTGCATCAGGATTTAATTAAAAAAATGCCTGCAACTAGTGATGATGTGAGTGAATTTAAGGCCAGCAAAGGTTGGTTTGAGAGATTTAAGAAGCGTAGTGGCATACATAGTGTGATAAGGCATGGTGAGGCTGCCAGTTCGGACCACAAAGCGGCTGAAAAATATGTGCATGAATTCAAGGAGTACATAGAGACTGAAGGACTGAAACCTGAACAAGTGTTTAATTGTGATGAAACAGGCCTGTTTTGGAAGAAAATGCCAAGCAGGACCTACATTACTCAGGAGGAAAAGGCACTCCCAGGACATAAGCCTATGAAAGACAGGCTTACTTTGTTGATGTGTTCCAATGCTAGTGGTGATTGCAAAGTTAAGCCTTTATTAGTGTATCACTCTGAAACTCCCAGAGCGTTCATGCAAAATAATGTCCTCAAGGAGAATTTGTGTGTGCTGTGGAGGGCAAACAGTAAGGCATGGGTCACTAGGGACTTTTTCTATAACTGGTTACACCATGCATTTGCCCCCAATGTGAAAGATTACCTAACTGAAAAGAAATTAGAACTTAAGTGCCTCCTGGTGTTAGACAATGCCCCTGGTCATCCTACAGACGTGGCAGAGCGACTTTATGGGGACATGAGCTTCATTAAGGTGAAGTTTTTGCCTCCTAATACCACTCCTCTCCTGCAGCCCATGGACCAGCAGGTTATTGCAAACTTCAAAAAACTGTACACAAAAGCTCTGTTTGAAAGGTGCTTTGTAGTGACCTCAGAAACTCAACTGACTCTAAGAGAGTTTTGGAGAGAGCACTTTAATATCCTCAATTGTGTAAACCTTATAGGTAAGGCTTGGGAGGGAGTGACTAAGAAGACCTTGAACTCTGCTTGGAAGAAACTGTGGCCAGAATGTGTAGACAAAAGGGATTTTGAAGGGTTTGAGGCTAACCCTGAGAGGATTATGCCAGTTGAGGAATCCATTGTGGCATTGGGAAAGTCCTTGGGGTTGGAGGTTAGTGGGGAGGATGTGGAAGAGTTGGTGGAGGAGGACAATGAAGAACTAACCCTGATGAGCTGATAGATCAACTTCAACAGCAAGAGGCCAGACCTGAGAAAACTGGTTCAGAGGAGGGGAGAGAGAAATTGAAGAAGTTGCCTACTACAAAGATTAAGGAAATGTGTGCAAAGTGGCTTGAAGTGCAAACCTTTTTTGATGAAAATCACCCTCACACAGCTATTGCAAGCCGTGTTGGCAACCTGTACACTGACAATGTTGTACAACACTTTAGGGAAGTCATAAAGGAACGAGAGGTACAGGCCACTATGGACAGATATGTTGTGCGAAAGAAGTCCAGTGACTCTGAAGCTGGTCCTAGTGGCATTAAAAGAAGAAGGGAAGTAACCCCAGAAAAGGACTCGACACCTCAAGTCTTAATGGAAGGGGATTCCCCTTCTAAACACTAACACTCTCTCTCCCCTCCTCCCATCCCATCAATCATCACCAGATCTTCAATAAAAGTAAGTGTCATGTAAGTGTGCATGCCTTTTTCAGTTTGTGTGTACTAAAATTAACATTTCATGTGGTAAAAAAATTTTTTTTTTCATACTTTTGGGTGTCTTGCACGGATTAATTTTATTTCCATTATTTCTTATGGGGAAAATTCATTCACATACCGATTATTTCGCATAACAATTACCCCTCTTGCACGGATTAAAATCGGTATGCGGGGGTCCACTGTATTAACCATCATTACCAATATGGTGTCTTGAAACAAAAGACACTCTTACTGATCTTAATATGTACCTGCATGCCAGCACAGTGTGAAAGTTTATTTAGGTACAGGTATAAATAAGTATAATTATCAGAGAATATATAAAATATGAAATAACTTTTAAAAACACTTGAAATTTTGGAGTTTCCAGACATAATGGAGAGACTTAGTGCATACTGATCTCACAGAGAATGTAAACAAACTGGGTGGGGCATGGTGACCATATTACAAAGTCAGGTGGGGGGAGTTGTATAGAGAGCTTTGGTCATAATTTGAAATGACCATATTAGCGGAACACCGTAAAGCGAAATGCAGTAAAGCGGGGACCTACTGTATACCTTCCATTCTATCAAATGAGATCAAGAAATCACAAATACAACTTTAAAAAACATACAAAAAAAACGCTGCAAAATAGGTTTTAATTGAAAATTACGGTCTGTTTTTCTCTCATTATGCTCAGTGTGCTGCAGGATTTGTTTTGTGGTGCACACATACGACACAGATGTATTCTCTCATATCTAGGCCAAATTTACCACTCACAGCTGATCAGAGTGAGCTGAGCTCATGGCGTAGACCTATAGTTTGGACCCTCAACTCAAAGCCGTAGAACTACGGCACGGACCCTGAAAGGGTTAATAGAAAATCAATATGTACAGCAGTACCATTCCAGCAGTCGGCTACTGGACATATTTTCTAAATGTCAGTAATACTGCTAGATAACAATGACAATGATATTAGTGAAGTAAACAAAATGTAAATGAAACTTGCCAAAAAAGTCAAATTCCTGTCAGGAATATGCCAGTACATTATCTGTATAAATAGCAACAATCAAGAATATGTCTGAGTGTCAACAGCACTCTTGACAGTAGTGATGCTACATTATATACAAAATATACCAAATTTTGTGAAAATACAATAAACACTGTATGGGTAAATGCATCAGTGTCAGACCACTGGCAACTGAATCACTTGCAACACATAATTATTCAAACGTTTCAACTTGATTCGTATATATTTAAATAAAAACCAGCATTTTATAATCACATCAGCTGTAGAGTGCAGACGTAGCTCCTTTGTATAAGGGAGGTAGTAGAGCACTAGCTAAAAATTCCAAACCCATAGCCCTAACTTCTCACATCATAAAGATCTTCGGAAGAGTGCTGGGACGGCAGATTACAAATTTCATGGACTAACACAACCAGCATAATCAGAACCAGCATGGTTTTAGAACAGGACAATCATGCCTGTCACAGCTGCTGAACCATTATGACAGAATTAAGGAGGCATTGGAAGACAACCAAAACGCAGATGTGATTTACACAGATTTTGCGAAGGTGTTTGACAAATGCAATCATGGAGTGATAGTGCAAAATGAGGTCCATGGGAATTATGGGCAAGGTAGGCAGATGGATTTTCAGGTTCCTAACGCACACAACACAAAAAGTAGTAGTGAAGAGGGCAAGATTCAGCATCAGCGAGGTCCTGGTACTTCTGCTGTTTCTCATCCTCACAGCAGATATAGATAAAAACACCCAGCACACTTTTGTATCATCATTTGCAGATGTCACTAAAATAAGCATGAAAGTCACTACAGTAGAAGACACTGAAAAATTACAGGAAGACACAAGCAGGGTTTTCCAGTGGGCAGTGGAGAACAACATGACATTCAATGGTGATAAGTTCCAGCTGCTTAGGTATGGAAAGAATGAAGAACTCAAAAGGAACACTATATACAAAACTCAAGAGGGTAACCAAATAGAACGTAAGGAAAACGTAAAAGACCTGGGAATAATTATGTTAGCTGGCCTCTCTTTTAAAAGACCATAACAAGACAAAGATCACAACAGCCAGGAAGATGATGGAGTGGGTACTGAGAACTTTCAAAACAAGGGAAATAATGCCAATGGTGACACTCTTCAAGTCACTGGTGCTCCCTCACTTTGAACATTGCTCAGTGCTGATGGTCCCATTCAAAGCAGGAGAAGTATCGGAGCTGGAACAAATAGAGATCGTTTACGGCGCACATTGAGCCAGTAAAGCACTTAAACTACTGGGAACACCTTCAAATCTTGAGCATGTACTCATTGGAGCGGAGGAGAGAGAGGTACAATGGAACCCCAAGTTTCATCCGCCCTGAGTATCGTACGCTTCGAATTTAGAATTTTTTTCCGGCTAAATTTTGTCCTGAGTTTCGCACTTTACCTAGTGGCACCCCTTTGGTAAAGAAAGTGAGAAACACCACAGAAGTGAAATAGAGAAATAGTACAAAAATACGAGGGCTGTGCGAGGTGTGGAGCTTGCCAGGATGTATGGCAAAAGCAAATCAACAATCGCTTCTATCCTGGCAAAGAGAAATCAGGGAAGCAGATGTTGTGAAGAGGGAAGTGAAGTGGAGGAGGTGCCTTCTTTAGTGATTAGGGACATATGTGGAATAGCTTGCAAAGTTTTGTGGAAAAATACCACCCTGAACAAGCTGAAACAAGCCATCTCTGCAACAAGTTCAGTGACAGAACCATGTCCCAATTTAGGGAAATGTTAAAACAGAGGACTATGGACAGCTATTTTGTGCAACAGGAGTCCAGTGACTCTCAAGCTGGTCCTAGTAGCATTACAAGACAAAGATGAGAAGTAACCCCAGATAAGGACTTGTTAACTAAAGTCTTTATGGAAGAGGATAACCTTTCCAAACAACAAGTGTTCCTTCACTCCTCCTCTATATCTTCCAGATGCCAGCAACAGTCTTCAATAAAAGTAAGTAAATGTTATTTTAAACGTTTAACCCTTTCCACCAGGGTCCAAGAATTAAAAAAAAAAAAAAAAAATTACAGAATCAAAGATAATAATTTTCTGTAGGTAATAAAGCCAAAAAAAAATTTTCGATCAATAGTTACAGAGATACAGAGGCGTGAAGTTGACCCTCAATGACCTGGTGGAGGCAACATCGGCGACTTCCGTAAGTCGCATTATTTTATTTTAGGTTTTTACTTTATTTTCCTTTCTAATACTTTTTTCCAGTAACTTTTGCGGCACCATATGGTACTATATGGTACTGTTGAATTCAACACAATAAACACATTAATATTTTCATCATTATTTCGCTTACAATAATTGCTCACAACAAAAATATGCAAAAATGCTGTATATTAGTAATGTTTTATTACATATTTACAAATGAACAGCCACTGGACATGTTCTTTGAGGTGGATGACAAAGTGCTTTGTCTTGGAAACTGCCGAGTCACTAGCTTGCGTCGCCACTCAGTCTAGACACCATATGGTACAGAAATAGGGATCCCTATGGAAGTAAGTCACCCTGACTTTTTTGGGTTATACATATGCTGCTATGTATGATAATCTATGTAAGTGTATTTGTGTACACCTGAATAAACTTACTCAAGCACATGTGCCGTCGTTAATAAGTTTATTTAAGTATGTATACACAAATAAAGTTACATAGATTATCATACATAGCAGCATATATTTGGAGACCTAAGATAACCAAAAAAGCCAGGCAGACATATTCCCATTAGGGTCCCTGTACCATATGGTACAATGTACCATATGGTATAATGTACCATATGGTACCATTGTACCATATACCATTGTATGACATGGCACCATTGTACCATATGATACAATGGTGCCATGTCATACAATGTTAATTTATCTATTGTATTACTAATTTAAGTACTATATGTATTTATGTGTGTTGTGTGTATGTAAAACTATAGTTATTCTTTAAAAAATTATATTTTTTGTGAATATTTTTGTGGGTCTGGAACGGATTAAATGGATTTATGTTATTTCTTATGGGAAATGTTGCTTCGACTTTAGGACGTTTTGAGTTTACTTCTAGTTCCTGGACTGCATTAACCCTTTGACTGTTTCAGCCGTATACATACGTCTTACGAGCCAGTGTTTCGGATGTACATGTATATATACTGTACTCAATAATTCTAACGGTTTCAAATCAAGCAGGAGAAAGCTGGTAGGCCCACATGTGAGAGAATGGGTCTGTGGGGTCAGTGTGCACTGTATAAAAGAAATCCTGGAGCACGCAGTGCATGAGAGAAAAAAAACTACGACCATGTTTTTGGATTAAAAAGCCGACTTTGAGGTGTACAGTGGACCCTCGCCTAACGAACGCATCGCATAATGTTAAATCCACCTAACGAAGCGTTTGTGTAAAAATTTTGACCCGCTTAACGATAAAAAACTCGCCCAACGTGATTCCTCCCAAACCTGTCCGTCCAGCCTATGCGCCTCAGCTGCCTTGCCGTCATTGTTCACAAGCCAGGGTGGCCGGTTGCATGCATACATTCAATACATTTTGTATTATTCCATTGTTTATAGTGCTTGTAACTGCTAAATAAGCCACCATGGGCCCAAAGAAAGCTTCTAGTGCCAGCCCTATGGTAAAAAGGGGTGAGAAATACTATCGTACCACAGTCAGGTGTTGCTGCACCACAGTCAGGTGTTGCTGCACCACGGTCAGCTGTTGCTGCACCAGTCTGCTGCACCAGTCAGCTGTTGCTACACCATGGTCAGCTGCTGCAGCACAACAGTCAGCTGTTGCTACACCACCATCAGCTGTTGCTGCACCACAGTCAGCTGTTGCTGGACCAGTCAGCTGCTGCTGCACCATGGTCAACTGCTGCTGCACCATGGTCAACTGCTGCTGCACCACAGTCAGCTCTTGCTGAACCACTGTCAGCTGCTGCTGCACCACAGTCAGCTGTTGCTGAACCAAGGTGAGCTGCTCCTGCACCACGGTCAGCTGCTGCTGCACCAGTCAGCTGCTGCTGCACCACCGTCAGCTGTTTCTGACCAACATGACTCGTCCCGAACCTGTCCATCCAGCACTGCTGTCACTGTTTACAAGCCAGGGTGACCGGTTGCATGCATACATTCGATACATTTTGTATTATTCCATTGTTTATAGTGCTTGTAATTGCTAAATAAGCCACCATGGGCCCAAAGAAAGCTTCTAGTGCCAACCCTGTGGTAAAAAGGGTGAGAAATACTATCATACCACAGTCAGCTGCTGCTGCACCACCGTCAGCTGTTGCTGCACTAACATCAGCTGTTGGTGCACCACAGTCAGCTGTTGCTGCACCACAGTCAGCTGTTGCTGCACCACAGTCAGCTGTTGCTGCACCACAGACAGCTGTTGCTGCACCAGTCAGCTGCTGCTGCACTACCATCAGCTGTTGCTGCACCACCGTCAGCTGTTGCTGCACCAGTCAGCTGTTGTTGCACCACAGTCAGCTGTTGCTGCACCACAGTCAGCTGTTGCTGCACCACAGTCAACTGTTGCTCCACCACAGTCAGCTGTTGCTGCACCACAGTCAACTGTTGCTCCACCACAGTCAGCTGTTGCTGCACCACAGTCAGCTGTTGCTGCACCACCATCAGCTGTTGCTGCACCACTGTCAGCTGATGCTGCACCACAGTCAGCTGTTGCTGCACCACCATCAGCTGTTGTTGCACAACCGTCAGCTGTTGCTGCACCACAGTCAGCTGTTGCTGCACCACAGTCAACTGTTGCTGCACCACAGTCAGCTGTTGCTCCACCACAGTCAGCTGTTGCTGCACCACAGTCAGCTGTTGCTGCAACACTGTCAGCTGTTGCTGCACCACCATCAGCTGTTGCTGCACCACCATCAGCTGATGCTGCACCACAGTCAGCTGTTGCTGCACCACAGTCAGCTGTTGCTGCACCACAGTCAGCTGTTGCTGCACCACAGTCAGCTGTTGCTGCACCAGTCAGTGGTTGCTCCACCACAGTCAGTGGTTGCTCCACCACAGTCAGCTGTTGCTGCACCACAGTCATCTGTTGCTCCAACACCATCAGCTGTACTACTCAAAGATTTGGACAGAGTGTTGTTGGTGTGGCTTAACGTGAAACAATTACCAAGAAACGATGAACCCCAGAGGGTTAGCCACCCAGGATAACCCAAGAAAGCCAGTGCATCATCGAGGACTGTAACTTATTTTCACTGGGGTCCTTAATCTTGTCCCCCAGGATGCAACCCACAAGTCAACTAACACCCAGGTGAGCAAGAAAAAATGCCTGGAACTAGTGCTCATATTAGTGAATTTAAGGCCAGCAAAAGTTGGTTTGAGAGATTTAAGAATTGTAGTGGTATACACAGTGCAATAAGGCATGGCGAAGCTGAAAAATTCATCCCCCAACAAGTGTTCAATTGTGATGAAACAGGCCTGTTCTGGAAGAAAATGCCAAACAGGACCTACATTACTCAGGAGGAAAAGGCACTCCTAGGACACACGCCTGTGAAAGACAGGCTAATTCTCATGTTTTGTTGTAATGCTAGTGAAGATTGCAAAGTGAAGCCTTTACTCATGTATCACTCTGAAAATCCCAGAGTGTTCAAGAAAAACAGCGTCTCATCACTCATCAATACTCCTCAATAAAAGTGTCATTTTAACATATATTTATGTAGTTACTGCGCATGTCTTATTGTTTTCTTTGTAGGGAAATGTATATTTCACGAAAAAAAAAACAAATTTAATACTTTTGGCTGTCTGTAATGGATTAATTGGATTTCCATTATTTCTTATGGGGAAAATTAACTCGGCTAACGATAATTTCGGCTAACAATGAGCTCTCAGGAACGGATTGATATCGTTAGGCGAGGGTCCACTGAATTTTCCTATAATATTTATGTTTGTATTCTCGTTTTCTTGGTCTCATATAATAGAATGGAAAACATATTACAGAAATAGAGATGATTGTGATTAGTTTCACGATGAAAACGAACTAGAAATTGAGCTCAAATTAGCGGAAATGTTCGATTTTTACCAATATTCAAGAGTAAGCAAATCACACCACACGTCCAATACACGTCAACTGGGGAGTCTAATGTTCTTTCACTAGTGCACTGATATTTATACCAATTTTACAACAATGCAGTAGTCTGCATAACAGTAAATCTTCTATTTTTTGTGTGAATAAAAAATCAAAATAGAAAGCAAGAGTAATATATGAGGGGCCAGGAGACGTGACTAATGAACAGAGGATATGTTATTTTAGTGCCAAGAATGTCTGCATTGTTTATTCTTGACCCTATTTTGAAATTGGAATCTTTTTATATCTGTGTGAAATTGGCTAAATTGTTAATTTCTGACCACTTTATTGGGTACTTGAAATCAGTAAATGGGCAGTCTCTCATACTCAATTGATAGAAAAAATGGAGTTCTAAAGAAATAGCTATGAGTTTGGTCGACTGGAACAATGGAATTGGCCAAAAATAGGGCTCAAAGTCGGCGAAATCGCCAATGCATATATATTGCCGAGATCGCCAATTTCGCAGGAGCTTAATAACATAAGTTTTCAATCAAATTTCGTACTTTTGGTGTCATTACCATCGGGAAATGATTCTCTATCATTTCATAAAAAAAATAGTTTTTTTTTTTTCCAAAATTTTTTGACACCAGGAGACACTTCAGGATTTTGGGTTGTGACAGTCAAAGGGTTAAGGACAAAACTTGGGGTTCCATTGTACATGATAATATATACCTGGAAAGTACTCGAGAGCCTGTTCCTAAATCTGCACACTGTCGTAACAACGTACTAGAGTGAGAGATATGGGAGGAAGTGTAAAATAAACCCAGTGAGGAGCAGGGGTGCAGTGGGGACAATAAGGGAACACTGCATCAACATCCAGGGTTCCAAACTATTCAACATCTTACCAGAAGATATCAGAAACATGGCTGGGACAAGTGTAGAAGCCTTCAAGAGGAAACTGGACAAGTATCTTCACCAGGTGCCAGATCAACCAGGCTGTGATGGATATGTAGGGCAGCAGCCCTCCAGCAGCAACAGCCTGGTTGACCAAGCAAGAACCAGATGAGTCTGGCCCATGGCCAGGCTCAGAAAATAGAGAAACTCTCGAAACTCTTCAAAGGTATATCAAAGGTAAGGTATCTCACCAAGGTAGTGAAGGAATTACTATGATCATCACTTGTTCAATAGTTGTCATGCTGAAAGTGCTGACATCACAACTCTAATGGTCGTCCAAACTATAACCCCGCCCAGCCTTCATCCTTCAGAGTGCAGGCACTGCACTTCTCATTACCAGAACTCAGGTTCAGTTAACCAGGTTTTCTAAATGTCTTCATAAAAGTTACTTTGCTGAAAACAGCACATCATATAAGAAAAAACAGTTCAGGTATTCCTGCTGGATGCTCTAGCCTCAGCCACTCAAAACCCCCTTGACACTCACACACCAATACTTTATGGTACAGTACAGTATGAGGGAAAACTATAATCGAACATTAAAAATAAAGCAGTGTCAATTGGTCAAACCATACACACTATACTATAAATGGAATACATTACAATTTGCAACACTAAAATATAAAATATTAAGAACCTCACTTCAAAGATAGAGCATATTTACCTAAAGTAAAAAAATAAAGAAATCCTAAATATGAATACAGTATTATCTCTCCTAGAAATAATAAGGGGTTAAGAACCCTCTCCTGAATTCAAAATTTTCCAATAAAAATAAAATTTTACTCTCACTTGGCAAATACAAGTTTTGAGAGCACAAATTTTAACCCTTGACCTGTAAACGGTCCAAATGTATATATACGTTCACTACCCCAGTGCCCCGAATATTTTGAAAAATAAAAAAAAATAGTTTTTTTTATTGAAAAAAAGAGCACATTTTTCTAAGTGTTATAGGATAAAAAAAAAAATTTAGGGTCAGTACTTACCGAGAAATGAGGCCGAGAAGCAACATTGAGTCCTGCCGCTTGCTGAAGTGTTGTCGATATACCTTTCTTTCTATTTTTCATATTATTTTATATAATTTTTGTTCTGATAATTACAATTTATAGTAGTTCTAGTCATTTCATAACCAATCTTTGTTCTGACACTAGTACAGTGGACCCCCGCCTTACGAATGCATTGCATTACATTAAATCCGCCATAGGAAGCATTTGAATGCAAAAAATTTTGCCTCGCCTCACGATAAAAAACTCGCCTTACGTGATTCGTCCAGGACACATCCCACGTGTGACCTCAGCGCCGGTGTTTACAAGCCAGCCAGTGCGGTCGCATCTACTTATACATTCGGTACATTTCACATTATCCCAGTGTTTTTAGTGTAACTGCAAAATAAGTCAATGCACATAAAAGGCCCTAAAATCTGGAATTCATTACCTGTTAATATAAAAGAAACACTACCTGTTTATAAATTCAAGTCTCTTCTCAAAGATCACTTACTCACCCAAAACCAAATAAATACTGAATAACTGAACCTTATAAATTGTATATCTTAAATGTTTCTCACAATTATATCACATAAATGTTAAACCTAAAACCCAATCTAACTTTATTATTTTTTAAATTCACTACCTAACAGAATACTCCATTCTACTGAATTTACAACAATGCATGCAACCATATGACCTGTCTTTGTAATACTCACTTGTGCTTTATAGTAATCAGTTTACATTAATGTTTTTCACTGATTTCATCATTGCTTAGTTAATCTTAAGTTAATTTTAAGCCAGCCCGTAATGCTATGCATAGTATAAGTGGCTTTGGCATGCTGCTCTTATCTGTATTTTTTTTTGTACCTCTGTAAGTGTGCTCAAATTATAAATAAATAAATAAATAAAAAATAAATGGACCCCAAGAAAGCTTCTAGTGCCATCCCTGAGGTAAAAAAGGCAAGAATTAATATGAAAATGAAAGTGGGTTGAACTGCAAACCTTTACGGATGAAAATCACCCTGACACAGCTAATGCAAGCCGTCTTGGCAACCTGTACAATGACAATGTTATGGCCCATTTTAGGAAAGTCTTAAAGGAAAGGGAGGTACAAAGCTCTATGGACAGATTTGTTGTATGGACTGATGAAGCCACTGTGTGGCAAAACGTTTCCTCAATAAAGATATCCAAAAGTTGCACACGTGTCTAATTCAACAACATGTCGGTTCTCTGAACCATTCATCTACAGTGACAGAGGTCCATTGACTCTCAAGCTGGTCCTAGTGGCATTAAAAGAAGAAGGGAAGTAACCCCAGAAAAGGACTTGCTATCTCAAGTCCTAATGGAAGGGGATTTCCCTTCTAAACAATAACTACCACACTCCTCTCCTTCCATCCCATCAATCATCACCAGATCTTCAATAAAGGTAAGTGTCATGTATTCTATTCTTAATAGAGTAGTAATTGTGCATGTCTTCTTCAGTTTGTGTGTATTAACATTAATATTTCATGTGGTAATTTTTTTTTTCATACTTGGGGTGTTAGGAATGGATTAATTTGATTTCTATTATTTCTTACAGAGAAAATTAATTCGGCTAACGATAATTTCGGCTTACGATGAGCTCTCAGGAATGGATTAATATCATAAGGCGGGGATCCACTGTATTAGATACTGAAATTGTCTGAAATTGTATTCACATTGTCACCATCACACTGACAGGTGGACACTTACACCTGCCTTGGTCATTTACTATTGTCTTGGAATATAGTATATGAAGTATTCATAGGTCCCTGCAATGTTTTGGATATGTGGAAGTAAAGAGAAAGAGAAAGAGGAGGAGGAGGAGGAGGAGGAGGAAAAGGAGGAAAAGGAGGAAAAGGAGGAAAAGGGGGAAAAGGAGGAAAAGGGGGAAAAGGAGGAAAGGAGGAAAAGGAGGAGGAGGAAAAGGAGGAAAAGGAGGAGGAGGAGAGGAGGAGGAGGAGAAGAGGAGGAGGAGGAGAAGAGGAGGAGGAGGAGAAGAGGAGGAGGAGAAGAGGAGGAGGAGAAGAGGAGGAGGAGAAGAGGAGGAGGAGAGGAGGAGGAGGAGAAGGAGGAGGAGGAGAAGGAGGAGGAGAAGAAGGAGGAGAAGGAGGAGAAGAGGAGGAGGAGAAGAGGAGGAGGAGGAGGAGGAGAAGAGGAGGAGGAGGAGGAGGAGAAGTGGAGGAGAAGAGGAGGAGGAGGAGAAGAGGAGGAGGTGGAGAAGAGGAGGAGGAGGAGAAGAGGAGGAGAAGAGGAGGAGAAGAGGAGGAGGAGGAGAAGAGGAGGAGGAGGAGGAGGAGAAGAGGAGGAGGAGGAGGAGAAGAGGAGGAGGAGAAGGAGAAGAGGGGGAGGAAGAGGAGGAGGAGAAGAGGAGGAGGAGGAGGAGGAGGAGAAGAGGAGGAGGAGAAGAGGAGGAGGAGAGGAGGAGGAGGAGAAGAGGAGGAGGAGAAGAGGAGGAGGAGAAGAGGAGGAGGAGGAGGAGAAGAGGAGGAGGAGAAGAGGAGGAGGAGGAGGAGGAGAAGAGGAGGAGGAGGAGAAGAGGAGGAGGAGGAGAAGAGGAGGAGGAGGAGAAGAGGAGGAGGAGAAGAGGAGGAGGAGAAGAGGAGTAGGAGAAGAGGAGGAGGAGAAGAGGAGCAGGAGAAGAGGAGGAGGAGAAGAAGAGGAGTGTTTAATGGGTTTGTTTGGTAGGTGCTGCAAGCGGGTGGTTAATGATAAACTTCTTCGGAGGCTTCTTTGTTTATTAAGTCGTGGTGGGTACACAGGCTTGTGTGTTTGTGCCCATGGCCCGCGCAGGGCCATCCCACGAGAGAGAGCTGGGAGTACTTGTGTCTTCCTGCTAGGCCGCTGTGTGAGTGAGAGAGAGGCAAGTCTGGGCATACTCAAGTGGCAAGGCCTATAGGTGGCAGCACCAGCATGGCGCGAAATATGAACTAAGCTGGCAGACAGCATGGGCTGTCTGTGCAGACAGTACAGGCTGTCTACATACGCTCGGCCACCTACCACGTGTCGTCCCGACGCGACAATACTGGTGGTAAAAGAAACTCGGTCTCTCTCTCGTAGGAACAGGGCACAGAACACAAAATAAAAACATATATATACATATGAACATGGAAAAAAAACTTCCTACAGGGAGGGAAGAAAAAAACATGTGGGGTGTGCTAAACATCGTGGTCAAAGGCAGTCAGCGTCGATGGGCATCACTGCACGCCTTCCTGCGTCTGGACAGATACTGCAACACAGGAGACATCGCTGCGGTTGAGCTGTGACGTAACAGGGTACGGTCTCCTCTGGAACAGTGAAGCAGTCATCGTAGGAGTCACTGCAGGTTTTCGCTCAACCTGGGGCACAACATGCTGGTGCCCTCGAGTGCGGCATCGACAAAACTCGGCAACTGGGCAGGACTTCTGGCAAGCGACTCAGGAGGACACTTCTCGACTGGTACTGTCGCTGGGCTGTCACTGCCGGCGAGCGTGGAGCGAGTTGTGGAGCGAGTCGTGGCAGAGACGACTGGGCGAAACATCTGGGAGTCGTAACATCATACACCAGACTGCAGTGAGAGAGCTAGCAGTCAAAGTGACATCTTCTTTGTGCAGGCTGCTCATTGAAGCTTGTGACACGAGGCTGACAGCGCCTGCCGACAGTGGCTAACTGCGGTTTGGTGAGTATCATTCTCTGGGCAGTTGGAGTTATAGCAGAGGTTAGTCTAAGCATCCCCAGACTTGTTTCTCTACATATAACTGCACTCTGAAGGCCTGGAGGTGAAGTGAAACAAATCTCCATGGGAATCGTAGCAGGTACTATTCTGCAGAACATCACGAGCGACGAGCATAAAAGCTTTCTGTACAAGAGGGCTCGGTCACTCGGGGGCTGAGTAAATCAGCTGTCAAACGTACTGGTCACACGGGTGACTTAGCACAGTGGTGCTACTCAGGTCTGGTTCAGACCTCACTAGACACACGGAACTTTAAACACACCGCGGTACACTAACATATGAGAACACTGACTAAGAGGAATTAATTAACACACGACATATATCTTCTCTCAATCTTCTCGACAATACTGAAATAATTACTAGAAACACTCGATGTGACATCATGTGATGTCAGGCGTGATGTCGCGAGGTGACGTCAGCAGCACTGTGATGTCAGCAGACATCTCGAGGTGACGCCAGGCAGACATCGTGACATCATGAAGTCGGGCAGCAGCATCGGTGACGTCGTGAAGTTGGGCAGCATCGTCGGTGACGTTAATGTGATGCGGGCAGCAGACCACAGCATGAAGCCTGGGACATCTGGTAACTCACGTGGCTGGTAGATCCACGTGACATCGCCCACACCCAACGTGGCGTCGTGATCCACGTGGTGTCGTGATCTACGTGGCATGCTGGTCCACGTAGCTTCGAGTGGTCTCAGGCACTCGGATACACAGCTCTGGCAATGAATTCACATGGAAAACAGCAGAAAACACAGCAGAGGGAGTGGGCAGTGGTGAGTGTATGGTAGACGGGTGAGCGTGAGTAGGACGAGCATGGGCAAGGTGAGGAACAGCCACTTCCTCTCCTCCTCCCCCACCCACAAACACGTGGAGAAGCTCACACTGGACACAGAAATCACCACAAAACTCACCTCTGTCTTGCTGAAACAGCTGTGCTGAGCTGAACAACAACAGCAGTAACATACAAGTGACGCTGAACACGTGACTTGAGAAACAGCGTGGGACGCTGTAGCGTGGGGTCACTTACAATTCTCGGAGAATTTTGGCAAATTTCGGCCTGGATCCTGCTTGTACCTGTGTCTGGATGCTCAAACATGCAGACACGACATCAGGATAACTCGTTGAGAGACGGATGCTTGTTGTATGGGACGATGAAGTGAAGATGACTTCATACCTCTTCCTTCCTCTCTCTGGGCAAACACAACTGCTGCGACCACCGCTGCTACCAATGTTTAATGGGTTTGTTTGGTAGGTGCTGCAAGCGGGTGGTCAATGATAAACTTCTTCACAGGCTTCTTTGTTTATTGTTAAGTCGTGGTGGGTACACAGGCTTGTGTGTTTGTGCCCATGGCCCGGGCAGGGCCATCCCACGAGAGAGAGCTGGGAGTACTTGTGTCTTCCTGCTAGGCCGCTGTGTGAGTGAGAGAGAGGCAAGTCTGGGCATACTCAAGTGGCAAGGCCTATAGGTGGCAGCACCAGCATGGCGCGAAATATGAACTAAGCTGGCAGACAGCATGGGCTGTCTGTGCAGACAGTACAGGCTGTCTATAGGAGGAGGAGGAGAAGAGGAGGAGGAGGAGAAGAGGAGGAGGAGGAGAAGAGGAGGAGGAGGAGGAGAAGAGCAGGAGGAGGAGGAGAAGAGGAGGAGGAGGAGAAGAAGAGAAGGAGGAGAAGAGGAGGATGAGAAGAGGAGGAGAAGGAGAAGAGGAGGAGGAGGAGAAGAGGAGGAGGAGGAGGAGAAGAGGAGGAGGAGGAGGAGGAGGAGGAGGAGGAGGAGGAGGAGGAGGAGGAGAGGAGAAGAGAAGGAGGAGGAGAAGAGAGGAGGAGAAGAGGAGGAGGAGAAGAGGAGGAGGAGGAGGAGAAGAGGAGGAGGAGGAGGAGAAGAGGAGGAGGAGGAGAAGAGGAGGAGAAGAAGGAGAAGGAGAAGGAGAAGAAGGAGAAGAAGGAGAAGAAGGAGAAGAAGGAGAAGAAGAAGAAGAAGAAGGAGAAGAAGAAGAAGAAGAAGGAGAAGAAGAAGAAGAAGAAGGAGAAGAAGAAGAAGGAGAAGAAGAAGAAGGAGAAGAAGAAGAAGAAGAGAAAGAAGGAGAAGAAGAAGGAGAAGAAGGAGAAGAAGAAGGAGAAGAAGAAGAAGAAGAAGAAGAAGAAGAAGAAGAAGAAGAAGAAGAAGAAGAAGAAGAAGAAGAAGAAGAAGAAGAAGAAGAAGAAGAAGAAGAAGAAGCAACAGTCCCCTCACTTGCTCCTACGAAATATTTCATAATATTCCATTGATTTTAGTGTTTGTAAGTGCTAAATAAGCTACCATGGCTCCAAAGAAAGCTTCTAGTGCCAGCCCTTTGGTAAAGAATGTGAGAAACATATATAATTTATGAAAAAGTTTGTAGAAAAATAAAAAGGTGGTGGAGGTAGAGTGGAAGCAGTTGTGATAGTGGTTGATGGTGGTAGAAGGTAGTAGTGATGGTGGTAACAGTTGTAACAGTGGTAGAAGGTAGTAGTGATGGTGGTAGAGGGTTCCTTCTTTAGTGATTCAGCGATTCTACCAACTCCTCCAATGTTGTTGGAGTTATATAGGGCAACAGAAAACACCACTGCCTCAGCTGCTGCTTCACCACCATTATGGACGGATTACTCTCAGTGGCCCTTATATACCCAACAACAACACAACACAACACCTCTCGTGACATACGTAATAACTTATTTTATTCATTCAAGAGTATATTCCATGTTTCTATGTTATTAATATTGTTTATTATGTCATATTAGTTGAATTGTGATAGATAAATAAGCCGTAGAGTTGATATTAGTTGCATATTTTAAATCCTACCTTTCTAATAGGTATCAGTATGTCACCATTAAAGACACAGCCTCATCAATACGGCCACTTGATACTGGAATTCCGCAGGGAAGTGTCCTTCGACCCCTGCTCTTTCTCATTTACATCAATGATCTTCCAAACATATCCCAACACCTGAAACCCATTCTCTTTGCTGACGACACGACTTATGTCATCTCGCACCCTAATCTTGCCACCCTCAACACCATTGTTAACAAGGAGCTGCTCAAAATATTGACTTGGATGACAGCCAATAAACTTACACTTAACACTGGCAAAACCTACTACACAGTGGACCCTCGCCTAACGCTATTAATCCGTTCCTGAGAGCTCAATGTTAGGCGAAATTATCGCTAGGCAAATTAATTTTCCCCATAAGAAATAATGGAAATCAAATTTATCCGTGCAAGACACCCAAAAGTATGAAAAAATTTTTTTTTTACCACATGAAATATTAGTTTTAATACACACAAACTGAAGAAGACATGCACAGTTACATGACACTTATCTTTATTGAAGATCTGGTGATGACTGATGGGATGGGAGGAAGGGAGAGTGTTTATGGTGTTATTGTTTAGAAGGGGAATCCCCTACCATTAGGACTTGAAGTGTCAAGTCCTTTTCCGGGGTTACTTCCCTTCTTCTTTTAATGCCACTAGGACCAGCTTCAGAGTCACTGGACTTCTGTCGTACAACATATCTGTCCATAGAGGTCTGTACCTCTTGTTCCTTTATGACATTCCTAAAGTGTTTCACAACATTGTCAGCACGGCTTGCAATAACTGTCTGAGGGTGATTTTCATCCATAAAAGTTTGCACTTTAAGCCACATTGCACATATTTCCTTAATCTTTGAAGTAGGCAACTTCTTCAATTTCTCTCTCCCCTCCTCCGAAGCAGTTTCCTCAGGTGTGGCCTCTTGCTGTTGAAGATGATCTAGCAGCTCATCAGTGGTTAGTTCTTCATTGTCCTCCTCCACCAACTCTTCCACATCCTCCCCACTAACCTCCAACCCCAAGGACTTCCCCAATGCCACAATTGATTCCTCAACTGGCATACGCTTCTAAGGGTTAGCCTCAAATCCTTCAAAATCCCTTTTGTCTACACATTCTGGCAACAGTTTCTTCCAAGCAGAGTTCAAGGTCCTCTTAGTCACTCCCTCCCAAGCCTTACCTATAAGGTTTACACAACTGAGGATATTAGAATGATTTCTCCAAAACTTTGAGTTTCTGAGGTCAATACAAAGCACCTTTTAAACAGAGCTTTTGTGTACAGTTTCTTGAAGTTGGAAATGACCTGCTGGTCCATGGGCTGCAGGAGAGGAGTGGTATTAGGAGGCAAAAACTTGACCTTAACCCTTTGACTGTTTCAGGCCCCTCTCTGAAACTGTCATTCTATGTCGCTCAATTTTTGAAAAAAAAAAATTATTTTTTCTTATGAAATGATAGAGAATCTTTTCCCGATGGTAATGACACCAAAAGTTCGAAATTTGGTCGAAAACTCGTGGAATTATGCTCCCGCGAAGTTAGCGGTCTTGGCGACATATGCGTATCGGCGATTTCGCCGACTTTGAGCCCAATTTTCAGCCAATTCCATTGTTCCAGTTGACCAAACTCATAGCTATTTCTTTAGAACTCCATTTTATCTATCAGCTGAGTACAAGAAACCTCCCATTTACTAATTTGGACTACCCAATATGGTGGTCAGAAATTGGCAATTTGGCCAATTTCACGCAAAATAAAAAAGATGCCAATTTCAAAATAGGGTCCAGAATAAACAAGGTAGACATTTGTGGCACTAAAATAACATATGCTCTGTTCATTAGTCACATCTCTAGGCCCCTCTTATATTATTATTGCTTTCTATTTTGATTTTTTATTCATACAAAAAAATACAAAATTTACTGTTATGCAGACGACTGCATTATTGTAAAAATGGTATAAATAATATCAGTGCACTAGTGAAAGAATATTAGACTCCCCAGTTGACGTGTATTGGACGTGTGGTGTGATTTATGTACTCTTGAACATTGGTAAAAATCGAACATTTCTGCTACTTTGAGCTCAGTTTCAAGGTCGTTTTCATCGTAAAAGTAATGAAAATCATCTCTATTTCTGTAATATGTTTTCCATTTTATCACCTAAGACCATGAAAACGCGAATACAACGATAAATACTATACGAAAATACACCTCAAACTCGGCGTTTTATTCCAAAAAAACGATCAGAGTTTTTTTTTTCTCATTACGCAATGTGTGCTGCAGGATTTTTTTTATGTGGTGCACACTGACCACACAGACCCATTCTCTCACATGTGGGCCTACCAGCTTTCTCCCACTTGATTTGAAGCCGCTAGAATTATTGAGTATATATACGTCAGAAACATTGGCTCGTAAGACGTATTTATACGTCGAAAACAGTCAAAGGGTTAATGAAGCTCATATCCCCAGAAAGTCGCTCTGCCACGTCTGTAGGATGACCAGGGGCATTGTCTAACACAAGGAGGCACTTAAGGTCTAATTTATTTTCAATTAGGTAATTTTTCACAGTTGGGGCAAATGCATGGTGTAACCAGTCATAGAAAAAGTCCCTAGTGACCCATGCCTTACTGTTTGCCCTCCACAGCACACACAAATTAGCCCTGAGGATATTCTTTTGCCTGAATGCTCTGGAAGTTTCATAGTGATACACCAATAAAGGCTTCACTTTGCAATCACCACTAGCATTGGCACACATTAACAGAGTAAGCCTGTCTTTCATAGGCTTATGTCCTGGGAGTGCCTTTTCCTCCTGAGTAATGTAGGTCCTGCTTGGCAATTTCTTCCAAAACAGGCCTGTTTCATCACAATTAAACACTTGTTCAGGTTTCAGCCCTTCACTGTCTATGTACTCCTTGAATTTATGCACATATTTTTCAGCAGCTTTGTGGTCCGAACTGGCAGCCTCACCATGCCTTATCACACTATGTATGCCACTATGATTCTTAAATCTCTCAAACCAACCTTTGCTGGCCTTAAATTCACTCACATCATCACTAGTTGCAGGCATTTTTCTAATTAAATCCTCATGCAACTTCCTAGCCTTTTCACTTACGATCGCTTGAGAGATGCTATCTCCTGCTATCTGTTTTTCGTTTATCCACACCAATAACAGTCTCTCAACATCTATCACTTGCTGTCTCTGTTTCGCAAACAAAGTTGCACCTTTGGCAAGAACAGCTTCCTTGATTGCCGTTTTCTTGGCCGCAATAGTAGCGATGGTTGATTGGGGTTTACTATACAAACTGGCCAGCTCGGAGACACGCACTCCACTTTCATACTTAGCAATGATCTCTTTCATATCCACAGTAATTCTCACCCTTATTCCTGTAGGGTTGGCACTAGAAGCTTTCTTGGGGCCCATGGTCACTTATTTTGCAGGTGAAATCACTAAAAACGTTGTAATGATACGAAATGTCCCGATTGTATGCTTGAATGTGACTGCGGAGGATGGCTTGTAAACAATGCCACCGGCAGAACAAGTGAGGCTGGCTCAGGCCGCACATGGACGTGTCTTGGACGAACCGCGTTGAGCGAGTTTTTTAGCGCTAGGTGAGGCAAAATTTTAGCGTTAAAATGTATCGCTAGGCGGATTTAACGTTATGTGATGCCAACGTTAGGCGAGGGTCCACTGTATTATGCTTGGTAGCAGAGCAGGTGTTGCGCAACTTAACATTAAGATCGACAACACTCTAATTGCCAGACATAATGAGGGCAAATTCCTTGGTCTATACCTCGACAACAACCTAAATTTCAGCACCCATATCCAACACCTAACAAAAAAAAGTATCCAAAACGGTGGGGATCCTCTCCATGATACGATACTGCGTGCCGCAAACTGCCCTTTTTACACTATACCATTCACTTATATATCCATACCTCACCTATGCTATCTGTGCTTGGGGTTCAACTGCAGCAACACACCTAAAGCCAATAATAACCCAACAAAAAGTCGCAGTAAGAATAATCACTAAATCCCATCCCTGGCAACACACCCCCCACTCTTCATAGATCTAAACTTACTCCCTGTTCAGAACATCCACACTTACTACTATGCAATCTATATCTACAGGACCTTAAGTTCCAATATTAACATTGACATTAAAATGGTATAAAATACCGACAGGTTGTTAGGTAAGACACATATGCAACAGTTAGGTATCTTTATTATGAAACGTTTCGCCTACACAGTAGGCTTCTTCAGTCAAGTACAGAAAAGTTGATAGAAGCAGAAGATACTTGAAGACGATGTAATCAGTCCATCACCCTTAAAGTTTTGAGGTGGTCAGTCCCTCAGTCTGGAGAAGAGCACTGTTCCATAGTATGAAACAATATATTGTTTCATACTATGGAACAATGCTCTTCTCCAGACTGAGGGACTGACCACCTCAAAACTTTAAGGGTGATGGACTGATTACATCGTCTTCAAGTATCTTCTGCTTCTATCAACTTTTCTGTACTTGACTGAAGAAGCCTACTGTGTAGGCGAAACGTTTCATAATAAAGATACCTAACTGTTACATATGTGTCTTACCTAACATTAACATTGACCTAAAATGCTTTCTTGATAGTTGTGACAGGATCCACAGGCATAACACCAGACACAAACATATCTATGACATTCCCTGTGTTCAACTAAACCTTTACGAAAATTCAATGCATTTCAAAGGACCTAAAATCTGGAACACCCTACCTGAAAACTCTAGAACTGCAGACACATTCATCACTTTCAAAACTACAGTTAGAAAACATCTTATCTCCCTGATACACCCTGACAACTAACTACATGATAACCACCTGGTGGTTCACAATTACACTCACTCACCCACTGACTATAAACCCAGAAATACTAATCTTAATCTTAAAATAATAAATCCTAACTAGTCGTAAGTTTACCTATGATACTCCAATACAGACACTTTGTATTGTGCCAAAACAAAAGCATTCACATTGCTAAACTCACAAATTATGATGTAGTCACTTAGCCTTAATACCATAATCTGTAACGATTTAATGTTAAGAATTAATCTAAGTCTGCCCGAAATGCCTAGCCATGCTAGGTGTCCTAGTGGCCCCCTCTGTAATTAGTATTTCATAACATGTAAACCAAAAATACCCAAAACCTGTAAACCCCACATTGTAACCCTTATAGAGAATAAACTTCAACTGAATTGAATTGAATATTCTCCAACAATAAACTTGCCATCCCTCCCTCACACAAACAAGTCTCCAATAAGAACATAAGAAAGGAGGAACACTGCAGTAGGCCTGCTGGCCCATACTAGGCCAGTCCTTCACAAATCCAACCCACTAACAGAACAAATGCTACCCAAGCAATAAGCTCAGGTGCAAGTCTGACTCAAACCCAACCCCTCTCACTCGTGTATTTATCCAACCTAAATTTGAAACTACCCAAGCTATAGCTTCTAGAACATAAGAAAGGAGGAACACTGCAATAAGCCTGTTGGCCCATACTAGGCCAGTCCTTCACAAATCCAATCCACTAACAGAACAAATGCTACCCAAGCAATATGCTCAGGTGCAAGTCTGACTCAAATCCAACCCCTCTCACTCATGTATTTATCCAACCTAAATTTGAAACTACCCAATGTTTTAGCTTCGATCACCCTACTAGGCAGACCATTCCACTCATCAACTACCCCTATTACCAATGTTCATTTATACATTTTATTAGTGCTTTACATTTGGCATTTTTTTCTGCATGTAAATCTATATTTATGTTAGGGAAGTGACCCCTGAAGTGACCTAGAGTCCTTATGGAGGGGGATTCCCCTTCCAAACAATAACCTCTCTTCCCTCTCTCCTCCTCCCTGTCTTCATCAACAGCCTTCAATAAAGGTAACTGTCATGTTGAATGTTCATTTTTTTGTGCATGTAAATCTATCTTTTAGGTAAAAAAAATGTTTTTGATACTTCTGGGTGTCTGGATTGAATTAATTGGATTTACATTATTTCTTATGGGGAAAATTGATTCGAAAATCGTCTAATTCGATAATAGTCCCACTTCCAGAAACGGATTAAGGACGATAATTGAGGGACCACTGTATTTCCTCGACCACTTGTGGCCACATCCACCTCAAAGCCACTAAACTCAGGGTCAAAATCACTTTCCTCTTAAAATGGGAGTGTTAATACTACATGACATCAGTGAATCCCAGGTGTTTGCTGTGCTGTTTGCTCTAGCTGGCACTCATTTGAACTGGTGCTCCCACAAGGTACTAAGTGGTCCCAGATTTTTTTAATACCATGCACACTGAGAGTTAAAACCCATTCTATGCTGACAAGGCATCTCAGGCCAATCGTGCAAAATTTGAATGCAGGAAAAGTAAAACATATACAGTGGACCCTCGACCAACAATATTAATCTGTTCCTGAGAGCTCATCGTTAATCAAAATTATCGTAAGTCGAGTTAGGGAGACTGTGGATGGTGTTAGTGTTTAGAAGGGGAATCCCCTTCCATTAGGACTTGAGGTGTCAAGTCCTTTTCCGGGGTTACTTCCCTTCTACTTTTAATGCCACTAGGACCAGCTTGAGAGTCACTGGACCTCTGTCGCACAACATATCTGTCCATAGAGGCCTGTACCTCCCGTTCCTTTATGACATTCCTAAAGTGTTTCACAACATTGTCAGTGTCACAATTAAACACTTGTTTAGGTTTCAATTCTTCACTGTCTATGTACTCCTTGAATTCCTGCACATATTTTTCAGCTGCTTTTTGGTCCAAACTGGCAGCCTCACCATGCCTTATGACACCATGTATGCCACTATGATTCTTAAATCTCTCGAACCAACCTTTGCTGGCCTTAAATTCACTCACATCACCACTAGTTGCAGGCATTTTTCTAATTAAATCCTCATGCAACTTCCTAGCCTTTTCACATATGATCGCTTGAGAGATGCTATCTCCTGCTATCTGTTTTTCATTTATCCACACCAATAACAGTCTCTCAACATCTTCTATCACTTGTGATCTCAGTTTTGAAAACATAGTTGCACCTTTGGCAAGAACAGCTTCCTTGATTGCCATTTTCTTGGCCACAATAGTAACGACGGTTGATTGGGGTTTTGTGTACAACCTGGCCAGCTCGGAGAGACACACTCCACTTTCATACTTAGCAATGATCTCTTTCTTCATATCCATAGTAATTCTCACCCTTTTTGCTGTAGGGTTGGCACTAGAAGCTTTCTTGGGGCCCATGGTGTCTTATTTTGCAGGTGCAATCACTAAAAACACTGTGATAATATGAAATGTTCCGATTGTATGTTCAGATGGGACCGCGGTGGCTGGCTGGCTTGTAAACACTGGTCACAAGTGGACGTGTCTCAGATGGAATGAATCGTGTTGGTCGAGTTTTTTAGCGCTAGTCGAAGCAAAATTTTTGCGTTAAAATGTATTGCTAGTCGGATTTAACGTTAGACGATGCTATCGTTGGTCGAGGGTCCACTGTATATACGTTTGAGGCACTAGCGGCAAAAACGTATATATACGTCCTTACGCATAGCGCCCCAAACATATACATGTATATACGTTTTAATTTTCCTGCCTCCAAATTTCGCACAATTGCCCTGAGATGCCTGGTCAGCATAGAATGGGTCTTAACACTTGGTGTGCGCCATATTAAAAAAATCTGGGACCACTTAGTAACTTGTGGGAGCGCCAGTTAAATTGAGCGCCAGCAAGAGCAAACAATGCGGCAAACACCAAGGATTCACTGATGTAAAGTGATGTTAACCCCAAGTTTAGGGTCTGTTGATCTCTGTCTATCTCTGTCTGTCTATCTCTGTATCTCTGTCTACCTTTGTTTATCTGTCTCTGTCTATCTCTTTCAATCTGTCTCTGTCTATCTCAATCTGTCTCTGTCTATCTCACAGGTACACATAAATACAAGTATACAAAGTGTAAATTACATAGGATAACCCCAAAAAATCCAGAGAAAGTGCTATACTCTGCTTGAAGATTTGAGTAAACATGATGCAGACTTGTGGCTCTCTCTGAGACAGAGAGCTAGACGGATAGACAGATAGACAGGGAGCTTGACAGACAAATAGACAGACAGACATGTTTGTGTACATGTGAAAACAAAGCAAGGGCGATGCTCATCAAATGTCACCTCTAATCTTTTCTTAACAAGTGTTATCACTGCACCCTCGCGTATGTTCATCAAACGTCAGCTCTTATCAAATGTTATCTCATCTTACCATGTCACTGTCAGGGGTGGACTTTGTTTTTCATGCTTCAAGGAAACTTTTTACCTATTATTATTATTATGTATCCTCCTCCTCCTCCTCCTCCTTCTCCTCCTCCTCCTCCTCCTCCTTCTCCTCCTCCTCCTCCTCCATCTCCTCCTCCTCCATCTCCTCCTCCTCCTCCTCCATCTCCTCCTCCTCCTCCATCTCCTCCTCCTCCATCTCCTCCTCCTCCTCCATCTCCTCCTCCTCCTCCTTCTCCTCCTCCTCCTCCTCCTTCTCCTCCTCCTCCTCCTCCTTCTCCTCCTCCTCCTCCTCCATCTCCTCCTCCTCCTCCTCCTCCTCCTCCTCCTCCTCCTCCTTCTTCTCATTATTATTATATACTTCCACATATCCAAAACATTGCTGGGACCTATAAATACTTTGTATATATTCCAAGACAATAGTAAATGGCCAAGGCAGGCGTAAATGTCCACCTGTCAATGTGTTTGTGATAATTTGAGTACAATTTCAGTACCTAATACTAGTGTCAGAACAAAGATTGGTTATGAAATGACAAGAACTACTATAAATTGCAATTATCAGAACATAAAAATTATATAAAATATGAAAAATAGAAAAAAAGGTATATCGGCAACACTTCTGCAAGTGGCAGGACTCCATGTTGCCGTCACATGAGCATCCAGTGCCAACTTCTCGACCTCATATCTCTGTAAGTACTGACCCTAATTTTTTTTTATTCTAACACTTAAAAAAAATGTTTTCTTTTTTTCTATAAAAAATTTTTTTTCAAAATATTCGGGGCGCTGCACAGGTGAATGTATATATATGTTTGGACTGTTTAAGGGTTAAAAATTTGAATGTTAAAATTTTACACAAAAAATACGAAAATTTAAGATAATAGTATATACTGTACAGTAGCGAAAACTTAATACAAATTATATTGTATAAGCTTACCTTTAAAAACTCTGTAATCCATGGCTTCAGCATGCTGTCAGGCTAAAAGAAAAAAAAAACAATTGTCATTATGATTTTGTAGACTGAAGTTGCAAAAGCATCTTTAGCTCATTGTGCTTTCAAATGATTTAAGAATTAATGAAATGAATTCCACACACAGTAATAATAACACTACTTCAGCATGATACAATGTTTGTACAAAGGTGAATGACATTTAGGTGTGCATGCAAAAAGCCCTAAATATGAAGAGCATTTCAGGCAAACTTACGACTAAAACTTAAGATTAACCCCTTCAGGGTCCAAGGCCCAAATCTGAAGTGGTGCCCCAGTGTCCAAGAATTTAAAAAAAAAAATTTTTTTATTTTTTTCTTATGAAATGGTAGAGAATCTTTTTGTGAAGGTAATAAAACAAAAAGTACAAAATTTGATGGAAAATTGACGAAATTATGCTCTCGCAAATTTTGATGTGTCCGATATTTACGAATCGGTGATTTTGCCGACTTTGACTCCCATTTTAGGCCAATTACATTACTCCAGTCAACCAAATTCTTAGCTATTTCACTAGTATTACTTCTATTCTATCGACTGAGCACAAGAAATCGCCAAGTCAACTGTTTCAACTACAAATTAAAGTGATTGGAAATTGTTAATTTGGCCAATTTAACACAAAGTTCAAAATATTCCAATTTCAAAATAGGGTCCAGAATGAACAATGTAGGTATTCCTGGCACTAAACTAACATTTCCTCTGTTCATTAGTTATGTTTTGAGGCTTTACAAATAAATTCCATTTTGATTTTTATTCACATAATGAATTTTTATTCACACCAAAAAATAGAAGATTTACTGTTATGCAATACTGTAATAATTGTATAAATATCATCACCATATTTGTAAATGCATATTAGACCCACCAGCTGGTGTGTATTAGACGTGTGAGGTCGTTTGTTTAATCTTGAATATCGGCAAAAATTTAACATTTCTGCTACTTTGAGCTCAGTTTCAAGCCATTTCCAGTGCTAAAACCAATCAAAATCATCTCTATTTCTGTAATATGTCTTCCATTCTATCAAATGAGACCAAGAAATCGCAAATACAACTATAAAAACATACGAAAAAACACTGCAAAGTCGCTGTTTTAATCGAAAAATCTTGATTTCAGTTTTTTTCTCTCATTATACACAGTGTCCTGCAGGATCTGTTCTATGTGGTGCACACATACCACATAGCTGTATTCTCTCATATCTAGGCCCAAATGTACCACTCACAGTTTATCAGAGTGAGCTGAGCTCATGACGTAGATCTACGGTTTGGACCCTGAACGTAAAGCCGTAGATCTACGGGATGGACCCTGAAAGGGTTAAAAAGGGACCTCCACATGATCAACTAGCCTGTGATGGTTCTTTGGGCATGCAGGCTAACAGTAACAACAGCCTGACTGAACAGGTAACAAAGCCTGATCTGAGGCTGGGCAAGGATAAAAACTCTCAAAACCAGTCATAGGTATGTCACAGGCATAAACTCGATGCCCATAAAAGGCCATAAGATCTGAAATTCATTGCCTGAATCATCAAAAGGTTCCCTGTCTACCAATTGATTCATAGTTATTGTTAACCCTTTCACTGTCAGTGCCATATAGGTATGGTTTACAAGCCAGTGTTGGCGACATATTAGTATGCCAAAATTTTAGTGGCTTCAAATCTAATGGGAGAATGCTAGTAGACCTACCTGTGAGAGAATGGGTCTGTGGTGTCAGCATGTGCAGTAAACAAAAATTGGGGAGCCAGTGGTGCATTGTGGGAGTCCCATTTCAGTAGGCCTTGTTTACTATGCTTTGTGGTAAGAAATACCTCACTTCCCAGCAAAGTGGGACTGTTCTTTTCCCAAGTGATAGTTCTAACACAGATGGAAATGTCAGTGAAGATGAATTTCATGGTTTTGAGGTGTTTGTAACCAAAAGCAGTGCCCAGGATACCAGAAATAGTGCTGAAAACCCAGGCAACCATCAACCTAGGATAACCCAAAACAGTCAGACTTATTTCAACATGGGTGGTGGGGGAGACAGCATGCTTGTTGGGGAAGACGGCATGGGTAATGGGTGGTGGTGGTTGTGTAATGCATCAGATGACACCAGCCATGCCATTCTCAACACATCCACAACAAAGGCTACCTTCAACCACCCACACACAATGACCTTTCACAAGCTGTAGCACTTCTAGGGACGTGTATAGTGACTACATGTGTATAATGTATATATTATAGAACAATTGTAATAAACAACTTTTTTATTGGTTTGTGTAAACATGTTTTGTCAATAATATAATGATAATGTCTGAGCTGTTATTGTGTTGCATACAAGGAGTGGATATATACACATTATACATTACAGTAGGGCCCCGTTTTATGGCATTTCACTTTATGGCGTTCTGCTAATACGGTCATTTCAAATTATGACCCAAACTCTCTATACGGCTCCCCCACCTGACTTTCTAATACAGTCACCATGCCCCAACTGGTTTGTTTACATTCTCTGTGAGATCTGTAAGCACTAAATTGTCGGGCCTCAGGGACTTGTTTTGCTTCAGTTTATCTGTTTGATAACTATGACCCTTGTGATATTAATATTAATTAATGTGAATTCATCAGGAACTGAATAATTGTTAATTTCTGGAATCTCATTTGTGTCTTCCTGTGTAAAAACTAACAAAAAATAGTCATTAACCCTTTCAAAGTCTGCGGGCCCTCTCCTAAACTTGTTCTCAGGGTTGGAAATTTTTTGAAAAAAAAAAAAAAAATATTTTTTCTTATGAAATGACAGAGAATCTTTTCCCGATCATAATGACACCAAAAGTAAGAAATTTGATGGAAAACTTATGAAATTATGCTCTCATAAAGTTAGGGGTCTCGACGATGTTTACACATCGGCGATTTCGCCCACTTTGAGCCCTATTTTCGGCCAATTCCAATGTACCAGAAGACAAAAATCGTAACTATTTTGCTAGAACTCCATTTTTTCTATCGAATGAGTACAAGAAACCACCCATTTACCGATTTCAACTATCCAATAAAGTAGTCAGAAATTGGTAATTTTGCCAATTTCACACAAATTTCAAAAGATGCCAATTTCCAAATAGGGTCCAGAATAAACCAGACATTCCTGGCACTAAAATAACATTTCCTCTGTTCATTAGTCATGTCCCCAGGCCTCTGTTACATTTCTTTTGCTTTCCACTTTGAGTTTTTATTCTCACAAAAAATAGAAGATTTACTGTTATGCAGTCTACTGCATTAGTGTAGAAATGATGTAGAAAAGGTATAAATAATATCAGCAAACTTGTGAAAGAATATTAGATTCACCAGTTGACGTGTATTGGACGCATGGGATGATTTATTTACTTTTGAACTTTGGCAAAAATCGAATATTTCTGCTTCTTTGAGCTAAATTTCAAGGTCCTTTTCTTTGTGAAACCAATCAAAATCATCTCAATTTCTGCAATATGTCTTTCATTCTATAAAATGAGACCAGGAAAACTAGAATACAACCATAAATAGCATATGAAAATACACTGCAAAGTCGCTGTTTTAACCCTTTCAGGGTCCAAGGCCCAAATCTGAAGAGGTGCCCCAGTGTCCTGGAATTTTCAAAAATAAAAAAAAAATTTCTTTTTTTCTTATGAAATGGTAGAGAATCTTTTTGTGAAGGTAATAAAACAAAAAGTATGAAATTTGATGGAAAATTGACGAAATTATGCTCTTGCGAATTTTGATGTGTCAACGATATTGACGAATCAGCGATTTTGCCGACTTTGACTCCCATTTTAGGCCAATTACATTATTCCAGTCGACCAAATTCTTAGCTATTTCACTAATATTACTTCTATTCAAGAAATCGCCAAGTCAACTGTTTCAACTACAAAATAAAGTGATCGGAAATTGGTAATTTGGCCAATTTAACACAAAGTTCAAAATATTCCAATTTCAAAATAGGGTCCAGAATAAACAATGTATGTATTCCTGGCACTAAACTAACATTTCCTCTGTTCATTAGCTATGTTTTGAGGCTTAACAAATAAATTCCATTTTGATTTTTTATTCACATAAGGAATTTTTCTTCACACCAAAAAATAGAAGATTTACTGTTATGCAGTATTGTAATAATTGTATAAATATCATCACCACATTTGTGAATGTATATTAGACCCACCAGCTGGCATGTATTATATGTGTGAGGTCATTTGTTTACTCTTGAACATCCATAAAAATTCAACATTTCCCCTACTTTGAGTTCAGTTTCAAGCCATTTCCAGTGCTAAAACTAATCAAAATCATCTCTATTTCTGTAATATGTCTTCCATTCTATCAAATGAGACCAAGAAATCGCAAATGCAACTAAAAAAAAACATATGATAAAACACTGCAAAGTCACTGTTTTATTCGAAAATCATGGTCTCAGTTTTTTTTCTCATCATACACAGTGTGCTGCAGGATTTGTTTTATGTGGTGCACACATACCACATAGATGTATTCTCTCATATCTAGGCCCAAATTTACTACTCTCAGTTTATCAGAGTGAGCTGAGCTCATGGCGTAGATCTACGGTTTGGACCCTGAACGTAAAGCCATAGATCTACGGGACGGACCCTGAAAGGGTTAAACCAAAAACACAGTCAGTTTTCTTTTCTCATTATGCACTGTGTGCTGCAGGATTTTTTTATACTGCACACACTGACCACATAGACCCATTCTTTCATATGTAGGCCTACCAGCTTTCTCTCACTAGATTTGAAGGAGCTAGAATTTATGCGTACTAGTATGGCACCAACCCTGGCGTGCAAGCTGGACTAGTACGGCACCAACCCTGAATAAGGAACACATTTCCAGTTCGTTATCTGTCAGCTGTCCATTCCCAATTTTTAGAGGTCCCACTTTTTCCTTCACCTTTGTCCTATAAACTTGAAAGAACCCCTTTGGATTAGTCTTTGATTATTAGCAACTCTAATTTCATAGTCACGTTTAGCCTTTCTAATCCCCTTTTTTACTTCTCTTTTAAGCTGAGCATATTGGTCATTAAGGTTAACCTCTCCTCTTCTTATGTGCCTATAAATTCCCCTTTTCTCCCCTAATAGATACTTTAGCCTCCTGTTAACCCATTTGGGATCATTATTATTAGACCTAATTTCTCTTTGGGGAATGTATATACTCTGAACACGGTGTACATTATTAAGAAAAAAATCACAAACGCAGATCCCTTCGTAATCATAAGCATGATTATCGTCAATAAAATCATTAGCTAGATAACCCCAATCAAGATTAGACAGGTGTTCCCTAAGTCCACTACAATCGGCAGAACAAAAATCAGGCATTTTTACCGTATTATCATTATTCTTGTATTCCCAGTTAACCCTTTGAGGGTCGACAGGCCCTCTCCGAAACTCGTTCTCAGGGTCGGCCAAATTTAAAAAAAAAAAAAAATTATTTTCTCTTATGAAAAGATAGAGAATCTTTTCCCGATCATAACGACACCAAAAGTTTGAAATTTGATAGAAAACTTACGGAATTATGCTCTCGCAAAGTTAGCGGTCTCGGCGATGTTTACGGATCGGCGATTTTGCCCACTTTGAGCCCCATTTTCGGCCAATTTCACTGTACTAGTCGACAAAAAACATGAATATTTCGCTAGAACTCCATTTTTTCTATCGAATGGGTGCAAGAAACCACCCATTTATAAATTCAACTATCCAGTACAGTGGTCAGAATTTAGCAATTTTGCCAATTTCACACAAATTTCAAAAGATGCCAATTTCGGAATAGGGTCCAGAATAAACAAGAAAGACATTCCTGGCACTAAAATGACATTTCCTCTAGTCATTAGTCACGTCTCAAGGCCCCTCTTATATTCTTTTGCTTTCCACTTTGAATTTTTATTCTCACAAAAAATATAAGATTTACTGTTATGCAGACTACTGCATTAGTGTAAAAAATGGTATAAATATTATTGGTGCACTTGTGAAAGAATATTAGACTCACCAGTTGACGTGTATTGCACGCTTGGCACGATTTGTTTACTTTTGAAGTTTGGTAAAAATCGAACATTTCTGCTACTTTGAGCTCAATTTCAAGGCACCTTTCATTGTAAAACCAGTCAAAATCATCTCAATTTCAGTAATATGTCTTCCATTCTATAAAATGAGACCAAGAAAACTAGAATACAACAATAAATACTATACGAAAATACACTGCAAAGTCGCTGATTTATTAAAAAAAAATGGAAAAAGTTTTTTTTTTCTCATTATGCACCGTGTGCTGCAGGATTTTTTTTAGACTGTGCACACTGACCACATAGACCCATTCTTTCATATGAAGGCCTACCAGCTTTCTCCCACTAGATTTGAGGTCGCTAGAATTTATGAGTACTAGTACGTCAAAAACCCCTACGCGTAAGACGTACTAGTACGACGAAAACCCTCAAAGGGTTAATGCTAAAAGTGATGGATTTGTGATCACTTGTGCCAAGCGCTTCAGTGATCTCCAGATTATTTGCGAGTGTTTCCTTATTTGACAAGACTATGTCGAGCAAATCATTACCCCTGGTAGGCTCTGTTACACACTACTTCAGAAAACAGTCCTGAACTGTTTCCATAAAGTCACTGGACTCCAGATTACAAGTCAAAGAATTCTAGTCAATTTGACTAAAGTTAAAATCCCCTACTATCACTACATTACTGTGTCTAGAAGCCCTAACAATTTCGTCCCCAAGAAGTCCCCCTCTATCGTGATCCAACCTTGAAGGTTGGTAATTTACACCTAGAATTAGTTTTTCTTGACCTTCTACAAACTCTACCCAAACAGTTTATGTTACTATTCCATCTATGTATTTTTATATCTGTTTTTATGCAACAATTAATATTTTCTCGAACATATAATGCAACTCCTCTCCCCTTCCCATTACATCTATCTACATTGAACAACTTAAACCCTTTAATATTACACTCAGCAACCATATCCCGACTCTTTAAATCATACCATGTTTCAGTTAATGCAATGACATCAAAGTTCTCAGCACATGCTACCAAACGTAGTTCAATAATCTAATTTCTTGCACTTTGACTGTTAGCATAAAATACCATCATATGTTTTTTCTTCTGCACATTTTTCCTATTCACCTTTGCTTTTACACAATTTCCGAAATTATCATTACCCAGCATTACTCCATGACTGTTATTATTAAGATTCATAATATCAAAGCCTAAGTCAATATATCCATACTCATTATTTTTCATTTCTAAACCCATACCTCTAACTAATCCTAGTTTAAAGTCCTAACAACCCCCTCAACTGAGCTAGCAAGAAAACCTACACCTGCCCTGGATAAGTGAACCCCATCCCTGGCATACATGCCATTTCGGCCATAGAAGTGATCCCAGTTGTCAATGAATGGCACTGCATTATCCTCACAGTGTTTGTCCAGCCAACAATTAATACAAATTGCTCTGGACAACTATTCATTTCCAATACCCCTTCTTGGCAAAATGCCAAATATAACAAGATGCCCCCCTTCTTCCTAATTATGTCTATTACTGTCCTGAACCTTCTAACTAAATCCTCACTTCTATGCTTGCCTACATCACTGCCTCCAGCACTGAGGCAGATAATAGGATTGATCCCATTACCGTTCATGATGTCAAGCCGGCTAACAATATCCTCCATCCCAGCCCCATGAAAGCAAACCCTCTGTCTCCTACTCCTATCCTTCAAGCAGAAGGCCCTATCCATGTACCTAACCTGGCTATCCCCAACAACATTCTTACCTTCCTTGGTGTCGTTCGTCATGACGTTCCCAGTAGTCGACTCACATTCGTCGGGCAGCACAGAGAATGCATTAGATGTTTCCACAACAGTGTCCACAGCACACTCTTTCTTCATTATTTCTACCTTTCCATTCGTCTTCTTGATCGTCAACTTCGTTCCATGCTGTCCGGCCACTGTCCAGGTTCCCTTCTTGACCTGAGGACTCAACAGGAGGACAACTATGAATCCTCTTGTTTTCCTCAGTCAATTGCCATATCTGTATCTTTGCTACCCTCAATTCCTTCTTAACCAATTGATTGTTGAAACCCTTAATCCTGAAGTGTCTCCTGGTGTCGAAAAATATTCGAAAAAAAAAAAAATTCTTATGAAAATGTTATGATTATTTTTCTGACTGTTTTAGTCCAAAAAAAAAATTTGCTATCAGTACTTACCGAGATATAGAGGCATGAAGTTGGCAGAAAATGAGCTGTGTATGGCAACAGTGGCGACTGCCTCTCAGAAGGTAAACTTTGGTTTACTTTTATTCGAAGGTTTCCTGTTTTTTTTTTCACTATTTTATTTTTTCACATAACTTATGTGGCATGTGAGACCAAAGTATGGTGCAATGCTCATATATACATTCCTTGAATGTAACACAATTATAGCAAAAACACTAGTATCTTCATATTGTTTACAAAACTTGTTTACACAAACAATATAAAAAATTGTTTATTATGATTGTTCTATAATATATATACATATGTACAATCACTGGACACTTTTCTAGAACTGCTGCAGCTTGTGGAATTCTTTGAAACATGAGTGTATGCACAATGGTGTTTTACACTCCTCACACATAAAACGAGTGTCTCTGCGTTTTTGTGGGCATTTTGTGGTATGTGTATTACGTGCAAGTTTTTCAAGATACAAGCAGTCCCTTAGTTGACTTTTTGCTTCCAGAAGTGAGCAAACTTCCAAGATGCAAGCTGGCCTTAAGGGAGGTTTCTTGGCGCTGGCGAGGAGCTCTTGCTCTTGATCCAGGGAATTGGATCTCAGTTGTTTGTTGGATTATCTTATTGAAACTTCGGCAATGTATGATGGAAAGATCTTCTTAACGTACACCAAAATTGAAAGAAATCGGACCATAAATAACGGAGTTCACTTCTCAGACATTTGCCGCCCTTAGCAGCATATTTTCGTATGGTTTTTATGGTTTTATTCTCATTTTTTTTGGTCTCATTTCATAGAATGAAAGATATATTACAGAAATGGATATGATTTTGATTGCTTTCACAAAGAAAAGTATCCTGAAATTGAGCTCAAAGTAGTGGAAATTTTAAATTCTTTGGCAATGTTCAAGAGTAAACAAATGATGTGACTGTTCAATACATAAGGCTCAGGTTAGAGTATGTAGGAGAGAGGGAGATTATATCCCAGATCAGGTAGGCCTTAGACAAGGATGTGTGATGTCACCATGGTTAATATATTTATAGATGGAGTAGTAAGAAAAGTGAATGCTCGGGTCTTGGCAAGAGGTATGGGGTTAAAAGATAAAGAATCAAACACAAAGTGGGAGTTGTCACAGCTGCTTTTTGCTGATGACACTGTGCTTTTGGGAGATTCTGAAGAGAAGTTGCAGAGGCTGGTGGATGAGTTTTGTAGGGTATGTAAAAGAAGGAAATTAAAAGTGAATATAGGAAAGAGTAAGGAGATGAGGATAACAAAAAGATTATGTGATGAAAAATTGGATATCAGATTGGAGGGAGAGAGTATGGAGGAGGTGAATGTATTCAGATATTTAGGAGTGGATGTGTCAGCAGATGGGTCTATGAAGGGTGAAGTGAAACATAGAACTGATGAGGGGAAAAGGGTGAGTGGTGCACTTAGGAGTCTGTGGAGACAAAGAACTTTGTCCATGGAAGCAAAGAGGGGAATGTACGAGTTATACCAACACTCTTATATGGGTGTGAAGCATAGGTGGTGAATGTTGCAATAAGGAGAAGACTGGAGGCAGTGGAGATGTCATGTCTGAGATCAATGTGTGAATATAATGGTGAATATAATGCAGCGAGTTCATAGTTTGGAAATTAGGAGGTGGTGTGGGATTACCAAAGCTTATTATCCAGAGGGCTGAGGAGGGGTTGTTGAGGTGGTTCGGACATGTAGAGAGAATGAAACAAAGTAGAATGCCTGCGAGAGTGTATAAATCTCTAGTGGAGGGAAGGCGGGGTAGGGGTCAGCCTAGGAAAGATTGGAGGGAGAGGGTAAAGGTTTTGTGTGCGAGGGGCTTGGACTTCAAGCAAGCATGTGTGAGCATGTTTGATAGGAGTGAATGGAGACAAACAGTTTTTAATACTTGACATGCTGTTAGAGTGTGAGCAAAGAAACATTTATGAAGGGATTCAGGGAAACCAGCAGGCCGAACTTGAGTCTTGGAGATGGGAAGTACAGTGTCTGCACTCTGAAGAAGGGATGTTAATGTTGCCGTTTTATAACTGTAGTGTAAGCATACCTCTGAGAAGACAGTGATGAAGTGAATGATGAAAGTTTTTCTTTTTCGGGCCACCCTGCCTTGGTGGGAATTGGCCGATGTGTTAAAAAATAAATCCAAATAGTAAGCAAGAGTATTATAAGAATACGTACGTACTATTATTATTATTATTATTATTATTATTGTTTTCCTTATGAAACGTATGTAAGTAGTGATCTAATGGAATTTGCCTTACAAACACTCCGTTTTCTGTTATAATAAAAGCATGAGAAGGTATGTAGTCAGGAGCAGGAATGGCCGCCGTGGTGGCCCTATATACCACACAGTACAATCACTAACCTTAAAATATTTGTAGTCTTAATGTAGGGCGAGAGGTGAGTAGTACTTATTTGTAGGAAGTTACGTGTAGGTGGCCCTGGTTTCCCATCCCAAACCTAATATACGATATTTAAAGCAGCCCACCCAGAGAGATAAAATACACATACAGTACACTCATTATTTGCCTTAAAATATGTGTCGTCTTAATGTAGGATGAGAGGCAAGTAGTATTTATTTGTAGGAAGTCAGGTGTAGGTAGCCAGTAGATGTAGCCTGCCTGAGCTACACCTACCTACATAGCTATACAATATTTAATGTGGCCCAGAGCCATATTATTACCATCAACATACTTAGTTCACCGAGTTTAATCGTTTCTAACAACTACCTTTAGATGCCATCGTAAACAAAGGGGGAAGTAATAATGATAATTCAAGCCAAGAATTGTAAACAAAAGCAAAATGTGAAGAGGACTGACTGGGCCAAATGCAGATTCACAAACGTTTTCTCTGGTGCTGGACCAGAGAAAACGTAATGCTTTCCCTCCACCCAGCTACCACACCTTCCATAGCACATAAACATAGCATGTTTATATGCTATGTAATGTGTTTCTTACATAATTTTAAAGAAAATATCATAGATGGGTTAATGAAACTGTGTATTATTATTACTATGGCATTAAGACTTAGAAGGACACTCTTAGTGATTTTAATATGTGCCTGCATTCCAGCGCAGTGTGTAAGTATATTTAGGTACAGGTACACATAAGTGTAAGTATCAGAGTACAGGAGGGCCCCACTTATACGGCAGGTTAGGTTCCAGGCTACCGCCGTAAAGCGGAAACCGCCATAAAGTGGAACACCCTTTTTTTCCACTTATAAATGCATACAAACACTAGATAACAAGTTTACACTAACATATATAAAGTTAGCAATAGAACCAGGCATCAAAAAACAATAAAAAAGTACAATACACACATAGTGCACTCATTACTTACCTTAAAATATTTATAGTCTTAATCTAGGGTGAGACAAGTATTTATTGTAAGAAATCAAGTGTGGCATGTATGGTAATAGCCAGGCTACCTTACCAGGCCACCCCACCCACACATACTATTCTATGATATTTAAGCATCCCAGAGCGATAAAATGTATATACAGTTCACTCATTACTTACCTTAAAATATTTGTAGTCTTAATGTAGGGTCAGGAGTAAGTAAATGAGATAAAACGAATAAATGAGAGAGAGAAAGAATGAGTACATGAGAGGGGACAGGCGCAGAGTTATGCAAACAAACCAGGCGAACGTAAGTTTTGTAAACAAACGAAGTGTACACGTCTGGTTTGTGTACAAGTTACATTGTGTACAGGTTGTCTCTACATTGATACGGTAGAATTAATAAAGAAGAACACTCCCATTCTCATGTAACATCATTTTGAGAAGAAATGAAGCTCTGAGTGAAGGCAATGGAAATAAGTCACACTGACTTTTTTGGGTTATCCTAGGTTCTCTACACGTATGTTGTTATGTATGATAATCTATGTAACTGTATTTGTGTATACCTGAATAAACTTACTTACATACATACGAAAGGAATAATTTTCTACAGTTACCCCCAGTAACACATTTTCTCTTATGTTAGATTAGAGAAAATGTTATTCTTGCCGTCACTTGTACAAGTTATGTGGCTCCCACATCTTATATTTATGTTTATTTATTCTATTGTGGGGTGTATTTATCATCTTTTTATGTTATGTATCGTGTTTATTATATAATTTTGAAAAAAATATCATGGATGGATTAATGAAAATGTGTATATTAATGTAATATACGACATTTAATGAGACTCGGTGAGTATTGTTATTATTATCATTTCTAATATGGCGTCACTTGTGCAAGTCGTCTGCTACCACATCTCACATTTATGTTTATTTATTCTACTGTGGGGTGTATTTATCTTATTTATATGTTATGCATCGTGTTTATTATATAATTTTGAAAAAATATCATGGATGGATTAATGAAAATGTGTATATTAACGTAATATACGACATTTAAATGACTCGATGATTATTATCATTACTAATATGACGTCTGGAGACATAAGACTCTTACCAATTTTAATGTGTACCTACATGCCAGCACAGTATGTAAGTTTATTTAGGTACAGGTATACATAAGTATAATTATCAGAGTATATATAAAATATGAAATAACTTTTAAAAACATTTGAAATTTTGGAGTTTCCAAACAAAATGGAGAGACTTAGTGCTTACTGAGCTCATGGAGAATGTAAACAAACAGGGTGGGGCACAGTGACCGTATTAGAAAGTCAGGTGGGGGGAGCCGTATAGCGAGTTTTGGTCATAATTTGAAATGTCCGTATTAGCGGAACGCCGTAAAGTGAAACGCCGTAAAGCGGGGCCTTCCTGTACATATAAAATATGCAAAAACTTTAAAACGCTTGAAATTTTGGAAAGTTTCCAGATATAATAGATGTGCTCACAGAGAACGTAAACAAACCAGGTGGGGCGTGCCATATTAGAAAGATGGGGAGCCATATAGCAAGTTTTGGTCATAATTTAAAATCGCTGTATTTGCAGAACGCTGCAAGGCAAAATGCCATAAAGCGGGCCCCCACTCTATTAACCTTAGGCGGCCATAAAAGGAGTGATTAACATTTGAGATGAATACAGATATTCAGAGTAAGTATACAGTGGAACCCCGAATATCGACCATTGCGTTTATCAGCTGATTCGTATTCAGGCCAGTTTTTGGGTGGAAATTTTGCTCTGTAATTCGGCCCGTGCCGAATTACAGAGCATATTATACGCATCAGCCCGTCTCCCTTCAGGACGCCATGCACAGGCTCCACGCATTCGTCCAAACATTTCTGTAAAATCCATTAGTTTTTGTGCTTGTTTAATAAGTGTGACTGTGAAATAAGCCACCATGGGCCCAAAGAAAGTTCAGAGTGCCAGCCCTTAGTAAAAAAAAGTGAGAAACACGATGGAATTTAAGAAAGTTATAGCAAAATATGAAAGTGGTGTGCGGGTGCTGGAGCTTGCCAGGATGTATGGGAAATCCAAATCAACATCACTTCCATCCTGGCAAAAAAGAACAAATCAAGGAAGCTGATGTGGCAAAAGGGGTAAACATGTTAACAAAAAAGAGATCAAAACAATGGAAGATGTAGAGAAGTTGTTGTTGTTGTTGTAGATCAGTGACAGAAAGTTAGCAGAAGATAGTGTTTCATAGACGATCATTTGTGAAAAGACAACGCAGTTGCATGTGGATCTCATAAAGAAAATGCCTGGAACTAGAGCTGATGTTAGTGAATTTAAGACCAGCAGAGGCTGGTTTGGCAGATTTAAGAAGTGTAGTGGCATAAACATGGGCATGGTGAGGCTGCAAGTTCAGACAAACATGTGGCTGAAAAATTTGTGCAGGAATTCAAGAGGTACGTAGAGACTGAAGAATTCCAACCCCAACAAGTGTTCAATTGTGACGAAACATGTCTCTTTTGGAAGAAAATGCCAAGGAGGACCTACATCATGCAGGAGGAAAAGGCACTGCCAGAACAGAAGCCTATGAAGGATAGGCTAACTCTTATGTTCTGTGCTAATGCTAGTGGGGATTTCAAAGTGAAGCCTTAACTGGTGTATCACTCTGAAAATCCCAGTGTTCAAGAAAAACAATGTCGCCAAGAGTAAATTGTGTGTGATGTGGAAAGCTAATAATAAGGCATGGGTCGCAAGGCAAATTTTCACTGACTGGGTCCATAAAGCGTTTGGCCCGAGTGTGACAAAATACCTCCAGAAAAATAAATTGCCACTCAAGTACCTCCTGATAATGGACAATGCTCCTGCTCATCCTCCAAACTTGATAGACCAATTGTCTAGGGATTTCAGTTTTATAACAGTGAAGTTCTTGCCTCCTAACACCACTCCTCTCATCCAGCTCATAGACCAGCAGGTCATTTCTAACTTCAAAACACTACAAAAAATCAGTGTCTCAAAGGTGCTCTGAAGTGGCCTCGGACACTGAACTGACCCTAAGAGAGTTCTGGAAGAATCACTTCAATATCTACAACTACATAAGTCTTATAGGTAAGGCTTGGCATGGAGTGACTTCCAGGATTCTGAACTCTTCTTGGAGAAAATTGTGGCCAGAATGTGTCCTCAAGAAAGATTTTGAAGGGTTTGAGGCTGACCCTGATGGCCCTTCACCTATTGAGGTATCTATTTTAGGGAAGTCCATGGGGTTGGATGTGAGTGACGAGGATGTGGAAGTGTTGGTGGAGGACCACAGGTTAGAGCTAACCACTGAAGAGCTAGAACACCTTCAACTGGAACAGCAACAGACCACAGCTGAAGAACTTGCTTCAGAGGAGGAGGAAGAGAGAGGGAAGGAGGTGCCTTCTTCAGAGATTAAGTTTGTGCAATGTGGAGTAGGGTGCAAGCTTTTGCTGAGAAATATCACCCTGACCAAGCTGAAACAAGCCATATCTGCAACATGTTCAGTGAGAAAACCTTGGCTCACTTCAGGCAAATCTTAAAGAGGCACCAGAAACAGAGCACTCTGGACAGATATTTTGTGCGACAGGGGTCCAGTGGCTCTCAAGCTGGTCCTAGTGCCATAAAAAGAGAAGGAAGGCAGGGAAGTAACCCCAGAGAGGGACTTAACTGAAGTCATTATGGAGGGGGATTCCCCTTCCGAACAATAACCCCAACTCCCTCTCCCCTCCTCGCCTTCTTCCATATGCCAACAAGAGTCTTCAATAAATGTATGAAAGGCTTATATTTATTTATCATTATTTTGTGTATGTAAAAGTATAGTTAAACTTTACAAAATGTATTTTTCTTCTTATTATTTTTGGGTGTCTGGAACTGATTAATTATATTTACATTAATTCTTATGGGAAATATTGCTTTGAATTAGGCCGACCTTCTGGAATGGATTACGGCTAATATTTGGGGTTCCACTGTATATTGACTATATTGATAAGAAAGTTTTACCTATGTTCATGATATTGAGCGAATGCATGTACAGTGGAACCTCGACTTACTTGTTCAATTCATTCCATGACTTAGCTCATAATTCAATTTCTTCTTGTATCAAATCAATTTTCCTCGTTTAACCCTTTCAAGGTCGAGAGGCCCTCTCCTAAACTCATTCTCAGGGTCAAGAGGCCGTCTCCTAAACTCTTTCTCAGGGTCAAAAATTTTTCAGAAAAAAAAAATTCTTATGAAATGACAGAGAATCTTTTCCCACTCATAATGACACCATAAGTATGAAATTTGATGGAAAACTTACGAAATTATGCTCTCAAGAAATTAGCGGTCTCAACGATGTTTACACATCAGCGATTTTGCTCACTTTGAGCCCTATTTTCGGCTAATTCCAGTGCACTAGTCGACAAAAATCATATCTATTTTGCTAGAACTCCATTTTTTCCATCGAAAGAGTACAAGAAACCACCCATTTACCATTTTAACTATCCAATAAAGTGGTCAGAAATTGGCAATTTTGCCAATTTCACACAAATTTCATAAGATGCTAATTTCCATATAGGGTCCAGAATAAACAAGGCAGACATTCCTGGCACTAAAATAACATTTTCTCTGTTCATTAGTCACATCCCCAGGCCCCTCTTCCACCTCTTTTGCTTTCCACTTTGAATTTTTATTCTCACAAAAAATAGAAGATTTACTGTTATGCAGACTACTGCATTGGTGTAGAAATGGTATAAATAATATCAGCGCACTTGTGAAAGAATATCAGACTCACCAGTTGACGTGTATTGGATGCTTGGCATGATTTGTTTAATTTAGAACTTAGGTAAAAATCGAACATATCTGCTACTTCGAGCTGAATTTCAAGGTACTTTTCTTTATGAAACCTATCAAAATCATCTCAATTTCTATAATATGTCTCCCATTCTATAAAATGAGACCAGGAAAGCTAAAATACAACCATAAATACCATACGAAAATACACTGCAAAGTCGCTGTTTTAAACCAAAAACACGGTCGGAGGATTTTTTCTCATTATGCACCGTGTGCTGCAGGATTTTTTTTATACTGTTCACACTGACCACATAGACCCATTCTTTCATATGTAGGCCTACCAGCCTTCTCTCACTAGTTTTGAAGGCGCTAGAATTTAGGCGTACTAGTACATCAATAACCCTTGTGCGTAAGCCGTACTATTTTTTTTTCTTAACACACTGGCCGATTCCCACCAAGGCAGGAGACCGAAAAAGAAATACTTTCATCACCATTCACTCCATCACTGTCTTGCCAGAGGGGTGTTTTACACTTGAGTTATAAAACTGCAACATTAACACCCCTCCTTCAGAGTACAGACACTGTACTTCCCATCTCCAGGACTCAAGTCCAGCCTGCCGGTTCCCCTGAATCCCTTCATAAATGTTACTTTGCTCACACTCCAACAGCATGTCAAGTATTAAAAACCATTTGTCCCCATTCACTCCTATCAAATACGTTCATGCACGCTTGCTGGAAGTCCAAGCCCCTCGCACACAAAACCTCCTTTGCCCCCTCCCTCCAACCCTTCCTAGTCCGACCCCTACCCTGCCTTCCCTCCACTACAGATTTATACACTCTCGAAGTCATTCTGTTTTGTTCCATTCTCTCTACATGTCCGAACCGCCTCGACAACCCCTCCTCAGCCCTCTGGATAACAGTTTTGGTAATCCCACACCTTCTCCTAATTTCCAAACTACGAATTCTCTGCATTATATTCACACCATACATTTCCCTTAGATATGACATCACTGCCTCCAGCCTTCTCCTCGTTGCAACATTCATCACCCATGCTTCACACCCATACAAGAGTGATGGTACAACTATACAGTGGACCCTCAGCTAACGATGGCATCAGCTAACGTTAAATCCAGCTAACAATACATTTTAACGCAAAATTTTTACATCAGCTAACACTAAAAAACTCGTCCAACGCGATTTCGTTCGAGACGCGTCCACTTGTGGCCTGAGCATGCCTCAGTTGTTCCATGGGTGCCAGTGTTTACAAGCCAGCCAGTGCGGTTGCATCCATGCATACAATCAGAACATTTCATATTATCACAGCGTTTTTAGTGACTGTACCTGCAAAATAAGTCACAATGGGCGCCAAGAAAACTTCTAGTGCCAACTGTGCGGTAAAAAAGGTGAAAATTACTATGGAAATGAAGCGGGTAAACGAAAAACAGATAGCAGGGGATACCATCTCTCAAGCGATCATATGTAAAAAGGGTGGGAAATACGTACTATCGTACCATGGTCAGCTGCTGCTGCACCACCGTCAGCTGTTGCTGCACCACAGTCAGCTGCTGCTGCACCATGGTCAGCTGCTGCTGCACCACGGTCAGCTGCTGCTGCACCACGATTAGCTGCTGCTGCACCACGGTCAGCTGCTGCTGCACCACGGTCAGCTGCTACTGCATCACAGTCAGCTGTTGCTGAACCACGGTCAGCTGCTGTTGCACCACGGTCAGCTGCTGCTACACCACCATCAGCTGTTGCTGCACCACGGTCAGCTGTTGCTGCACCACGGTCAGCTGTTGCTGCACCATGGTCAGCTGCTGCTGCACCACGGTCAGCTGCTGTTGCACCACTGTCAGCTGCTTCTGCACCAGTCAGCTGCTGCTACACCACCGTCAGTGTTGCTGCACCACGGTCAGCTGTTGCTGAACCAAGGTCAGCTGCTGTTGCACCACGGTCAGCTGCTGCTGCACCACGATCAGCTCTTGCTGCACCACAGTCAGCTGTTGCTTCACCAGTCAGCTGTTGCTGAACCACGGTCAGCTACTGTTGCACCACGGTCAGCTGCTGCTGCACCAGTCAGTTGCTGCTACACCACTGTCAGCTGTTGCTGCACCACGGTCACCTGTTGCTGCACCAGTCAGCTGTTGCTGAGCCACAGTGAGCTGCTGCTGCACCATGGTCAGCTGCTGCTGCACAACGGTCAGTTGCTGCTGCACCACAGTCAGCTGCTGCTGCACCACCATCAGCTGTTTCTGACCAACATGACTCGTCCCGAACCTGTCCATCCAGCCCTGCCGTCATTATTTACAAGCCAGGGTGGTCAGTTGCATGCATACATTCAATACATTTTGTATTATTCCATTGTTTTTAGTGCTTGTAACTGCTAAATAAGCCACCATGGGCCCAAAGAAAGCTTCTAGTGCCAACCCTGTGGTAAAAAGGGTGAGAAATATGTATTATTGTACCACAGTCAGCTGCTGCTGCACCAACGTCAGCTGTTGCTGCACCACAGTCGGCTGTTGCTGCACCATGGTCAGCTGTTGCTGCACCACAGTCAGCTGCTGTTGCACCACAGTCAGCTGCTGCTGCACCAAAGTCAGCTGTTGCTGCACCATGGTCAGCTGTTGCTGCACCACAGTCAGCTGCTGCTGCACCACAGTCAGCTGCTGCTACACCACCGTCAGCTGTTGCTGCACCACGGTCAGCTGTTGCTGCACCAGTCAGCTGTTGTTGAACCACAGTGAGCTGCTGTTCCACCACGGTCAGCTGCTGCTGCACCACAGTCAGCTGCTACTGCACCACAGTCAGCTCCTGCTACACCACCATCATCTGTTGCTGCACCACAGTCAGCTGTTGCTGCACCACGGTCAGCTGTTGCTGCACCACGGTCAGCTGGTCCAAGTGGCATTAAAAGAAGAAGGGAAGTAACCCCGGAAAAGGACATGCTACCTAAAGTCCTAATGGAAGGGGATTCCCCTTCTAAACATTAACAACTTCCACACTCTCCCTGTCAGCATAGTTGCTGATCCCCCTTACATGTGTTGTATAGCTTAGCTGAGTATCATAGTACCATCCATATGTTTTATACAGATGATCCCTTACTAGGCCTAGTGACTGCATGACGTCACAGGATGAGACATGAGTGAGTGGGATGCGCTACCTCGCTCTCAGTCCACGCTTAGACCTACAACAGGCAGTAACATGGCAGGTTGGGCTCCCTTACCAGTCTGACAATATATAGTGTTACCATCCACAAGTGTGTTTATCTTCAACCATCATATCTCATTTCGAACCCCCACGACAAATTGGTGTCAGCAGTGTGGGCGAAAAATTGATAATTACGCCGATGCACGGAGATAATTTCTCGCAGCCGACCACGGGCATTTTGTGTGGTCAGTAGGCTGACCTAGCCAAGCAAGCTTTTACCAGCTCTCTGCATTATTCACTGGTCAGTCTCTGTGTATTAGTGTTTATTTTGCTATTTGCATTACCTCCGAGGGGTTGACCCAGGTTTGCAAAATGAGCCAAGCCACCTAAGCCAGTCTGTGGTGGGGGAGTCAGCCCAAGTCCAGTCCAGCCTAACCTTACACCATCCAGCCCAACCTGCTGTGTTACTGCCTGTTGTAGGTCTAAGCGTGGACTGAGAGCGAGGTAGCGCATCCCACTCACTCATGTCGCATCCCGTGACGTCATACAGTCACTAGGCCTAGTAAGGGAGTGTCTGTATAAAACATATGGATGGTACTATGATACTCAGCTAAGCTATACAACACATGTAAGGGGGATCAGCAACTATGCTGACATCCCCTCCTCCCATCCCATCAATCATCACCAGATCTTCAATAAAGGTAAGTGTCAGTTTGTGTGTATTAAAATTAATATTTCACGTGGTAATTTTTTTTTTTTCATACTTTGTGGTGTCTTGCACGGATTAATTTGATTTCCATTATTTCTTATGGGGAAAATTAATTCTAACGATAATTTCAGCTAACGATGAGCCTTGAAGAACCGATTAATATCGTTAGCTGAGGGTCCACTCTACTCTCATACATTACCCTTTTTGCTTCCACAGACAAAGTTCTATGTCTCCACAGACTCCTTAGTGCACCACTCACCCTTTTCCCCTCATCAATTTTGTGATTCACCTCATCCTTCATAGACCCATCTGCTGACACATCCACTCCTAAATATCTGAATACATTCACCTACTCTATACTCTCTCCCTCCAATATATCCAGTCTTTTGTCACCCAATCTTTTTTTTATCCTCATAACCTTACTCTTTCCTATATTCACTTTTAATTTTCTTCTTTTACATACCCTACCAAATTCATCCACCAACCTCTGAAACTTTTCTTCAGAATCTCCCAAAAGCTCCGTGTCATCAGCAAAGAGCAACTGTGATAACTCCCACTTTGTGTTTGATTCTTTATCTTTTAACTCCACACCTCTGGTGGCCTGGGGCTCTGGTGGCCTGGTGGTTAACGCTCTCGCTTCACACGGTGAGGGCCTGGGTTCGATTCCCAGCCAGAGTAGAAACATTGGACGTGTTTCTTTCCACCTGTTGTCTACGTTCCCCATCAGTAAAATGGGTACCTGGGTGTTAGTCGACTGGTGTGGGTCGCATCCTGGGACACTGACCTAAGGAGGCCTGGTCACAGACCGGGCCGCGGGGGCGTTGACCCCCGGAACTCTCTCCAGGTAAACTCTCCAGGTAAACACCTCTTTCCAAGACTCTAGCATTCACTTCTCTTACAACCCCATCTATAAATATACAGTGGACCCTCGCCTAAGGAATGCATCACATAATGTTAAATCCGCCTAACGAAGCATTTGAGTGTAAAAATTTTGGCCCACTTAACGATAAAAAACTCGCCCAACGTGATTCCTCCCAAACATGTCCGTCCAGCCTGAACGCCTAAGCTGCCTTGCTGTCATTGTTTACAAGCCAGGGTGGCCGGTTGCATGCATACATTCGATACATTTTGTATTGTTCCATTATTTATAGTGCTTGTAACTGCTAAATAAGCCACCATGTGCCCAAAGAAAGCTTCTAGTGCCAACCCTGTGGTAAAAAGGGTGATAAATACTATCGTACCACAGTCAGCTGCTGCTGCACCACGGTCAGCTGTTGCTGGACCAGTCAGCTGTTGCTGGATCAGTCAGCTGTTGGTGCACCACGGTCAGCTGTTGCTGGACCAGTCAGCTGTTGTTACTGGATCAGTCAGCTGTTGCTGCACCACAGTCAGCTGTTGCTGGACAAGTCAGCTGTTGTTGGATCAGTTAGCTGTTGCAGCACCATGGTCAGCTGTTGCTGGACCAGTCAGCAGTTGCTGGATCAGTCAGCTGTTGCTGGATCAGTCAGCTGTTGCTGCACCACGGTCAGCTGTTGCTGGACCAGTCAGCTGTTGCTGTATCAGTCAGCTGTTGCTCGACCAGTCAGCTGTTGCTCGACCAGTCAGCTGTTGCTGTATCAGTCAGCTGCTGCTGCACCACAGTCAGCTGCTGCTGGACCAGTCAGCTGTTGCTGGAACAGTCAGCTGTTGCTGCACCAATGTCAGCTGTTGCTGGACCAGTCAGCTGCTGCTGCTCCATGGTCAGCTGTTGATGGACCAGTCAGCTGTTGCTGGATCAGTCAGCTGCTGCTGCACCACAGTCAGCCATTGCTGGACCAGTCAGCTGTTGCTGGATCAGTCAGCTGCTGCTGCACCATGGTCAGCTGTTGCTGGACCAGTCAGCTGTTGCTGGATCAGTCAGCTGCTGCTGCACCATGGTCAGCTGTTGCTGGACCAGTCAGCTGTTGCTGGATCAGTCAGCTGCTGCTGCTGCACCATGGTCAGCTGTTGCTGGACCAGTCAGCTGTTGCTGGATCAGTCAGCTGCTGCTGCACCATGGTCAGCTGTTGCTGGACCAGTCAGCTGTTGTTGGACCAGTCAGCTGTTGCTGGATCAGTCAGCTGCTGCTGCACCACTGTCAGCTACTGTTGCACCACCATCAGCTGTTTCTGAACAACATGACTCCTCCCGAACCTGTCTGTCTAGCCTGAACGTCTTGGCTGCCTTGCTGTCATTGTTTACAAGCCAGGGTGGCCGGTTGCATGCATACATTCAATACATTTTGTATTATTCCATTATTTATAGTGCTTGTAACTGCTAAATAAGTCACCATGGACCCAAAGAAAGCTTCTAGTGCCAACCCTGTGGTAAAAAGGGTGATAAATACTACCGTACCACAGTCAGCTGCTGCTGCACCACGGTCAGCTGTTGCTGGATCAGTCAGCTGTTGCTGCACCACGGTCAGCTGTTGCTGGACCAGTCAGCTGTTGCTGGATCAGTCAGCTGTTGCTGCATCATGGTCAGCTGTTGCTGGACCAGTCAGCTGCTGCTGCACCATGGTCAGCTGTTGCCAGACCAGTCAGCTGTTGCTGGATCAGTCAGCTGTTGCTGCACCATGGTCAGCTGTTGCTGGACCAGTCAGCTGTTGCTGGATCAGTCAGCTGTTGCTGCACCATGGTCAGCTGTTGCTGGACCAGTCAGCTGTTGCTGGATCAGTCAGCTGTTGCTGCACCATGGTCAGCTGTTGCTGGACCAGTCAGCTGTTGCTGAATCAGTCAGCTGTTTCTGCACCACAGTCAGCTGTTGGTGGACCAGTCAGCTGTTGCTGCATCAGTCAGCTGCTGCTGCACCACGGTCAGCTGTTTCTGGACCAGTCAGCTGTTGGTGGACCAGTCAGCTGTTGCTAGATCAGTCAGCTGCTGCTGCACCATGGTCAGCTGTTGCTGGACTAGTCAGCTGTTGCTGGATCAGTCAGCTGCTGCTGCACCATGGTCAGCTGTTGCTGGACTAGTCAGCTATTGCTGGATCAGTCAGCTATTGCTGGATCAGTCAGCTGCTGCTGCACCACTGTCAGCTGTTGCTGGACCAGTCAGCTGTTGCTGGATCAGTCAGCTGCTGCTGCACCACGGTCAGCTGTTGCTGGACCAGTCAGCTGTTGCTGGATCATTCAGCTGCTGCTGCACCACAGTCAGCTGCTGCTGCACCACAGTCAGCTGTTGCTCCTCCACAGTCAGCCGTTGCTGCACCACCATCAGCTGTACTACTCAAAGATGTGGAGAGAGTGTTGTTGGTGTGGCTTAACGTGAAACAATTCCCGAGAAACGATTAACCCCAGAGGGTTAGCCACCCAGGAAAACCCAAGAAAGTCAGTGCATCATCGAGAACTGTCTAACTTATTTCCATTGGGGTTCTTAATCTTGTCCACCAGGATGCGACCCACAACAGTCAACTAACACCCAGGTGAAAAGGAAAAAATGCCTGGAACTAATGCTCATATTGGTGAATTTAAGGCCAGCAAAGGATGGTTTGATTGATTTAAGAATTGTAGTGGCATACACAGTGTGATAAGGCAAGGCGAAGTTGAAAAATTAATCTCCCAACAAGTGTTCAATTGTGACAAAACCTGCCTGTTCTGGAAGAAAATGCCAAACAGGACCTACATTACTCAGGAGGAAAAGGCACTCCCAGGACATAAGCCTATGAAAGACAGGCTGACTCTCATGTTTTGTTGTAATGCTAGTGGGGATTGCAAAGTGAAGTCTTTACTGGTGTATCACTCTGAAAATCCCAGTGTTCAAGAAAAACAGTTTCTCATCACTCTTCAATACTCTTCAATAAAGGTAAGTGTCATTTTTACATTTATTTATGTAGTTATTGTGCATGTCTTATTGTTTTCTTTGTAGGGAAATGTATATTTCATAAAAAAAAAAAACTTTTAATACTTTTGGCTGTCTGGAACGGATTAATTGGATTTCCATTATTTCTTATGGGGAAAATTAACTCGGCTAACAATAATTTCGGCTAACGATGAGCTCTCAGGAACGGATTAATATCATTAGGCGAGGCTCCACTGTATTGAACAACCACAGTGACATCACAAATCCTTGTCTAAGACCTACTTTTACTGGGAAATAATCTCCTCCTCTCCTACATACTCTAACCTGAGCCTCACTATCCTCGTAAAAACTCTTCGCTGCTTTCAGTAACCTACCTCCTATACCATACAACTGCAACATCTGCCACATTGCCCCCCTATCCACCCTGTCATATACCTTTTCTAAATCCATATTATTATTATTATAATCAAAAAGAAGCGCTAAGCCACAAGGACTATACAGCGCTCTAAATCCATAAATGCCACAAAAACCTCTTTACCGCTATCTAAATACTGTTCACCTATATGTTTCGCTGTAAACACTTGGTCTACACACCCCCTACCTTTCCTAAAGCCTCCTTGTTCATCTGCTATCCTACTTTCTGTCTTACTCTTAATTCTTTCAATAATAACTCTACCATACACTTTACCAGGTACAGTCAACAGACTTATTCCCCTATAATTTTTGCACTCTCTTTTATCCCTTTTGCCTTTATACAAAGGAACTATGCATGCTCTCTGCCAATCTCAAGGTACCTTACCTTCTTCCATACATTTACTAAATAATAGCACCAACCACTCCAAAACTATATCCCCACCTGCTTTTAACATTTCTATCTTTATCCCATCAATCCCAGCTGCCTTACCCCCTTTCATTCTACCCACTGCCTCACGAACCTCCCCCACATTCACAACTGGTTCTTCCTCACTCCTACAAGATGTTATTCCTCCTTGCCCTATACACGAAATCACAGCCTCAACACCATTGTTAATGAGGAGCTGATCAAAATATCGACTTGGATGATAGCCAATAAACTTACGCTTAACGTTGACAAAACCTACTACATTATGTTTGGTAGCTGTCATGCCCCTATGGTTAACCTTCCTTTAATATTACATTGCGGTTATTTCCTTTAATAGCTAAATTGGAAATGAACGTCCTTGTATTATTAAGGCTCATTCTTGTTACATAAATCATAATTGTTAATATGGCCATGATAAGTTTAATTGGAGGTATAGTAACCTGCCTGCCGCCCGGTGTGCCGGTGTATGGTTAGCCGTGATGTTCGATGGTTATACCCCCCTTCCCCCCCCTTTATGTTCAACTACTCTACTGAGTGTTGGTGAGTCACGTCACGTGACCCACTTTACCTGTATGCTCAAGGTTGAGGGACGAGCAGTGAAGAAGTAGCAGCCAACGAGAACACTCCTGCTCGTCTCTGGTAACTGGCCAAGGTTTATTAGCCGGCCTGGACATATTCTGTTTTATTCTGACTGCTTCCAATTGGGAAACAACACTTTAATGTATAAAGTAATCTCCATTTATATATATGTTATATCTAGGATCTCCTCCTAATCATCTGTTATGAAAGCCTTATATATATATTTTGGATAATATAGAACAAACATGCATTCTTAACTTATATACGATAATTCGTATATTATTTCTGGCTTTTGTTGTATTATGAATATACTTAATTAAAATTAGGCATTCCGGAGGATCACTATTATTACCCTAACCTCTCTGACCAAAATTGTTATGCTCTAAAAAGAAGGAAATAGTGGTTACAATACTTGGAGTGTAACAAGTGGGGGCCTGTGTCCGGGAGCATAACACTGAATTTCCTTTAAAATGAATGTAGAAATGGCAGAGAGGTTTGAAGATATAACAAAGGAGAGATTACAGAATTTGAAGCTTCAATCTTGTTGGCAATTAGTACGAAGCTTGGGCATAAAATACGACAGGCATTTCACTGCCCAGACAGTCAGATGTATGATACAGAATGTCCTTTTTCCAGATGAGCAGGATCCAGAGACTGAGAATGGAGAAGCAGATATTCCTTCCTTTTTGAATTCTTTACTACAGACACCTGAGGCCGAAACTACGACGCTAACAACCCCTACTGGAGACGACGGACATGACCTTCCCGATACTCGGAAATGCTACGCTGCTACAACGACTCCAATTCCATCTCCAAGGACTATATGGGGAACAGAACTCCATCAGGGCTAAAGAAACGGTTCCAGGTAAACCCTTTACAGATGTTTTTGAAACAGAACAAGAGGAAGTCCTATTGGATGATGAACACATTCCACCTCAAATCTCTTTAGCCCTTTTGACTACTATTCAATCTAAGGAGAATTTCAAACGTCTAGAACGTATTTTATCGCTTCAAACCTCCTTTGTAGAAGCCCAGAGAAAATTAAAAAGGGAGAATTTTGAACTTGAATCTTTGCTTTATGAACGGGAAGTACTGAGGAAGAAAAGAGAATCGAGTAATATGTATACAATCCCTTCATTTGACCTTAGTAAAGCAGCCTCTTTGATGCCTAAATTTACTGAGGATAATTTAGATTCATTTTTCGAGGCATTCGAAAATCAGGCGAAGGTGATGCAATGGCCTCCTAAATATTGGGCTGCTTTAATACATTCATCTTTAATAGGAAAAGCCCAAACCATAACTGCAAACTTACCTTTTGAACAATATTCTGATTATACTCAGGTAAAAGATTGTCTTCTGAAAGCTTACGATTTATTACCTGTCAGTTACTTGAAGATGTTTAGAACTCTGAAGAAATATCCTCAGCAGTCTTGGGTGGACTTTGCCAAGGAAAAGCTCTCTGCTTTCGAGCGTTGGCGTAGGGCCACGGGAGCTGCCTCAGTCGAGTCACTTTCCCAGCTGATGTTGCATGAAGACCTTTTTAAATATTTTCCAGAGAGGGTTCATATTTATCTTTTGACATTTCCTACTACTAACTTGTTAGATACTGCTGCCCACGCAGATCACTTTGAAATTTCCCATGCTATAACCACAGAAATGTCTAAGGCCCCGGAAAAGAAATCTACCTCCCAAGGTTTTAGTTCAAGATTGACTACTAGGAAAGCTCCAGCTGGCGAACCTTTCAAGGTGTTTTCAGAAAAAAAACAGGTGACGAACGGCTCTTTCTCCAGGCATTACCCTAAAGATCAATTACCATTGTGCCTTTTTTGTAAAAAGTTAGGTCATAGACAGTCCCAGTGTTGGCATAAACAGCGGGAAGATAAAACCCAACCAAGAGGGAGATATCCTACTCAGGTAATAAATTCCTCTCGGAAGTATGAAACTCTGGATGATGAATCTTTACCTTTCCAGGCCTCGTCTAGCAGACCGTCTAATAGATGACTTTACCACGACAGTGCTTCAGAAGAAAAGGTCCGAGTAGCTATGGAACCCTACTTTTCCCAGGGGAAGTTCAGACTCTGTAAAGAGAGGTTAGTAAACATCACGACCTTTCGAGATACTGGCAGCTATCTCTCTTTATTAAGATCAAACCTGGTAAAGTTACCTACTAGTAATGAACCCCAGCTAGACGTATTATTAGAGGCTTACGGAGGCACAATAATAAAGGTCCCTATTATAAGGATTTATGTAGAACTGCCTGGATATGTAGGCTGGATCAATGTGGGACTTTCAGATAAACCTTTTCCCATTGCCGGCGTGGATCTATTAATCGGGAACGAAATTGATCAATTGGAGATACCCAGAGAGCCTCTGGTTTTAGATAATCCTTGTGATGTAAATTATGCATTAGAAGCCTCTGAGGCAGGGCTAGATTTATTTCCCCTTAATGTGGTCACCAGAGCCATGGCTAAGAACTCTAACAATTTGGATATTCAACAGCCTTTAGAAATGTCCGATGAATTAGGTTTGAACTTCCTGTTTAGCGAAGCAATTCAGTCGAGACCCACAGGTGACAAAGTTTTACCAGTCCCTGCGGACCTAGCTAGAAAATGTAATAAAGAAGAATTTCTTATAGCTCTAAATGACGATAAAAGTTTAACCAATAAGGATAAAGAGGAAGGTTACCTTTTAGATGAAGACAGTTTTCTTTGGAAGAGAAATAATGACTCGAGTTCAAAGGGAAACTTGTTAGTGGTGCCATCGTCCTTACGTAGTATGGTATTTGAACTAGCACATGATAATCCACTGGGAGGTCATTTAGGGTCTCGTAAGCCAGAGAAAAAGATTAGGAAATATTTTTTTTGGCCTCAGATGAGGACTTACATTGCTGACAAACTACAGAAATGCCACGTTTGTCAAATAATAGACAAAACGGCGCACAATCCCGCATCTGCCCCTTTACTTCCAATAAAATGTCCTGAAGAACCTTTTGAAAGATTAGTTATTGATTGTGTAGGACCGTTGCCCCGCACAAAAAGGGGTAACCAGTATATCTTCACTATCATAGATATGGCAACGCGGTATCCTGATGCTATCCCAATGTCCAAAATTAATTCCAGAAATATAGTAAGAGCTTTAATACGCTTCTTTGCTCAAGTAGGCATACCACGTGAAATTCAATCTGACCAAGGTTCTAATTTTACGTCTAAGGTTTTTAACCCTTTCAGGGTCCAAGGCCAAAATCTGAAGTCACGCACCAGTGTCCAAGAAATTTTGAAAAAAAAAAAAATTATTTTTTCTTACAGAATTAAAGAGCATATTTTTGTGAAGGTAATAAAACAAAAAAAATTAGAATCTGATCAGTACTTACCGAGATACAGTGCCAAGAAGTTTGTAGAAAATGATGTGGTGGCGGCAACATCGACGAATTCCACATACGCGTATTATATTATTTTGTTGTTTTAGTTGTTTTTTCTTTTCTTTTCCAATTTTTTTCTATTCCTACTAACATTTGGGGCCTGAGAGACCAATACTGTATATAATTTATATATATAAACTCACTGTATTGAACACAATAACCGCACTAAAGTTATTATCATATTATTGTTTACCACTGTTGTTTATTACAATAAACATGCACAAATATTGTATAATACTAATGTTCTATCATATATTTACATATTTACAATCACTGGACATGGTTTTAGAACTGCTGGAGCTTGTGGAACTCCTTGAAACAAGGCACCATGCACAGAGGCACCTTACATTCCTCACACATAAACCGAGTGTCTTTGCGTCTTTGTTGCCGTCGTTTTGTTTGTGCACAGACAATGCATCTCTTCTGAGCAAATTTCTTTTGAGTTGAAGGAAGCTGTATTATGAAATGATCACCTTCTCTTCTCAAACGCTTGGGTATATTGTGATGAATTCGAGGACCATGTTGTATTGCAGGTGTTGTTACCTGGTACTTCATTATGAGTTGTCTGACAACAGACAAACAAAATTCACCATACGGTGGTCTGTTACCAGTCTTTATTTGGTACATATTATATGCATTCAGCATTGAAATGTCCATGAGATGGAAGAAAAGTTTCATGTACCACTTGTAACTCTTACGAACACAGTCAACAAAACCAATCTGCATGTCACACTTGTCAACCAAGCGCATGTTTTGTGTATAATCAATCACTGTCACTGGTTTTCGAATACGTTCATTAGTCACTCGATCAACTTTGCCACTGTCTTGCATTTCATTACGGTGAATGGTTGTCAACAATGTGACATCTCGTTTGTCATGCCACCGTAATGCCATGATGTCATTGGCAGTAAACACCTGCACGTCATCACCACGAACACCTGCGTTGAGCCTGGGCATATGTTTACGATTAGAACGCACTGTGCCACACACATCTGTCTTGTTCACTCGCATGAAATCACTGAGTAATGGGCTTGTGTACCAGTTATCGGTATATAATGTATGGCCCTTACCAAGATAAGGTGCCATCATGTTTCTCACTACGTCACCTGATATACCCAATAACATCTTGGTATCTTTCAATGTTTTACTACCCGTGTATACAACAATATCCAACACCAGGCCACTGTCACAATCACAGAGTACAAACAATTTTATACCAAAGCGGTTCCTCTTGCTCGGTATATACTGCTTGAATGACAGTCTACCTTTGAACAAAATCAAAGACTCGTCAATTACAAGATTCTTGAATGGATAAAAGTATATCCTGAACTTTTGTTTGAGATACATGAAAACATTTCTAATCTTGTATAACCTGTCACTTCTGTCAGGCCTGGTTTTGTCAGAGAAGTGCAACATACGTAACAGTAAGATAAACCTGTTCACTGGTATTATTTCACTGAAGGATGGGGTACAAATTAGCCGATCTGTGGACCAGTATGCTTTTATATTATGCTTATAGACGTGAGGCATAAGCATTATTGTTGCAAAAAGCAAATACATTTCTGCAACAGTCGTCTCTTTCCACCTGTGTAGTCTTGACTGTGGTGATAAGATCGTATTTGCCATGGTGTACTGAAAATACTTATTACTTTCCCTGACAATAGTTTCCATCAATGGCTGGTCAAAGAATAATTCAAAGAATTCCAGTTCATTGGCCGTGGTTCCAAGGGGACAGGTAGGTAGAATTCCACTTTGCGAGTCATCAAAGTGGTGAGGGCTGGGAACAAAATTGGGATTTTGCTGCCAATCCCAGATACGGTTTGCTGGTGGATACTGGACATCATAGGCTGGTTGTACGGGTGGTTGTGGCGGGCTGGTGGGTGACGCTCCGCTTTGTCCTTGAACTGACGAGTCAGCAGCGTGGGTTCCCGCGTGGCACAGCGAGTCACGCATGGCGGTGCCACTACCACCACCAGCCCCACTAACACCATCCACTGATGTCTGTGGCCCATCCATGCCAAGTGTAGCCACATCATCCTCACTATCACTACCTAAAACGGGTGTAGGGCCACGGGATGTACTCCGGGATGTACTACGGGATGTACTCCATCCCCTGGGCATAGCATAGGGTACACTACCCGAGCGCATGCGGCGGCGCACATACCGACGCTTCACTGGTGAATATGTTTCCTCACTATCACTACTCGAATGATCGTCGAGCGCAATAAAATCACAATCCACGTCAGAATCATCGTCATTACTGAAGTCAGAGGCCAGGCCACGGGAAAATATTAGTTTTCTCTTACGTTTAGGAACAACCGACCGTGAGTCACGAGTGCCCACACCAGAGGTAGAAGGTCGAGGATCGTCGGGGTTTTCTGCACTATTATCGATATCCTGGTCATTATTTTCGGTCACTAACTCATCAAAGCCGTAGAATTTGTCTTCATTTCCACTTCCATCAGTGTCAGAACTATCAGACAGGAAGAGGAGAGTCCCAATTTTCCGGGGAGTGAGAGCTGACTTGCGACGAGACATGGTGAACAAGGGTGACTGAGCCGGCGTTCCCACAATGCTATGCAGGCGCCTAGATTTTTTGTTTATGGCGCACACCCACCGCGCAGACCCATTTTCTCATATGTAGGCCTATGAGCGCTTTCGCGCTAAATTTGACGGCGCTAGAATTTTGGCGTAGATCTACGGTTTGGACACTCACCGACCAGCCGTAGATCTATGGGACGGACCCTGAAAGGGTTAAAGAGGCTATGTCTCAATTAGGAGTAAGACAGATCCTCTCTACAGCCTATCATCCCCAGTCACAAGGAGTACTAGAAAGATTCCACCAAACCCTTAAATCTACTTTACGTGCTTACTGTGAGCAATATTCTCGTGAATGGGACGAAGGTTTACCCTTTCTTCTCTTTGCCCTCCGTGAAGCTGAACAAGAAAGTACTAAATACTCTCCATTTGACTTGATTTTTGGACATCAGGTACGAGGACCCCTAGCCATATTACGAGATTCTTGGATAGGGAAGAGAGGACATCTTCATCTCAGTCCTCTACTTTGGAAAGAACATCTCTCCAAATTAAAAAGCTTAGCTGCCGTGAATCTGACAGAAGCTCAAGCCAAAATGAAGAAATCTTACGACCAAAAGGCTAAATCTCGTTCATTCTCTCCAAATGAATTAGTGTTAGTTAAAAACTTAATTCCAGAACATTCTTTAAAACCTAGATATTTGGGGCCATATGAAATAGTAGACAAAGAAAATGAGGTGAATTATCTGGTCCGTGAACCAGGACGTCATAAGAAAATTAAGAGGTATCACATAGATAACTTAAAGAAGTACGAGTCTAGCCTTCTCCCTACTATTATTACCTCTATTCAACCTACATCCACTGAAATAAGGAATGACACTGTAAGGGAAGTAAGAGAATTTAGACTACATAATTCTGAAGTTTTAAAACAACTAGACCATTTCCTGGAAGCTCTTCCTACCTCCCAAAAATCTCAAATAAAAGAGTTAATCACTAAATATAACTCCATCTTCAAAGATATCCCTACTCCTTGTACATTGGGTTTCCACGATATTGAATTGTTAGAAGACAATCCAATAAAGCAATCCCCTTACCGGGTCTCTCCTGCTAAGCAAGAATTAATTCAACAAGAAATAAATACATTACTGGAATATAATTTGATAGAACCCAGTTGGACACCTTGGGCCTCTCCCTGTTTATTGGTCCCAAAACCCGATGGTACCGTACGCCTATGCACGGATTACCGTAAAGTAAATTCAGTCACCAAACCAGATGGGTTTCCATTACCCAGGATTGATGATTTAATAGATGCTGTAGCCGGTGCCAACTTTGTGACCAGATTAGACTTGCTGAGAGGGTATTACCAGGTGCCGTTAACTCCTAGGGCCCAAGAGATTTCCGGGTCCGTAGTTAAGAACGGACTATTTACGTATAAGGTTATGCCTTTCGGCTTGTGTAACGCTGCCTCCACTTTCCAGAGAATTATGAACATTTTAGTCCAACCCTTAGAAGGTGTAGAGGCATACTTAGACGACCTGGTGGTTTTTAGTGATGATTGGCAGTCTCATTTAGAAAGATTAGAGCAACTACTGAAAGCATTGCAGAAATACAATTTCACTGTAAATTTACAAAAATGTGACTTTGGTAAAGCCCAGATTAAATATCTCGGTTTTAAAATAGGGAAGGGACTAGTAGCCCCCGACCAATTAAAGGTCCAAGCTATTTTAAATTTTCCTACGCCTCAGGACAGGAAAGCCCTCCAACGATTTTTTGGAATGGCTACTTATTACACGCGTTTTTGCCCAAACTTTGCTCAAGTTGCCTCCCCCCCGACTAGATTGACCAGTCCTAAATATAAATTTAATTGGGACGAGAATTGTGAACAAGCTTTTAAACGTTTAAAACGTTTCCTTTCCTCCGCCCCAGTATTGCGTGCACCCAATTTCCAAATTCCTTTCACCCTCCATGTTGATGCCAGTGATGCAGCAATAGGTGCTGTCTTATTGCAATCCTTCCAAAACGGTAATATTCTACATCCAATATGTTATTTTTCCTATAAATTGAAAGAATATCAAAGATCTTATTCAACCATAGAAAAAGAAGCCCTGGCTTTAGTATTGTCCTTTGGACACTTTGACGTATACCTTAGTTATACTCCTCATGTGATAAATATTTACTCAGACCATAATCCTCTAACTTTCATAAATTCTATGAAATCAAAAAATGTTAGAATATTACACTGGGCTTTAAGGATCCAACCTTACCGGATCTCCATTTTTCACATAAAGGGTTCGAGCAACGTGTTAGCCGATGCTCTCTCTCGCTCCTAATATATTGCCTAACTACGGAAATTCTTTGCAGTCTAGCAGTGTTTCTGGTCCAGTTTTAGCAAGTGGATGACTAACCTTGGAATGATGTACCTCCATCCCTATACCAGCTGGTTGGTTTCTTCTACACCATCAGCATCTTAAACGCCGAGATATTTGCTTGTGGGCCGGGGTGTCATGCCCCTATGGTTAACCTTCCTTTAATATTACATTGCGGTTATTTCCTTTAATAGCTAAATTGGAAATTAACGTCCTTGTATTATTAAGGCTCATTCTTGTTACATAAATCATAACTGTTAATATGGCCATGATAAGTTTAATTGGAGGTATAGTAACCTGCCTGCCACCCGGTGTGCCGGTGTATGGTTAGCCGTGATGTTTGATGGTTATATCCCCCCTTCCCCCCCCCCTTTATGTTCAACTACTCTACTGAGTGTTGGTGAGTCACGTCACGTGACCCACTTTACCTGTATGCTCAAGGTTGAGGGACGAGCAGTGAAGAAGTAGCAGCCAACGAGAACACTCCTGCTCGTCTCTGGTAACTGGCCAAGGTTTATTAGCCGGCCTGGACATATTCTGTTTTATTCTGACTGCTTCCAATTGGGAAACAACACTTTAATGTATAAAGTAATCTCCATTTATATATATGTTATATCTAGGATCTCCTCCTAATCATCTGTTATGAAAGCCTTATATATATATTTTGGATAATATAGAACAAACATGCATTCTTAACTTATATACGATAATTCGTATATTATTTCTGGCTTTTGTTGTATTATGAATATACTTAATTAAAATTAGGCATTCCGGAGGATCACTATTATTACCCTAACCTCTCTGACCAAAATTGTTATGCTCTAAACAGAAGGAAATAGTGGTTACAATACTTGGAGTGTAACAGTAGCAGAGCAGGAGATGCGCAAATTAACATTAAGATCGACAACACTCTAATTACTAGGCATAATGAGGGCAAATTCCTAGGCCTATACCTCGACAACAACCTGAACTTCAGCACCCATATCCAACACATAACCAAAACAAAAAAGTATCCAAAACGGTTGGGATCCTCTCCAAGATACGATACTACGTGCCGCAAACTGCCCTTCTCACACTATACCATTCACTTATATATCCATACCTCACCTATGCTATCTGTGCTTGGGGTTCAACTGCAGCAACACACCTAAAGTCAATAATAACCCAACAAAAAGCCGCAGTAAGAATAATCACTAAATCCCATCCCTGGCAACACACCCCTCCACTCTTCATAGATCTAAACTTACTCCCTGTTCAGTACATCCACACTTACTACTGTGCAATCTACATCTACAGGACCTTAAATTCCAATATTAACCCTGACCTAAAACGCTTTCTTGATAGTTGTGACAGAACCCACAGGCACAACACCAGACACAAACATCTCTATGACATTCCCCGTGTCTGACGAAACCTTTACAAAAATTCAATGTATGTCAAAGGCCCTAAAATCTGGAACACCCTACCTGAAACTTCCAAAACTGCAGACACATTCATCACCTTCAAAACTACCATCAGAAAACATCTTATCTCCCTGATACACCCTGTCAACTAATAATACGAATACCACCTGGTGGTTCACACTTACACTCACTCACCCATTTGACCATAAACAGAAATATCAATCTCAATCTCAAAATAATGAATCTTAACTAGTCAAAAGTTGGCCTGTGATACTCCAATACTGAAACTATGTATAGTGCCAAAACAAAAGCATTCACATTGCTAAACTCACAACTAGTATTTAGTCACTTAGCCATAATACCAACTTATTTCATAATTCTGTAACATTTTAAACCTAAGATTTAATATAAGTCTGCCCGAAATGCCTAGCCATGCTAGGCGTTCTAGTGGTACACTCTGTAATTATTATTTTACTACATGTAAACCACACAATAACCAAATTCTGTAAACTCAGCATTGTAATACTTATAGAGAATAAAGTTTGAATTTGAATTGAATTTGAATTTGTATCACTTCTACTTTGTAAAAACCTCTCATATGCTAACTTTTTCTCCCTTACTACTCTCCCTTCTGTACTAGTACTTCGGAAACCCTGAAAGGGTTAAATTAACTCAAGTGCCATTAATCCGTTCCAGCGGAATTCCTGCTCTCGGGAAGCAGGACAAAATACTTCAGTAAAATGCTAATGTCAACTCTACGGTTTACAGCAGACCCTCAGTTTTCGTGTTTAATCTGTTCCAGAGAGACCGGCGAAAACTGAAATCAGCGAAAACCAAAACTATTTTCCCCATAAGAAATAATGTAAGTAAAATTAATCCGTTTCAGACACCCAGGGGAGGGGAGAGGGAGAAGAGTTTATTGTTCAATATGAAGCTATCATCTCTACGGCTTATTTATCTACCACAATTCATCTAATATTACATAATAAACAATATTAATAACATAGAAACATGATATATACTCTAGAATGAATAAAATATGATGAGTGTGGTTGTGTTGGTGTTACTGGGTTTATAAGGGCCACTGAGCATAAGCTGTATATATAGTGGTGGTGGTGGCCACCACCGCTATTCACACTGAAACAATGTACGTAATTTATAAATAAGAAATATTTACACTTTATTTTGTAAATAAGAAATATTTACACTTACCTTGGAGGAGATGTTAGTTTAGTTAGTTTGATGGAGGAGATGCTGGTGGTGGAAGATACGCATGATGGCATATGTTCAGTGGCCCTATAAACCTCCAACAACATTGGAGAGTTACTTTCGTGTTGTCGTTTTTCTATCTCTTAATCACTTAACTTACTTGCTACACTGTTAATGCTTCCACCCTCTACCACCCCCTACCACCATCACAGCCACTACCACCACCACTTTCACATTTTTCTACAATCTTTTTCTTTAATTCTGTCGTGTTTCTCAACTTCTTAAGCAAAGGACTGGCACTAGGAGCTTTCTTTGGGCCCATAGTGGCTTATTTAGCAGTCACACACAATAAACAATTGCCAAAAACAATAGATTATTACAAAATGTTTCGTATGACCTCGCAGGATATGTTCACTCACCGAGAAACAAAACGACACTGCCTGAGAATGTGTGTGGGAGGCAACTTTGCGCGCACACTAGGCACTGGACAGGTTCCGTACCATCGGCGAAAATGGAGGAAACAGATGAAAACGGAGGCAATATTTTGACGAAAAGAGTCAGCGAAACTGGTTTTATAAAGTGTACATACATGTTTACCTTGGTAGAGATGATGGCATAAATGCCTCGTGACTTCTCACAGAGGATACCCTCAATCACGATATCTCCTGCGAGCTGCTTCTCCGTCAACCACAGCTTCTCCATCTTTTCATGGACAGAGGTCCACAGCGTAGAAATTACTTAAAGCCCTAGGCTGGCGCTATAGTCTTTATCGACTCCTGCTTTAGTATGGTACATATCGTAGAAGTACTACACTTGTATTGGCTGGCCAAGTCCACAACCTGCACACCTCACTTGTATTTATCTATGATTTCATGCTTTAATTCCATGGATATCATCCTTTTTTTCTTCTCAGCACTGTCCTTTGTACTTATTTTCTTAGGATCCATGGTTAAAAAAAATATATTTGGCAAAATAACTGCACAAAATGCAAGCAAAACACGAGAGAAATGCTTCCATGGTGAGGAAAACACCTGCACTGCTCAGCTGATGTTGTGGCATTCACTGTGTCAACTAATGGCAGCGTTCTGAAGCTCGCTCATTATTATGATTATAATAATAATACATGTAATTATTATTATTATACAGTGGACCCTCGACCAATGCTGGCATCGTCTAATGATAAAATCACCTAACGATGCATTTCTGTGTAAAAATATTGGCTCGACCAATGGTGAAAACCTCGGGTAACAACATTCATCCCGAACGCATCCGCCTGTCCATCCAGGCTGAGCGCGCCTCAGCTGCCCTGTCTTCAGCTAGTGTGCCATTGTTTACAAGCCACTGCGGTCGGTTCCACATGTACCTGTGATACATTTTGTATTATTCCATTGTTTTTAGTGCTTGTAACTGCTAAATAAGCCACCATGGGCCCCAAGAAAGCTTCTAGCGCCAACCTTGTGGTAAAAAAGGTGAGAATTACAATGGAATTGAAGAAAGAGATAATCACAAAGTATGCGGGTGGAGTGCGTGCCTCCGAGCTGGCCAGGTTGTATAACAAACCCCAATCAACCATCGCTACTATCTTGGCCAACAGAAAGGCAATCAAGGAAGCTGTTGTTGTGAAAGGTGCAAGTATGTTTTCAAAACAGAGATCGCAAATACTCGAAGATGTGGAGAGACTGTTGTTGGTGTGAATAAACGAAAAACAGGAGATACTATTTCTCAGTCAATGCGTGAAAAGGCATTGATGATTTAATTAAAAAAAAAGCCTGCAACTAGTGGTGATGTTAGTGAATTTAAGGCCAGCTAAGGTTGGTTTGAGAGATTTAAGAATCGTAGTGACATACACAGTGTGATAAGGCATGGTGAGGCTGCCAGTTCTGACAAAACAGCGGCTGAAAAAAATGTGCAGGAATTCAAGGAGTACATAGACACTGAAAAATTAAAACCCCAACAAGTGTTTAATTGTGACGAAACAGGCCTGTTTTCGAAGAAAATGCCAAACAGGACCTACATTACACAGGAGGAAAAAGCACTGCCAGGACACAAGCCTATGAACGACAGGGTAACTCATGTTTTGTAGTAATGCTAGTGGGGATTGCAAAGTGAAGCCTCTACTTGTTTATCACTCTGAAACTCCCAGAGTGTTCAATTCAATTCAAGTTTATTCTCTATAAGAGTTACAATGTGGGGTTTACAGGTTTTTGGGTATTGTGTGGTTTACATGTTATAAAATGCTAATTACAGAGGGGGCCACTAGGACACCTAGCATGGCTAGGCATTATGGACAGACCTAGATTAATTCTTAACATTAAATCCTTACAGATTATGGTATTAAGGTTAAGTGACTACATCATAATTTGTGAGTTTATCAATGTGAATGCTTTTGTTTTGGCACTATACAAAGTGTCTACATTGGAGTATCATAGGCAAACTTATGACTAGTTAGGATTTATTATTTTAAGATTAAGATTAGTATTTCTGGGTTTATAGTCAGTGGGTGAGTGAGTGTAATTGTGAACCACAAGGTGGTTATCATGTAGTTAGTTGTCGGGGTGTATCAGGGAGATAAGATGTTTTCTAACTGTAGTTTTGGAAGTGATGAATGTGTCTGCAGTTCTAGAGTTTTCAGGTAGGGTGTTCCAGATTTTAGGTCCTTTGAAATACATTGAATTTTTGTAAAGGTTTAGTCGAACACGGGGAATGTCATAGAGATGTTTGTGTCTGGTGTTATGCCTGTGGATCCTGTCACAACTATCAAGAAAGCATTTTAGGTCAAGGTTAATATTGGAATTTAAGATCCTGTAGATATAGATTGCACAGGAGTAAGTGTGGATGTTCTGAACAGGGAGTAAGTTTAGATCTATGAAGAGTGGGGGGGGGGGGTGTTGCCAGGGATGGGATTTAGTGATTATTCTTACTGCAGCTTTTTGTTGGGTTATTATTGGCTTTAGGTGTGTTGCTGCAGTTGAACCCCAAGCACAGATAGCATAGGTGAGGTATGGATATATAAGTGAATGGTATAGTGTGAGAAGGGCAGTTTGCGGCACGTAGTATCGTATCTTGGAGAGGATCCCCACCATTTTGGATACTTTTTTTGTTATGTGTTGGATATGGGTGCTGAAATTTAGGTTGTTGTCGAGGTATAGGCCAAGGAATTTGACCTCATTATGTCTGGCAATTAGAGTGTTGTCGATCTTAATGTTAAGTTGCGCAACACCTGCTCTGCTACCAAACATAATATACGTAGTAGGTTTTGCCAGTGTTAAGTTTAAGTTTATTGGCTGTCATCCAAGTTGATATTTTGAGCAGCTCCTCATTAACAATGGTGTCGAGGGTGGCAAGATTAGGGTGGGAGATGACATAAGTCGTGTCGTCAGTAAAGAGAATGGGTTTCAGGTGTTGGGATATGTTTGGAAGATCATTGATGTAAATGAGGAAGAGCAGGGTTCCAAGGACACTTCCCTGCGGAACTCCAGTATCAAGTGGCCGTATTGATGAGGCTGTGTCTTTAATGGTGACATACTAATACCTATTAGAAAGGTAGGATTTAAAATATGCAAGTGCATGGCCTATTATTCAAGAAAAACAATGTTGTCAAGGCTAGTTTGTGTGTGATGTGGAAGGCAAACAGTAAGGCATGGATCACTAGGAACATTTTCTATGATTGGTTCTATCATGTGTTTGGCCCCACTGTGAAAAATTACCTCCTGGAAAATAAATTGCACCTCAAGTGCCTCCTGGTATTAGACAATCCTCATGCTCATCCTTCAGACTTGCCAGAGCGAATTCTGGGGGATTTGAGTTTCATACAAGTGAAGCTTTTGCCTCCTAATTCAATCCTCTCCTCCAGCCCATGGACCAGCAGGTCATTTCAAATTTCAAAAAACTGTACACCAAAGAAGTGCTTCAAAAGTGCTTTGAAGTGACCTCAGGCACTCAATTGACCCTAAGAGTTTTGGAAAGATCACTTTAGTATCCTCAACTGTATAAACCTTATAGGTAAGGCTTGGCAGGGAGTGACTACCAGGACCTTGAACTTTGCTTGGAGGAAACTGTGGCCACAATGTGTACAAGAGAGGGATTTTGAAGGGTTTGGGGCTAACCCTGAGGAGCCTATGCCAGTTATGGAATCTATTGTCAATGGGAAAGTCCATGGGGTTGGAGGTTAGTGGGGAGGATGTGGAAGAGTAGGTGGAGGATGACAAAGAACTAACCACTGATGAGCTGTAAGAGCATCTGGAACAGCAAGAGACCACAACTGAGGAAACTGCTTCAGAGAAGGGGAGAGATAGATGGAGGAAGTTGCCTTCTTCAACAATTAAGGAAATTTGTGCCAAGTGGATTGACGCGCAAACCTTTATGGATGAAAATCACCCTGACACAGCTATTGCAAGCCGTGTTGGTGACTTTTACAATGACAACGTTGTGTCCCATTTTAGGAAAATCTTAAAGGAACGCCAGGTACAGAACTCTATGGACAGATTTTTGGTGCAAAAGAGGTCCAGTGACTGTCAAGTTGTTCCCAGTGGCATTAAAAAAAGAAGGGAAGTAACCCTGGAAAAAGACTTGCTACCTAAAGTCCTTATGGAAGGGGATTCCCCTTCCAAAAAATAATACACCTCCATCTCCCCTCCCATCTGATCACTCACCAATAAATCTTCAATAAAGTTAAGCGTCATTTATTCTTTATGTAGTATTTATTGTGCATGTATCCTTGGTTTTCTGCGTAGGAAAATGTATATTTCATGTGAAAAAAAAAAATTTCATACTTTTGGGTGTCTGGAATGGATTCATTGGAATTCTGTTATTTCTTATGGGGAAAATTAATTCGGCTAACGATAAATTCAGCTAAGGACAAGCTCTCTGGAATGGATTAATATTGTTAGTCGAGGGTCCACTGTATTATCATAATTGTTATTATGACTAATTTAGGGAACTGGAGCACAGACTCAATTCCCAAGATCAAGAGCCCCTCACCAGCATCAAGGAACTTCCCTTGAGGCTTGAGGGGGGAGCTCACTCATAACTCAGAGCAAAAAATCGACCGAGCGATGGCTCATATCTCAAAAACTTACATGTTGGAGCACTCGTCAGTCGAGGTTCCACTGTATAGCTTTTACATATGTATCAGATCTTTGAGCAAACATTAAGATGACCTCACAACATTACTTAATTCCCTTCATACCAGTATATCAATCATTACACTCGCAGAAACCTGGCTAAAGCCTGGTACTACAGATGTCTATGCCATTCCTGGTTACACAGCCATACACAACTGTAGGACTGAACAGCAAGGGGGTGGAACAGCTATATACTACTCAGATCAACTTGAATATATCAAAAATTCTTGCACAAGAGATGTACATGGAGATTATATTATAGCTAAATTTAAATCAAAAGACCGGCAAAAACCCCTCAAAGTGATAAACAACTACGGATTACCACAGTCAAACATTTACCATTTTAGTGAAAAGTTAGGAAACATTATAACTGATGCACATATGAACAAAGACCACTTACTGCTCTCAGGAGAGTTCAACATAAATCTACTACATGACCAGGACCCACAAGTAACCGAATTCACAAACACTATGAGCAACTGCTTGTTGCTACCAACAATAACAAAACCTACAAGAATCTCTGAGACTAGTATCTCCTTATTAGACCACATTTGGACTAACACCATATCCCCTTTAACCCTTTGACTGTTTTCGACGTATAAATACGTCTTACGAGCCAATGTTTCTGACGTATATATACTCAATAATTCTAGCGGCTTCAAATCAAGTGGGAGAAAGCTGGTAGGCCCACATGTGAGAGAATGGGTCTGTGTGGTCAGTGTGCACCACATAAAAAAAATCCTGCAGCAAACATTGCGTAATGAGAAAAAAAAAATTCTGATCGTTTTTTTGGAATAAAACGCCGACTTTGAGGTGTATTTTCGTATAGTATTTATCGTTGTATTCGCGTTTTCATGGTCTTAGGTGATAAAATGGAAAACATATTACAGAAATAGAGATGATTTTCATTACTTTTACGATGAAAACGACCTTGAAACTGAGCTCAAAGTAGCGGAAATGTTCGATTTTTACCAATGTTCAAGAGTAAATAAATCACACCACACGTCCAATACACGTCAACTGGGGAGTCTAATATTCTTTCACTAGTGCACTGATATTATTTATACCATTTTTACAATAATGCAGTCGTCTACATAACAGTAAATTTTGTATTTTTTTGTATGAATAAAAAATCAAAATAGAAATCAATAATAATATAAGAGGGGCCTAGAGATGTGACTAATGAACAGAGCATATGTTATTTTAGTGCCACGAATGTCTACCTTGTTTATTCTGGACCCTATTTTGAAATTGGCATCTTTTTTATTTTGCGTGAAATTGGCCAAATTGCCAATTTCTGACCACCATATTGGGTAGTCCAAATTAGTAAATGGGAGGTTTCTTGTACTCAGCTGATAGATAAAATGGAGTTCTAAAGAAATAGCTATGAGTTTGGTCAACTGGAACAATGGAATTGGCTGAAAATAGGGCTCAAATTCGGCGAAATCGCCGATACGCATATGTCGCAGAGACCGCTAACTTCGCGGGAGCATAATTGCACGAGTTTTCGACCAAATTTCGAACTTTTGGTGTCATTACCATCGGGAAAAGATTCTCTATCATTTCATAAGAAAAAATAATTTTTTTTTTTCAAAAATTGAGCGACATAGAATGACAGTTTCAGAGAGGGGCCTGAAACAGTCAAAGGGTTAAAATCAGGCATAATTACAGACAACACCACAGACCACTACCTTACCTTTCTAATAACCAACCTAGGTAAATTGTCCCAAGACACTACTCAGCAAGATTACCACTCTAGAATATAAACTAGACACTCTGAAACAACAAAGCAACACCTACACCCAGTCTGTAGACACCATCAATACTCTAAAAGACCAAGTCACCCTGCTTACTACCAACATTAAAGAGGAAAGATCAAGAGTGGACCAACAACTTGCCAATGTCATAACCAACTTCCAAGACCATAATGACCAACAACAGCTATCTGACACTGTTGTAGTTAACAGCAAACATCTCCCACCCACAGTCACCCAAGAAACCTGCATGGAGACCACCCTACAGCTTATCAAGGACCACCTTTGCCTTAACATACGTAGTGATGACCTAAAGGATTGCATATTGATGGGGTACCAAGCGGGTAAAAAAACAGTGCTGTTAAAATTCCAAACTAGCCTACAAAGGAACAACCTACTAAAAACATCCGTTTCTATGAAAACTGATGTTTATGCCAATGAGTGCCTTACCAAAACAAGACAAAACCTCCTTTATCGGCTAAGAAAATTACACTATGCCAAAAAAATCCACCAGTGCTTTGTGAAGGATGGAAAAATTGCAGTTATGAAACAGCCCACTGGGAAGAGATACTTCATCTCTACAGAACATGACCTTAAAACTTTCCTATGTGAGGCTGGATTAACAGAATCAGAGTAAGGTGCAGATAATACCCGCTGTCCACCATAAGTGTTATAATGCCATAAATTTTGTTCCCTGCAAAAAATTTCCAATACCCCAACTACATTTGAATGTCACTGTTGTATTCAATGACCATTCTACCTCAGACTTAATTGTGTTTAATATCTACGGAATCTCTCTCCTTTTTTACTTCCTACCACTTCATTGTTCTATCTTATTTTAATTGAAACTAACCATAGCTTGTCCTCAGTATTCTACCTCACTTTAAAAAATACTCTATCACCCATTTTTATTTTAAAATCTCTATTATGGCCCAACCTTATTGTAAACTTTTTATTATTGCCCATTTTTATTTTATATTTTAGTGCCCAACTTTATTGTAAACTTTTCATCTTATTATTGCACTATTCTAGTCTTGAGTTAATTACCCAATCTTATACTTGCCCAAATTTACCAATACCTTATTGTCCAATCTATTTTAAACTTTTTATTATTGCCCTTATTTGTAAAGTTTATTACCCAATTTTACAATATACTTTTTTATAATTGCCTTATTCTATTGTAGACTTTATCACCCAACTTTATTTTACTTTTCTTAACCTTTTCTTACCAATTTTTAAGCTTGTATATTCAACTCCAACTTTAATATTATCCTCTGTACCGCCTTACCATCATATTACAGGTCCGCCATCACAAATCCGGCAATCAGTTATTCGGTTCCTTCAGTTATTCGGCACTAATTTTGGCTAGCATAATTTAAAATTTCCAGGGTCGCCACACCAATTGCTGGTACTGTTTGGTGGCGCTACTTGCTACATAAGTCATTCCAATTTCTTTTTCTCCATTTATTGTTTTAACCTGCTTACTTTTAGCCCTAGCTATGGTTCCAATGAATAAAAGAAATGCTTCTCATTTTGTAAAGCACCTACACAGTACATTATCCATTAAAGATAAGGTGGCTTTGAAGCCACTGTTGGTTGTCATGAGCTCAGTCTCATGAAGCAGGAGAATATGCTTTATTATTATGCTAATATCAACACTACAGCTTATTTGCCTATCACAATTGATCTAATATGACATAAGAAACAATATAAATAACATAAAACACGTTAAATACTCCAGAATGAATAATATTTGGCATAACACCGAGCAGTTCGACGGAGGTATGAAGAGGATATGGTAAACAAATACCATTCTCCTATCATTGTCTTGGTGGCTTATATTAGAGAAAACGGAGTATAGCACAGGGCTAACTATGATATACACTCGTACTCCACCATAAACATGAAACAAAAAAGTTATTTTCTCTCTATAGATTATCACACATACCAGCATGTGTGTAGAGAACCTAGGATAACCCCAAAAAAGTCAACATGGCTTATTTTTAGTACCTGGCTTGGATTAGCCATATATGATTTTTGGTAAATATTCGATTCCCAGCCAGGGTAGAAACATTGGGCGTGTTTCTTTACACCTGTTGTCTATGTTTACCCATCAGTAAATGGGTACCTGGGTGTTAGTCGACTAGTGTGGGTGTTATCCTGGGACACTGACCTAATTTTCTTGAAATACTTATCATAACAAGTGCCTTTCTATACAGTAGTATGTCACTCGTATTGTAGATAGTGCCCCTCGTATTGTAGATAGTCTTAATGACCCTCGTGTAGTAGATAGTCTTTTTAGTATGATAATAAGATGTTATCTTCATTATAGAATAATAAGAAAATATTATAACATTTATATTATAATAATAAGGTAAAAGGACCCCAATGGAAATAAGTCACTGTGTCTGACTTTTTTGGGTTATTCTAGGTTCTCTACACATATGCTGCTATGTATGATAATTCTATGTGACTGTATCTGTGTATACCTGAATAAACTTACTTACTTACTGATGTCAGCTAGGCCTGTATACCTTGTACATGTATGTGTAGTAAATAATTATTATATTATTATTAATATTATTTTCTCAGTTGATCGTTGGGTTATCTTATTCAAACTTAGGCAATGTATGATGGAAAGATACTTCTTCACGTACACCAAAAATGAAAGAAATCAGACCATAAATAGCGGAGTTCACTTCTCAGCCATTAGCGGCCGCTTAGCGGTATATTTTAGTATGGTTGTTATGGTTATATTCTCATTTTTTCGGTCTCATTTGATAGAATGAAAGATATATTACAGAAATAGATATGATTTTGATTGCTTTCATGACGAAAAGTACCTTGAAATTGCGCTCACAGTAGCGAAAATGTTCTATTCTTTAGCAAAGCTCAAGAGTAAACAAATGACATCACCATCCAATACCTGACCGCCTGCCAGTCTAAATTCCAGTACGGAGTCAAGAATGGATTGACATTATTTATACAATTATTACAATAATACAGTAGTCTGCATAACAGTAAATCTTTTATTTTTTTGTTTTTGTGAATAAAAATTCCAAATGGTAAGCAAGAGTAATATAAGAGGGGCCTGTAACCATGACTAATGGACAGAGAAAATGTTATTTTAGTGCCAGGAATGTCTACATTGTTTATTCTGGACACTACAGTGGACCCCCGCATAACGATCACCTCCCAATGCGACCATTTATGTAAGTGTATTTATGTAAGTGCGTCTGTACATGTATGTTTGGGGGTCTGAAATGGACTAATCTACTTCACAATATTCCTTATGGGAACAAATTCAGTCAGTACTGGCACCTGAACATACTTATGGAATGAAAAAATATCGTTAACCGGGGGTCCACTGTATTTTGAAATTGGCATCTGTTGAAATTTGTGTGAAATCAGCCAAATTGCCAATTTCTGACCACTTTATTGGGTAGTTGAAATAAGTGAATGGGCGGTTTCTTGTACTCAGTTGACAGACTAGAAGTAAATAAGTTTATTCAGGTATACACAAATACAGTTACATAGATTATCATACATAGCAGTGTATGTATACAGAACCTAGGATAACCCAGAAAAGTCAGACAAAGTGACTTATTTCAAGTACCTGGCTTGGGCTTGCCATATATGATTTTTGGTAAATATTTTTTTTTCTCGGTTTGTTGGGCTATCTCATTGAAACACGGGCAATGTATGATGGAAAGGTGCTTCTTAACCCTTTGAGGGCCGACAGGCCCTCTTTGAGACTCGTTCTCAGGGTCGGCCAAATTTAAAAAAAGAAAAAAAAATTCTTATGAAAAGATAGAGAATCTTTTCCCAATCATAATGACACCAAAAGTATGAAACTTGATGGAAAACTTACAAAATTATGCTCTTGCGAAGTTAGCGGTCTTGGCGATGTTTACGCATCAGCGATTTTGCCCACTTTGAGCCCTATTTTCGGCGAATTCCACTCTACTAGTCAACAAAAACCATGAATATTTCGCTAGACCTCCCTTTTTTCTATCGAATGAGTGAAAGAAACCACCCATTTACCAATTTCAACTATCCAGTACAGTGGTCAGAATTTAGCAATTTTGCCAATTTCACACAAATTTCAAAAGATGCCAATTTCCGAATAGGGTCCAGAATAAACAAGAAAGACATTCCTGGCACTAAAATGACATTTCCTCTGTTCATTAGTCACGTCCCCAGGCCCCTCTTACATTCTTTTGCTTTCCATTTTGAATTTTTATTCACAAAAAATAGAAGATTTACTGTTATGCAGACTACTGCATTAGTGTAAAAAATGGTATAAATAATATCGGTGCACTTGTGAAAGAATATTAGACTCACCAGTTGACATGTATTTTACGCTTGGCATGATTTGTTTACTTTTGAACTTTGGTAAAAATCAAATATTTCTGCTACTTTGAGCTCAATTTCAAGGTACTTTTCATTGTAAAACCAGTCAAAAATCATCTAAATTTCTGTAATATGTCTTCCATTCTATAAAATGAGACCAGGAAAACTAGAATACCATCATAAATACCATACGAAAATACAGTGCAAACTTGCTGTTTTTTCCAAAAAACGGTCAAAGTTTTTTTTTCTCATTATGCACTGTGTGCTGCAGATTTTTTTTTATACTGTGCACACTGACCACATAGACCCATTCTTTCATATGTAGGCCTACCAGCTTTCCCCCACTAGATTTGAGGGCGCTAGAATTTAGGCATACTATTATTATTATTATTATCACACTGGCCGATTCCCACCAAGGCAGGGTGGCCCGAAAAAGAAAAACTTTCACCATCATTCACTCCATCACTGTCTTGCCAGAAGGGTGCTCTACACTACAGTTTTTAAACTGCAACATTAAAACCCCTCCTTCAGACGTCAAGTATTAAAAACCATTTGTCTCCATTCACTCCTATCAAACACGCTCACGCCCAAACGGTTAACATACAACAAAAATAAAAATGACGGACGATAAATAAGGGAGTTCACTTCTCAGCCATAAGCCGCCTCTTTGCAGAATATTTTCGTATGGTTTTTATGGTTGTATTCTCATTTTTTGGACTCATTTGATATAATGGAAGATATATTACAGAAACAGACATGATTTTGATTGCTTTCATGACGAAAAGTACCTTGAAATTGAGCTCAAAGTAGCGGAAATGTTCGATTTTTGCCGATGTTCAATGAACTGTGTAAGTCAGATCACTTTCTAGTTGTAGCTACACTGAGAGTAAAAGGTAGATGGGATACAAGGAGAATAGAAGCATCAGGGAAGAGAGAGGTGAAGGTTTATAAACTAAAAGAGGAGGCAGTTAGGGTAAGATATAAACAGCTATTGGAGGATAGATGGGCTAATGAGAGCATAGGCAATGGGATCGAAGAGGTATGGGGTAGGTTTAAAAATGTAGTGTTGGAGTGTTCAGCAGAAGTTTGTGGTCACAGGAAGGTGGGTGCGGGAGGGAAGAGGAGCGATTGGTGGAATGATGATGTAAAGAGAGTAGTAAGGGAGAAAAAGTTAGCATATGAGAAGTTTTTACAAAGTAGAAGTGATGCAAGGAGGGAAGAGTATATGGAGAAAAAGAGAGAGGTTAAGAGAGTGGTGAAGCAATGTAAAAAGAGAGCAAATGAGAGAGTGGGTGAGATGTTATCAACAAATTTTGTTGAAAATAAGAAAAAGTTTTGGAGTGAGATTAACAAGTTAAGGAAGCCTAGACAAAAAATAGATTTGTCAGTTAAAAATAGGAGAGGAGAGTTATTAAATGGAGAGTTAGAGGTATTGGGAAGATGGAGGGAATATTTCGAGGAATTGTTAAACGTTGATGAAGATAGGGAAGCTGTGATTTCGTGTATAGGGCAAGGAGGAATAACATCTTGTAGGTGTGAGGAAGAGCCAGTTGTGAGTGTGGGGGAAGTTCGTGAGGCAGTAGGTAAAATGAAAGGGGGTAAGGCAGCCGGGATTGATGGGATAAAGATACAAATGTTAAAAGCAGGTGGGGATGTAGTTTTGGAGTGGTTGGTGCAATTATTTAATAAATGTGTGGAAGAAGGTAAGGTACCTAGGGATTGGCAGAGAGCATGCATAGTTCCTTTGTATAAAGGCAAAGGGGACAAAAGAGAGTGCAAAAATTATAGGGGAATAAGTCTGTTGAGTATACCTGGTAAAGTGTATGGTAGTTATTATTGAAAGAATTAAGAGTAAGACGGAGAATAGGATAGCAGATGAACAAGGAGGCTTTAGGAAAGGTAGGGGGTGTGTGGACCAGGTGTTTACAGTGAAACACATAAGTGAACAGTATTTAGATAAGGCTAAAGAGGTCTTTGTGGCATTTATGGATTTGGAAAAGGTGTATGACAGGGTGGATAGGGGGGCAATGTGGCAGATGTTGCAGGTGTATGGTGTAGGAGGTAGGTTACTGAAAGCAGTGAAGAGTTTTTACGAGGATAGTGAGGCTCAAGTTAGAGTGTGTAGGAAAGAGGGAGATTATTTCCCAGTAAAAGTAGGCCTTAGACAAGGATGTGTGATGTCACCATGGTTGTTTAATATATTTATAGATGGGGTTGTAAGAGAAGTGAAAGCGAGGGTCTTGGCAAGAGGCGTGGAGTTAAAAGATAAAGAATCACACACAAAGTGGGAGTTGTCACAGTTGCTCTTTGCTGATGACACTGTGCTCTTGGGAGAATCTGAAGAGAAGTTGCAGAGATTGGTGGATGAATTTTGTAGGGTATGCAAAAGAAGAAAATTAAAAGTGAATACAGGAAAGAGTAAGGTTATGAGGATAACAAAAAGATTAGGTGATGAAAGATTGGATATCAGATTGGAGGGAGAGAGTATGGAGGAGGTGAATGTATTCAGATATTTGGGAGTGGACGTGTCAGCGGATGGGTCTATGAAAGATGAGGTAAATCATAGAATTGATGAGGGGAAAAGGGTGAGTGGTGCACTTAGGAGTCTGTGGAGACAAAGAACTTTGTCCTTGGAGGCAAAGAGGGGAATGTATGAGAGTATAGTTTTACCAACGCTCTTATATGGGTGTGAAGCATGGGTGATGAATGTTGCAGCGAGGAGAAGGCTGGAGGCAGTGGAGATGTCATGTCTGAGGGCAATGTGTGGTGTGAATATAATGCAGAGAATTCGTAGTTTGGAAGTTAGGAGGAGGTGCGGGATTACCAAAACTGTTGTCCAGAGGGCTGAGGAAGGGTTGTTGAGGTGGTTCGGACATGTAGAGAGAATGGAGCGAGACAGAATGACTTCAAGAGTGTATCAGTCTGTAGTGGAAGGAAGGCGGGGTAGGGGTCGGCCTAGGAAAGGTTGGAGGGAGGGGTAAAGGAGGCTTTGTGTGGGAGGGGGTAAAGGAGGTTTTGTGTGCGAGGGGCTTGGACTTCTAGCAGGCATGCGTGAGCGTGTTTGATAGGAGTGAATGGAGACAAATGGTTTTTAATACTTGACGTGCTGTTGGAGTGTGAGCAAAGTAACATTTATGAAGGGGTTTAGGGAAACCGGCAGGCCAGACTTGAGTCCTGGAGATGGGAAGTACAGTACCTGCACTCTGAAGGAGGGGTGTTAATATTGCAGTTTAAAAACTGTAGTGTAAAGCACCCTTCTGGCAAGACAGTGATGGAGTGAATGATGGTGAAAGTTTTTCTTTTTCGGGCCACCCTGCCTTGGTGGGAATCGGCCAGTGTGATAATAAAAAAAATAATAATCTAACTTAACCACTCTGTAATTAGGCAAACTCAGTAATCCGGCACACTACAGGTCCCAATGATGCCGGATTTGTGTTTGAGGACCTGTATAACCAGGTCATTGCCATTTTTAATTTTTTTTATTATTTTTTATTTCCTTTTGCTACCTCAACTTGTGTATTTTGTCTTGTCAAATTAAATTTAGTTATACTCTAGTTCTTGTTAACAACTTATATTAGATCTTAGTGCAATTACAAATGAGAGTCTTGTGCCATTTTAAACTAATATTTTTAATATTATTAGATTAAACCTAGTTGTACTTTAGCTCATTCTAGCTCAATACATAGACAACACCAAATTCATCATATTAGACCTTAGTGCAATTACAAGTGAGAGTCTGGTGCTATTTTTAATTTGTATTTTTATATTTTTAGTTGATACTTAGTTGTACTTTAGCTCATTCTAGCACAACACATAGACAATATCAACTTCATTATATTTATTAGTGACTAGACTCTATATGACCAAAGTGCTTTAGCTATATACTTGTCCAAACTTCCCACTACTACAGATATCAGTATTAACCCTTTGACTGTCGCGGCCGTATATATACGTTTGTGAGGTACCGTGTTTGACGTATATATACTCATAAATTCTAGCGGCTTCAAATCAGGCAGGAGAAAGCTAGTAGGCCCACATGTGAGAGAATGGGTCTGTGTGGTCAGTGTGCACCACATAAAAAAAATCCTGGAGCACGCAGTGCATAATGAGAAAAAAAAACTCCGACCGTTTTTTTTAATTAAAATGCCGACTTTGTGGTCTATTTTCGTATAGTATTTGTGGTTGTATTCTCGTTTTCATGGTCTCATTTGATAGAATGGAAACTATATTATAGAAATGGAGGTGATTTTGATTAATTTTACTATAAAAAGAACCTGGAAATGGAGCACAAAGTACAGGAAATGTTTGATTTTTGGCGATGTTCAAAAGTAAACAAATGATGTCATTGTCCAATAAATGTCCAAATAGCCATTCTAATACGCAGTCATGAATGGGTTGATGTAATTTCTACAATTATTACAGTATTGCAGTAGTCTGCATAACAGTAAATCTTCTATTTTTTGTTTGAATAAAATTTCAAAATAAAAAGCAAGAGTAATATCACAGGGACCTGGAGACATGACTGATGAACAAAGAAAATCTTATTTTAGAGCCAGGAATGTCTGCATTGTTCATTCTGGACCTTATTTTGAAATTGTCGTATTTTTTAATTTTCGTGAAATTGGCCAAATTGCAAATTTCTGACCATGTTATTGGGTAGTTGAAATCGGTAAATGGGCAGTTTCTTGTGCTCATTCGATAGAAAAAATAGAGTTCTGAAGAAATAGTTATGAGTTTGGTTGACTGGAATAACGGAATTAGCCGAAAATAGGGCTCAAAATGGGCGAAATTGCCGATTTTTAAATATCGCCGAAGTCGCTAACTTCGCGAGAGCGCAATTCCGTCAGTTTTCCATCAAATTTCGTTTTTTTGGTGTCTTTACAATCGGGAAAAGATTCTCTATCATTTCATAAGAAAAAATAATTTTTTTTTTTTTCAAATATTTTGCGACACCAGGAGCAACTTCAGGATTGGGCCCTTCGACAGTCAAAGGGTTAAAACTCACCGCACAATACAGGATATAAATAACCACTATTTAAACCTGGAAGATGAAAGATCACGTCGACCCTGATATAAACCTCCACAATATAGCACCCAATCAAAACCTACTGGAAAGTACAGTGGTCCCTCAATAATCGTCCGGCCTGAAAGTCATCCATTTCAGAAATAGTCATGTTTTTTCATCAAAATATTGGCTTGCAAATGGTCCGGCAACTCGCTAATAGTCCTCATAGTCCTTCGTCATGGACGCGTACTCACGCTCTGAGCCGCCTCGGCCTTTCCTTCCCAGGCAGTGTGCCATTGTTTACCAGTGAGTGACGGTCCCCTCACATGCTCCTACGAAATATTTCATAATATTCCATTGATTTTAGTGCTTGCAAGTGCTAAATAAGCTACCATGGCTCCAAATAAAGCTTCTAGTGCCAGCCCTTTGGTAAAGAATGTGAGAAACACATAATTTATGAAAAAGTTTGTAGAAAAATACAAAGATGGTGGTGGTAGAGTGGAAGCAGTTGTGATAGTGGTTGATGAACATAAGAATATAAGAACATAAGAAAGGAGGATCACTGCAGCAGGCCTGTTGACCCATGCTCGGCAGGTCCTTTACAATTCATCCCACTAACGAAACATTTTCCCAACCCAGTCCTCAATGCTACCCAAGAAATAAGCTCTGATAACTCTATGTACTCATTTGCAAGTCCCAAATGAGTGGATAGAGTTATCAGAGCTTATTTCTTGGGTAGCATTGAGGACTGGGTTGGGAAAATGTTTCGTTAGTGGGATGAATTGTAAAGGACCTGCCGAGCATGGGCCAACAGGCCTGCTGCAGTGATCCTCCTTTCTTATGTTCTTATATTCTTATGTTCATCAACCACTATCACAACTGCTTCCACTCTACCACCACCATCTTTGTATTTTTCTACAAATTTTTTCATAAATTATGTGTTTCTCACATTCTTTACCAAGGGCTGGCACTAGAAGCTTTCTTTGATGGTAGTGATGGTGGTAGAAGGTAGTAGTGATGGTGGTAGAAGGTAGTAGTGATGGTGGTAGAAGGTAGTAGTGATGGTGGTAGAAGGTAGTAGTGATGGTGGTAGAAGGTAGTAGTGATGGTGGTAATAGTTGTAATAGTGGTAGAAGATCGTAGTGATGGTGGTAGAGGGTTCCTTCTTCAGTGATTCTACCAACTCCTCCAGTGTTGTTGGAGTTATATAGGGCTACAAAAACCACTGCCGCCTCACCACCATTATGGACGGCTTACACTCAGTGGCCCTTATATACCCAACAACAACACAACACCTCTCGTGACATACGTAATGACTTATTTTATTCATTCTAGAGTATATTCCATGTTTCTATGTTATTAATATTGTTTATTATGTCATACTAGTTGAATTGTGATAGATAAATAAGCCACAGAGTTGATATTAGTGTCATATTCTCCAACAATAAACTTGCCATCCCTCCCTCACAAACAAATAGCCAGTAAAAACAACAATGGAAGAACACTGCAGGTCTACTGGCCCATACAAGGCAGGTCCTTATCAAAATGACCTCCACCCAAAGCTACCCAAGAATTTACTCCTGTACCCAATGACACAAATCAAACTCAGCTCCTCCAACTCGTATATTTGTCCAATCTCTTTTTGAAGCTACCCAAGGTCCTAGCCTCGATCACCCTACTGGTAAGTGTGATGTTAAATAAGAACTTAAGAAAGTAGGAACACTGGAACAGGCCTGCTGGCCCATACTAGGCCGGTCCTTCACAAATCCAACCCACTAACAGAACAAATGCTACCCAAGCAATAAACTCAGGTGCAAGTCCAACTCAAATCCAACCCCTTTCACTCGTGTATTTATCCAACCTAAATTTGAAACTACCCAAGCCATAGCTTTTAGAACATTGGAAAGGAGGAACACTGCAATAAGCCTGTTGGGCCATACTAGGCCGGTCCTTCACAAATCCAACCCACTAACAGAACAAATGCTACTCAAATCCAACCCCTCTCACTTGAGTATTTATCCAACCTAAATTTGAAACTACCCAATGTTTTAGCTTCGATCACCCTACTAGGCAGACTGTTCCACTCATCAACTACCCCTATTACCAATGTTCATTTATACATTTTATTAGTGCCCTAGAGTCCTTATGGAGAGGGATTCCCCTTCCAAATAACCTATCTTCCCTCTCTCCTCCTCCCTGTCTTCCATTCATCAACAACAGCCTTCAATAAAGGTAACTGTCATGTTGAATGTTCATTCTTTTGTGCATGTAAATCTATCTTTTAGGTAAAAAAAAAAATTGTTGTTGATACTTCTGGGTGTCTGGAACGAATTAATTGGATTTGCATTATTTCTTATGGGGAAAATTGATTCGAAAATCGTCCATTTCGATAATAGTCCCACTTCCAGGAACGGATTATGGACGATTATTGAGGGACCACTGTAACTGCCTTTACTACACAGCATCACAAGCCAGCACTATCTTAAACAGTGCTAAAAGTCTATCAGTTCTTAACTACAACATCAGGTCCTTAAGAAAACACTATGATGACCTCCTGGCACTCCTTAAGTTGCTAAAGACACCCTTCTCCTGCATTATTCTTACTGAGACCTGGCTTAAGCAGAACACAATAGATATCTACCCACTACCAGGATACACAGCAATCCACAACTGCAGACCATACCAAGTTGGGGTGGTATTGCCATCAACCAACTATCTTGTATTAGCACCACTTGCTTTAGTGATGAATATGGGGAATACATTTTTGCTAATTTTACTGTGAAAAAACTTAAGATGCCTATAACAATCGGTGCCATTTACCGGATACCCCACATAAACATTCCAAATTTCAGTGAGAAATTAAAGGCACTAATAACAAACAGACAAATGAACAAGCACCACCTTCTCTTAGCTGGAGACTTCAATATCAACCTTGACCTACTAGATGATCAGCCTGTAACTGATTTCATCAACAATATGAACAACACACTTCTCATACCAACAATAACTAAACCAACCAGGCTCACTGAAACAAGTGCAACCATAATAGACCACATATGGACCAATATACTAGCCCCCTTTAAATCAGGGATAATCACAGACAGCACTACAGACCACTACCCTACCTTCCTCTTAATAAACATTAGTAAACCACCACTGGAATACAACAAAGTTTCATTTAGACTCCATGACGAGGCCTCAATAAGGAAGTTCAGCGCTGACCTAGAGACTGTTGACTGGCCTACAGAATTTTCCAAGGCCAATGGTATTGACGATTGGAGAGACATTTTTCTTAACAAATTACTTAGACTATACAACAAACATTGTCCTATAAAAAAGAAACAGATCACGAATAAACGGCTTGGTTGCCCATGACTAACCAGCAGCATTCTGAAATCCATTGATAAGAAACACCAATATGAAAAGCAATAGAGACAGGGCTTAATACACAAAGATATTCTTAAACACTATTCATCAGTTGTCACCAAAGTAATAAAGAAACCCAAACAACTGTACTACTCCAGCAGATTCACTGACACTAGAGGAGATATAAAAAAGACCTGGAAAACACTCTCTCAGATTCTGGGCACCCACAAACTGAAAAAAAACAGGAATATTGTCCTAACTAAACCTAACGAAACACCACTGCATCCCACTGATACAGCTAACAAGATAAACAACTTCTTCTCAACCATAGGATCAAATCTTGCCAGTAAAATCCCACCTACCAACGCCCATGCCGGGGACTATCTAGATGGGAATTTCCCAAATTCCTTCTATCTTGTACCAACTGAGCCCACCGAAGTCATTGAGATTATAAAGTCACTTAAAAATAACTCGGGGAACCTGTTTCATGTCCCACCATTATTGTACAAGCAAGCGGCCCATGTCCTTTCGCATGCTATTTCATTACTTTTTAACAAATCACTAGAAACTAGCACCTTCCCGAAACTACTCAAGACAGCAAGAGTTACACCAATACATAAAGGTGGTGACCCTACAGATGTAAACAACTATAGGCCAATATCAAACTTACCATTGCTATCCAAAATCTTCGAGAAACTCGTGCACAGGAGACTGTATTTATTTATAACGGCAAAAAACACACTCAACCTCTGCCAATTTGGTTGCAGGAAAAATAAAAGTACTAATGATGCAATTGTAAAAATGCTAGATCTGCTTTACACAGCATTGGAAAATAAGGAATATCCACTAGGAATTTTTATTGACCTAAGAAAAGCTTTTGACACAGTAGACCACGGCATCCTACTGCACAAACTTGACCATTATGGTATAACAGGCCATGTGCTTGCATATTTCAAATCCTACCTTACTAATAGATATCAGCATGTCACCATTAAAGACACAGCATCCTCAACACAGCCACTTGATACTGGAGTTCCACAGGGAAGTGTCCTTGGACCCCTGCTCTTCCTCATTTACATCAATGATCTTCTAAACGTATCCCAACACCTGAAACCCATTCTCTTTGCTGATGACACGACTTGTGTCATCTCTCACCCTAATCTTGCCACCCTCAACACCATTATTAATGAGGAGCTGCTCAAAATATCAACTTGGATGACAGCCAATAAACTTACACTTAACACTGACAAAACCTACTATATTATATTTGGTAGCAGAGCAGGTACTGCACAACTAAACATTAAGATTCACAGCACTCTAATTGCCAGACATAATGAGGGCAAATTCCTTGGCCTATACCTCGACAACAACCTGAATTTCAGCACCCATATCCAACACATATCAAAAAAAGTATCCAAAACAGTTGGGATCCTCTCCAAGATACGATACTACGTGCCGCAAAATGCCCTTCTCACACTATACCATTCACTCATTTATCCATACCTCACCTATGCTATTTGTGCTTGGGGATCAACTGCAGCAATGCACCTAAAGCCAATAACAACTCAACAAAAAGCAGCAGTAAGAATAATCACTAAATCCTATCCCTGGCAACACCCCCCCCCCCCACTCTTCATAGATTTAAACTTACTCCCTGTTCAGAACATCCACACTTACCACTGTGCAATCTACATATACAGGACCTTAAATTCCAATATTAACCTTGACCTAAAATGCTTTCTTGATAGTTCTGACAGGACCTACAAGCATAACACCAGACACAAACATCTCTACGACATTCCCCGTGTCCGACTAAATCTATACAAAAATTCTATGTATGTCAAAGGCCCTAAAATCTGGAACACCCTACCTGAAAACTCTAGAACTGCAGACACATTCATCACCTTCAAAACTACCGTTAGAAAACATCTTATCTCCCTGATACACCCCGTCAAGTAACTACATAAAAACCACCTGGTGGTTCACACTTACACTCACTCACCCATTTGACTATAAGCACAGAAATACGTATCTTAATCTTAAAATAATGATTTCTAACTAGTCATAAGTTTGCCTGTGATACTCCAATATAGAAACTATGTATTGTGCCAAAACAAAAGCATTCACATTGCTAAACTCACAAACTAGTATTTAGTCACTTAGTATTTAGTCACGTAGTATTTAGTCAACTTACTCCACAATTTGTAATAATTTAGGGTTAAGAATTAATCTAAGTTTGCCCGAAATGCCTAGCCTTGCTAGGTGTTCTAGTGGCCCCCTCTGTAATTAGTATTTTTTTATATGTAAACCACACAATAACCAAAATCGGTAAACCCCGCATTGTAATCCTTATAGAGAATAAACTTTGATTTGATTTGATTTGATTTGAACAAAAGTCTCACTTATCATCAACACCCTTAAAAACATGGCAGGGGACATAAATAACTTACCACCTTTTATATACAAAAAAACATCACAAGTACTGTCATCAATTATTGCAACACTCTTTAGTAACAAATCCATCGAATCCTCCACCTTCCCAGCAATTCTCAAAATAGCGAGGGGTCACCCCAATCCACAAAGGAGGTGATCAAACCGCCTTGAATAACTATAGACCAATATCGAATCTACCTCTGCTCTCTAAAATCTTTGAAAAATTAATTCATAGATAGATCTATTCCTACCTTGTCTCACACAACATACTAAACCCATGTCAGTTTGGATTCAGGACTAATAAAAGCACAAATGATGCTATTAAACACACGCTAGAACTAATATACACAGCTCTCAAGAAAAAGGAAGCCCTGCTGGGAATCTTCATTAATTTACGTAAAGCTTTTGATACAGATGACCATGATTTACTGCACATTAAATTAACACGCTATGGTATAAGAGGGCACTCCCTCAAATACCTAAAGTCATACCTTAGAAACAGATGCCAATATGTGTACACAAATGGAGCAAACTCTTCCACTCAACCAATTACAGTCGGTGTCCCACAAGGAAGTGTCCTTGGCCCACTCCTCTTTCTCATTTACATCAATGACCTACCGAATGCATCACAGCTACTCAAATCCATATTACTTGCAGATGACACAACATACGTCTTCTCTCACCCAAACCCAGCCATATTGGCTAACACTGTTAATGCAGAATTGCAGAAAATAACTACCTGGATGATGACAAATAAGCTTATCCTCAATACTGACAAAACCTATTTCATTCAGTTTGGAAACAGAGCTGCAAATGCTCCGCTTAACATAACGCTAAACGGATCACTCATCACAAGACTCGCAGAGGGAAAATTCCTAGGAATCCACCTTGACAGCAGCCTCAAATTCCAGACACACATACAACAAATTTCTAAAAAAATCTCAAAGACAGTAGGCATACCATCAAAGATACAGTACTATGTTCCACAATCAGCTCTCCTTACACTGTATCATTCGCTCATCTACCCTTATCTCACATATATGGAATTTATGCATGGGGATCAGCAACATTAAATCACCTAAGACCACTAATAACCCAGCAAAAGGCTACAGTCAGAATAACAAATTCCCACTCCCGACAGCATACTCCACCAATATTCAAGTTTAAAACTGCTCACTGTTAAGAACATCCATACTCATTCATGTGCCGACGACATACAGAAAACACTATACTCAAACAAACCCTTCTCCTCACCAACCTTAACCCTTTCAGGGTCCAAGGCCCAAATCTGGAGTCACGCACCAGTGTCCAAGAATTTTCAAAAAAAAAATTTGTTATTTTTTCTTATGAAATCGTAGAGAATCTTTTTGTGAAGGTAATAAAACAAAAAGTACGAAATTTGGTGGAAAATTGACGAAATTATGCTCTTGCGAATTTTGATGTGTCAGCGATATTTACGAATCGGCGATTTTGCCGACTTTGACTCCCATTTTAGGCCAATTACATTATTCCAATCAACCAAATTCTTAGCTATTTCACTAGTATTACTTCTATTCTATCGATTGAGCACAAGAAATCGCCAAGTCAACTGTTTCAACTACAAAATAAAGTGATCGGAAATTGTTAATTTGGCCAATTTAACACAAAGTTCAAAATATTCCAATTTCAAAATAGGGTCCAGAATGAACAATGTAGGCATTCCTGGCACTAAACTAACATTTCCTCTGTTCATTAGTTATCTTTTGAGGCTTTACAAATAAATTCCATTTTGATTTTTTATTCACATAATGAATTTTTATTCACACCAAAAAATAGAAGATTTACTGTTATGCAATACTGTAATATTGTATAAATACCATCACCATATTTGTGAATGTATATTAGACCCACCAGCTGACGTGTATTAGACTTGTGAGGTCGTTTGTTTACTCTTGAATATCGGCAAAAATTTAACATTTCCGCTACTTTGAGCTCAGTTTCAAGCCATTTCCAATGCTAAAACCAATCAAAATCATCTCTATTTCTGTAATATGTCTTCCATTCTATCAAATGAGACCAAGAAATCGCAAATACAACTATAAAAAACATACGAAAAAACACTGCAAAGTTGCTGTTTTAATCGAAAAATCATGATTTCATTTTTTTTCTCTCATTATACACAGTGTGCTGCAGGATCTGTTTTATGTGGTGCACACATACCACATAGATGTATTCTCTCATATCTAGGCCCAAATGTACCACTCACAGTTTATCAGAGTGAGCTGAGCTCATGGCGTAGATCTACGGTTTGGACCCTGAACGTAAAGCCGTAGATCTACGGGACGGACCCTGAAAGGGTTAAACAAACTATGATCAATTTTTTTAGTATTAATTAGTCTGTAAGCCATTAAATTAAGTCTGGCCATAATGTCTAGGCATGATAGTGGCTCTTTGCACTGCAACTCATTATTATTTCATAATCTCAATGTAATCTTGCAAAGAAATAAATTTTGTTTGTTTGTATTTATGATGGGCTGGGATAGGTTAAGGAGATGAGGTGTTTTTTAACTGTGGTTTTAAAAATACTAGCTGAACAAGAGGTTCTGGAGATTTCTGGCAGAGTTTTCCAGATTTTGGCCCTTTTATGTACAATGAGTTTTTGAAAAGATTTAGCCTGACACAGTGAATGTCATAGAGGTTCTTGTGCCTAGTGTTGTGTCTGAGTCCTACTGCAACTGTCAAGAAAGCATTTCAGGTCGGGATTTATATTAGAATTGACTGTTCTGTATGTGTAGGTTGCACAATATTATGAGTGAATGTTTTGTATAGTGAGTAGGTTTAGGTCTTTGAAGAGTTGGGGGGGAGGATGTTGTCTAGCGGTGGATTGTGTGATCATTTGCAATGCGGATTTTTGTGTTATTGATTTTAGGTGGTTTTTCGCTGTGGAACCCCAGGCACAAATAGCATAGGTGAGGTATGGGTAGATCAGTGAATAGTATAGTGTAAGTAGTGTTGTTTGCGATACATGGTAACGTATCTTTGAGAGGATGCCAACTGTCTTCGAAATTTTTTTTGTTATGTGTTGGATAGGGGTGTTGAATTTCAGGTTGGTATCAAGGTGCAGACCCAGGAATTTTCCCTCATTATGTTTAGCAATAAGGTGTTGTTAAGCATAATGTTAACCCTTAAACTGTCCAAGCAGATCTATGTTCACATGCGTAGTGCTCCAAAAGTAGATCTACGTTTTTTTTACATACATGTATTTTCAAATATAACAACAAAAAAGTATATCAAAGTTTTTTTACACGTTTTCAAATACATAAAAAAAAAATCTACTTTTTTTTACATACTTTCAAATGTTGAAAAAACGTAGATCTACGTTTGGACAGTTTAAGGGTTAAGTTGGACCTCATTTGCTCTACTCCCAAACATAATGTGAAAGGTTTTGTCTATGTTAACCCCTTTCAGGGGCCAAATCTCGAAGGGTGCACCAGGGTCCAATAATTTTGAAGAAGAAGAAGAAGAAGAAGAAGAAGAAGAAGAAGAAGAAGAAGAAGAAGAAGAAGAAGAAGAAGAAGAAGAAGAAGAAGAAGAAGAAGAAGAAGAAGAAGAAGAAGAAGAAGAAGAAGAAGAAGAAGAAGAAGAAGAAGAAGAAGAAGAAGAAGAAGAAGAAGAAGAAGAAGAAGAAGAAGAAGAAGAAGAAGAAGAAGAAGAAGAAAATCTTACAGAATTAAAAATAATAATTTTCTGTAGGTAAAAAAAAAAACAACAAAAAATTTTTTTTGATCAGTAGTTACTGAGATATTGAGGCGTGAAGTTGACCCTTAACCCTTTCAGGGTCCGTGCCATAGATCTACGGCTTTACGTTGAGGGTCCAAACCGTAGATCTACGCCATGAGCTCAGCTTAATCTGATAAGCTGTGAGCGGTAAATTTGGGCCTAGATATGAGAGAATACATCTATGTGGCATGTGTGCACCACATAAAACAAATCCTGCAGCACACAGTGCAAAATGAGAGAAAAAAACTGAGACCGTAATTTTTGATTAAAACAGCGATTTTGCAGTGTTTTTTCATACGTTTCTTATAATTGTATTTGCGACTTCTTGGTCTCATTTGATAGAATGGAAGGTATATTACAGAAATAGAGACGATTTTGATTGGTTTTAATATTAAAATGGCTTGAAACTGAGCTAAAAGTAGCGAAAATGTTAAATTTTTGCCAATGTTCAAGAGTAAACATATGACCTCACATGTCTAATACACGCCAGCTGGTGGGTCTAATATATGTTCACAAAAGTGCTGATATCATTTATACAATTATTACAATATTGCATGAGAGTAAATCTTTTATTTTTTGGTTTGAATAAAAATTCAATGTATGAATTAAAAATAAAAATGGAACTCATTTGTAAAGCCTGAAAACATAACTAATGAACAGAGGAAATGTTAGTTTAGTGCCAGGAATGCCTGCATTGTTCATTCTGGACCCTATTTTGAAACTGGAATATTTTGAACTTTGCACTAAATTGGCCAAATTACCAATTTCCAATCACTTTACAGTGGACCCCCGCATAACGATTATTTCCGAATGTGACCAATTATGTAAGTGTATTTATGTAAGTGCGTTTGTACGTGTATGTTTGGGGGTCTGAAATGGACTAATCTACTTCACAATATTCCTTACGGGAACAAATTCGGTCAGTACTGGCACCTGAACATACTTCTGGAGTGAAAAAATATCGTTAACCGGGGGTCCACTGTATTTTGTAACTGAAACAGCTGAGTTGGCGATTTCTTGTGCTCAATCCATAGAATAGAAGTAATACTAATGAAATAGCTAAGAATTTGATCGACTGGAATAAGGTAATTGGCCTAAAATGGGAGTCAAAGTCGGCAAAATCGCTGATGCATAAATATCGCTGGCACATCAAAATTCACGAGAGCATAATTTCGTCAATTTCTCATCAAATTTCATACTTTTTGTTTTATTACCTTCAGAAAAAGATTCTCTACCATTTCATAAGAAAAAATAACAAAAATTTTTTTTTTTAACCCTTAACCCCTTCAGGGTCCAAGGCCAAAATCTGAAGTGGTGCTCCAGTGTCCAAGAAATTTTGAAAAAAAAACCAAAATTATTTTTTCTTACAGAATTAAAGAGCATATTTTTGTGAAGGTAATAAGACAAAAAAAAAATTCTGATCAGTACTTACCGAGTTACAGTGCCAAGAAGTTTGTCGAAAATGATGTGGTGGCGGTAACATCGACGAATTCCACATACGCGCATTACATTATTTTGTGGTTTTAGTTGTTTTTTCTTTTCTTTTCCAATTTTTTTCTATTCCTACTAACATTTGGGGCCTGAGAGACCAATACTGTATATAATGTATATATATAAACTCACTGTATTGAACACAATAACCGCACTAAAGTTATTATCATATTATTGTTTACCACTGTTGTTTATTACAATAAACATGCACAAATCTTGTATAATACTAATGTTCTATCATATATTTACATATTTACAATCACTGGACATGGTTTTAGAACTGCTGGAGCTTGTGGAACTCCTTGAAACAAGGCACCATGCACAGAGGCACCTTACATTCCTCACACATAAACCGAGTGTCTTTGCGTCTTTGTTGCCGTCTTTTTGTTTGTGCACAGACGATGCATCTCTTCTGAGCAAATTTCTTCTGAGTTGAAGGAAGTTGTATTATGAAATGATCACCTACCCTCCTCAAACGCTTGGGTATATCCTGAGGAATTTGAGGACCGTGTTGTATAGCAGTTGTTGTTACCTGGTACTTCATTATGAGTTGTCTGACAACAGACAAACAAAATTCACCATATGGTGGTCTGTTGCCAGTCTTTATTTGGTACATATTACAGTGGACCCCCGCATAGCGACTTTAATCCGTGCAAGAGGGCTGATTGTTATGCGAAATGTTCGGTATGCGAATGAATTTTCCCCATAAGAAATAATGGAAATCAAATTAATCTGTGCAAGACACCCAAAAGTATGAAAAAAAATTTTTTACCACATGAAATATACATTTTCCTACACACAAAGAGAAGGATACATGCACAATAGTAGAGTAGTACATCCACAATATATATTGTGCATGTACTACTCTACTAAATGAAGAATAAATGACACTTATCTTTATTGAAGATGCAGCAATGACTGTCTTTGTAATACTCACTTGTGCTTTATAGTAACCTGTTTACATTAATGTTTTATCACTGATTTCATCATTGCTTAGTTAATCTTAAGTTAATTTTAAGCCAGCCCGTAATGCTATGCATAGTATAAGTGGCTTTGGCATACTGCTCTTACCTGTATTTGTTGTACCTCTGTATGTGTGCTCAAATTTTTAAATAAATAAAATAAATAAATAAATAAATAAATTGAAGATGCAGCAATGACTGATGAGACACTGTGTCCTGGGAGTGCCTTTTCCTCCTGAGTACTGTAGGTCCTGTTTGGCATTTTCTTCCAGAACATGCCTTATCACACTGTGTATGCCACTACAATTCTTAAATCTCTCAAACCAACCTTTGCTGGCTTTAAATTCACCAATATGAGCACTAGTTCCAGGCATTTTTCCCTGTTCACCTGGGTGTTAGTCGACTGGTGTGGGTTGCATCCTGGGAGACAAGATTAAGGACCCCAATGTAAATAAGTTAGACAGTCTTCGATGACACTGACTTTTTTGGGTTATCCTGGGTGGCAAATCCTCTGGGGTTAATTGTTTCTTGGTATTCTCAATAAGCCACACCAACAACGGTGCTACAGCAGCAGCAGCAGCTGACGGTGGTAGAGCAGCAACAGACGATGCTACAGCAGCAACAGACGATGCTACAGCAGCAGCAGACGATGCTACAGCAGCAACAGACGATGCTACAGCAGCAGCAGACGATGCTACAGCAGCAGCAGGCGATGCTACAGCAGCAGCAGACGATGCTACAGCAGCAGCAGACGATGCTACAGCAGCAGCAGCAGCAGCAGCAGCTGACGGTGGTACAACAGCAGCAGCAGCTGACAGTGCAGCAGCAGCTGACAGTGCAGCAGCACCTGACAGTGCAGCAGCAGCTGACAGTGCAGAAGCAGCTGACAGTGCAGCAGCAGCTGACAGTGCAGCAGCAGCTGATGGTGGTACAGCAGCAGCTGTACCACCAATAGTAGCGATGGTTGATTGGGGTTTATTATACAACCTGGCCAGCTTGGAGACACGCACTCCACTTTCATACTTATCAATGATCTTTTTCTTCATCTCTATAGTAATTCTCACCCTTATTGCTGTAGGGTTGGCACTAGAAGCTTTCTTGGGGCCCATGGTCACTTATTTTCCTGAAAAAATCACCAAAAACACTGTAATAATACGAAATGTTCCGATTGTATGCTTGGATGTTACCGCGGAGGCTGGCTGGTAAACAATGCCACCGGCGGAACATGTGAGGGTGGCTCAGGCCGCACATTGGACGCGTCTCGGACGAAGGGCGGTGAGCGGGTTTTTGGGCGGTATGCGAGGCAAAATTTTTGCGAAAAAAGCGAGCGGTATGCGGATTGTACGGTATGCGATGTGTGCGGTATGAGGGGGTCCACTGTATATGCATTGAGCATTGAAATGTCCATGAGATGGAAGAAAAGTTTCATGTACCACTTGTAACTCTTACGAACACAGTCAACAAAACCAATCTGCATGTCACATTTGTCAACCAAGCGCATGTTTTGTGTATAATCAAATACTGTCACTGGTTTTCGAATACGTTCATTAGTCACTCGATCAACTTTGCCACTGTCTTGCATTTCATTACGGTGAATGGTTGTCAACAATGTGGCATCTCGTTTGTCATGCCACCGTAATGCCATGATGTCACTGGCAGTAAACACCTGCATGTCATCACCACGAGCACCTGCGTTGAGCCTGGGCATATGTTTACGATTAGAACGCACTGTGCCACACACATCTGTCTTGTTCACTCGCATGAAATCACTGAGTAATGGGCTTGTGTACCAGTTATCGGTATATAATGTATGCCCCTTACCAAGATAAGGTGCCATCATGTTTCTCACTATGTCACCTGAGATACCCAATAACATCTTGGTATCTTTCAATGTTTTACTACCCGTGTATACAACAATATCCAACACCAGGCCACTGTCACAATCACAGAGTACAAACAGTTTTATACCAAAGCGTTTCCTCTTGCTCGGTATATACTGCTTGAATGACAGTCTACCTTTGAACAAAATCAAAGATTCGTCAATTACAAGATTCTTGAATGGATAAAAGTATATGCTGAACTTTTGTTTGAGATACATGAAAACATTTCTAATCTTGTATAACCTGTCACTTCTGTCAGGCCTGGTTTTGTCAGAGAAGTGCAACATACGTAAGCGTAAGATAAACCTGTTCACTGGTATGATTTCACTGAAGACCGGGGTAGAAATTAGCCGATCTGTGGACAAGTATGCTTTTATATTATGCTTATAGACATGAGGCATAAGCATTATTGTTGCAAAAAGCAAATACATCATCATTACTGAAGTCAGAGGCCTGGCCACGCGAAAATATTAGTTTTCTCTTGCGATGAGGAACAACCGACCGTGAGTCACGAGTGCCCACACCAGAGGTAGAAGGTTGAGGATTGTCAGGGTTTTCTGCACTATTATCGATATCCTGGTCATTCTTTTCGGTCACTAACTGATCAAAGCCGTAGAATTTGTCTTCATTTCCACTTCCATCAGTGTCAGAACTATCAGACAGGAAGAGGAGAGTCCCAATTTTCCAGGGAGTGAGAGCTGACTTGCGACGAGGCATGGTGAACAAGGGTAACTGAGCCGGCGTTCCCACAATGCTATGTGGGCGCCTAGATTTTTTGTTTATGGCGCACACCCACCATGCAGAACCGTTCTCTCACATGTAGGCCTATGAGCGTTTTTGCGCTAAATTTGATGGCGCTAGAATTTTGGCGTAGATCTATGGCTTGGACACTCAACATAAAGCCGTTGATCTACGGGACGGACCCTGAAAGGGTTAAACGGTCCAAACAAATCGGCGTTCAAATTCGTAGTGCTACAAAAGTAGATCTACTTTTTTTTACATATTTTCAAATGTAACAAAAAAAATGTATATAAAATTTTTTTTTACATGTTTTCAAATGTAAAAAAAAAAAAATTATCTACATTTTTTTACATACTTTCAGATGTTGAAAAAAAACGTATATATACGTTTGGACCATTTAAGGGTTAAATTCTTGGACACTGGTGCGCACTTTGAAATTTGGCCTCTGGATCCTGAAAGGGTTAATGATCTGGTGGCGGCAACATCCACAACTTCTGTAAGGTCTCATTATTTTATTTTAGGTTTTTGTTACTTTTTTCTCTTCTTTTTGTTATTATTATTTTTATTATCACACTGGCCGATTCCCACCAAGGCAGGGTGGCCCGAAAAAGAAAAACTTTCACCATCATTCACTCCATCACTGTCTTGCCAGAAGGGTGCTTTACACTACAGTTTTTAAACTGCAACATTAACACCCCTCCTTCAGAGTGCAGGCACTGTACTTCCCATCTCCAGGACTCAAGTCCGGCCTGCCGGTTTCCCTGAATCCCTTCATAAATGTTACTTTGCTCACACTCCAACAGCACGTCAAGTATTAAAAACCATTTGTCTCCATTCACTCCTATCAAACACGCGCACGCATGCCTGCTGGAAGTCCAAGCCCCTCGCACACAAAACCTCCTTTACCCCCTCCCTCCAACCTTTCCTAGGCCGACCCCTACCCTGCCTTCCTTCCAATACAGACTGATACACTCTTGAAGTCATTCTGTTTCGCTCCATTCTCTCTACATGTCCGAACACCCTCAACAACCCTTCCTCAGCCCTCTGGACAACAGTTTTGGTAATCCCGCACCTCCTCCTAACTTCCAAACTACAAATTCTCTGCATTATATTCACACCACACATTGCCCTCAGACATGACATCTCCACTGCCTCCAGCCTTCTCGTCGCTGCAACATTCATCACCCATGCTTCACACCCATATAAGAGCGTTGATAAACTATACTCTCATACATTCCCATCTTTGCCTCCAAGGACAAAGTTCTTTGTCTCCACAGACTCCTAAGTGCACCACTCACCCTTTTCCCCTCATCAATTCTATGATTCACCTCATCTTTCATAGACCCATATGCTGACACGTCCACTCCCAAATACAGTGGTCCCTCGTTTTTCGTAATTACGTAATCCGTTCCTGGAGGAGCTACTATAAATGAAATTTACGATTTGCGAATCAATTTTCCCATAAGAAATAATGTAAATACAATTAATCCGTTTCTGACACTTAATAGTATCAAAACAAAAAAATTTTTTACATGAAATATTCATGTAGTACATAAACAATACAATGGGAAATGATGAATGAAACATTAACAGCATAACACTTACCTTTATTGGAGATTCTTCTTAGTGTATGGGAGACTGGAGGAGGAGGAGAGAGTGGATTGTTTATAGTTTGGAAGGGGAATCCCCTTCCAGCAACACCTCAGGTACCAATTGCTTCTCTGGGGTTGCTTCTCTTCTCTGTTTCTTAATGCCACTAGGACCACCTTGAGAGTCACTCGAGTCCTGTCTCGCAAAGTAACTGTGGAGAGAGCTCTGTTTCTGGCGTCTCTTTAACACTTCCCTAAAATGGCCCAAGACTTTGTCACTGTACATATTTCTCACCTTCTTTACCACAGGCTTGGCACTAGGAGCTTTCTTTGGAGCCATGGTAGCTTATTTAGTACTTGCAAGCACTAAAATGAGTGGAATATGTATTATGAAATATTTCGTAGGAGCACTTGAGGGGACCTTCACTCACTGGTAAACAATGCCAGACTGGCTGGGTAGGGAGGCCTCCCTGGCTCACACCGTGCGTAAGCGTCCTGGACGACCTACTATTCGCGAGTCAACCTATGAAAAGCGAGTCCATGTTTATACGAAAATACCCCTATGATTGGCGAAATTTACGATTACCGAGAACTACGAAAAGCGAGGGACCACTGTATCTGAATACATTCACCTCCATACTCTCTCCTTCCAATCTGATATCCAATCTTTCATCACCTAATCTTTTTGTTATCCTCATAACCTTACTCTTTCCTGTATTCACTTTTAAATTTCTTCTTTTGCATACCCTACCAAATTCATCCACCAATCTCTGCAACTTCTCTTCAGAATCTCCCAAGAGCACAGTGTCATCAGCAAAGAGCAACTGTGACAACTCCCACTTTATGTGTGATTCTTTATCTTTTAACTCCACGCCTCTTGCCAAGACCCTCGCATTTACTTCTCATACAACCCCATCTATAAATATATTAAACAACCACGGTGACATCACACATCCTTGTCTGAGGCCTACTTTTACTGAGAAATAATTTCCCTCTTTCCTACATACTCTAACTTGAGCCTCACTATCCTCGTAAAAACTCTTCACTGCTTTCAGTAACCTACCTCCTACACCATACACCTGCAACATCTGCCACATTGCCCCCTTATCCACCCTGTCATACGCCTTTTCCAAATCCATAAATGCCACAAAGACCTCTTTAGCCTTATCTAAATACTGTTCACTTATATGTTTCACTGTAAACACCTGGTCCACACACCCCCTACCTTTCCTAAAGCCTCCTTGTTCATCTGCTATCCTATTCTTCGTCTTACTCTTAATTCTTTCAATAATAACTCTACCATACACTTTACCCGGAATACTCAACAGACTTATCCCCCTATAATTTTTGCACTCTCTTCTGTCCCCTTTGCCTTTATACAAAGGAATTATGCATGCTCTCTGCCAATCCCTAGGTACCTTACCCTCTTCCATACATTTATTAAATAATTGCACCAACCACTCCAAAACTATATCCCCACCTGCTTTTAACATTTCTATCTTTATCCCATCAATCCCGGCTGCCTTACCCCCTTTCATTTTACCTACTGACTCACGAACTTCCCCCACACTCACAACTGGCTCTTCCTCACTCCTACAAGATGTTATTCCTCCTTGCCCTATACACGAAATCACAGCTTCCCTATCTTCATCGACATTTAACAATTCCTCAAAATATTCCCTCCATCTTTCCAATACCTCTAACTCTCCATTTAATAACTCTCCTCTCCTATTTTTAACTGACAAATCCATTTGTTCTCTAGGCTTCCTTAACTTGTTAATCTCACTCCAAAACTTTTTCTTATTTTCAACAAAATTTGTTGATAACATCTCACCCACTCTCTCATTTGCTCTCTTTTTACATTGCTTCACCACTCTCTTAACCTCTCTCTTTTTCTCCATATACTCTTCCCTCCTTGCATCACTTCTACTTTGTAAAAACTTCTCATATGCTAACTTCTTCTCCCTTACTACTCTCTTTACATCATCATTCCACCAATCGCTCCTCTTCCCTCCCGCACCCACTTTCCTGTAACCACAAACTTCTGCTGAACACTCTAACATTACGTTTTTAAACCTACCCCATACCTCTTCGACCCCATTGCCTATGCTCTCATTAGCCCATCTATCCTCCAATAGCTGTTTATATCTTACCCTAACTGCCTCCTCTTTTAGTTTATAAACCTTCACCTCTCTCTTCCCTGATGCTTCTATTCTCCTTGTATCCCATCTACCTTTTACTCTCAGTGTAGCTACAACTAGAAAGTGATCTGATATATCTGTGGCCCCTCTATAAACATGTACATCCTGAAGTCTACTCAACAGTCTTTTATCTACCAATACATAATCCAACAAACTACTGTCATTTTGCCCTACATCATATCTTGTATACTTATTTAACCTCTTTTTCTTAAAATAGGTTTTACCTATAACTAAACCCCTTTCTATACAAAGTTCAATCAAAGGGCTCCCATTATCATTTACACCTGGCACCCCAAACTTACCTACCACACCCTCTCTAAAAGTTTCTCCTACTTTAGCATTCAGGTCCCCTACCACAATTACTCTCTCACTTGGTTCAAAGGCTCCTATACATTCACTTAACATCTCCCAAAATCTCTCTCTCTCTCTCCTCTGCATTCCTCTCTTCTCCAGGTGCATACACGCTTATTATGACCCACTTTTCGCATCCAACCTTTAATCCACATAATTCTTGAATTTACACATTCATATATTCATATTCTCTTTTTTCCTTCCATAACTGATCCTTCAACATTACTGCTACCCCTTCTTTTGCTCTAACTCTCTCAGATACTCCAGATTTAATTCCATTTATTTCCCCCCACCGAAACTCCCCTACCCCCTTCAGCTTTGTTTCGCTTAGGGCCAGGACATCCAACGTCTTTTCATTCATTCTAATTTTTTTTTCCAGTAACTTTTGTGGCCTGTGAGACCAATATAATGTATAATGTATAAATGTACACTCATTGATGAGCATGGTGAATACAGTATAGCTAAATTTAAATCAAAAGACCAGCAAAAAATCCTCATAGTCATAAACATCTACAGAGTACCACAGTCAAACATTTACCACTTTAGTGAAATATCAGGGAATTTGATAGCTGATGCACATATGAAGAAAGACTATCTACTACTAGCAGGAGATTTCAACATAAATCTACTACATGACCAGGACCCACAAGTAACTGAATTCACAAACACTATGAGCAACTGCTTGTTGCTACCAACAATATCAAAACTTACAGGAATCTCCCAGAATAGTATTTATTTATTGGGCCACATCTGGACTAACACCATATCCCTTTAAAATCAGGCATAATCACAGACAACACAACAGGTAAACTAACCCAAGACACTACTAAAGTTACCTTCAGACTGCATAACAAAACAGCTATAAATAACTTTATAGCAGCTACGAATAATGTCGGCTGGCATAATGAGCTTGAAATATATACAGACTACCTCTATAACAAGCATTGCCCTAAAAAACTAAACAGCTCACAGCAAAGAGATTAAACAGTCCCTGGCTAACACCCACCATCCTCAAATCCATTAACACAAAGCACCAATATGAAAAACAGTACAGAATGGGTCAAATAACTAGAGACCAGTCTAAATGTTACTCGTCAGCCCTTCCAGCCTGATAAGAAGGTCTAAAAAATTGTATTATGAAAACAGATTACAAAACATCAAAGGTGATATAAAAAAAGACCTGGAAAACCCTATCTGAAATTCTGGGAACTAAAAGGATAACCAAAAACAAAATCAAATTAACAAAATCAGACGAACCCCTACTCCAACCAACTGAAAAAGCAGACTCAATGTTTTCTTCTCCACCATTGGAAAGAATCTAGCAAGCAAAATCCCAAGCTCAAACACCCATCCATCAGACTACCTCACAGACACCTACCCACATATACAATTCCTAGCTCCAACCAACCCAACAGAGGTCTCACTCATCATCAACACCCTTAACCCTTTCAGGGTCCGTCCCGTAGATCTACGGCTTTACGTTCAGGGTCCAAACCGTAGATCTACGTCATGAGCTCAGCTCGCTCTGATAAACTGTGAGTGGTACATTTGGGCCTAGATATGAAAGAATACATCTATGTGGTATGTGTGCACCACATAAAACAGATCCTGCAGCACACTGTGTATAATGAGAGAAAAAAAACTGAAATCATGATTTTTCGATTAAAACAGCAACTTTGCAGTGTTTTTTCGTATGTTTTTTATAGTTGTATTTGCGATTTCTTGGTCTCATTTGATAGAATGGAAGACATATTACAGATATAGAGATGATTTTGATTGATTTTAGCACTGAAAATGGCTTGAAACTGAGCTCAAAGTAGCAGAAATGTTAAATTTTTGCCGATATTCAAGAGTAAACAAACGACCTTACACGTCTAATACACGCCAGCTGGTGGGTCTAATATACATTCACAAATGTGGTGATGATATTTATACAATTATTACAATATTGCATAACAGTAAATCTTCTATTTTTTGGTGTGAATAAAAATTCATTATGTGAATAAAAAATCAAAATGGAATTTATTTGTAAAGCCTCAAAACATAACTAATGAACAGAGGAAATGTTAGTTTAGTTCCAGGAATACCTACATTGTTTATTCTGGACCCTATTTTGAAATTGGAATATTTTGAACTTTGTGTTAAATTGGCCAAATTAACAATTTCCGATCACTTTAATTTGTAGTTGAAACAGTTGACTTGGCGATTTCTTGTGCTCAATCGATAGAATAGAAGTAATACTAGTGAAATAGCTAAGAATTTGGTCGACCGGAATAATGTAATTGGCCTAAAATGGGAGTCAAAGTCGGCAAAATCGCCGATTCATAAATATCGCTGACACATCAAAATTCGCGAGAGCATAATTTCGTCAATTTTCCATCAAATTTCGTACTTTTTGTTTTATTACCTTCACAAAAAGATTCTCTACCATTTAATAAGAAAAAAAAAAAAAAATTTTTGTGAAAATTCTTGGACACTGGGGCACCACTTCAGATTTGGGCCATGGACCCTGAAGGGGTTAAGAACAAAGCAGGAGACATAAACAACTTGCCTACTTTTATGTACAAAAAAGCTTCTCAAGTACTATCACCACTTATTGCAACACTCTCAAAGGAGGTGATCAAGCCAACTTGAATAACTATAGACCAATTTCTAACTTACCACTACTCTCTAAAATCTTGGAAAAATTAATTAATAGACGGATCTACTCCTACCTCATCTCAAACAACATACTAAACCCCTGTCAGTTTGGATTCAAGAACAATAAAAGCACGAATGATGCTATTATACACATGCTAGAACTAATAAATACTGCTCTCGAGAAGAAAGAAGTCCCAGTGGGAATTTTCATTGACTTACATAAAGCTTTTAATACAGTTGACCATGAATTGCTGCACACTAAATTAACACACTATGGTATAAGAGGCCACTCCCTCAACTACCTAAAGTCATACCTTAGTAACACTAGCCAATATGTGTATGCAAATAGTGCAAACTCTTCCACACACCCAATCACAGTAGGAGTCCCACAGGGAAGTGACCTAGGACCATTCCTCTTTCTCATCTACATCAATGACCTACCGAATGCATCACAGCTACTCAAACCCATATTATTTGCAGATGACACTACATATGTCTTCTCACACCCAAACCCAGCCATACTTGCCAACACTGTCAATGCTGAATTGCAGTCAGTATCTACCTGGATGATGACGAATAAACTTACCCTAAATACTGACAAAACCTATTTCATTCAGTTTGGAAACAGCAGCAAAGGTTCCACTTAACATAACACTAAATGAATCACTCATCACAAGATTCACAGAGGGAAAATTCCTAGGAATCCACCTAGACAGTAGCCTCAAATTCCAGACACATATACAACAAATTTCCAAAAAAATCTCTAAGAAGAAACTATCAAAGATACGGTACTATGTTCCACAATCAGCTCTCCTCGCACTGTATCATTCACTCATCTACCCTTATCTCACATATGGAATCTGTGCATGGGGATCAGCATCATCAAATCACCTAAGGCCTCTAATAACCCAGCAAAAGGATGCAATCAGAATGATAACAAATTCCCACTCGCAACAACATACTCCACCTCTGTTCAAAAGTCTAAATTTGCTCACCATAACAAACATCAACACTTATTCATGTGCCTACTACATACACAGAACAATACACACAAACATAAACCCTCCACTCAAACTTCTCCTCACCAACCTTAACAGGTCACACGACCATAACACAAAACACAGATCTCTTTTTGATGTACCCCGTGTCCATATCACACTGTGTAAAAGCTCTATGCACATAAAGGGCCCCAAAATCTGGAATTCATTACCAGAACATTCTAAAGTAACCATGCCTGAAAATCAATTTAAGACTCTTCTAAACAACCACTTACTCCCCCAGCACTAAATAATCAACACTCAATATTTAACATTACCAATAATTCTCCCAATTACTTAAATCTTAAAACTTCAAGACAACATACAGTAAATTGATCATCTTGTTTGTTATACACTGTAATGCGACAAATCTGTACAACTATAATGCTTCAATATCGAAAGGCTCAAATTTTATTGTTTCAAATACTCAATTGTACTTCATATTGTAAATTGATTACTGTAATTTTGAACACTGAACCTATCATTGCTTGTTAATTTTAAGTTAATTTTAAGGCTGCCCATAATGCTCTGCATACAAGAGGCTTTTGGCATGTTCACCCAACTACTATAATTCCTTGTACAACTATGTATCATGTCCAAATAAACTATATGAATATAAATTGTATTCAACACAATAACTGCACCAATGTATCATTTTATTGCAAACAAAACTTGTTTACAAGTTCATTGTAAACAAAATTATGATGAAAATATTAGTGTGGTTGAGTACAATAGTACCATATGGTACAATGTACCACAGGGTGCAATGGTACCATATGGTACAATGGTACCATATGGTACAATGGTACCAAATGGTACATTGTACCATATGGTACTATATGATACTGTTGTATTCAACACAATAACTGCACTAATATTTTCATCATTATTTCATTTACAATAATTGTTTACAATAAAAAATGCAAAAATGTTGTATATTAGTAATGTTCTATTATATATTTTTACATATGTACAGCCATTGGATATGTTGCTTGTGGTGGATGACAAAGCGCTTTGTCTTGGAAACTGCTGAGTCAGGGGACTTGTGTCCCCACTCACTCAGTCCTGGTTGGTGCCTCGTGGCACCAACACCTCCTACTGACCATGTGGTACAATTCAATTCAATTCAATTCAATTCAAAGTTTATTCTCTATAAAGATTACAATGTTGAATTTACAGAATTTGGTTGTTGTGTGGTTTACATGTAGTTAAATAATGATTACAGAGTGTACCACTAGAACACCTAGCATGGCTAGGCATTTCGGGCAGACTTAGTTTAATTCTTTATTTTAAAATATTACAAATTATGAGGTAAGTTGGTACATTATGGCTAAGTGACTAAATACTAGTTTGTGAGTTTAGCAATGTGAATGCTTTTGTTTTGGCACAGTACATAGTTTCAGTATTGGAGTATCATAGGATTCATTATTTTAAGATTGAGATTAATATTTCTGTTTATGGTCAAATGGGTGAGTGAGTGTAAGTGTGAACCACCAGGTGGTATTCGTGTAGTTAGTTGATGGGGTTTATCAGGGAGATAAGATGTTTTCTAATGGTAGTTTTGAAGGTGATGAATGTGTCTGCAGTTCTAGAGTTCTCAGGTAGGGTGTTCCAGATTTTAGGGCCTTTGACATACATTGAATTTTTGTAAAGGTTTAGTCGGACATGGGGAATGTCGTAGAGATGTTTGTGTCTGGTGTTATGCCTGTGGGTTCTGTCACAACTATCAAGAAAGCGTTTTAGGTCAAGGTTGATATTGGAGTTTAAGGTCCTGTAGATGTAGATTGCACAGTAGTAAGTGTGGATGTACTGAACAGGGAGTAAGTTTAGATCTATGAAGAGTGGGGGGGTGTGTTGCCAGGGATGGGATTTAGTGATTATTCTTACTGCAGCTTTTTGTTGGGTTATTATTGGCTTTAGGTGTGTTGCTGCAGTTGATCCCCAAGCACAAATAGCATAGGTGAGGTATGGATAAATGAGTGGTATAGTGTGAGAAGGGCATTTTGCGGCACGTAGTATCGTATCTTGGAGAGGATCCCAACTGTTTTGGATACTTTTTTGGTTATGTGTTGGATATGGGTGCTGAAATTCAGGTTGTTGTCAAGGTATAGGCCTAGGAATTTGCCCTCATTATGTCTGGTAATTAGAGTGTTGTCAATCTTAATGTTAATTTGTGCATCAGATGGTACAGGGTACCATATGATACAGGGTACCATATGATACAGGGTACCATATGATACAGAATACCATATGGTGCAGGGTAGCATATTGTACAGGGTACCATATGGTGCATCCTAGGATTTTATACATATGCTGCCATGTATGATAAACTGTATTTGTGTACATCTCAAACTTACTCAAGCACATGTGGCATTGCAATTAAGTTTATTTGGGTATACAAAATAAAGTTACATAGGTTATCATACATAGCAGCATATGTTTGGAGACCTAGGATAACCAAAAAAAAGTCAGACAGATGTATTCCCATTAGGGTCCCTGTACCATATGGTACAATGTACCATATGGTACAATGTACCATATGGTACAATGTACCATATGGTACATTGTACAATATGGTACATTGTACCATATGATACCATTGTACCATATGATACCACTGTATGATATGGCACCACTGTACCATATGGTACCATTGTACCATACAGTACAATGTACCATATGGTTCAGAACCATAGAATTTCTCTTTAGATCCATTTCCACCAGTCTTAGAACTGTAAGTTGGGAAGAGGAGAGTCAGAATTTGCCCAGGGAGTGAGAGCTTCCTCGCCGCCAGGCATGGTGAATGAAGCCACTTTGGCGGCGTTCCCACAATGCCATGCGGGCAACCAGATTTTTTTCTATAGTGCGCACACTGACAACCCAGACCCATTCTCTTAGATGTATGCCTACCAGCCTTCTTGAGCTAAATTTGAGGCCGCTAGAATTTTAGTGTAGTTCTATGGGTTGGACCCACAACTCAAAGCCATAGAACTACAGCACGGACCCCTGACAGGGTTAAGTTTAAGTTTATTGATGGTCAGCCAGGTTGCTATTTTTGCAAGTTCTTCGTTAACAATAGTGTTGAGTGAAGCTAGATTTGGGTGGGAGATGACAAAAGTCTTGTCAGCAAAGAGAATAGGCATAAGTTATTGTGATATGCTTGAAGATTGTTTACGTATAAAAGGAAAAGGAGGGGGACAAGAATGCTACCCTGTGGTACGCCAGTGTCCAGGGGTCTTGTTGAGGAGGTTGTGTGCCTAACAGAGACGTATTGCTTTCTATTAGTAAGGTAGGGCTTGATAAATACAAGTGCATGGCCTCTTATAACATAATGATCAAGCTTGAGGAGTAGGATGCTGTGATCTGCTGTATCAAAAGCTTTCTTAAAGTTAATCGAGAGTCCAAGCGGGTATTCATTTTTTCCAGTGCTGGATACAGTAGGTCTAGCATTTTTATTACTGCATCATGTGTGTTTTTGTTTCTCTTGAAGCCAAACTGGCAGAGGTTAAGGATGCTTTGTGTTGTTATGAAGGAATATAACCTTTTGAGTACGAGTTTCTCAATGATTTTGAAAAGTAAAGGCAAGTTTGATATTGGCCTATAATTGTTTACATCTGTTAGAGCACCACCGTTGTGTATTGGTGTAATCCTTGCTATTTTGAGTGATGCCAGGAAAGTGTTGATTTCTAGTGATTTGTTGAAGAGTAATGCAATGATGGGTGAAAGGATTTGAGCTGCTCGTTAGTACAGTTGTGATGGTACTTGGGTTATATTTCCTGATTTGTTTTTTAGAATAAGAATAATCACTAAATCCCATCCCTGGCAACACACCCCCCCACTCTTCATAGATCTAAACTTACTCCCTGTTCAGAACATCCACACTTACTACTGTGCAATCTATATCTACAGGACCTTAAATTCCAACATTAACCTTGACCTAAAATGCTTTCTTGATAGTTGTGACAGGATCCACAGGCATAACACCAGACACAAACATCTCTATGACATTCCCTGTGTTCGACTAAACCTTTACAAAAATTCAATGTATTTCAAAGGACCTAAAATCTGGAACACCTTACCTGAAAACTCTAGAACTGCAGACACATTCATCACTTTCAAAACTACAGTTAGAAAACATCTTATCTCCCTGATACACCCCGACAACTAACTACATGATAACCAACTGGTGGTTCACAATTACACTCACTCACCCACTGATTATAAACCCAGAAATACTAATCTTAATCCTAAAATAATAAATCCTAACTAGTCATAAGTTTGCCTATGATACTCCAATAAAGACACTTTGTATTGTGCCAAAACAAAAGCATTCACATTGCTAAACTCACAAATTATGATGTAGTCACTTAACCTTAATACCATAATCTGTAAGGATTTAATGTTAAGAATTAATCTAAGTCTGCTCGAAATGCCTAGCCATGCTAGTGTCCTAGTGGCCCCCTCTGTAATTAGTATTTTATAACATGTAAACCACACAATACCCAAAACCTGTAAACCCCACATTGTAACCCTTATAGAGAATAAACTTGAATTGAATTGAATAGAGCTGATAATCATGGTAACTTCAGTGGGCTCTGTTGGTATAAGACAGAGGGATATTGGGAAGTTTCCATCTAGATAATCATTAGATCGGGCATTGGTAATGGGAATTTTACTGGCGAGATTTGATCCTATTCTTGTTAGCTGTATCAATAGGCTGGAATTTCAGTTCATTTGGTTTAGTTAGTACAATATTACTAGCTCTGTTTGGTTTGTTGGTGTCCAGGATCTGAGTGTTTTCCAGGTCTTTTTTATGTTTCCTCTCATTTCAGTGACTATTAGAATAGTATACTTACTTAGACTTTCTGATTAATTTGGTGAGGACTGATGTATGGTGTTTGATAAACTGTTTAGTTATTAAGCCCCTTTTATATTGTTTCTCATATTGATGAACCTTAGGATGCTGTTAGTAAGCCATGGGCAACTTAGTCTTTTACTGGTAAATATCTCAACCCCTTCATCAATACCAGTGGCATTGGAAAATTCTGTATACCAGTCAACTGAGCTTAGTTCTGCAGTGAAGTTACTTATTGAAGTCTCATCATGGAGTCAAAAGGGGAACTTTTTATATGCCACTGGTTGCTTACAAATGTTGGTTAGGAGTAAAGTTAGGTACAGGAAGGCCCCACTTATACGGCGGGTTAGGTTCCAGGCTAGCGCCGTAAAGCGGAAATCGCCGTAAAGTGGAACACCCTTTTTTTCCACTTATAAATGCATACAAACACTAGATAACAAGTTTACACTAACATATATTAAGTTAGCAATAGAACCAGGCATCAAAAAACAATAAAAAGGTACAATACACACATAGTGCACTCATTACTTACCTTAAAATATTTATAGTCTTAATCTAGGGTGAGACAAGTAGTATTTATTGTAAGAAATCAAGTGTGGTATGTATTGTAATAGGCAGGCTATTTCACCAGGCCACCCCACCCACACATACTATTCTATGATATTTAAGCATCCCAGAGCGATAAAATGTATATACAGTTCACTCATTACTTACCTTAAAATATTTGTAGTCTTAATGTAGGGTCAGGAGTAAGTAAATGAGATAAAACGAATAAATGAGAGAGAGAAAGAATGAATACATGAGAGGTGACAGGCGCAGAGTTATGTAAACAAACCAGGCTCCCACATCTTATATTTATGTTTATTTATTCTATTGTGGGGTGTATTTATCTTATTTATATGTTATGCATCGTGTTTATTATATAATTTTGAAAAAAATATCATGGATGGATTAATGAAAATGTGTATATTACCGTAATATACGACATTTAATGAGACTCCGTGACTATTGTTATTATGGCGTCACTTGTGGAAGTCGTCTGCTACCAGAGATCACATTTATGTTTATTTATTCTACTGTGGGGTGTATTTATCTTATTTATATGTTATGTATAGTGTTTATTATATAATTTTGAAAAAAATATCATGGCTGGATTAATGAAAATGTGTATATTACCGTAATATACGACATTTAATGAGACTCAGTATTGTTATTATCACCACTTGTGGAAGTCGTCTGCTACACAGCTCACATTTGTTTATTTATTCTACTGTGGGGTGTATTTATCTTATTTATATGTTATGCATCGTGTTTATTATATAATTTTGAAAAAAATATCATGGATGGATTAATGAAAATGTGTATATTACCGTAATATACGACATTTAATGAGACTCAGTATTGTTATTATCACCACTTGTGGAAGTCGTCTGCTACACAGCTCACATTTGTTTATTTATTCTACTGTGGGGTGTATTTATCTTATTTATATGTTATGCATCGTGTTTATTATATAATTTTGAAAAAAATATCATGGATGGATTAATGAAAATGTGTATATTACCGTAATATATGACATTTAATGAGACTCCGTGACTATTGTTATTATGGCGTCACTTGTGGAAGTCGTCTGCTACCAGAGATCACATTTATGTTTATTTATTCTACTGTGGGGTGTATTTATCTTATTTATATGTTATGTATAGTGTTTATTATATAATTTTGAAAAAAATATCATGGCTGGATTAATGAAAATGTGTATATTACCGTAATATACGACATTTAATGAGACTCAGTATTGTTATTATCACCACTTGTGGAAGTCGTCTGCTACACAGCTCACATTTATGTTTATTTATTCTACTGTGGGGTGTATTTATCTTATTTATATGTTATGCATCGTGTTTATTATATAATTTTGAAAAAAATATCATGGATGGATTAATGAAAATGTGTATATTAACGTAATATACGACATTTAAATGACTTGATGTATGTAAGTTTATTTAGGTACAGGTATACATAAGTATAATTATCAGAGTATATATAAAATATGAAATAACTTTTAAAAACATTTGAAATTTTGGAGTTTCCAGACAAAATGGAGAGACTTAGTGCTTACTGAGCTCATGGAGAATGTAAACAAACAGGGTGGGGCACGGTGACCGTATTAGAAAGTCAGGTGGGGGGAGCCGTATAGTGAGTTTTGGTCATAATTTGAAATGTCCGTATTAGCGGAACGCCGTAAAGTGAAACGCCGTAAAGCGGGGCCTTCCTGTAGTGGTGAGCAGTGTTGTCAGTCATTATCCCTGCTTTAAGGGAGGCTAGTATGTTTCTCCATATATGGTCAATTATGGTTGCACTCGTCTCAGTCGTGTTTCAGTTACATTAACCACTCAGACCCATTTTCTCATATCTAAGCCAAAATTTACTGCTCACAGCTCATCTGAGTGAACCGAGCTCATCACATACTACTACATAAAAGACCCTGAGCTCAAAGCTGTAGTACTACTATAACAGCCACCCAAAGTGTTAAAGAAACATGACATAAGAACACAGTCTGTAAATTTTAAGTACAGTGTAGTCTAAGTTTTGCCCAGCACTACAACATGTCAACATGTCTCAAGATTTGCCTAGTGTGAGACAGTAGGCCTACTACAATGTTTATCTAATATTTGCTTGATTTTACACCCATGTTCATCTCTTCTACCTATAAATTGTGCTACCACATGGTATGATCTATCATACCAGGTGGTAGCTTGCTGTAGAGGCAAAGTGTTAATTTAATAATCTTTCCAAGTGATGCATGTGTCTCTATCACCAACAACTTGTCAGTATTCTCATACCATCTATTATTACTGGTACAAGGGATCAGTAAAGCCAGCCAGTCAACAGTAGTTAGGAGGGGAGGAGGAAAAAGGGCACCAGGAGCTACAACCTAACCCCTGAAAACCCAACTAAGCAAACACACAAAATATTAAAAACATAGTACTGACAAATAAACAGAAAGGAAAAAGTATCATCTGAATTGTGCTTGCTCTATTATTCACCCAGGCGACTTTGTGTCTCTGTGAGCTCTGAATTATTTCCAATTTAAAGGTGGTGGCCAAGCTGATCTCAACCATCCTCCGAGCCACTACCTCCATGCACTATTCTTGCCTGAGTATTGGATATACTCTCCTACAATCATGTTCCTTGCAGGATTTCCATTTCCAGTAAACTTTTAAATCTTCTAACAAGCCCTTGTTAGCACCAACACCATACTTACACATTAGATATCCTATCACTAGGACACATGTATTTTTTTTTTTTTTTAGACACTGGCTGTATCCCACCTAGAGTAGAGCAACCCAGAAGACATATATATATATAAAAAAAGGAATCATTAACCATCATTCATTTGATACCTGCTTTGGCAGAAATGCACAGACAACACAATTCAAATGATCCTCTAGACTGCAACATCCCCACTCCTTCCCAATGCAAGTACATGTACTTTATGTCCCATCTGCACGACTTGAAGTCCAGCTAACCAGATTACCTGAATCCATTCATGAATGTTATCTTACTCACACTCCAACAGTGCATCAAATCCCTGGTACTTTGATTCTAACATGCTCACACAAGCCTGCTCGATGCTGAATTCCCTACCACTTAACCCTTAAACTGTCCAAATGTAGATACACATTTTCACTACTAGAGCTCTGAATATTTTGAAAAAAAAAAAAATTTAAAGAGGCCAATTTTCTGGGTGCAATAAGACTAAAAAAAAATTTAGGGTCAGTACTTGCCGAGATATAAGGCCATAAAGTTGGCGCTGGATGCTCACCTGACAGCAACATGGAGTCAGCTGCTTGCAGAAGTGTTGCCGATATACCTTTTTTCCTCGTTTTTATTGTAATTTAAATAATTTTTATGTTCTGATAATTAAAATTTACAGTAGTTCTTGTGACTTCAGAGCCAATCTTTGTTCTGACACTAATATTAGCTACTGAAATAGTACTCAAATAGCCACAAACACACTGACAGATGAACATTTTTACCTATCTTGGTCACATACTATTGTCTACAAATACAGAGGACCCTCGGTTATTGGCCATAATCCATTCCAGAAGGTCGACCTAAAACCGAAATGGCCAAAAACCGAAATAATATTTCCAATATGAATTAACCCTTCCAGGGTCAGTGCCGTACTAGTATGGCTTGCACGCCAGGGTTGGTGCCATACTGGTATGCATAAATTCTAGCGCCTTCAAATCTAGCGAGAGAAAGCTGGTAGGCCTGCATATAAAAGAATGGGTCTATGTGGTCAGTGTGCGCAGTATGAAAGAAAATCATGCAGCATACAGTGCATAATGAGAAAAAAGGAACTCTGACCATGTTTTTGGTTTAACCCTTTGACTGTTTCGGCCGTATATATACGTCTTACGAGCCAGTGTTTCACATATACATGTATACACTCAACAATTCTAGCGGCTTCAAATCAAACAGGAGAAAGCTGGTAGGCCCACATGTGAGAGAATGGGTCAGTGTGGTCAGTGTGCACCATATAAAAAAAATCCTGCAGCACGCAGTGCATTATGAGAAGAAAAAAACTCCGACCATTTTTTTTTTAATTAAAATGCCGACTTTGGGGTCTATTTTCATGTAGTATTTATGGTTGTATTCTCGTTTTCTTGGTCTCATTTGACAGAATGGAAAACACATTATAGAAATAGAGGTGATCTAGATAGTTTTACTATGAAAAGAACCTTGAAATGGAGCTCAAAAGAGGGGAAATGTTAGATTTTTGCCTATGTTCAAAAGTAAACAAATGATATCATTGTCCAATAAATGTCCAAGTAGCCATTCTAATATGCAGTCATGAATGGGCTGACGTTATTTATACAATTATTACAATACTGCAGTAGCCTGCATAACAGTAAATCTTCTATTTTTTGTTTGAATAAAAATTCAAAATAGAAAGCAAGAGTAATATCAGAGGGGCCTGGAGACATGACTGATGAACAAAGAAAATGTTATTTTAGAGCCAGGAATGTCTGCATTGTTCATTCTGGACCCTATTTTGAAACTGTCATATTTTTTAATTTTCGTGAAATTGGCCAAATTGCCAATTTCTGACCACGTTATTGGGTAGTTGAAATCGGTAAATGGGCAGTTTTCTGTACTCAATCGATAGAACAAATGGAGTTCTAAAGAAATAGCTATGAGTTTGGTCGACTGGAACAATGGAATAAGCCGAAAATAGGGCTCAAAGTGGGCGAAATCGCCGATTCATAAATATTGAATATCAAAATGGTATACAATACCGACAGGTTGGTAGGTAAGACACATAGGCAACATTTAGGCAACTTTATTCCGAAACATTTCGCCTACACAGAAGGTTTCTTCAGTTGAGTACAGAAAGTAGGCAGGAGCAGTAGAGATGTGAAGATGTAATCAGTCCATCACCCTTAACCCTTTGGGGGTTTCAGCCGTACTAGCACGGCTTACACCCCAGGGTTTTTGACGTACTAGTACGCCTAAATTCTAGCACCTTCAAATCTAGTGAGAGAAAGCTGGTAGGCCTACATATGAAAGAATGGGTCTATGGGGTCAGTGTGCGCAGTATAAAAAAAATCCTGCAGCACACAGTGCAGAATGAGAAAAAAAAACTTTGACCGTGTTTTTGGAATAAAACAGAGACTTTGCACTGTATTTTAGTATGGTATTTATTGTTGTACTCTAGTTTTCTTGGTCTCATTTTATAGAATGGAAGACACATTACAGAACTTGAGATGATTTTGACTGGTTTTACAATGAAAAGTACCTTGAAATTGAGCTCAAAGTAGCAGAAATGTTCGATTTTTACCAAAGTTCAAAAGTAAACAAATTATGCCAAGCATCCAATACACGTCAATTGGCAAGTCTAATATTCTTTCACAAGTGCACTGATATTATTTATACCATTTCTACACTAATGCAGTAGTCTGCATAACAGTAAATCTTCTATTTTTGTAAGAATAAAAATTCAAAGTGGAAAGCCAAAGAAATATAAGAAGGGCCTGGCGATGTGACTAACGAACAGAGAACTTGTTATTTTAGTGCCAGGAATGTCTTTCTTGTTTATTCTGGACCCTATTTGGAAATTGGCATCTTTTGAAATTTGTGTGAAATTGGCAAAATTGCTAAATTCTGACCACTTTACTGGATAGTTGAAATCGGTAAATGGGTGTTTTTTTGTGCTCATTCAATAGAAAAAATGGAGTTCTAGCGAAATAAATATGATTTTTGTCGACTAGTACACAGGAATTGGCCAAAAATAGGGCTCAAAGTGGGTGGAATCGCCGATGTGTAAACATCGGCGAGACCGCTAACTTTGCGAGAGCATAATTCCTTAAGTTTTCCACCAAATTTCATACTTTTGGTGTCATTATGATCGGGAAAAGATTCTCTATCATTTCATAAGATTTTTTTTTTTTCCGAAAAATTTTCGACCCTGAGAACAAGTTTAGGAGAGGGCCTCTCGACCCTGAAAGGGTTAACTAGAGCATTGTACATCTTCAGAATTTAGTAGAGCAAGGAAAAGTTATAAGACCCATGAAACTGTGCATAATTAATTTTTTTCTACCTAACTTGAAGGCTAACAGTCAAAACAAACACAGCCTATTTGTTTTTTTTAAGCTGCTTAACCCTTTCAGGGTTTCAGCAGTACTAGTACGGCTTACGCGCCAGGGTCCTTGACGTACTAGTACGCATAAATTCTAGCACCTTCAAATCTAGTAAGAGAAAGCTAGTAGGCCTACATATGAAAGAATGGGTCTATGTGGTCAGTGTGCGCAGTATAAAAAAATCCTGCAGCACACAGTGTGTAATGAGAAAAAAAAAAGACTTTGACCATGTTTTTGGATTAAAACAGCGACTTTGCACTGTATTTTCGTATGGTATTTATTGTTGTATTCTAGTTTTCCTTGCTCTCATTTTATAGAATGGAAGACATATTACAGAAATTGAGATAATTCTGACTGGTTTTACAATAAAAAGTACCTTGAAATTGAGGTCAAAGTAGCAAAAATGTTCGATTTTTACCAAAGTTCAAAAGTAAACAAATCATGCTAAGCGTCCAATACACGTCAACTGGTGAGTCTAATATTCTTTCACAAGTGTGCTGTTATTATTTATACCATTTCTACACTAATGCAGCAGTCTGCATAACAGTAAATCTTCTACTTTTTGTGAGAATAAAAATTCAAAATGGAAAGCAAAAGAATGTAAGAGGGGCGTGGGGACGTGACTAATGAACAGAGGAAATGTTATTTTATTGCCAGGAATGTCTTTCTTGTTTATTCTGGACCCTATTTGGAAATTGGCATCTTTTGAAATTTGTGTGAAATTGGCAAAATTGCTAAATTCTGACCACTGCATTGGATAGTTGAAATCAGTAAATGGGTGATTTCTTGTACTCATTCGATAGTAAAAATGGAGTTCTAGCAAAATAGTTACGATTTTTGTCGACTAGTACACTGGAATTGGCTGAAAATAGGGCTCAAAGTGGGCAAAATCACCGATGCGTAAACATCGTCGAGACCGCTAACTTCGCGAGAGCATAATTTCGTAAGTTTTCCATCAAATTTCATACTTTTGGTGTCATTATGATTGAGAAAAGATTCTCTACCTTTTCATAAGAAAAAATATATATTTTTTTTTTTTTGAAATTTGGGGGACCCTGAGAACAAGTCTCTGAGAGGGCCTGTGGACCCTGAAAGAGTTAATCCACTGTCAAAATCTCATTGAAATTGAACACACACACAAAAAAAAAAAATTGGTGATTCCACTCGCCCCTCCCTTAAGCTTTTTCACCCTGAAATGCGTCACTCTTCAGTTCAGGAAAGAAAATGCTATAACTAATATTGTCAGGCACACCACGTAAAGGGGACAAGAAGATACAGAACATCTAGACCATGGGAAAACCTGGGTAGCAAAAACCACTCCAGAGAGGTTTTTTTTTAGCTCCAGGAAGGTCAAAAAGCTGGCAGGAAATGACATAAATTGTACACCAATTCCAATCATTTCTGGAGTGGAATCACAGTCAATAGTCTCTACTCCAAAACAACAGATATTAGGCCAGGGAAAAAAAGATCCACCCCCCCCATACCATCAATACCACAAGAACAACGACATTCATCTTTGCAAATACAGTCGAACCTCTATTTGCGAGTTTAATCCATTCCATGACCTTGCTCGCAACTAGATTTGCTCGTTTGCAGAGTCAATTTTTCTCATTGAAATTAACTGAAATGCAATTAATCCGTTCCAGTGGAATTCTGTACTTCAATAATTTCGCTAATATCAACTTTACGGCTTATTTATCAATCTCACTTGATCTAATATGACATAATAAACAATATAAATAACACAGAAACCTGATATATACTCTAAAATGAATAAAATATGTAATTCATGTAGTGGTATGGGCGGTGTCGCCGGTGGACGACAATGTGTCTGGAGACCGGACAAAATACTTCTTGAATAATTTCGCTAATATCATCTATAGGGCTTATTTATCTATCACAGTTCATCTGATATTACATAACAATATAAATAACATAGAAACCTGATATGTACTCTAGAATGAATAAAATATGTCATTATATGTGTGGCGCCGGCAGTGGCCAACGAGAGTTTGTCTGGAGACAGGACAAGATACTCCTTGAATATTTCGCTATCAACTCTACGGCTTATTTATCTATCAAAGTTCATCTAATATGAAATAGTAAACAATATAAATAACATAGAAACCTGATATATACTCTAGAATGAATAAAATATGTCATTACGTAACAGGTGGAGGCGGCCACAACCACTCCCTCTTTGTTGTGGTAAACACTGCCATCTAGTGATGGCCTTTTGAAGCCATCTATTATTATAATTATTATTATGTAGTGCATTATATATGTACACCTACCATTCGACTTACGACCTGCTCGACTTACGACCACTCGACTTACGACCGTGTTTTTTATGCCAAATTTCTGGGAAATAAACAACTACAGTGGACCCTCGACAAACGATGGCATCGATTAACGATAAATTCGACTAGCGATACATTTTAACGCAAAAATTTTGCCTCGACTAGCGCTAAAAAACTTGACCAACACTATTTGTTCCGTCTGAGACATGTCCACTTCTGGCCAGTGTTTACAAGCCAGCCAGCCACTGCGGTCACTTCCAAGCATACAATCGGAACATTTCATATTATCACAGCCTTTTTAGTGATTGCACCTGCAAAATAAGTCACCATGGGCCCCAAGAAAGCTTCTAGTGCCAACCCTACAGCAAAAAGGGTGAGAATTACTATGGATATGAAGAAAGAGATCATTGCTAAGTATGAAAGTGGAGTGCATGTCTCCGAGCTGGCCAGGTTGTACACAAAACCCTGATCAACCATCGCTACTATTGTGGGCAAGAAAACGGCAATCAAGGAAGCTGTTCTTGCCAAAGGTGCAACTATGTTTTCGAAACTGAGATCGTAAGTACTCAAAGATGTTGAGAGACTGTTATTGGTGTGGATAAACGAAAAACAGATAGCAGGAGATAGCATCTCTCAAGCGATCATATGTGAAAAGGCTAGGAAGCTGCATGACGATTTAATTAAAAAAATGCCAGCAACTAGTGGTGATGTGAGTGAATTTAAGGCCAGCAAAGATTGGTTTGAGAGATTTAAAGGGAAGGGAAGTAACCCCGGAAAAGGACTTGCCACCTCAAGTCCTAATGGAAGGGGATTCCCCTTCTAAACACTAAGGCCATCAACACTCTCCCCTCCTCCCATCCCATCAATCATCACCAGATCTTCAATAAAGGTAAGTGTCATGTAACTGTGCATGTTTTCAGTTTGTGTGTATTAAAATTAATATTTCATGTGGTAAAAAAAAAATTTTTTCATACTTTGGGGTGTCCTACACGGATTAATTTGATTTCCATTATTTCTTATGGGGAAAATTAACTAGACTAACGATAATTTTGACTAACGATGAGCTCTCAGGAACGGATTAATAGCGTTAGTCGAGGGTCCACTGTATTTGTGTTGTACACAGTGTTTATCCTAAACCTTACAGTATAAAATACAGTACCAACAACATAAAAAGTAAAGTAAAACATGAAATACCAAAATAAAACAATAAAATAAAGTCATTACAAAAATGTTTTGTTGATATTCAGTAGTAAAGTTCGACTTACGACCATTTCGACTTACGACCAGTTTCTCGGAACCGAACTCGGCCGTAAGTCGGATGGTAGGTGCATTATTATTATATATGTATAATTATTATACGTATTATATTATTATCATTATTATTGTATTATATGATTATACTATTATTATACATATTATTATTATTACTATTATTATTATTACAATATAAATAATTTGTAATTTTTTTCACACAAAAATATAAGATTTACTGTTATGCCTTATTGCAATAATTGTATAAATAATGTCAACTCATTCATGACTGCATACTGGAATGGACATAGAATTGAACATAGTCAAGCAAACGAGCATTTCTCCCTCATTGAGCTGAATTTCAAGGTACTTTTTGTTGTGAAAGCAATCAAAATCATATCTATTTCTGTAATATGTCTTCCATTCTATCAAATGAGACCAAAAAAACGAGAATACAAGAATAAAAACCAAACGAAAATACCGCTAAGGAGTGCCTAATTGCTGAGAAGTGAACTCCATTATCTATGCTCCAATTTCTTTCATTTTTGGTGTACGTTAAGAAGCATCTTTCCATCATACATTGCCCAAGTTTCAATAAGATAGTCCAACAAACAAATGAGATACAATTCCCTAGATCAAGAGCAAGAGCCCCTCACCAGTGTCAAGGAACCTCCCTTGAGGTCTGCTCGCTTATGGAAGCAAAAAATCAACTCATCGACTGCTCATACAGTATTTGGAAAAACTCACACGTGGATACACTCGCAAGTAGCGGTTCCACTGTATACAGGATCTAAAGTCAGCAACGAACAACAAAGTACCTTTAATCCATGGACTGCTTACAGAGTCAAATGCAATGTTTGCAGTTTTCAGAGACCCACATAAAGAATCACCTTAACAATGAAATATAGAACCCAGGCTATAACCTATGCAGATGCGGCAGAGTGAACAGGCAAAAGGGGAGGAGGGGGGTTGGCCTGTATGTCAGAGTCACTGATATGCTCAGAACTACTAAATGCCTCAAATGTAGTTGAAATTTTGGCAGTGAAGATTGAGAACCAAAATCTGGTCATTGTGGTTGTATACAAGCCTCCAGATGCAATTTCCCAACAATTCCAGGAACACTTGAAAATTTATCACTGTCTGAAAAATCTTCCAGCTCCTCCCCCCAACATCTTGCTCCTGGGGGACTTCAACCTAAGGCACCTAAAATGGAGGAATGTAGCAAATAATGCAGTAGCAGAGATTTATTTATTTATTTATTAATTTGAACATGATACAGAGAAGTACAAGGAATACAATTTTTAAAGTGCAGCATCCCAAAGCCCCTTGTATGCAGAGGATTATGGGCAGGCTTAAAATTAACTTAAGATTAACTAAGCAATGATATATTCAGTGGTACAAGAATTATTGTAAAACAGATAACAATTTAGTACAAATGAGTATTACAAAGACAGGTCATATGGTCATTTACTGTGTTGTTGTGTAATCAGTAGAATAGAGTATTCTGTTAGGTAATGAAGTTAAATAGTAACAAAGTTTGATTGGGTCACAGGTTGACATTCATGAGATACAATAATGAGATACATAAATGAGATGCAATTTATGAGATACAATTATTCAGTATTTATTTAGACACATGTGCAACATCTGGGTATCTTTATTGTAGACGTTTCACCATCCAGTGGCTTTATCAATACAAATTCTAGGACATAGCTTGAAGACAGTAGGACTATATACAGAAGATGAGGTAATCAGTCCCTCAACTTTGGAGTAGGTGCGAAGAGCACCGCAGTCGTGGAGATTCTCCATGACTACAGTGCTCTTCGCACCTACTCCAAGGTTGAGGGACTGATTACCTCATCTTCTGTATATAGTCCTACTGTCTTCAAGCTATGTCCTAGAATTTGTATTGATAAAGCCACTGGATGGTGAAACATCTACAATAAAGATACCCAGATGTTGCACATGTGTCTTAATTTCATCTCGTCGGTATTATATACCATTCTTGCACAGTATTTATTTAGTTGTGGGTGAGTAAGTGATTTTTGATAAGAGACTTGAATTTATAAACAGACAGTGTTTCATTTATATTCACAGGTAATGAATTCCAGATTTTAGGGCCTTTTATGTGCATTGAGTTTTTGCATAGCATGAGATGGACACGAGGAACATCAAAGAGTGATCTGTGCCTTGTGTTATGGTCATGTGTTCTGTTGAGGTTGGTAAGGAGATGTTTGAGGAGAGGGTTTATGTCAGAGTTAAGTGTTCTATGTATGTAGTAGGTGTGGTAATAAGTGTGGATGTTTTGTATTGTGAGTAGGTTTAGAGTTTTGAATATTGATGGAGTGTGCTGTCTGTAGTGGGAATTTGTATCATTCTGACTGCAGCCTTTTGTTGGGTGATCAGTGGTCTGAGATGGTTTATTGTTGTTGAGCCCCATGCACAAATTCCATAGGCGAGATAGGGGTAAATAAGTGAGTGATATAGGGCCAGGAGGGCTGACTGTGGAACATAGTACCGTATCTTTGATAGTATGCCTACGGTCTTGGAAATTTTTTTGGAAATTTGTTGTATATGTGTTTGAAATTTGAGTCTATTATCAAGTTGGATTCCTAAGAATTTTCCCTCTGTGAGTTTTGTGATAAGTGATCCATTTATCATTATGTTAAGAGACACATCCGTAGCTCTGTTACCAAACTGAATGTAGTAGGTTTTGTCAATGTTTAGAGTAAGTTTGTTGGTCCTCATCCAGGTTGATATTTTCTGTAATTCGGTATTTACAGTATTGGCTAGCATGACTGGGCTCGGGTGAGAGTAGACGTATGTAGTGTCATCTGCAAATAGTGTGGGTTTGAGTAGTTGCGATGCATTTGGTAGGTCATTTATGTATATGAGAAAGAGAAGAAGGCCTAGGACACTTCCCTGTGGGACACCAACTGTAATTGGCTGTGCGGAAGAGTTTGCCCCATTTGTGTACACATATTGGCTTCTGTTGCTGAGGTATGACTTTAGGTAGTTGAGTGAGTGCCCTCTTATACCATAGTGCGACAATTTTATGTGGAGCAAGTCGTGGTCAACTATATCGAAAGCTTTACGTAAGTCAATGAAGATCCCCAGTGGGACTTCTTTTTTCTCTATTGCTGTATATGTTCTAGCATGTGGATAATAGCATCATTAGTATTTTTATTAGACCTGAACCAAAATTGACAGGGGTTGATATGTTGTGGGAGATGAGGTAGGAATAGATACACTTATGGATTAATTTTTCAAAGATTTTAGAGAGAGGGTGTAAGTTGGATATTGGCCTATAGTTATTCAAGTCTGTGTAGTCTCCTCCTTTATGGATCGGGGTGACCCTTGGTATTTTGAGAACTGTAGGAAAGGTAGAGGATTCAATGGATTTGTTAGAGTGTTGCAATGATTGGTGATAGCACCTGTGACACTTTTTTGTATATAATGGGTGGTAAGGTATTTAAATCTCCTGTCTTGTTTTTTAGTTTGTTGATAATAAGGGAGACTTCAGTTGAGTTAGTCGGAGCTAGGAACAGTGTGTTCGGGTAGTTGCCAGTGAGGTAGTCATTGGGAGGGGTATCTGAGCTTGGGATTTTATTGGCAAGGTTTTTTCCTATAGTGGAGAAGAAATCATTGAGTGTGTTTGCTGTTTCAGTAGGTGGGAATTGGGGTTCATCTGGTTTTGTTAATTGTTAGGAGGCAGCTCAGATGAAAACTCACACACACATGAGCTTTTAAATCTTTGCATCAAATTCACCTTAAACCAGCAAATAATAGAGCCAACAAGACTGGAGAATACACTGGACCTCATCTTCACTAACAATGATGATCTGATAATAAATATTACCATATCAAAAACAATATACTCAGATCACAACATAATAGAGGTTCAGACATGTATGAATGGGGACACAAACCAACAAAATGTGATCAGTCATGAGGGAGCCTTCACCATATTCAACTTCAATAACAAAAACTTAAGGTGGGACCAAGTAAACCAGGTCCTAAATGATAAAAACTGGGAAGATAGCCTAAGCAACACAGACCCAAACCTATGTCTAGAACAAATTAACTCTGTGGCACTCGAGGTATGCTCAAAGCATATTCCTTTAAGAAAAAGGAAGAGATGATGTAAACTAGAAAGAGAAAGGCGATCACTATACAGGTGAAGGCAAAGAATAACAGAGCGGCTAAAAGAGGCCAATATACAGTATCTGTAATACATAGGGAGGAACTGGCCAGAGTAATAGCAAACACTAAACTAAAGCTAAAGGAATCTTACAGGAAGAACTAAAAGCCATAAATAAAATTGAAAGAAACCCAAAATATTTCTTTTCTTATGCCAAATCAAAGTCGAGAACAACATCCAGTACTGGGCCCCTACTTAGAAGAGATGGGGCCTACACAGATGACAGCAAGGAAATGAGTGAGCTACTTAACCCTTTGACTGTCACAGGCCCCTTTCTGAAATTGTCATTGTCGCAAAATATTCAAAAAAAAAAAAAATATATTTTTTCTTACCAAAATGTTAGGATTATTTTACTGAGTGTTTTAAGCCTAAAAAAATTTTTTGCCATCAGTACTTACCGAGATACAGAGGCGCAAAGTTGGCAGAAAATCAGCGGCGTATGGAAACAGCAGCAAATGCCGCCCACCAGGTATTCTTTTATTTACTCCAATTTGAAGGTTTCTTGTATTTTCCAATACTTTTCTTTTCTAAGTAACTTATGTGGCCTGTGAGACCAAAGTAAGGTGCACTGTTCAAATATACACTCATTGTTTACAACACAATAACTGAACAAACATTATCACTATTAGATTGTGTAAAAAACTTGTTTGCACAAACAAACAATACAAAACATTGTTTATTACTATGTATTGTTCCATAATATATATACATATGTACAGTCACTGAACACTTTCCTAGAACTGCTGCAGCTTGTGGAACTCTTTGAAACATGGGTATATGCAGAGTGGTACTTGACACTCCTCACACATAAAATGAGTGTCTCTGCGTGTTTATGAGCGTTTTGTGGTATGTCCACATACAAAACACCTCTTCTGAGCATTTTTCTTGAAAGCAGTAGGAGGCAGTTGTATGGGGTAGTGATCACCAGGCCTCAAACGAGATGGCATGTGTTGGTAATTTCGTGGGCGCTGGTCTATTGCAGGCGTTGCTCCTTGGTACTTGGCGATTATTTGTCTGATGACTGACAAACAAAATTCACCATATTATGGTTTGTTGTTGGTCCTCAACTTGTATATAAGCATTTAGCATGGAAATATCAAGATGGAAAAAAAGCTTTATATACCACTTATAACTCTTGCATACACAATCAGCAAACCCAATATGCATGTCACATTTGTCCACTAAGTGTATATTGAGGTTGTAGTCCATGACAGCTGCAGGTTTTAGAATGAGTTCATTGGTCTCTCTTTTGTGCCTGCCAGTGAGTGCCATTTCGTTTCGGTGAACTGCTGTCAAAAATGTGACATCACGTTTGTCATGCCACCAAAATGCCATGATGTCATTGGCAGCAAAGGCCTGCACCTCACCTCTGCGAGTGCCAGCGTCGAACCTTGGCATATGTTTACGATTACCATGCACTGTGCCACACATGTCTGTCAGGTTCACTTGCAAGAAATCACTGAGTATGGGGCTTGTGTACCAGTTATCAGTATATAATACATGCCCCTTACCAAGATATGGTTCTATCATTGTTCTAACCACATCACCAGAGATACCCAATAACTTCCCAGTATCTCTCAATGTACAGTGGACCCCCGCCTTACAATATTAATCCGTTCCCGAGAGCTCATCATAAGCCGAAATTATCGTAAGGCGAATTAATTTTCCCCATAAGAAATAATGGAAATCAAATTAATCCGTGCAGGACACCCCAAAGTATGAAAAAAAAAATTTTTACCACATGAAATATTAATTTTAATACACACAAATTGAAGAAGACATACACAATTACTACTCTACTAAGAATAGAATACATGACACTTACCTTTATTGAAGATCTGGTGGTTATTGATGGGATGGGAGGAGGGGAGAGTGTGGAAGTTGTTACTGTTTATAAGGGGAATCCCCTTCCATTAGGACTTGAGGTAGCAAGTCCTTTCCCGGGGTTACTTCCCTTCTTCTTTTAATGCCACTAGAACCAGCTTGAGAGTCACTGGACCTCTGTCACACAACAAATCTGTCCATAGAGCTCTGTACCTCTCATTCCTTTAAGACCTTCCTAAAATGGGCCATAACATTGTCATTGTACAGGTTGCCAAGACGGCTTGAAATAGCTGTGTCAGGGTGATTTTCATCCATAAAGGTTTGCAGTTCAACCCACTTTGCACGCATTTCCTTAGCTCTTTTTTCAGTTCCATACTAATTCTCACCCTTTTAACCACAGGGATGGCACTAGAAGCTTTCTTGGGGTCCATGGTGACTTATTTTGCAGTTAAAGCACTAAAAACACTGGGATAATGTGAAATGTACCGAATGCATACATAGATGCGACCGCACTGGCTGGCTTGTAAACACTGGCACTGAGGCTACACATGGGATGCGTCCTGGACGAATCAAGTAATGCGAGTTTTTTATCGTGAGGCGAGGAAAAATTTTTGTATTCAAATGCTTCGTATGGTGGATTTAACGTAAGGCGATGCGTTCGTAAGGCGAGTGTCCACTGTATTACTGCCAGTGTACACAGTGATATCCAAAATAAGACCACTTTTGCAATCACACAGTACAGCAGACTCCCAACATTCGATGGCATCGACATTCAATAAATCCGACATTCGATGCATTTTAACGCAAAAATTTCGCCTCAACATTTGATGGAAAACCCGACATTCAATACGATTCGTACGAGACATGTCCACGAGTGGCCTGAACTGCCCCGTGTGTGCCAGTGTTTACAAGCCAGCCAGTGTGAGTGCATCTAAGGATACATTCGGTACATTCCATATTATCACTGTTTTTGGTGCTTGTTTCTGCAAAATAAGCAACCATGGGCCACAAGAAAGCTTCTAGTGCCAACCCTTCGAGGAAAAAGGTGCTAATGACTATTGAAATGAAGAAAGAGATGACTCACAAAATCGTAATGACACGATTGCAAACAAACCATACCATGGGTGGGGTTTGATCCCACGGTCAGAGAGTCTCAAAACTCCAAAGTACAAAAGTGAAGTGCGTGTGTCGAAGCTGGCCAGGTTGTATAGTAAACCCCAATCAGCCATCTCTACTATAGTGAGCAGGAAAACGGCAATCAAGGAAGCTGTTGTTGCAAAAGGTGGAACTTTGTTTTCGAAACAGAGATCGCTAGTGTTAGATGTTGAGAGACTGTTATTAGTGTGGATAAATGAAAAACAGATAGCAGGAGATAGCATCTCTCAAGCGATCATTTGTGAAAAGGCTAGGCACTTGCATGATGATTTGGTAAAGAAATTAACATAAGAACATAAGAAAGGAGGAACACTGCAGCAGGCCTGTTGGCCCATACTAGGCAGGTCCTTTACAATTCATCCCACTAACAAAACATTTGCCCAACCCAATTTTCAATGCCACCCAAGAAATAAGCTCTGATGTGAAAGTCCCACTCAAATCCAACCCCTCCCACTCATGTACTTATCCAACCTAAATTTGAAACTACCCAAAGTCCCAGCCTCAATAACCCAACTACGTAGACTGTTCCACTCATCTACTACCCTATTTCCAAACCAATACTTTCCTATGTCCTTTCTGAATCTAAACTTATCTAATTTAAATCTATTACTGCGGGTTCTCTCTTGGAGAGACATCCTCAAGACCTTATTAATATCCCCTTTATTAATACCTATCTTCCACTTATACACTTCGATCAGGTCTCCCCTCATTCTTCGTCTAACAAGTGAATGTAACTTAAGAGTCTTCAATCTTTCTTCATAAGGAAGATTTCTAATGCTATGTATTAATTTAGTCATCCTATGCTGAATGTTTTCTAACGAATTTATGCCCATTCTGTAATATGGAGACCAGAACTGAGCTGCATAATCTAGGTGAGGCCTTACTAATGATGTATAAAGCTGCAGTATGACCTCTGGACTTCTGTTGCTTACACTTCTTGATATAAATCCCAGTAATCTATTTGCCTTATTACGTACGCTTAGGCATTGCTGTCTTGGTTTAAGGTTGCTGCTCACCATAACCCCCAAGTCCTTTTTGCAATCTGTATGGCTAAGTTCTACATCATTTAACTTATAAGTACTAGGGTTATGGGCACTCCCAAGCTTCAGAACCTTGCATTTATCTACATTGAACTGCATCTGCCACTTTTCTGACCAAGAATAGAGTTTGTTTAAATCCTCCTGAAGTTCCATAACATCTACCATTGAATCAATTATCCTACCTATCTTTGTGTCATCGGCGAATTTGCTCATATCACTAGTAATTCCCTCATCAAGATCATTGATATATATTATAAACAACAACGGGCCCAAGACTGATCCCTGTGGAACGCCACTTGTTACAGATCCCCACTCGGATTTAACCCCATTTATGGACACTCTCTGCTTCCTGTCAGTGAGCCATGACTTGATCCACGAGAGCACTTTTCCCCCAATGCCATGAGCTGCCACTTTCTTTAACAGTCTATGGTGTGGAACTCTATCAAAAGCCTTACTAAAATCTAAGTAAATAATATAAAATTCTTTATCATGGTCAACAGCCTCAAAAGCTTTACTGAAGAAAGTTAATAAATTAGTTAGACAAGACCAGCCTCTTGTGAATCCATGCTGAGTATCATTAATCAAGCTATGCTTATCGAGATGGCTTCTTATAATCTCAGCTATAATTGACTCTAGTAATTTGCCTACAATTGAGGTCAGGCTTATTGGGCGGTAATTTGACGGTAATGACTTGTCCCCTGTTTTAAAAATAGGAATTACATTAGCCATCTTCCACATATCAGACACTACACCTGTTTGAAGAGATAAATTAAAAATATTAGTTAATGGTTCACAGAGTTCCATTTTGCATTCCTTAAGAACCCTTGAAAAAACCTCATCAGGACCCGACGACTTATTTTGCTTCAGTCTGTCTATCTGCTTCACAACCATTTCACTAGTGACTGTGATGCTACATAATTTATCTTCTTCTAGCCCACTATAAAAATTAATTACTGGAATATTGTTAGTGTCTTCCTGTGTAAAAACTGAGAGAAAATAATTATTAAAAATCGAGCACATTTCATTATCTTTGTCAGTAAGGTGCCCATAGGTATTTTTAAGGGGACCTATCTTATCTCTAACTTTTGTTCTATAGACCTGGAAAAAACTTTTTGGGTTAGTTTTAGAATTCCTAGCAACTTTAATTTCATAGTCCCTTTTAGCTTTTCTTATCCCCTTTTTAATGTCCCTCTTAATGTCAATATACTGATTCATAAGATGACCCTCACCTCTTTTGATACGCCTATAAATTCCTTTCTTATGCCCTAGTAGATATTTGAGCCTATTATTCATCCATTTTTTGTCATTTCTATTTGATCTAATTTCTTTATATGGGATAAACGTTCTTTGAGCAGCATGTATAGTGTTCAGAAAACTGTCATATTGATAGCTCACTTCGTTACCCCAGTCAACAGATGATAAGTGTTCTCTAAGCCCATCGTAATCTGCTAAGCGAAAATCTGGGACTGTTACTGAGTTATCGCTACTATCGTACTTCCATTCAATGCTAAATGTAATTGATTTGTGGTCGCTAGCACCCAGTTCCTCTGAAATTTCTAAATTATTAACAAGGGATTCATTGTTTGCCATAACTAAGTCAAGCAGGTTATTTCCCCTTGTAGGTTCTGTCACAAACTGCTTCAAAAAGCAATCCTGAACTACTTCTAAGAAGTCGTATGATTCTAAATTCCCAGTCAAGAAATTCCAATCAATATGACTAAAGTTAAAGTCTCCTAGAATTACTACATTATCGTGCCTTGTGGCCTTAACAATTTCCTCCCATAGTAGTCTCCCTTGGTCCCTATCTAAGTTTGGGGGACGGTATATCACTCCTAAAATCAGTTTTTCATGCCCCTCTGAAAATTCTATCCAAACAGACTCTGTATGTGTTACTTCAGACTTAATATCCGTTTTTATGCAACAGTTCAAGTGATCTCGGATATACAATGCCACCCCACCCCCCTTCCCGATACTTCTATCTACTTGGAACAATTTAAAACCCTGAATATGACATTCCGCAGGCATGTCCCGACTTTTTGAATTAAACCACGTCTCAGTTAAGGAAAATACATCAATGTTACCTGCACTAGCAACTAATCTCAACTCGTCCATCTTATTCCTAGCACTACGGCAATTAGCATAATAAACATTGAAAGACTCTCCTTTCTCTTTACCCTTCCTGCTCATTTCTGTTTTTCTACTAAACCTATTACTGTCCTTATCACCCAAAGTCCCTGGCTTTTCAATATCTACCTCGTTCTGCTTATTACTAGTTCCCCTAGAACTCGTAATATTACTACACTGGGACTTCACTGTTTTCCTGCCAAAACCCATACCACTAACTATTCCTAGTTTAAAGTCCTAACTGCTCCCTCCACTGCAGTTGCCAGTGCTACCACCCCAGACCTAGATAAGTGAACCCCATCCCTGGCATACATGTCATTTCTGCCATAGAAGAGGTCCCAGTTGTCAATGAATGTTACCACATTTTCCTTACAGTATTTGTCCAGCCAGCAATTGACACCAATTGCCCTGGACAACCATTCATTTCCAACTCCTCTCCTTGGCAAAATACCACATATGACAGGGTTCCCACCCTTACTCCTAATTATTTCTATTGCTGACCTATACCTGCTAATCAGGTCTTCACTCCTACGTCTGCCAACATCGTTGCCTCCAGCACTGAGACAGATAATAGGATTGCTCCCATTACCTCTCATGATGTCATCCAGACGGCTAACAATATCCTCCATCCCAGTCCCAGGAGAGCAAACTCTCTGTCTCCTATTCCTGTCCTTCAAGCAGAACGCCCTATCCATATACCTAACTTGGCTATCCCCAACAACAACAATATTCTTACCTTCCTTGGTGTCGTTCGTCGTGATGTTCCCAGTAGTCGACTCACATTCGTCAGGTAGCACTGAGAATGTATTAGATGTTTCCACAACAGTTTCCACGGCAGTCTCTTTCTTCTTCATCTTTTCTACCTTTCCATTCGTCTTCTTGATCGTCAACTTCGTTCCCTGCTGTCCAGCCACTGACCAGTTTCCCTTCTTGACCTGAGGACTCAAAACAGGAGGACTACTACAAATCTTCTTGTTTTCCTCGATCAGTCGCCGAATCTCCACCTTCGCCAACCTCAATTCTTCCTTAAGCTGTTGGTAAAGTTGCTCGATGGAGGGCATCTTGCTTCAATTCGTAGAGAGCGCGCAAACAGGTCTTCACAGAGCTAAGTACACGTCAACACGCCTGCAACTAGTGGTGATGTGAGTGAATTTAAGGCCAGCAAAGGTTGATTTAAAAGATTTAACCCTTTCAGGGTCCGTCCCGTAGATCTACGGCTTTACGTTCAGGGTCCAAACAGTAGATCTACGTCATGAGCTCAGCTCACTCTGATAAACTGTGAGTGGTACATTTGGGCCTAGATATGAGAGAATACATCTATGTGGTATGTGTGCACCACATAAAACAGATCCTGCAGCACACTGTGTATATTGAGAGAAAAAACTGAAATCGTAATTTTTAGATTAAAACAGCGACTTTGCAGTTTTTTGTATGTTTTTTATAGTTGTACTTGCGATTTCATGGTCTCAATTGATAGAATGGAAGACATATTACAGAAATAGAGATGATTTTGATTGGTTTTAGCACTGGAAATGGCTTGAAACTGAGCTCAAAGTAGCAGAAATGTTAAATTTTTGCCAATATTCAAGAGTAAACAAACGACCTCACACGTCTAGTACACGCCAGCTGGTGGGTCTAATATGCATTCACAAATATGGTGATGATATTTATACAATTATTACAGTATTGCACAACAGTAAATCTTCTATTTTTTGGTGTGAATAAAAATTCATTATGTGAATAAAAAATCAAAATGGAATTTATTTGTAAAGCCTCAAAACGTAACTAATGAACAGAGGAAATGTTAGTTTAGTTCCAGGAATACCTACATTGTTTATTCTGGACCCTATTTTGAAATTGGAATATTCTGAACTTTGTGTTAAATTGGCCAAATTAACAATTTCCGATCGCTTTAATTTGTAGTTGAAACAGTTGACCTGCTGATTTCTTGTGCTCAATCGATAGAATAGAAGTAATGCTAGTGAAATAGCTAAGAATTTGGTTGGCTGGAATAATGTAATTGGCCTAAAATGGGAGTCAAAGTCGGCAAAATTGCCGATTCGTAAATATCGTTGACACATCAAAATTTGCGAGAGCATAATTTCGTCAATTTTCCATCAAATTTCATACTTTTTGTTTTATTACCTTCACAAAAAGATTCTCTACCATTTCATAATAAAAAATAACAAATTTTTTTTTTGAAAATTCTTGGACACTGGGGCACCACTTCAGATTTGGGCCTTGGACCCTGAAGGGGTTAAGAATCGTAGTGGCATACACAGTGTGGTAAGGCATGGTGAGGCTGCCAGTTCGGACCATAAAGCTGCTGAAAAATATGTGCATGAATTCAAGGAATACATAGAGGCTGAAGGATTGAAACCTGAACAAGTGTTTGTGACGAAACAGGCCTGTTTTGGAAGAAATTGCCAAGCAGGACCTACATTACTCAGGAGGAAAAGGCACTCCCAGGACATAAGCCTACGAAAGACAGGCTTACTCTTCTGATGTGTGCCAATGCTAGTGGTGATTGCAAAGTGAAGCCTTTATTGGTGTATCACTCAGAAACTCACAGAGCATTCAGGCAAAAGAATATCCTCAAGGTTTTAACCCTTTGACTGTCGCGGTCGTATATGTACGTCATGGGAGATACCGTGTTTGACGTATCTATACGCATAAATTCTAGCGGCTTCAAATCAAGCGGGAGAGGGCTGGTAGGCCTACACGAGAGAGAATGGGTCTCAGTGGTCGGTGTGCACCCTGTGAAAAAAATCTGGGACTCAGCGGTGCATTGTGGGAACGCCATCTTGGTAGTCCATTTTCACCATGCCTCGCGGTAAGAAGTTCCTCACTCCTCGGCGGATTGGAGGTCTTTTGTTCCCAAGTGATAGCTCAAACAGTGATGATAGTGTCAGTGAAAGTGAATTCCCTGGTTTTGAAGCGGGTGTGACCGAGAAAATTACCCAGGATAACATAATTAGTGATGAAAACCCAGATGACCCACAACCATCCACCTCTGGTGCTAGGCCGGCTCGTTCATATTCACCTGTACCAGGACGAAAGAGGAAACTATTTGCCCGTGTACAAGACTCAGATGTGAGCAGTGCAAGTGATAGTGATAGTGATTTCAAGGTTATTGAAAGCACTTCTAGTTGTGACAGTGAGGGTGAATATTCCCCAGTGAAACGGCAGTATATACGACGTCGCATGCGGTCTGGTAGTGTGCCATATGCTCTTCCAAGAGGAAGGAGTACATCTCGGAGCACATCCCGTGGCCCTACACCACGTCCTGATAGTGAAGATGACGATATTGTTACGATGGGTATAAATGATGTGAGTGAGGCAGCAGGCGGTGGTGGTGATAGTGACGGTGCCATGAGTCATGTGACACCAGCAGCGGGCCACGCTAGTGCCCGCGCTGCTGACTCTGCACAACTACAACCCGCCTCGGCCGACCCCACACTCTCACAACCACAACCACAACCACAACCTGCACAACCACAACGACATTACAATATCCAGAACGCACCAGCTGACCGCATCTGGGATTGGCATCAAGATGACGAGTTTGTTCCCAATCCCCATGACTTTGATGGAGGACAAAGTGGAATACGGCCATCATGTACACTTGGGAACAATCCCACTGAACTGGAATGCTTTCAGTTGTTCTTCGATGAACCCCTGATGGACATTATTGTCAGGGAAAGCAATACATACTATGAGTACACCATGGCAAACACTATGCTTTCACCAAGATCACGCCTACACCAGTGGAAGGACACAACTGTGGCAGAGATGTATCTGTTCTTTGCCACAATAATGCTTATGCCACATGTGTATAAGCATAGTGTCAGCACATACTGGGCGACAGACCGCCTGATTTCAACCCCTGCTTTCAGTGACATTATACCAGTGAATAGATTTGTGTTACTGTTACGTATGTTACACTTTTCAGACAAAACCAGGCCTGACAGAAGCGACAGGTTATATAAGATCAGACGTGTGTTTATGTACCTGAAACAAAAGTGCTGTATGTATTTTTATCCCTTCAGGAAGCTTGTTATTGACGAGTCTTTGATTTTGTTCAAAGGAAGACTCTCATTCAAGCAGTATATACCAAGCAAGAGGAAACGCTTTGGTATAAAGTTATTTGTTCTGTGTGATTGCAAAACTGGTCTGGTTTTGGATATAATTGTGTACACTGGCGGTAAAACAATGGAAGATACCAGGAAGTTACTGGGTATCTCTGGTGATGTGGTTAGAACAATGATGGAGCCATATCTTGGTAAGGGGCATATTTTATATACTGACAACTGGTACACAAGCCCTATACTCAGTGATTTCTTGCGAGTGAACATGACAGATGTGTGTGGCACAGTGCGTAGAAATCGTAAACATATGCCTAGGTTCGAAGCTGGCAGTCGTAGAGGTGAAGTGCAGGTGTTTGCTGCCAATGACATCATGGCATTTCGGTGGCATGACAAACGTGATGTCACACTGCTGACATCAGTTCACCGACACGAAATGGTAGAGACTGGCAAGCAGAATAGAGAGACCAATGAACCTATTGTAAAACCTGCAGCTGTGATGGATTACAACCTCAATATGCGCTTAGTGGACAAATGTGACATGCAGATTGGGTTTGCTGACTGTGTTCGCAAGAGTTATAAGTGGTACATAAAACTGTTTTTCCATCTTCTTGACATTTCCATGCTGAATGCTTATAATATGTATAAGTTGAAGACCAAGAACAAACCCAAATATGGTGAATTTTGTTTGTCAGTCATCAGACAAATAATATTCAAGTACCAAGAAACAACACCTGCAATAGACCAGCGCCCACGAAATTATCAACACATGTCCTCTCGTCTGAGGCCTGGTGATCACTACCCCATACCACTGCCTGCTACTACTGCCAAGAAAAATGCTCAGAAGAGGTGTTTTGTCTGTGGACATACCACAAAACGCCCACAAAAACGCAGAGACACTCGTTTTATGTGTGAGGAGTGTAAGACACCATTGTGCTTATACCCATGTTTCAAAGAATTCCACAAGCTGCAGCACTTCTAATAAAGTGTCCAGTGATTGTACATATGTATATATATTATAAAGCAATCGTAATAAACATTTGTTTACATTGTTTGTTTGTGTAAACAAGTTTTAGCAACATTATAATGATACGAGTGTTTTTGCTATAATTGTGTTACATTCAACGAGTGTATATTTGAACATTGCACAATAATTTGGTCTCACAGGCCACAAAAGTTATGTGAAAAAATAAAATAGTGAAAAAAACAAGAAACCATCGAATACAAGTAAATAAAAGTTTACCGGGTGAGCGGCAGTCGCCGCTGTTGCCGCCAGCAGATCAATTTCAGCAAACTTCAGGACTCTATATCTCGGTAAGTACTGATGGGAAAAATTTTTTTGGGGACTAAAACAATCAGAAAAATAATCTTAACATTTTCATAAGAAAAAATAATTTTTTTTTTTCGAATATTTTGCGACACCAGGAGCAACTTCAGGATTGGGCCCTTCAATAGTCAAAGGGTTAAAAGTCCTTGGGGTTGGAGGTTAGTGGGGAGGATGTGGAAGAGTTGGTGGAGGAGGACAATGACGAACTAACCATTGATGAGCTGCTAGATCATCTTCAACAGCAAGAGGCCAGACCTGAGGAAACTGCTTCGGAGGATAGAATAGAGAAATTGAAGAAGTTGCCTACTTCAAAGATTAAGGAAATGTGTGCAAAGTGGCTTGAAGTGCAAACCTTTTTTGATGAAAATCACCCTGACACAGCTACTGCAAGCTGTGTTGGCAACCTGTACACTGACAATGTTGTGAAACACTTTAGGAATGTCATAAAGGAACGAGAGGTACAGGCCTCTATGGACAGATATGTTGTGCGACAGAAGTCCAGTGACTCTCAAGCTGGTCCTAGTGGCATTAAAAGAAGGGAAGTAACCCCAGAAAAGGACTTGCCACCTCAAGTCCTAATGGAAGGGGATTCCCCTTCTAAACACTAACACCATCCACAGTCTCCCCGCCTCCCATCCCATCAATCATCACCAGATCTTCATTAAAGGTAAGTGTCAATTATTCTATTGTTATTAATCTATTGTTATTGTAAATATTCTATTGCATTAAACTTAATATTTCATGTGATAAAATTTTGTTTTTCATACTTTTGGGTGTCTTGCACGGATATATTTGATTTCCATTATTTCTTATGGAGAAAAATAATTTGACTTTCGATATTCAATGAGCTCTCAGGAACGGATTAATGTCGAATGTCGAGGGTCCACTGTACAAATAACTTTATACCAAAGTATTTCCTCTTGCTTGGTATGTACTGCTTGAATGAGAGTCTTCCTTTGAATAAAATCAAAGACTCGTCAATAACAAGCTTCCTGAAGGGATAAAAATACATGCAACACTTTTGTTTCAGGTACATAAACATATTTCTGATCTTATATAACCTGTCGCTTCTGTCAGGCCTTGTTTTGTCTGAAAAGTGTAACATACATAACAGTATCAAAAAACGATTCACATCTATAATGTCACTAAAACCTTGGGTTGAAATCAGGCGTTCTGTTGCCCAGTACATGGTGACAGTGTGCTTATACACATGCGGCATAAGCATTATTGTGGCAAAAAACAGGTACATCTCTGCCACAGTTGTGTCCTTCCACTGGTGTAGCTGTGATCTTGGTAAGAGAATTGTATTTTCCATGGTGTACTCATAGTATGTGTTGGTTTCCCTGACAATAATGTCCATCAGGGGTTCATCGAAGAATAATTGAAAGCATTCCAGTTCAGTAGCATTGTTCCCATGTGTATACAATGGCCGTATTCCACTTTGTGTCTCATCAAAGTCATGGGGACTGGGAACAAACTCGTCACCTTCCTGCCAATCCCAGATGCGGTCTGCTGGCGAGTTCTGGATATTGAAACACGGTTGTGGTTGTGCAGGTTGTGGGAGTGTGGGGTTGGGTGAGGCTGGTTGTAGCTGTGCAGAGTCAGCAGCGTTGGTAGTAGTGTGGCCCGCTGCTGGTGCCACATGACTCGTGTCACCATCACTATCACTATAACCACCACCACCTGCTGCCTCACTCATATCATTCATACCCATCGTAACAATATCGTCATCTTCATTATCAGGTCGTGGTGTAGGGCCAAGGGATGTGCTCCGAGATTTACTCCTTCCCCTTGGAACAGCATATGACACACTACCAGACTGCATGCTACGTCGTACATACTGCCGCTTCACTGGGGAATATTCACCCTCACTGTCGCAACTACAACTGCTTTCAATAGCTTTGAAATCACTATTGCTATCACTTTCACTGCTCACATCTGAGCCTTGTATACGGGGCAAATAGTTTCCTCTTTCATCCTGGTACAGGTGAACGTGAACAAGCCGGCCCAGCACCAGAGGTGGAAGGTCATGGGTCATCTAGGTTTTCATCACTAATTACGTTATCCTGGGCACTGTTTTCGGTCAAACCCGCTTGAAAACCCTGGAATTCACTTTCACTGATACTTTCATTGCTGTTAGAGCTATCACTTGGGAATAAAAGACCTCCAATCTGCCGAGGAGTGAGGTACCTCTTACTGCGAGGCATAGTGAAAATGGACTACCAAGATGGCGTTCCCACAATGCACCACCGAGTCCCAGATTTTTTTCACAGGGTGCACACCCACCACTCAGACCCATTCTCTCTCATGTAGGCCTACCAGCTTTCTCCCGCGTGATTTGAAGCCGCTAGAATTTATGCGTATAAATACAGTGGACCCCCGCATAACGATATTAATCCGTTCATGAGAGCTCACTGTTATGCAAAATTATCATTATGCGAATGAATTTTCCCCATAAGAAATAATGGAAATCAAATTAATCCGTGCAAGACACCCCAAAGTATGAAAAAATAACATTTTTACCACATGAAATATTAATTTTAATACACACAAACTGAAAAAGGCATGCACAATTACATGACACTTACCTTTATTGAAGATCTGGTGATGATTGATGGGATGGGAGGAGGAGAGAGTCTTAGTGTTTAGAAGGGGAATCCCCTTCCATTAAGACTTGAGGTGTCAAGTCCTTTTCTGGGGTTACTTCCCTTCTTTTAATGCCACTAGGACCAGCTTCAGAGTCACTGGACTTCTGTCGCACAACATATCTGTCCATAGTGGCCTGTACCTCTCGTTCCTTTATGACTTCCCTAAAGTGTTTCACAACATTGTCAGTGTAATAGTCACCAGCACGGCTTGCAATAGCTGTGTGAGGGTGATTTTCATCCATAAAGGTTTGCACTTTCAGCCACATTGCACAGATTTCCTTAATCTTTGTAGTAGGCAACTTCTTCAATTTCTCTCTCCCCTCCTCCGAACCAGTTTCCTCAGGTCTGGCCTCTTGCTGTTGAAGTTGATCTAGCAGCTCATCAGTGGTTAGTTCTTCATTGTCCTCCTCCACCAACTCTTCCACATCCTCCCCACTAACCTCCAACCCCAAGGACTTCCCCAATGCCACAATTGATTCCTCAACTGGCATAGGATTCCTACGGTTAGCCTCAAACCCTTCAAAATCCCTTTGGTCTACACATTCTGGCCACAGTTTCTTCCAAGCAGAGTTCAAGGTCCTCTTAGTCACTCCCTCCCAAGCCTTACCTATAAGGTTTACACAATTGAGGATATTAAAGTGATCTCTCCAAAACTCTCTTAGAGTCAGTTGAGTTTCTGAGATCACTACAAAGCACCTTTCAAACAGAGCTTTTGTGTACAGTTTTTTGAAGTTTGCAATAACCTGCTGGTCCATGGGCTGCAGGAGAGGAGTGGTATTAGGAGGCAAAAGCTTCACCTTAATGAACCTCATGTCCCCATAAAGTCGCTCTGCCACGTCTGTAGGATGACCAGGGGCATTGTCTAACACCAGGAGGCACTTAAGGTCTAATTTCTTTTCAGTTAGGTAATCTTTCACATTGGGGGCAAATGCATGGTGTAACCAGTCATAGAAAAAGTCCCTAGTGACCCATGCCTTACTGTTTGCCCTCCACAGCACACACAAATTAGCCTTGAGGATATTCTTTTGCCTGAACGCTCTGGGAGTTTGAGTGATACACTAATAAAGGCTTCACTTTGCAATCACCACTAGCATTGGAACACATCAACAGAGTAAGCCTGGCTTTCATAGGCTTATGTCCTGGGAGTGCCTTTTCCTCCTGAGTAATGTAGGTCCTGCTTGGCATTTTCTTCCAAAACAGGCCTGTTTCATCACAATTAAACACTTGTTCAGGTTTCAGTCCTTCACTGTCTATGTACTCCTTGAATTCCTGCAGATATTTTTCAGCTGCTTTGTGTTCCAAACTGGCAGCCTCACCACGCCTTATCACACTATGTATGCCACTACGCTTCTTAAATCTCTCAAACCAACCTTTGCTGGCCTTAAATTCACTCACATCATCACTAGTTGCAGGCATTTTTTTTAATTAAATCCTGATGCAACTTCCTAGCCTTTTCACTAATGATCACTTGAGAGATGCTATCTCCTGCTATCTGTTTTTCATTTATCCACACCAATAAGAGTCTCTCAACATCTTCCATCACTTGCGATCTCTGTTTCGAAAACACAGTTGAACCTTTGGCAAGAACAGCTTCCTTGATTGCCTTTTTGTTGCCCACAATAGTAGCGATGGTTGACTGGGGTTTATTATACAACCTGGCCAGCTCGGAGACACGCACTCCACTTTCATACTTATCAATGATCTCTTTCTTCATCTCTATAGTAATTCTCACCCTTATTCCTGTAGGGTTGGCACTAGAAGCTTTCTTGGGGCCCATGGTCACTTATTTTGCAGATAAAATCACCAAAAACACTGTAATAATACGAAATGTTCCGATTGTATGCTTGGATGTTACCGCGGAGGCTGGCTGGTAAACAATGCCACCTGCTAAACATGTGAGGCTGGCTAAGGCCGCACATGAGACGCATCTCGGACGAACAGCGTTGAGCGGGTTTTTTAGCGGTATGCGAGGCAAAATCTTAGCGATAAAATGTATCGGTATGCGGATTTAACGTTATGTAAGGCCAACGGTATGCGGGGGTCCACTGTACGTCAGAAACAGTGGTGTGTAAGACGTATATATACGACCGAAACAGTGAAAGGGCTAAGTTCCAATACGACTCAGTTTTTAGCAAGCTGCTAACCAGACAGAGTCGAAGACCTAAATGAATTTTTTATGAGAAGGACACAGAATTTGGTAAACTCAAACCTATCTGACATTATCCTGACTCCAAATGACTTCCGAAAGGCAATAAATGACATGCCCATGCACTCTGCCCCAGGCCCAGACTCATGGAACTCTGTTTGCCAAGAACCGCAAGAAGCCCTTATCATGTGCTTTTAACATCCTATGGAGAGGGAGCATGGACATGGGTCGTCCCACAGCTGATAACAACAACAGACATAGCCCCACTCCACAAAGGAGGCAGTAAAGCAATAGCAAAGAACTACAGACCAATAGCACTAACATCCCATATCATAAAAATCTTTGAAAGGGTTCTAAGAAGCAAGACTGCCACCCATCTAGATATCCATCAGTTACACAACTCAGGGCAACATGGGTTTAGAGCAGGTCGCTCCTGCCTGTCCCAACTACTGCACCACTATGACAATGTCCTGGATGCTCTAGAAGAAACAAAATGCAGATGTAGTATACACAGACTTTGCAAAAGCCTTTGACAAATGTGACCATGGTGCATTAGCCCACAAAATGCATGATAAAAGAATAACAGGAAAAGTTAGTAGCTGGATCTATAATTTCCTAACAAACAGAACACAGAGTAAAGTCTGAGGCAGCTACGGTGAAAAGCTCTGTTCCACAAGGCACAGTACTAGCTCCAATCCTGTTCCTGATCTTCAGGTTACAGTGTAACCTTGAGTAATGAGTTTATTCTGTTCCATGACCTAGCTCGTAATTCAATTTGCTTGTACGGTGGAACCTCAAAAATCGAACGTATCACATATCGAACGTTTCGAAAATAGGACCATTTTTTCGGACAAACTGTGTCCCTATTATCAAACGCGCCCCTATTTTCGAACCGCTGGGTACGGGACCTGTCTGTTGGCCCGCTCTGTCCGCGTCCCCGCGCAGGCGCCGTGAGCAGTCTAGCTTTGTTTATGCTTGAGTGAACACTAACTTGCGCTCTCATTCACACATTTTACGATTATTTCGCTGTGTTTAGTGCTTGTGGGACTGTGAAATAAGCTGCCATGGGCCCAAAGAAACTTGCTAGTGGTACCCCTGTGGTAAAGAAAGTGAGAAACACTATAGATGTGAAGAAGGAAATAATACAGAAGTATGAGAGTGGTGTGAGACTTGTAAAGCTTGCCAGGATGTATGGAAAAAACAAGTCGACCATCAGTTCTATCCTGTCAAAGAAAGAACAAATCAAGGAAGCTGATGTTGCGAAAGGTGTTAATATGCTAACCAAAAAAAGACCACAAATAGTTGAAGAGGTTGAGAAGTTGTTGCTGGTGTGGATCAAGGATAAAGAGATTGCAGGTGATAGTGTTTCAGAAACGATTATTTGAAAAAAGGCAAGGAAGTTGCATGCCGATCTGGTACAGAAAACTCCTGGAACCAGTGCTGATAGTGAATTTAAGGCCAGCAGAGGCTGGTTTGACAGATTTAAGAAGCATAGTGGCATACACAATGTTGTAAGACATGGTGAGGCAGCCAGTTCAGACAAACGGGCAGCTGAGAAGTTTGTACAGGAGTTTAAGGGGTACATAGACAGTGAAGAATTGAAACCTGAACAAGTGTTTAACTGTGATGAAACAGGCTTGTTTTGGAAAAAATGCCAAAAAGGACCATCACACAGGAGGAAAAGGCACTGCTAGGACACAAGCCTATGAAAGACAGGCTTACTCTTTTGTTCTGTGCTAATGCTAGTGGTGATTTTAAAGTGAAGCCTTTACTTGTGTATCATTCAGAAAATCCCAGAGTGATTAAGAAATACAATGTCTTTAAGAACAAGTTATGTGTCTTGTGGAAAGCTAATCATAAGACATGAGTCACAAGACAAATTTTCAAAGAGTGGGTCCATGAAGTGTTTGGCCCCATTGTGAAAAAATGCTCCAGGAAAAGAAATTGCCACTCAAGTGCTTCCTGCTAATGGACAATGCTCCTGCTCATCCTCCAAACTCATTAGACCTCTTGTCTAAGGACTTCAGTTTTATAAAAGTGAAGTTCTTGCCTCCTAACACCACTCCTCTCCTCTAGCCCATAGACCAGCAGATCATTTCTAACTTCAAAAAACTCTACACAAAAGCAGTGTTTGAGAAGTGCTTTGAAGTGACCACAGACACTAAGATGACCCTAAGAGAGTTCTGGAGGAATCACTTCAACATCTACAGCTCCATAAGCCTTATAGGTAAGGCTTGGGAGGGAGTGACTTCCAGGACTTTGAACTCTGCTTGGAGACAATTGTGGCCAGATTGTGCCCAAAAGAGGGATTTTGAAGGGTTTGAGGCTGACCCTGACCCAGCTCACCCTCTGCCTGTTGTGGACTCCATTGTGGCATTGGGGAACACCCTGGGGTTGGAGGTGAGTGGTGAGGATGTGGAAGAGTTGGTGGAGGACCACAGGGAAGAGCTAACCACTGAAGAGCTGCAAGAGCTTCATCTGGAGCAGTATCAGACCACAGCTGAGGAACTTGCTTCAGAGGAGGAGGAAGAGGGAGTGGATGAGGTGCCTTCTTCAAAGATTAAGGAGATTTGTGCCAAGTGGAATGATGTCCAAATGTTTGTGCAGAAGTACCACCCTGAGCAAGCCAAAACAAGCCATCTTTGCAACAAGTTCAATGACAGAGCCATGTCCCATTTTAGGGAAATGTTAAAGAGGCGCCAGAAACAGAGGACTGTGGACAGTTATTTTGCGAGACAGGGGTCCAGTGACTCTCAAGCTGGTCCTAGTGGCATTAAAAGACAGAGAAGGGAAGTAACCCCAGAGAGGGCTTTACCTGAAGTCCTCATGGAGGGGGATTCTCCTTCCAAACACTAACCCCAACTCCGTCTCTCCTCCTCCCTATCTTCCAGATGCCATCACCAATCTTCAATAAAGGTAAGTAAAAATGTTATTTTATATGTATTACTATACATAATTAAAAACCATAGTATTTGTTGTATGTAAAACTGTAATTAATCTCTATAAAATGTATTTTTTGTGTGAATATTTTTGGGTTTCTGGAACGGATTAATTGTATTTCCATTATTTATGGGAAATATTGCTTCGAATTTCAGACTTTTCGAATTTAGAACTAGCTCATGGAACGGATTAAGTTCGATTTTTGAGGTTCCACTGTATATCACATCAATTTTCCTCATTTAAATTAACTGAAATGCCATTAATCTGTTCCAGCAGAATTCCTGATCTCAGGAGGCAGGACAAAATACTTCAATATAATGCTAATATCAACTCTACGGCTTATTTATCTATCACATTTGTGATCTAACATGATATAATAAATATAAATAACATAGAAACATGATACATACTCTAGAATGAATAAAATATGTCATTATGTGATGAGTGGTGGCAGCCATTCCTGCTCCCGCTCTGTCCATATCTTCCCATACTCTTATTTTAAGAAAAACTGGAGTGTTTGTGAGGCTAACTGCACTAGATCACTAGTTACATAAGGAAAATACTGAAACAATGTACAGTGGTACCCCAAGTTTCGTATAGCTCCCAACTTGAACAAGTGTATTATTGTAAGTACAGTGGTCCCTCGTTTATCGTAACTAAACTGTTCCAGGAAATGTTACTATTATCAAAATTTACGATTTTTGAATCAATTTTCCCCATAAGAAATAATGTAAATACAATTAATCCATTACTGACACCCAGAAGTATTAAAATAAAAAATTTTTTTACATGAAATATAGATGTAGTACATAAACAATACAGTGAGACATGATGAATGAAACATTAACAGAATAACACTTACCTTTATTGGCGATTCTTCTTAGTGTATGGAAGACTGGAGGAGGAGAGAGATTGGATTAGTTACAGTTTGGAAGGGGAATCCCCTTCCATCAACACCTCAGGTACCAATTGCTTTTCTGGGGTTACTTCTCTTCTCTGTTTCTTAATGCCACTAGGACCACCTTGAGAGTGACTGGAGTCCTGTCTCACAAAATAACTGTCCAGAGAGCTCTGTTTCTGGTGTCTCTTTTAACACTTCCCTAAAATGGCCCAAGACTTTGTCACTGTACATGTTGCCAACATGGCTTGCAACAGCCTTGTCAGGGTGATGTTTCTCCATAAATCTTTCCATCTTACCCCACATTTCAAAAATCTCCTTAATTTCTGAAGAAGGCAACTTCTTCCATCTCTCTTCCTCCTCCTCTGCAGCAAGATGCTGAGCTGCGATCTGTTGCTCTTCCTGCAGAAGCTCTTGCAGCTCCTCAGTGGTGAGCTCTTCATTGTGTTCTTCCACCAACTCTTCCACATCCTCCAAACTCACATCCAACCCCATGGAACTCCCCAGTGCCACAATAAATTTAACAACTGACATAGGCTCATCAGGGTCAGCCCCACTCCCTCTCAAGCCTTACCTACAAGGTTTATGCAATGGAGGATGCTGAAGTGTTCTCTCCAAAAATCTCTTAGGGTCAAGTGAGTGTCTGAGGTCACATTCAAGCACCTTTGAAACATTGCTTTGGTGTAGAGTTTCTTAAGTTTGCAATGACCTGCTGGTCCATGGGTTGGAGGAGAGGAGTGGTATTCGGGGGCAAGAACTTTACTGTGATGAACCCAAACTCCTCGAAAATTAGGTCATCCAAGTTTGGAGGATGAGCAGGTGCAGTGTCCATTACTAGGAGGCACTTGAGATCCAATTTCTTTTCCAGGAGGTAATTCTTCACGCTAGGGCCAAACACTTCATTGAACCACTCGACGAAAATTTCCCTCGTGACCCATGCCTTACTATTAGATTTCCAAAACACACACAATTTACTCTTCATAACATTGTTTTTTCTGAACACTCTGGTATTTTCAGAATGGTACACTAGTAACGGCTTCACTCTGAAATCCCCACTAGCATTAGCAAAGAACATGAGTGTCAGCCTGCCTTTCATAGGCTTGTGTCCTGGCAGCGCCTTTTCCTCCTGAGTAATGTAGGTCCTCTTTGGCATTTTCTTCCAAAAGAGGCCTGTGTCATCACAATTGAACACTTGTTCAGGTTTCAGTCCTTCAGCCTCTATGTACTCCTTGAATTCATGCACATATTTTTCAGCCGCTTTGTGGTCCGAACTGGCAGCTTCACCATGCCTTACCACACTGTATGCCACTACGGTTCTTAAATCTCTCAAACCAACCTTTGCTGGCCTTAAATTCACTCACATCACCACTAGTTGCAAGCAATTTCTTTACCAGATCATCGTGCAACTGTCTAGCCTTTTCACAAATAATCGATGTCATAAGACTATCTCCTGCTAATTGTTTCTCGTTTATCCACACCAATAATAACTTCTCAACCTCTTCGATTACTGGTGATCTCATTTTTGTGAGCATATTTACCCCCTTTGCAACAACAGCATCCTTGATTTCCTTTTTCTTGGCCACGATGGAAGCTATGGTTGTATGGGGTTTGTTATACGTCCTGGCCAGTTCGGCCATACGTATGCCACTTTCATATTGTTCAATGATGTTTTTCTTAAATTCAATCGTACTTCTCACCTTCTTTACCAAAGGCTTGGCATTAGGAGCTTTCTTTGGAGCCATGGTAGCTTATTTAGTAGTTGCAAGCACTAAAATGAATGGAATATTATGAAATATTTCGTATGAGCAAGTGAGGGGACCGTCGCTCACTGGTAAACAATGCCACACTGGCTGGGAAGGGAGGCCGGGGCGGCTCAGAGCGTGAGTATGTGTCCCAGATGAATGACTATTCGTGAGTCAATCTACGATTAGCGAGCCAATGTTTTGACGAAAATATCATTATGATTTCCAAAAATTATGACTATCGAGCCCTACGATTATCGAAGGACCACTGTACTTTTGTAAGTGTATTTTTGAGGGTCTGAAACAGACTAATCTAATTTACATTATTCCTTATGAAACAAATTCGTTCGGAAACGGCACTCGAACAGCCTTCTGGAGCAAATTATGGCCAAAACTCGGGGTACCACTATATTTTTAAATAAGAAATATTGTATAAAAAATAATAAAACATAATAGAGAAAGTAAAGAAATAAACTGGTTTGATAAAGTGTACGTATTTACCTTGGAGAACAGATGCTGGCAGAGGCTGAGAGTGGTAAAAATAGGCAGAGCAGCGTATGCTGTCAGTAGCCCTATAAACACTCAACAACAACAACAACACTCGAGGAGTTCGTTTCTTTTCATGCTTTTTCTGTCGCTTAATCGCTTACCTTACTTGCTACACTCTTAATGTTACACTTTATCGCTGAACTTAACTGCTACAACTTGTTTATTTTTTCACTTTACTTTTCACTGATTTACTTGATTTACTAGCCTTTATCGACTTCTGCTTTAGTATCGTACATATCGTAGAAGTACTATGCTAGTACTGCCTGGTCCCCTAAACAAACTGCACACCTCACTTGTGTTTATCTATGATTTCATGCTTTAATTCCATGGACATTATCCTCTTTTTCTTCTCAGCACTGTCCTTTGCACTTACTTTCTTATGACCCATGGTTAGAAAAAAGAAATTTAGCAAAATAACTGTGCAAAACATAAGCAAAACACGAGAAATGCTTCCACAGAGAGGTAAACACGTGCGCTGCTCAGCTGTTGTGGTGTTTGCTGCGCCAACTAGAGGCAGCGTTCTGAAGCTCGCTCGTTATTATTATGAGGAAGCGCTAAACCCATAGGATTATACAGCACCTGTGGGGGAGGGGATGGAAGATATTCAGGCCTAATTTAGGGAACTGGGGCACAGATCCAATTCCCTAGATCAAGAGCCCCTCACCAGCGTCAAGGAACCTCCCTTGAAGGGAAAGCTCGTTCCTAACTCAGATTTTGCCTTGTAACTCAGAGCAAAAAATTGACCAAGCAACAGCTCGTATCTCAAAAAGCTCGTATGTGGCCAGTAGTAACAGCCTAGTTGATCAGGCCCTGATCCACCATGAGGCCTGGTCTCAGACTGGGCCACAGGGGTGTTGACCCCCGAAACCCTCTCCAGGTAAACTCCAGGTATGTTGGGGCACTCGTAAGTCGAGGTTCCACTGTATCTGACATAGACAGGGATGTGAGCTACAGCACCATGTCTTCCTTTGCAGATGACACCCTAATCTGCATGACAGTGTCTTCCAATGAAGACACTGTAAGACTCTAGGCGGACATCAACCAAATTTTAAACCCTTAAACTGTCCAAATGTAGACCTACTTTTTTTTTACATTCTTTCTTATGGAGAAAATCAAGGGCGGAGCGCTACGTGTACAAACATAGATCTACGTTTGGACAGTTAGAGGGTTAAATGGGCCGCAGACAACAATACGAGGCTCAATGATGAGAAATTTCAATTACTCCGATATGGAAAAACGTGAGGAAATTAAAACCATATCAGAGTATGAAATAAATTCCAATCACACAACAGAACAAAAAACTAATGTAAAAGACCTGGGAGTGATAATGTCAGAGGATCTCACCTTCAAAGACCACAATGTTGTATCACTCGCATCTGCTAGGAAAAATGACTGTATGGATAATGAGAATCTTCAAAACTAGGGATGCTCAAGCCAATGATGACACTTTTCAGGCTGCTTGTTCTATCTAGGCTGGAATATTGCTTAACACTAACAGCAAGTTTCAAGGCAAATGAAATTGCTGACCTACAAAATGTACAGAGAATCTTCACAGCACACACATCTGCGATAAAACACTTCAATTACTGAGAATGCTTTAAGCTCCTCAACCTGTACTCTCCAGAATGCAGGCAGGAGAGATGCATGATTATATACACTCTGAAAATCCTAGAGGGACTAGTACCAAACTTGCACATGAAAATCACTCCCTATGAAAGCAAAAGATTCGGTAGACGATGCAACATCCCCCCCAACGAAAAGCAGGGGTGCCACTAGCACGATAAGAAACAACACCCCAAGTTTCAGGAGTCCAAGACTGTTCAACTGCCTCCCAATAGACTTCTGGCTGTCTTCAAGAAGGCACTGGATAGGCACCTAAAGTCAGTACCTGACAAGCCGAGCTGTGGTTCATACATCGGGCTGCATGTGGCCAACAGTAACAGCTTGGTTGATCAGGCCCTGATCCACCATGAGGCTTGGTCATAGACTGGGCCATGGGGGTGCTGACCCCCAAAACCCTCTCCAGGTATACACGTACTCTTTGCTTCTTCCTTCCCAGATCGTTAGGAGCAGCTGGATATTAACCCTTTGACTGTTTCAGGCCCCTCTCTGAAACTGTCATTCTATGTCGCCAAATATTCGAAAAAAAAAAAATTATTTTTTCTTATGAAAATGTTAGGAATATTTTTACTAGTGTTTTAAGCCTAAAAAAATTTTTTTGCCATCAGTACTTACCGAGATATAGAGCCGCAAAGTTTGCAGAAATTGACGTGCGTACGGCAACAGCGGCGACTGCCGCCCACCCGGTATTCTTTTATTTACTCTAATTCAAAGGTTTCTTGCATTTTTCAATATTTTTCTTTTCCAGGTAACTTATGTGGCCTGTGAGACCAATGTAAGGTGCATTGTTCAAATATACACTCATTATTTACAACACAATAACAGAACAAACTTTATCACTATTAGTTTGTGTATACACTTTGTTTACACAAACAAACAATACAAAACAATGTTTATTACTATTGTTCCATAATATATATACATATGTACAGTCACTAAACACGTTCCTAGAACTGCTGCAGCTTGTGGAACTCTTTGAAACATGGGTATATGCAGAGGGGCACTTCACACTCCTCACACATAAAACGAGTGTCTCTGCGTGTTTGTGGGCATTTTGTGGTATGCATACATACATAACACCTCTTCTGAGCATTTTTCTTGGCAGTAGTAGGAGGCAGTTGTATGGGGTAGTGATCACCAGGCCTCAAACGAGATGACGTCTGTGGGCGCTGGTCTATTGCAGGAGTTGCTCCTTTGTACTTTGCAATTATTTGTCTGATTACTGACAGGCAAAATTCACCATATTTTGGTGTTTTGTTGGTCTTCAACTTGTATATGTTATAAGCATTTAGCATAGAGATATCAACAAGATGGAAAAAAAGTTTGATATACCACTTATAACTCTTGCGTACACAGTCTGCAAACCCAATCTGCATGTCACATTTGTCCACTAAGCGCATATTGAGGTTGTAGTCCATGACAGCTGCAGGCTTTAGAATGGGTTCATTGGTCTCTCTGTTGTCCCTGCCACTGGGTACCATTTCGTTTGTGTGAACTGATGTCAACAATGTGACATCACGTTTGTCATGCCACCGAAATGCCATGATGTCATTGGCAGCAAAGGCTTGCACCTCACCTCTGCGAGTGCCAGCGTCGAACCTTGGCATATGTTTGCGATTACCACGCACTGTGCCACACACGTCTGTCAAGTTCACTCGCAAGAAATCACTGAGTAAGGGGCTTGTGTACCAGTTATCAGTAAATAACATATGCCCCTTACCAAGATATGGTTCCATCATTGTTCGAACCACATCACCAGAGATACCCAATAACTTCATGGTATCTCTCAAAGTATTACTGCCAGTGTACACAATAATATCTAAAACAAGACCACTTCTGCAATCACACAGTACAAATAGCTTTATACCAAAGCGTTTCCTCTTGCTTGGTATATATTGCTTGAATGAGAGTCTTCCTTTGAATAAAATCAAGGACTCATCAATAACAAGCTTCCTGAAGGGATAAAAATACATGCAGCACTTTTGTTTCAGGTACATAAACACATTTCTTATCTTATATAACCTGTCGCTTCTGTCAGACCTGGTTTTGTCTGAAAAGTGTAACATACGCAACAGTATCAGGAAACGATTGACACCTATAATGTCACTAAAACCTGGAGTTGAAATCAGGCGATCTGTTGTCCAGTATGTGGTGACAGTGTGCTTATACACATGTGGCATAAGCATTATTGTGGCAAAAAACAGGTACATCTCTGCCACAGTTGTCTCCTTCCACTTGTGTAGCCGTGATTTTGGTGAGAGAATTGTATTTGCCATGGTGTAATCACAGTATGTATTTGTTTCCCTGACAATGATGTCCATCAGGGGTTCATCGAAAAATAACTCAAAGCAGTCCAGTTCACTGGCATTGTTCCCAAGTGGACAAGATGGCTTTATTCCACTTTGTGTTTCATCAAAGTCATGGGGACTGGGAACAAACTCGTCACCGTCCTGCCAATCCCAGATGCGGTCTGCTGGTGGGGTCTGGATATTGTACCGTGGTTGTGGCTGTGCAGGTTGTGGTGGTGCAGGTTGTGGCAGTGTGGGGTAGGGTGAGGCTGGTTGTTCTGCTGAGTCAGCCGCGTGGCTAGTAGCGTGGCCTGGTGATGGTGCCACATGGGCCGTGCCACCCTCACTATCACCACCACTGCCTCCTCCCTCACTGTCACCATTCATACCCATCGTTACAATATCGTCATCTTCACTATCAGGTCGTGGTGTTGGGCCACGGGATGTGCTCCCAGAGTTTCTCCTTCCCCTTGGAACAACATATGAAACACTACCAGACCGCATGCTACGTCGTACATACTGGCGCTTCACTGGGGAATATTCACTCTCACTGTCACTAGAACTGCTTTCAATGACCTTGAAATCACTATCACTATCACTGCTATCATCAGGGTGTTGTACACGACCAAATAGTTTCCTCTTTCGTCCTGGTACAGGCGAACGTGAACGTGAACAAGCCGGCACAGCACCAGAGGTCGAAGGTTGTGGGTCATCTGGGTTTTCGTCACTATTTACGTTATCCTGGGCACTTTTTTCGGTAACACTCACTTGAAAACCCTTGAATTCACTGTCACTGACACTTTCATCGCTGTTAGAGCTATCACTTGGGAACAAAAGACCTCCAATCCGCCGAGGAGTGAGGAACTTCTTACCGAGAGGCATGGTGAAAATGGACTGACAACATGGCGTTCCCACAATGCACCGCTAGGTCCCAGATTTTTTTCACAGGGTGCACACCGACCACTGAGACCCATTCTCTCCCGTGTAGGCCTACCAGGCCTTTGGCGCTCGATTTGAAGCCGCTAGAATTTGTGCGTATAAATACGTCAGAAACATTGGCTCGTAAGACGTATTTATACGTCGGAAACAGTCAAAGGGTTAAGATTGATAGCACTCCTACTGCTAAAGATAATGAGGGCAAAGTCCTGGGCCTCCACCTCAACAGCAACCTGAATTTCAGCACCCATATCCAACACATAACTAAAAGTGTATCCAAAACGGTTGGGATCCTCTCTAAGATATGCTACTACGTACCACAATCAGCCCTACTCACACTATACTATTCACTCATCTATCCCTACCTCACATATGCCATGTGTGCTTTCGGATCAGCAGCAGTAACCCACCTAAAACCAATAATAACCCAACAAAAGGCCACAGTAAGAATTATCATGCAACACAATGCTAGGCAACACCCCCCCTCACTCTTCAAAGACCTAAACTTACTCACTGTATAGAACATCCACACCTACTACTCTGCAACCTACATTTACAGAACCATAAATTCCAATATTAACCCTGAACTAAAACACTTTCTTGATAGTTGTGACAGGACCCATAGGCATAATACCAGACACAAACATCTCTATGACATTCCCCGTGTCCGGTTAAATCTATACAAAAATTCAATGTACTGTGGTACCCAGAGTTTTGTACAGCTCCCAATTCGAACAATTATGTAAGTGTGTTACTGTAAGTGCTTTTTTAAGTGTATTTTTGGGGGTCTGAAATGGACTAATCTAATTTACATTATTCCTCATGGGAACAAATTCCTTTGGTAATGGCACTCGACCAGCCTTCTGGAACAAATTATGGCCAAAACTCAGGGTACCACTGCACATAAAAAGACCTAAAATCTGGAACTCCCTGCCTGAAAACTCTAGAACTGCAGACTCAACCACCATTTTCAAAACTACCGTTAAAAACCATCTGATCTCCCTAACACACCCCACCGGTAGCTAACTACATGAATACCACCGTATCTTGCACATATCTAAAACAAAATACACTTATTTGATATCTGTGATTCCCACTAATTTACACAAATGACTGTAAACATAAAATTCCAAATATAGCTACTGCTTCATAATTTTTAAGCTGGTCATAAGCTTCCCTAAGACACAGGCAAACACGAGATCATTCCCATTAGTACTAGATATACAATTTGTTAATTTCTTAAATGTTTTGAACTACCTCACTTTCGTAAATCTAGTCAATCACTACAATTACCTAACTTTAATATCAGTATATGCCATAACCTGTGTCAATGTAGAGTAAGAATTAGTATTAGTCTGCCCAAAATGCCTAGGTATACTTAGGTATACTAGGGGCCTTCTTTGTACTTAATATTTTATGTTATAATATTTTACAATATGTAAAACACTCATTGTAATTAATACTTTATAAAATGTAAACTCCACATTGTAATCCTTACAGAGAAATAAAGAATCTAAATCCAAATAAATGCTATGCCCCAGCATTGTACAAAGATCCACTTTCTATATTTCCTCCCTCCATTTCCATTTTTGCCAGCTTTGCTAGCATGAGTTTTCAAGTTATGCATACAATGCATACTTGTCACACTATTGAGACCTTTTTGACTTTATTCCCCATCCTTAGGAAACATGGCATGAGGCTGCATGACACAACATCCCATACTCTTGCTGTCATAAACACCAACTCATGGTTGAGCCTTGGGCCTAGAACAGCTGACCTCCATGGTGTAGGTTTACCATAGCTCTTGTAACATCTCCATTAACTAAATTCTCAGATTCCAAAGTGGTCTAAAGGTGTAGGCAAAGACTGCCTCAGTCCCACCTTTAGTCACACACTTTGTAGAGATTAGCCACTCATCACATAAGATGGAATCCCTTCTGGATGTTTCTTTGGGTACACAAGTGGGTGTCCTCCATGCATTGCACTGTATGCCAGACATGCCTTGATATATTGCCATTATCTCTGCATTTGGCTTTTTTTTTTTCAAGTTCACAAAAGTATGATTCATGCCATTTCCTTGTTGATTTTACAGTTGTGGGTTGCCTGGTTACTCCATGCTGTGTCCGACAGCAGACAGTGCATTTATTTATTTATTTATTTATGTCTTTGTAAATAGTACATTGAGATTTTGTATTTACAATAATGGGTTGCAATGCAAAGAGTCTATTATGCCTAGGCATTATGGGCCGACTTAACATTATTGGTTTACAGACTACTTAACACTAAGAATTATGTCATGGTTGTACAGTAGAATATTAATTATATCATAGGTGTGCAGTAGATTATTAATTATAAGTGAATCTTATATAAATTAGACAAAAGATATATTCATATATTCAAAAATGCTTTTTGTGAAAACAATGATTCATTTATATTCCTGTCAACAATGGATAAAAGGTTCAAAGTAATTGTCGAAATTATGATGTGGGAATACATAAGTGAGTATGTGTGTACTGACTATTTAGCATTTAGTCCAGGGTGATTAAGTGGCTTTTGAGAAGATTCTTAAATTGATTTTCAGACCAGGTTACTTTAGTATCTTCTGGTAATGAGTTCCATATTTTGGGGCCCTTTATGTGCATAGAGTTTTTACACAGTGTGATATGGACACGAGGTACATCAAAAAGTGATCTGTGTCTTGTGTTATGGTCATGTGTCCTGCTATAATGAGCATAAACGTCCGAGAAGGAGAAAACAAGAAATTTGAGATGCTGATAAGGAATACATCAAGTTGCTCTTGATGATAGCTAGGGATCTGGTGGTAATTTTCCTAACAATACAGAACAGGTCCTCCATCACAAATCCGGCATCATTGGGACCTGTAGTGTGCCAGATTACTGAGTTTGCCGAATTACAGAGCGGTTAGGTTAGAATACACATAATAAAATTAACCAACTTGACTTACACAGCTCATTGAACATTGGCAAAAATAGAACATTTCCGCTACTTTGAGCTCAATTTCAAGGCACTTTTCGTCATGAAAGCAATCAAAATCATGTCTATTTCCGTAATATATCTTCCATTCTATCAAATGAGTCCAAAAAAATGAGAATACAACCATAAAAACCATACGAAAATATACTGCAAAGAGGCGGCTAATGGCTGAGAAGTTAACTCCCTTATTTATCGTCCGTCTTTTTTATTTTTGTTGTACGTTAAGAAGCATTTTTCCATCATATATTGCCCAAGTTTCAATGAGATAGCCCAACAAACATCCGAGAAAAAAAATATTTACCAAAAATTATATATGGCAAGCCCAAGCCAGGTACTTGAAATAAGTCACTTTGTCTGACTTTTCTGGGTTATCCTAGGTTCTCTATACATACACTGCTATGTATGATAATCTATGTAACTGTATTTGTGTATACCTGAATAAACTTATTTACTTCTAGTCTGTCAACTGAGTACAAGAAACCGCCCATTCACTTATTTCAACTACCCAATAAAGTGGTCAGAAATTGGCAATTTGGCCGATTTCACACAAATTTCAACAGGATGCCAATTTCAAAATAGGATCCAGAATAAACAATGCAGACATTCCTGGCACTAAAATAACATTTTCTCTGTTCATTAGTCACAGCTACATGCCCCTCTTATACGTATTACTCTTGCTTTTCATTTGGAATTTTTATTCACAAAAAAATAGAAGATTTACTGTTATGCAGACTGCTGCATTATTGTAATAATTGTATAAATAATGTCAAGCCATTCTTGACTCCGTACTGGAATTTAGACCGGCAGGCGGTCAGGTATTGGACGGTGACGTCATTTGTTTACTCTTGAGCTTCGCTAAAGAATAGAACATTTTCGCTACTTTGAGCGCAATTTCAAGGTACTTTTCATCATGAAAGCAATCAAAATCATATCTATTTCTGTAATATATCTTTCATTCTATCAAATGAGACCGAAAAAATGAGAATATAGCCATAACAACCGTACAAATATATACCGCTAAGCGGACGCTAATGGCTGAGAAGTGAACTCCGCTATTTATGGTCTGATTTCTTTCATTTTTGGTGTACGTGAAGAAGTATCTTTCCATCATATATTGCCCAAGTTTGAATAAGATAACCCAACAAAATAATATAATAATAATAATAATAATAATAATAATAATAATAATAATAATATAATAATAATAATAATATCTTTATTTACTACACGTACATGTACAAGGTATACAAGCCTAGCTGACATCAGTAACATACTACTGTACAGAAAGGCACTTGTTATGCTGAGTATTTCAAGAAAAATAGGTCAGTGTCCCAGGTTAACACCCACACTAGTCGGCTAACACCCAGGTACCCATTTACTGATGGGTAAACATAGACAACAGGTGTAAAGAAACACGCCCAATGTTTCTACCCTGGCTGGGAATCGAATATTTACCAAAAATTATATATGGCTAACCCAAGCCAGGTACTAAAAATAAGCCACGTTGACTTTTTTTGGGTTATCCTAGGTTCTCTACACACATGCTGCTGTGTGTGATAATCTATATAGAGAAAATAACTTTTGTTTCATGTTTATGGTGCAGTACGAGTATATATCACAGTTAGCCCTGTGCTACACTCTGTTTTCTCTAATATGAGCCACCAAGACAAGGATAGGAGAATGGTATTTGTATACCATATCCTCATCATACCTCTGTCGAACTGCTCGGTATTATGCCAATTATTATTTATTCTGGAGTATTTAACATGTTTTATGTTATTTATATTATTTCTTATGTCATATTAGATCAATTGTGATACGCAAATAAGCTGTAGTGTTGATATTAGCGTAATAATAAATCATATTCTCCTGCTTCATGAGACTGAGTTCATGGCAACTGACAGTGGCTTCAAAGCCACCTTATCTTTAATGGATAATGTACTGTGTAGGTGCTTTACATAATGAGAAGCATTTCTTTTATTCATTGGAACAATGGCTAGGGCTAAAAGTAAGCAGGTTAAAACAATAAATAGAGAAAAAGAAATTGGAATGACTTATGCAGCAAGTAGCGCCACCAAACAGTACCAGCAGGTTGGTGTGGTGACCCTGGAAATTTTAAATTATGCTAGCCAAAATTAGTGCCGAATAACTGAAGGAACCGAATAACTGATTGCCGGATTTGTGATGGCGGACATGTATATGAAGAAAGTGTTGTGAAAGAACAGAAGAGGAAATAAAAGCATACATAAGTATCAGGGAACAGGGTCTATATGAATCATTTATTCATGCATATACAGTGGACCCTCGCCTAACGAATGCATCGCATAACGTTAAATCCGCCTAGTGATACATTTTAATGCAAAAATTTTGCCTTGGCTAGCGCTAAAAAACTCACTCAACGCGATTCATTCGAGACGCATCCACGTGCGGCCTGAGCCCGCCTCACTTGTTCCGTGGGTGCCAGTGTTCACAAGCCAGCCACCGCGGTCGCTTCCAAGCATACAATCAGAACATTTCATATCATCACAGCGTTTTTAGTGATTGCACCTGCAAAATAAGTCACCATGGGCCCCAAGAAAGCTTCTAGTGCCAACCCTACAGCAAAAATGGTGAGAATTACTATGGATATGAAGAAAGAGATCATTGCTAAGTATGAAAGTGGAGTGCGTGTCTCCGAGCTGGCCAGGTTGTACACAAAACCCCAATCAACCATCGCTACTATTGTGGCCAAGAAAACGGCAATCAAAGAAGCTGTTCTTGCCAAAGGTACAACTTCATTTTCGAAACAGAGATCGCAAGTGATAGAAGACGTTGAGAGACTGTTATTGGTGTGGATAAACGAAAAACAGATAGCAGGAGATAGCATCTCTCAAGCGATCATATGTGAAAAGGCTAGGAAGTTGCATGAGGATTTAATTAGAAAAATGCCTGCAACTAGTGCTGATGTGAGCGAATTTAAGGCCAGCAAAGGTTGGTTTAAGAGATTTAAGAATCGTAGTGGATTACATAGTGTGATAAGGTATGGTGAGGCTGCCAGTTCGGACCACAAAGCGGCTGAAAAATATGTGCAGGAATTCAAGGAGTACATAGACAGTGAAGTACTGAAACCTGAACAAGTGTTTAATTGTGAATAAACAGGCCTGTTTTGGAAGAAAATGCATAGCAGGACCTACATTACTCAGGAAGAAAAGGCACTCCCAGGACATAAGCCTATGAAAGACAGGCTTACTCTGTTGATGTGTGCTAATGCTAGTGGTGATTGCAAAGTGAAGCCTTTATTGGTGTATCACTCTGAAACTCCCAGTGTGTTCAGGAAAACAATGTCCTCAAGGCTAATTTGTGTGTGCTGTGGAGGGCAAACAGTAAGGCATGTGTCACTAGGAACTTTTTCTATGACTGGTTACACAATGCATTTGCCCCTAATGTGAAAAATTACCTCCTGGAAAATAAATTGGACCTTAAGTGCCTCCTGGTATTAGACAATGCTCCTGGTCATCCTTCAGACATGGCAGAGTGACTTTCTGGGGAAATGAGCTTCATTAAGGTCAAGTTTTTGCCTCCTAATACCAACCCTCTCCTGCAGCCCATGGACCAGCAGGTCATTTCCAACTTCAAGAAACTGTACACAAAAGCTATGTTTGAAAGGTGCTTTGTAATGACCTCAGAAACTCAATTGACTCTAAGAGAGTTTTGGGGAGATCACTTTAGCATCCTCAAGTGTGTAAACATTATAGGTAAGGCTTGGGAGGAAGTGACTAAGAGAACCTTGAACTCTGCTTGGAAGAAACTGTGGCCAGAATGTGTAGACAAAAGGGATTTTGAAGGGTTTGAGGCTAACCCTGGGTATCCTATACCAGTTGAGGAATCCATTGTGGCATTGGGAAAGTCCTTGGGGTTGGAGGTTAGTGGGGAGGATGTGGAAGAGTTGGTGGAGGAGGACAATGATGAACTAACCACTGATGAGCTGCTAGATCATCTTCAACAGCAAGAGGCCACACCTGAGGAAACTGCTCCGGAGGAGGGGACAGAGAAATTGAAGAAGTTGTCTACTTCAAAGATTAAGGAAATGTGTGCAATGTGGCTTAAAGTGCAAACCTTTTTTTGATGAAAATCATCCTCACACAGCTATTGCAAGCCGTGCTGGTGACTATTACACTGACAATGTTGTGAAACACTTTAGGAATGTCATAAAGGAACAGGAGGTACAGGCCTCTATGGACAGATATGTTGTGCGACAGAGGTCCAGTGACTCTCAAGCTGGTCCTAGTGGCATTAAAAGAAGAAGGGAAGTAACCCCGGAAAAGGAATTGCCACCTCAAGTCCTAATGGAACGGGATTCCCCTTCTAAACATTAACACCATCCACACTCTCCCCTCCTCCCATCCCATCAATCATCACCAGATCTTCAATAAAGGTAAGTGTCATGTAACTGTGCATGTCTTCTTCAGTTTGTGTGTATTTCATGTGGTAAATTTTTTTTTTTTTTCATACTTTGGGGTGTCAGGAACGGATTAATTTGATTTCCAATATTTCTTATGGGGAAAATTAATTCGGCTAACAATAATTTCGCCTAACGTTGAGCTCTCAGGAACAGATTAATATCATTAGGCGAGGGTCCACTGTATTGTCTACTGAATTTGCTAAGTAAAATAATTTACAGTGGGTTGTGGCAGAACCAACTTCAAGTGACTGACAATATGGATCATTGTAATTAACTAATGCAAAAACTTATGTACAGTATATATTTAAACCATTACTGAAAAAATAAGAGTTTTGGGAGTAGTAATGTCTGAGGATCTCACTTTCAAGGATTACAACAGTGCCATAATCACAATTGTTAAGAAAATGATAGGATGGATAATAAGAATGTTCAAAACAAGAGATGCCCAACCAATGAAGATCCTTATTAAATGACATGTTCTCTCAAGGCTGGAATACTGTTCCACTCAAAGCAGATGAAATTGCAGACCTTGAGAATGTACAGAGAACATTTACTGCAAATATAAGTTCTGTCAAACACCTTAACTCCTGAGAAAGCTTGGAAGCACTTGACTTGTACTCAGTGGAATGCAGGCGAGAGAGATGTCATAATCTACACTTGGAAAATCCTAGGAATGGTCCCTAATCTGCACACAGAAATCTCTCCCTTCGAAAGCAAAAGACTGGGCAGGCGGTGCAAAATATCCCCAATGAAAAGTAGAGGGTGCCATTCGTACACTAAGAGAAAACACAATAAGTGTCCAGGGCCCAAGACCGTTCAATAGCCTCCCACCTGGCATAAGAGGAATTATCAATAGACTCCTGGCTGCCTTCAAGAGGGAGCTGGACGGAACCTAGCCAGTGCCGTATCAGCCAGGCTGTGGTTCATATGTTGGACTATGTGCAGCCAGCATTAACAGCCTGGTTGATCAGGCCCTGATCCACTGGGAGGCCTGGTCGTGGGGGCATTGATCGCCAGAAGACCTTCCAGGTAGACTCCAGGTAGCTTTATGATTATTACTTAATGAAATGTAGCCATCATAAAAATGTGAAATAGTCTTATAAACACCATCGGTACCTATATACTAATAGTTGAACAGGGGCAGCAGGTTTAAGGAGACTTGCCAGAGAATCAAACCACGATTCTTTTGGATGAAGCAAAAGCTCCTGTAATTTACCTGACCTGTGCTTTACCAGGTTATGTACATTGCTACTTGAAGTTGCAAACTTGACCAAATGAATTATTTTTTCTTAAAAAAAATAAATAAATAAAATACTATATAAACACCAAGATAGAGAGGATAAAGCCATCCAGGTCAAACACACAGGTGTTTATAAGACTATTATTTCACATTTTTACAAAGGCTACATTAAACACAGGATTATTAAAGGTATATACGTATCAAAGAAGAAAGAAAGCTATGAGGTTACGTTGCGATGAGGTTACGTTCCAATGAACCCATCGTAAGCTGAAAATATCTTAAGATGAATATGAATGATACAATAAATATATAAGTAAATAAATAACTACTGTCACTGAATAATGAACAAATAATTACTGCGACTAACTAAATGCCAGTACTGAAAAGTAAATAAATGAACACAAGATCAAAATTCAAAGTTTGATAACTTCTGAATGTGGATCACTATCGCACCATCATAAAGTCAAAATATTTTAAGCTGAACCATCGTAAAGCGAGAAGCATCTGTATTTATTACTATTTGGCAGAACTCAGTCTGGCATTAGTTTATATTTTACAATGTATGCAATCTATGTACGTCACTGAATAAGGATTTCTTACGCAAATTTTTATTTTGTGCAGCAAATCAAAGCTGTCTTAAAGCAGGCACTGGACAAGCACATAGTCGGTACCTAACCAGCCGGGCTGTGGCTCGTACGTTGGATTGCATGCAGCCAGCAGTAACAGCCTGGTTGATCAGGCTCTGATCCACCATTAGGCCTGGTCACAGACCGGGCCATGGGGGCGTTGACCCCCGGAGCTCTCTCCAGGTAAACTCCAGGTAATCACTGTCCAGATTGTCAAAACTGAAAGTGCTCAGTGTCCACATTTAAAAAAAAAAAAAAAAAATTCTTCAACAAGATAGAAAATCTTTTCCAAGATGTAATGACACCAAAAACTCTGGAATTTTATGGAAAACTCATGGAATTATGCAGGCACAAAATTTGCAGCCTGGGTGTGCATTATGCATTGGCGATTTCTACATGATGAAAAGTCAAAGGACAAAAGTCATGTCTATATTGAGATAAATATCTGGTTGGATAATAATCATCTCCAGAGGCGAGGCTCAGGTTTACTGGGGTATGTGGTAGAGGAAGTGTACTGGTTCTAGCCCACACCTGTCAAGGCCTATCAAGAGAAGTGGGGAACGTCTTCGTGCTGCTGGGTCTGTGGAGGTAGCAAGAACAAAACAGCATCTCATACACCCAGCTCTAGGAGAACTAGGCCCACTATTTGCAATCTACATCTACAGGACCTTAAATTCCAATATTAACCTTGACCTAAAACGCTTTCTTGATAGTTGTGACAGAACCCACAGGCACAACACCAGACACAAACATCTCTATGACATTCCCCGTGTCCGACTAAACCTTTACAAAAATTCAATGTATGTCAAAGGCCCTAAAATCTGGAACACCCTACCTGAAAATTCCAAAACTGCAGACACATTCATCACCTTCAAAACTACCATCAGAAAACATCTTATCTCCCTGATACACCCTGTCAACTAATAATACGAATACCACCTGCTGGTGGTTCACACTTACACTCACTCACCCATTTGACCATAAACAGAAATATCAATCTCAATCTCAAAATAATGAATCTTAATGAATCTTGGCCTGTGATACTCCAATACTGAAACTACATATAGTGCCAAAACAAAAGCATTCACATTGCTAAACTCACAACTAGTATTTAGTCACTTAGCCATAATACCAACTTATCTCATAATTTTGTAACATTTTAAACCTAAGATTTAATATAAGTCTGCCCGAAATGCCTAGCCATGCTAGGCGTTCTAGTGGTACACTCTGTAATTATTATTTTACTACATGTAAACCACACAATAACCAAATTCTGTAAACTCAGCATTGTAATACTTATAGAGAATAAAGTTTGAATTGAATTGAACTAGAGGGCAGTACCAGGCCTAGGCAGTATGGTGCAAATTATAATGCCCAACAGGTGTTACAAGTCATGTGCCTGATCGAATATAAACAGACCCATGTATACCAATGGTAGAGTAAGGCTAAGCAACATTTGGTTATTTTTGGGTGGGTATTGTAATTTTCATTAGGTTAGATTATACTGTTTACCCTTGCACAAAATAATAATTTTATTGTAAAAGCAACTTAATCTTATACTATTCAAACTATAATTAATCACCGATATCCACCAAGAAGCAGTTGTTATGTTAATAAAAAAAATTATGAATGCAAATGTATGTCAGTAAAGAAACCTTTCAGTATGATTTTGTAAGCTATATCATGTGAAACTGCTATGAATATACATTTATGGTAGTTTATAGACATGGAAATGAATAAAAAAAACATAACCCAATTTAATTTAATATAACCTAATGTCGATTAACACAATGATTTTCATGTTACTGTCAAGGGCAAAAACCTGTGATATTGCATCAGTGAGACTGCGCCATTAATGAAGCCACTTAACAACCGCTCACTAGTTACCATTATTCATCATTATTATTGTATCTCATAAATGTCTAACCTGTTACCCAATCAAACTTTATTTTTTAATTACATTACCTAACAGAATACTCCATACTACTGAATGCTCAGCAACACAGTAAATGACCATATGACCTGTCTTTGTAATACTCATTTGTGCTAAATTGTTATGTGTTTACAATAATGTTTTTACCACTGAATATATCATTGCTTAGTTAATCTTAAGTTAATTTTAAGCCTGCTCATAATGCTCTGCATACAAGGGGCTTTGGCATGCTGCACTGCAATAACTTTGTACTTCACTGTATCATGTTCAAATTAATAAATAAATAAATAAATAAATAATTAAATAAATATTATATGGGAATGGCAGTCAGTACCTGCACTCTAGAGGGGTGGGGATGTTGCAGTTGGAAGTTAAGTTGAATGTTATATCAGCCCACTTCTGGAAAGACAGTGACTGAATGAATGCTGGTAAAAGTTTGTTCTTCTTTGGGTCACTATCTTGGAAGATGGCCAATGAGTTACAAAAAACTATTATTATTTTATTATGGTTAATATCTCAACAAATAATTTCCACAACAAACGAGTGCTTCCCATTTTATGGATAATGATTTATAGTAGTGTGTGTGTAAAGTTGACGGGGTTCTGTCCTGGGAATAAAGTACATATTAACCAAAACCTTTCATTTATTATATTTCACCCACTGGGGCCTTTATCAAGTACTATATTTGATAAAAGTTTCCAGTAGGTGTGACAATATATAAACAAATAATAAATAAAAAAAAAGTTAATATTGTATACGTACAATTTTTTTTTCAACAAACCGGCCACGTGCCACCGGGGCAGGATGTCCTAAAAAGAAAAACAAAAGTTTTTCTTTTAAAAAAGAAAAACTTCCATTTTTCTTTTTAAATTTAGTAACATATACAGGAGAACGGATTACTAGCCCCTTGATCCCGGCATTTTAGTCTCCTCTTATGACACACAGGAAGAATTCAGTTCTAATGAAGGTTTCAAGTCTGACAGAATATTTACAACCATCTGACAGCTTAAAGCTGTTCATTTACACACACAAAATAAATCTTTTTAGAATAAACTAAGAGGGGGTAATAACCCAGGACAGCCCTAGAAAGTCAATCACTGGTTTATCATCACCAAAATCCTGAAGTCCAGTACTGGTTACCAGTAATTAAAGTTTATGTTAACAAAATGCTCTGCATAACCAGGGACTTAATATAAAGTATGCTAATAATATTAAATTTTGTTGAATCAATTATAAATTATACCAATGGAAATAAGTCACTCTGACCTATTTTGATTATCCTATGCAATTTATACATATGTTAAACTATTTATTATAATTGTACTCGAGTATCTGTACCTCAGTGACCTTACTTTCTAGAAATATCAAGTTTATTATTTATCATTTAAGATGCAATTCACAAGAGTGAGCTAACTTATCACTAGGTGAACATAAGTTAACTTATCACTAGGTGAACATAAGTTAACTTATCACTAGGTGAACGTAAGTTAACTTATCACTAGGTGAACATAAGTTAACTTATCACTAGGTGAACATAAGTTAACTTATCACTAGGTGAACATAAGTTAACTTATCACTAGGTAAACATAAGTTAACTTATCACTAGGTGAACATAAGTTAACTTATCACTAGGTGAACATAAGTTAACTTATCACTAGGTGAACATAAGTTAACTTATCACTAGGTAAACATAAGTTAACTTATCTGTAGGTGAACACAGACATAAGTTAACTTATCAGTAGGTGAACATAAGTTAACTTATCAGTAGGTGAACACAGACATAAGTTAATGTGTTCAAGAACGTCAAAACATAAGTATTATGTTTCTATGTTCATTATGTTAACTCCTAGATAGTAGTAAATATTTTTAATATTCTCCACACAGAGTGGGGAAGTTAAAGTAACATAAGTATACTTATGGTCTCAGGTACTAGACAGGTGGTGGTGGTACCTATTTGTCAGTAGGTGAAGGTAGGAAGATATATAAGATAGCATGCACAGTGTTGTCTTCCTACCTGTTCAAAGCAGGAGGCGATATTTGCTGTGACCAGCAGCATACGAGTACTGGAAGTGTTAGCCATGTTGGTGCCACTCTCAGCTACCACTGGAGTCGAGTGCCACAGGGTGGTGCCACTGGAGTCGAGTGCCACAGGGTGGTGCCAGTGAGAGACTGAGGTGCGGGAGCCGCTGCTACCACACACACACACTCACTCTCTCACTCTCTCTCTCTCACTCTCTCACTTCACAGTCTTCCTCCTTATTAGATTACCCAGCCCTGGTGAGGATGAGGGCGGCACCACAAGTGATGGTGCTAGAAGAGCAGTAAAGTAGGCCTGGTAGGCCTGCTGGTGTACATACACTCAACACAGCACCGGCTACCTCACTATTATATTATACATTACACTCACTCCACCTCCTAATTAAGTTTCCACACACATCACTACCACGGAAGACACCAGTTCTTTCCTAAGTGACTGCTGGATCTGCTTGATACTTGCGCACGTATCTATATCTAAGAAATTGTAGACTTGTTGTCACCCCCCGTGTTGTCACCCCCGTGTTGTCACCCCCCCCGTGTTGTCACCCCCCGTGTTGTCACCCCCCCGTGTTGTCACCCCCCCGTGTTGTCACCCCCCCGTGTTGTCACCCCCCGTGTTGTCACCCCCCGTGTTGTCACCCCCCCGTGTTGTCACCCCCCCCGTGTTGTCACCCCCCCGTGTTGTCACCCCCCCGTGTTGTCACCCCCCCGTGTTGTCACCCCCCCGTGTTGTCACCCCCCCGTGTTGTCACCCCCCCGTGTTGTCACCCCCCCGTGTTGTCACCCCCCGTGTTGTCCCCCCCGTGTTGTCACCCCCCCCCCCCCCGTGTTGTCACCCCCCGTGTTGTCACCCCCCGTGTTGTCACCCCCCCCCCGTGTTGTCACCCCCCGTGTTGTCACCCCCCGGTGTTGTCACCTGTGACACTTATTATCTTAAGTTTTTATTTAGATTTTGCATACATATTATTATTATTATTATTATTATTAAGGGGGAAGCGCTAAACCCGGAGGATTATACAGCGCCTGGGGGGGGGGGGATGTGGAAGGCATTCAGGCTTAATTCGGGAAACTGGAGCACAGATCCAATTCCCTAAATCAAGAGCCCCTCACCAACATCAAGGAACCTTCCTTGAGGGGTTTGCATACATAATATGCAAATTTTTTACAATGATGTTGAAACAGAAATGCTGTGACACACAACACTACCATATGTAAATTTAATCTAGTTTAACACAAACAGTGACTTATTTCCGCGTTAAGTATTTCCCGTTTAATCTATTATGGAATTGTAAGTTATATATTTGCAGAGTTTTCACTTCAATTTTATTTGTGGTGTTAGATAATGTTTATATTGTAGTATACGGCAAGAAGACTGCCAGGCAGCCACTTCCCTCATAAGAATCTCTAAGTCAACTCCGTCATGGCCGGATTTAGAATACGTCGCAAGCTGCCCTTACTCTTAGGTTGTCTCTTAGTGATATTCCTCTTCGTCAAAAAGGGAAAGCAATTACAGGAGTACGAATTATTCATCCCTGGTGAGGATCCGAGAGGTGTGTGGGAGGTAGTGGCAGACTTCAGTAATATGCCACACCTTAACACAAGAATGTAAGTACTCAACCACATCCCAAACCTTCATCAACTCTTAAACACCTAATATATCATTACTCTTTGATTTTTACTTCACTTTCATTGGGTCTCGATTCATTTAAATACTCTGGGAAGAACTGAAAATAAATATATTAAAAAATAATGTCTTCACAGAAATATCAGAGTATTAAATAATCTTAAACTGGAGTCAGTATTCGAATGCAGTATCCTTCGTATAACTAAAAAATATAATTATAACACCACAAATATGTATGTAAATTTGTCTCGCTAAAGTTAAAAAGGAATTATTTTAATGTATGTCAGACATTATTGTTTTACAACGTTAATTAATAATAACTTTAGAAAGTTTACACCTTCCACACGGGAAGGGCTCTTGATTCAAGAAAATGGAGCTATCTTCCCCTTCCTGGGATTAAACCTGATTACTTCCTATTCTTCAAGAGTTATATAAAAATAATAATAATAATAATAATAATAATAATAACAATAATAATAATAATCTTTATTTACTACCAGTACATGTACAAGGTATACAGTCCTACCTGACATCACTGACATACTAATATATAATAAAGCCGCTGGTTATGTAGAGCATTTCCGACAAATTAAGACAATTTTGTATCAAGATGCTACCCACACCAGTCGACTAACACCCAGCGTACATTATTTCACTGATAAGTGAACATAAACAGCAGGTGTCCTAAGGAAACCACCCATACCACGGATCTATCCCTGGACTCCAGTGTGTAAGCCGAGTGCGCTAGCAATCTACCTACGTGGTGTAGGGTTTCCCATAAATATATTATTATTATTATTATTATTATTATTATTATTATTATTATTATTATTATATTATTATTATTATTATTATTATTGTGGATTTTTTACATAATTTGCTAAATGCAGAACATATGAATAATATAATAATTGTATAATAAAATGTGATGCTGATTTGACCTTTTCGAGAGATTTCGAGTGAGGGGGGGGTGTAGAACAGCTACAGAGTGACGCCGTGGAGGGACTCCATATTCAAATTCAAATTCAAATTCAAAGTTTATTCTCTATAAAGATTACAATGTTGAATTTACAGAATTTGGTTGTTGTGTGGTTTACATATAGTTAAATAATGATTACAGAGTGTACCACTAGAACACCTAGCATGGCTAGGCATTTCCGGCAGACTTAGTTTAATTCTTTATTTTAAAATATTACAAATTATGAGGTAAGTTGGTATTATGGCTAAGTGACTAAATACTAGTTTGTGAGTTTAGCAATGTGAATGTTTTTGTTTTGGCACAGTACATAGTTTCAGTATTGGAGTATCATAGGATTCATTATTTTAAGATTGAGATTAATATTTCTGTTTATGGTCAAATGGGTGAGTGAGTGTAAGTGTGAACCACCAGGTGGTATTCGTGTAGTTAGTTGATGGGGTTTATCAGGGAGATAATATGTTTTCTAATGGTAGTTTTGAAGGTGATGAATGTGTCTGCAGTTCTAGAGTTCTCAGGTAGGGTGTTCCAGATTTTAGGGCCTTTGACATACATTGAATTTTTGTAAAGGTTTAGTCGGACACGGGGAATGTCATAGAGATGTTTGTGTCTGGTGTTATGCCTGTGGGTTCTGTCACAACTATCAAGAAAGCGTTTTAGGTCAAGGTTGATATTGGAGTTTAAGGTCCTGTAGATGTAGATTGCACAGTAGTAAGTGTGGATGTTCTGAACAGGGAGTAAGTTTAGATCTATGAAGAGTGGGGGGGTGTGTTGCCAGGGATGGGATTTAGTGATTATTCTTACTGCAGCTTTTTGTTGGGTTATTATTGGCTTTAGGTGTGTTGCTGCAGTTGATCCCCAAGCACAAATAGCATAGGTGAGGTATGGATAAATAAGTGATTGGTATAGTGTGAGAAGGGCATTTTGCGGCACGTAGTATCGTATCTTGGAGAGGATCCCAACTGTTTTGGATACTTTTTTGGTTATGTGTTGGACATGGGTGCTGAAATTCAGGTTGTTGTCAAGGTATAGGCCTAGGAATTTGCCCTCATTATGTCTGGTAATTAGAGTGTTGTCGATCTTAATGTTAATTTGTGCATCTCCTGCTCTGCTACCAAACATAATATAGTAGGTTTTGTCAGTGTTAAGCGTAAGTTTATTGGCTGTCATCCAAGTCGATATTTTGATCAGCTCCTCGTTAACAATGGTGTTGAGGGTGGCAAGATTAGGGTGAGAGATGACATAAGCCGTGTCATCAGCAAAGAGAATGGGTTTCAGGTATTGGGATACGTTTGGAAGATCATTGATGTATATGAGGAAGAGCAGGGGACCAAGGACACTTCCCTGCGGAACTCCAGTATCAAGTGGCCGTGTTGTTGATGCTGTGTCTTTAATGGTAACATACTGATACCTATTAGTAAGGTAAGATTTGAAATAAGCAAGCGCATGGCCTCTTATACCGTAATGGTCAAGTTTGTGGAGTAGGATGTCGTGGTCTACTGTGTCAAAAGCTTTTCTTAAGTCAATAAAAATTCCTAGTGGATATTCCTTATTTTCCAATGCTGTGTAAAGCAGATCTAGCATTTTTATGATTGCATCATTAGTGCTTTTATTTTTCCTAAATCCAAATTGGCAGGGGTTGAGTATGTTTTGTGCTGTTATAAATGAATATAGTCTCCTGTGCACGAGTTTCTCAAAGATTTTGGATAGCAATGGTAAGTTTGATATTGGCCTATAGTTGTTTAAGTCTGTAGGGTCACCACCTTTATGTATTGGTGTAACCCTTGCCATCTTGAGTAGTTTCGGGAAGGTGCTAGTTTCTAGTGACTTGTTAAAAAGTAATGAAATAGCATGCGAAAGGATATGGGCTGCTCGCTTGTACAGTAATGGTGGGACATTAGACAGATTCCCTGAGTTGTTTTTAAGTGACTTTATAATCTCGGTGACTTCCGAGGGCTCAGTTGGTGCAAGATAGAAGGAATTTGGGAAATTCCCATCTAGGTAGTCCCCGGCATGGGCATTAGTATGTGGGATTTTATTGGCGAGATTAGATCCTATGGTTGAGAAGAAGTCGTGTATCTTGTTAGCTGTGTCAGTGGGATGTAGTGGTGTTTCATTAGGTTTAGTTAGGACAATATTCTTGGTTTTTTTCAGTTTGTGGGTCCCTAGAATCTGAGAGAGTGTTTTCCAGGTCTTTTTTATATTTCCTCTAGTGTCTGTGAATCTACTGGAGTAGTATAGTTGTTTGGCTTTCTTTATTACTTTGGTGAGAACTGATGAATAGTGTTTAAGAATATCTTTGTGCATTAAGCCCTGTCTATATTGCTTTTCATATTGGTGTTTCTTGTCAATGGATTTCAGAATGGTGCTGGTTAGCCATGGGCAACCAATGTGAATTTAATGTGTGAACACTGGACTGAATTGTGCAATGTAATCAGGCGCTCTCGAAGGTCAGTTGGTGTATATTGGCCTCAATCCGTAATTTAGAAATTGCTGACACATTCCTGCTGAAAAATTGGGATAGTGTGGAAAACCCTTACAATTCGACAGAAAAATAGAGGACTTCATTGAATCATTCCCAACAACACACCTTAGCTAAGTAACACTTACCCATAATGGACAGTAGTTTTTGCATTGGCCCTCATAAATCCTAGCTGTAGAGGTAGCATTAGGGTGTGTTTCCATAAAATAATTATGATCCAGTAATTAAATGGTAAATGTTAATAAGAATGTCCTTTCTGATAATACTAATAATTTATGTACAATTATATTCTGTGTACCCAGCAAGCCTATTCATATAGTTTCCACACAACTTTAATTTACCAGAGTAGCTGGTTTTAATTTATTAACATATTAATACATCGGTCATTTCCCACCAAGGCAGGGTTTACCTGGAGTTTACCTGGAGAGAGTTCCGGGGGTCAACGCCCCCGCGGCCCGGTCTGAGACCAGGCCTCCTGGTGGATCAGAGCCTGATCAACCAGGCTGTTGCTGCTGGCTGCACGCAAACCAACATATGAGCCACAGCCCGGCTGATCCGGAACTGACTTTAGGTGCTTGTCCAGTGCCAGCTTGAAGACTGCCAGGGGTCTGTTGGTAATCCCCCTTATGTGTGCTGGGAGGCAGTTGAACAGTCTCGGGCCCCTGACACTTATTGTATGGTCTCTTAACGTGCTAGTGACACCCCTGCTTTTCATTGGGGGGATGGTGCATCGTCTGCCAAGTCTTTTGCTTTCGTAGTGGGTGATTTTCGTGTGCAAGTTCGGTACTAGTCCCTCTAGGATTTTCCAGGTGTATATAATCATGTATCTCTCCCTCCTGCGTTCCAGGGAATACAGGTTTAGGAACCTCAAGCGCTCCCAGTAATTGAGGTGTTTTATCTCCGTTATGCGTGCCGTGAAAGTTCTCTGTACATTTTCTAGGTCGGCAATTTCACCTGCCTTGAAAGGTGCTGTTAGTGTGCAGCAATATTCCAGCCTAGATAGAACATGTGACCTGAAGAGTGTCATCATGGGCTTGGCCTCCCTAGTTTTGAAGGTTCTCATTATCCATCCTGTCATTTTTCTAGCAGATGCGATTGATACAATGTTATAAGAACATAAGAACATAAGAACGAAGGAACACTGCAGAAGGCCTACTGGCCCATGCGAGGCAGGTCCAAGTCTCCTACCGGCCCAAGCCAATGCACCCAACCTAGTCAGGTCAGGTCACATTGACTTAAGGGAGGAACACGGCAACCGACCTGGTAGCACAAGCTATCAGGTCTAACTCACACCCACCCACATCCAGTCATGTATTTATCCAACCTATTTTTAAAGCTACACAACGTTCTGGCCTCTATAACGGTACTTGGGAGTTTGTTCCACTCATCCACAACTCTATTACCAAACCAGTACTTTCCTATATCCTTCCTGAATCTGAATTTTTCCAACTTAAAACCATTGCTGCGAGTCCTGTCTAGGTTAGATATTTTCAGCACACTATTTACATCCCCTTTATTTATTCCTGTCTTCCATTTATACACCTCAATCATATCCCCCCTAATTCTACGTCTTTCTAGAGAGTGCAGATTCAGGGCCCTTAGTCTATCCTCATAGAGAAGGTTTCTGATACATGGGATCAACTTTGTCATCCTCCTTTGTACATTTTCCAGAGAATTTATATCCATTCTGTAATAAGGTGACCAAAACTGTGCAGCATAATCTAAATGAGGCCTAACCAAGGATGTATAGAGTTGAAGAACAACCTGAGGACTCCTATTATTTATGCTTCTTGATATGAAGCCAAGGATTCTATTAGCTTTATTGCGAACACTTATGCACTGTTGTCTTGGTTTCAGATTACTGCTAACCAGAACTCCTAAATCTTTTTCGCAATCCGTAATATTAAGATCTACATTATTTAGTTTATATGTGGCATGGTTATTGTCCTGTCCAACATTTAGAACTTTGCATTTGTCTATATTAAACTGCATCTGCCACTTCTCCGACCACTGCATCAGTCTATTCAAATCTTCCTGGAGTGCTCGAATGTCCTCGTCAGAATGAATTCGACGGCCTATTTTGGTGTCATCGGCAAACTTGCCGATGTCGCTCTTTATGCCCTCATCTATGTCGTTTATGTAGATTGTGAACAGCAGGGGGCCCAACACTGACCCCTGTGGAACACCGCTCGTGACACTTCCCCACTCTGATTTCTCCCCATTTATGCAAACTCTCTGCTGCCTATTTGTCAACCATGCCTCTATCCAGGAAAAAATTTCTCCTCCTATTCCATGTGCTTTAATTTTCCTCAATAGTCTCTGATGTGGGACCCTGTCAAAAGCCTTACTGAAGTCCATATACACAATATCATATTCATTACCATGATCTACCTCCTCAAATACCTTAGTGAAAAAAGTTAATAAATTCGTAAGGCAGGAACGCCCCTTTGTAAAACCATGCTGAGATTCGTTGATTAATTTATGCTTTTCAAGGTGGCTACGAACTGCCTCGGCAATTATTGATTCCATAAATTTTCCCACTATGGAGGTTAGGCTTATTGGTCTATAGTTCGAAGCTAAGGACCTGTCACCTGTTTTGAAAATAGGTATCACATTTGCCATTTTCCACTTATCTGGCACCATGCCAGTTTGTAGTGATATGTTGAAAAGATTAGCCAAAGGTGTGCTAAGCTCCTCTTTACATTCCTTTAGAACCCTTGCATACAGTTCATCAGGGCCTGGGGATTTGTTAGGTTTTAATTTATCTATTTGCCTAAGGACCATGTCACTTGTGACCCTAATAGTACACAGTTTATTATCGTCCTGTTCTACATAATTTATCATTACTGGAATATCGCTGGTATCCTCCTGTGTAAAAACTGAGAGGAAGTATGTGTTAAAAATTCTACATATTTCCTTATCACTGTCAGTGAGCTGACCCGAGGAACTTTTGAGTGGGCCTATCTTGTCCCTGATCTTACTTCTGTATACCTGAAAGAATCCTTTTGGGTTAGTCTTCGATTCTCTTGCAACTTTAACCTCATAATCTCTTTTTGCTTTTCTAATTCCCTTTTTTATTTCTCTCTTTAACTGAATATATCGATTTCTCAATTGCCCCTCTCCTCTTTTGATTTGCCTATATATGCCTCTCTTTTGACCAATCAGATATTTTAATCTATTGTTCATCCATTTAGGATCATTTTTGTTTGATCTGATTTCCCTATTTGGAACATAATTTGACTGAGCAGCTAGAACTATGCCCTGGAAAGCATCATATCGGCAACCATCACCACCTACCTGACCCTTAGTCAGGTCATTCCAGTTCAGCCCACCTAAGTAATTTTTCAGTCCTATGAAATCAGCCAAGCGAAAGTCAGGGACGGAGACTTGATTGCCATTATTAGGGGAATTCCATGATATATTAAAACTGAGTGATTTGTGATCACTTTCCCCAAGCTCATCGTTAACCTCAAGATTATTAATTAGTGTTTCCCTACTGGCAAGAACCAAGTCAAGGAGGTTATTTCCCCTAGTTGGCTCTGTCACAAACTGTTTTAAAAAACAATCCTGGATCGTATCAAGAAAGTCACCTGACTCTAAATTTCCTGTCAAATTGCTCCAGTCAATCTGTCTATAGTTGAAATCTCCCATTAGCACAACATTTTCGTATGTAGATGCCTTACGAATTTCGTCCCATAGAAGTTTACTGCACTCCCTATCAAGATTTGGGGCCCTGTAAATCACACCCAAAATTAGTTTTTCTCGGCCCTCGAGAAGCTGTAACCAAACAGATTCAGTGGCTGACGCTTCTAATTTAATATCTTGTCTAACACAACAATTTAAATTGTCTCTGACATACATCGCTACTCCACCACCTTTCCTGTTGACCCTGTCAGTGTGGAATAATTTATAGCCTTGTATGTGACATTCAGAGGGCATCTCTCTATCTTTCAGATTGAGCCAGGTCTCTGTTATAGCAATAATATCTATGTCTCCTGCACTTGCAATTAATCTTAGCTCATCTATCTTATTTCTTACACTCCTGCTATTAGTATAGTAAACCTTAAGGGAGCTAGTCCCTTGCTGCCCTCTGCTGTCCCCCTTTGTTTGCTGACCTGATCTATTGTCTTTATTTATAACTTCATGCTGAATGCCTTTTATACATTTACTGTTTCCAACCCAAGTGTTGCAACCTGCTTGTTTCCCACACACACCCATACCTCTATCTTCCATCAGTTTAAAATCATAGGCATTTCACCAATGGCCTTCTCAATCGAGTCTGCAAGTGCTACCACCCCAGCCCCAGAGAGATGTACCCCATCCCTTGCATACATATCATGTTTGCCATAAAAGTTGTTCCAGTTGTCAATGAATGGGATTGCAAGTTCCTTGCAGTATCTGTCTAGCCAGCAATTTACACCAATTGCCCTAGACAACCATTCATTTCCTACTCCCCTTCTAGGCAAGATGCTACATATGATTGGGATCCCTCCCTTAGACTTAATGAAATCTATAGCTGACCTGTACTTATCTAGCAGCTCTTCTCTCCTACCCTTCCCAATATCATTTCCACCAGCACTGAGACAGATAATGGGCTTGCTCCCATTACCTGACATGATATTATCCAGCCTGTTGACAATGTCCCCAACACCAGCTCCAGGGAAGCACACTCTATCTCTCATCTTCTTATTCCTATTACAAAAAGCACGGTCAATGTATCTTACCTGAGAGTCACCAACCACAAGAATGCGCTTACCTCCATTAGCAGGGGCAGTAGTACCCTTACCTTCACTGGCCACTGAAGTACATTCATCCTGAAGGACAGAGAAGCGATTTCCTACCTTCAGATCTTCACTCTTAACTTTCCTTACTCTGATGCGCCTTCCATTACTGTGAACTACTCGCCACTTGTAGCAGGTGCTGGGCTGCACCTCACTGCTGGTAGCCGTTGCTGCCTCCCCAACTACAGCCTCCTCACAGCGAGAGACAGACTGCACCTCGCTGCTAGAAGCCTCATTCCCCACAACTCCAGCCACCTCACACTCTCTCCCAGACCCATTGAGGTGGACCTTCAGCCTCCTAATCTCCTCCTGGAGAAGCAAGACCTCCTCCTTCAACTCTCCAACCTCAATTTTTAAAACACTGCAGAAGCAAGCCATGCTTTGTAACCGTCCACACTAATCCCCAAGGCAACTCAGGGTCTGTGACCTCACGTGACGACTGACCACTGAGTACTGGTCACCTTGAAGGTGAGATCCTCCGACATGATCACTCCCAGGTCTTTGACGTTGGTGTTTCGCTCTATTTTGTGGCCAGAATTTGTTTTGTACTCTGATGAAGATTTAATTTCCTCATGTTTACCATATCTGAGTAATTGAAATTTCTCATCGTTGAACTTCATATTGTTTTCTGCAGCCCACTGAAAGATTTGGTTGATGTCTGCCTGGAGCTTTGCAGTGTCTGCAATGGAAGACACTGTCATGCAGATTCGGGTGTCATCTGCAAAGGAAGACACGGTGCTGTGGCTGACATCCTTGTCTATGTCGGATATAAGGATGAGGAACAAGATGGGAGCGAGTACTGTGCCTTGTGGAACAGAGCTTTTCACCGTAGCTGCCTCGGACTTTACTCTGTTGACGACTACTCTCTGTGTTCTGTTAGTGAGGAAATTATAGATCCATCGACCGACTTTTCCTGTTATTCCTTTAGCACGTATTTTGTGCGCTATTACGCCATGGTCACACTTGTCGAAGGCTTTTGCAAAGTCTGTATATATTACATCTGCATTCTTTTTGTCTTCTAGTGCATTTAGGACCTTGTCGTAGTGGTCCAATAGTTGAGACAGACAGGAGCGACCTGTTCTAAACCCATGTTGCCCTGGGTTGTGTAACTGATGGGTTTCTAGATGCGTGGTGATCTTGCTTCTTAGGACCCTTTCAAAGATTTTTATGATATGGGATGTTAGTGCTATTGGTCTGTAGTTCTTTGCTGTTGCTTTACTGCCCCCTTTGTGGAGTGGGGCTATGTCTGTTGTTTTTAGTAACTGTGGGACGACCCCCGTGTCCATGCTCCCTCTCCATAGGATGGAAAAGGCTCGTGATAGGGGCTTCTTGCAGTTCTTGATGAACACAGAGTTCCATGAGTCTGGCCCTGGGGCAGAGTGCATGGGCATGTCATTTATCGCCTGTTCGAAGTCATTTGGCGTCAGGATAACATCGGATAGGCTTGTGTTAATCAAATTTTGTGGCTCTCTCATAAAAAATTCATTTTGATCTTCGACTCTCAGTCTGGTTAGCGGCTTGCTAAAAACTGAGTCATATTGGGACTTGAGTAGCTCACTCATTTCCTTGTTGTCATCTGTGTAGGACCCATCTTGTTTAAGTAGGGGCCCAATACTGGACGTTGTTCTCGATTTTGATTTGGCATAGGAGAAGAAATACTTTGGGTTTCTTTCGATTTCATTTATGGCTTTTAGTTCTTCCCGCGATTCCTGACTCCTAAAGGATTCTTTTAGCTTAAGTTCGATGCTTGCTATTTCTCTGACCAGTGTCTCCCTACGCATTTCAGATATATTGACCTCTTTTAGCCGCTCTGTTATTCTTTTCCGTCGCCTGTAAAGGGAGCGCCTGTCTCTCTGTTTTACATCTACTCCTCCTTTTTCTTAGAGGAATAAGCCTTGTGCATACATCGAGTGCTACCGAGTTAATCTGTTCTAGGCATAAGTTGGGGTCTGTGTTGCTTAGTATATCTTCCCAGCTTATATCGGTTAGGACTTGGTTTACTTGGTCCCACTTTATGTTTTTGTTATTGAAGTTGAATTTGGTGAATGCTCCCTCGTGACTAATCTCATTATGTCGGTCTGGGGCTCCGCGCATACATGACTGAACCTCAATTAAGTTGTGATCTGAGTATATTGTTTTTGATATGGTGATATTTCTTATCAGATCATCATTGTTAGTGAAGATGAGGTCTAGTGTATTCTCCAGTCTAGTAGGCTCTATTATTTGCTGGTTTAAATTGAATTTTGTGCAGAGATTTAAAAGCTCGCGTGAGTGTGAGTTTTCATCAGAGCTGCCTCCTGGTGTTATTACTGCAACAATATTATTTGCTATATTCCTCCATTTTAGGTGCCTTAAGTTGAAATCCCCCAGGAGCAAGATGTTGGGTGCAGGAGCTGGAAGATTTTCCAGACAGTGGTCAATTTTTAACAGCTGTTCCTGGAATTGCTGGGATGTTGCATCCGGAGGCTTGTAGACTATCACAATGACTAGGTTTTGGTTCTCGACCTTTACTGCTAAAACTTCCACTACATCATTTGAGGCATTTAGCAGTTCTGTGCAAACAAGTGACTCTGCAATGTACAGGCCAACCCCCCCCTTTTGCCTGTTCACTCTGTCACATCTGTATAGGTTGTAACCTGGGATCCATATTTCGTTGTCCAAGTGATCCTTTATGTGGGTCTCAGTGAAAGCCGCGAACATTGCCTTTGCCTCTGCAAGCAGTCCACGGATGAAAGGTATTTTGTTGTTTGTTGCTGGCTTTAGACCCTGTATATTTGCAAAGAAGAATGTTATCGGACTGGTGGTATTGTTGGTACTGGGGGGGGATTTTTTTTCCGGCATTAGTATCTGTATCTGTTGGTTTGGAGTGGAGACCATCGACTGTCGTTCCACTCCAGGAATGACTGGATTTGGTGTACGATTTCTGCCATTTCCTGCCAGTTTTTTTTCCTTCCTGGCACTAAAAAACCTCTCCCTCTTGAGTGGCTGTGGCTACCCAGGTTTTCCCATGGCCTGGATGTTTTGTATCTTTTTGTCCCCTTTAGATGGTATGCCTGGCAATTTAAGTTATAGCACAGTCTTTCCTGTACTGAAGAGGCACACAGTTCAGGGTGAAAAAGCTTACAGGAAGGGAGTTTGCATTTTCCTGTTGTCATATGGGCATGGCATTTCCTAGGGTGGTCATAGTTGCACGTCCCATCTGTTTTTCCAGATTTCCCATGCCAGCAGATACCGAGTGCATAGTATGTGCACAGGCTTGGTTTCCGTTTGCCTTGGGTTTCTGTGACTGTATTCCCTGTTGGTGCATGTTTCCCTGTCTTACTTCTATCCTCCCTAGCACCAACAATGGAGCTCCCACCATTTGTTTTTGGTAATATATCCTCACTATTGCTAGTGGAGTCCTCTTGTTTGCTATTTCCTGGCCCAAAAAAGAAAAACTTTCATCATTCACTCCATCACTGTCTTGCCAGAGGGGTGCTTTACACTACAGTTTTTAAACTGCAACATTAACACCCCTCCTTCAGAGTGCAGGCACTGTACTTCCCATCTCCAGGACTCAAGTCCGGCCTGCCGGTTTTCCTGAATCCCTTCATAAATGTTGCTTTGCTCACACCAACAGCACATCAAGTATTAAAAACCATTTGTCTCCATTCACTCCTATCAAATATGCTCACGCACACTTGCTGGAAGTCCAAGCCCCTCGCACACAAAACCCCTTTACCCCCCTCCCTCCAACCCTTCCTAGGCTGACCCCTACCCCGCCTTCCCTCCACTACAGATTTATACACTCTTGAAGTCATTATGTTTTGTTCCATTCTCTCTTCATGTCTGAACCACCTCAGCAACCCCTCCTCAGCCCTCTGGATAATAATTTTGGTAATCCCACACCTTCTCCTAATTTCCAGACTACGAATTCTCTGTATTATATTCACACCACACATTGCCCTTAGACATGACATTTCCATTGCCTCCAGCCTTTTCCTCGTTGCAACATTCATCACCCGTGCTTCACACCCATACAAGAGTGTTATTACAACTATACTCTCATACATTCCCCTCTTTGCTCCCACAGAGTTCTTTGTCTCCACAGACTCCTAAGTGCACCACTCACCCTTTTCCCCTCATTAATTCTATGATTCACCTCGTCCTTCATAGACCCATCTGCTGACACGTCCACTCCCAAATATCTGAATACATTCACCTCCTCCATACTCTCTCCCTCCAGTCTGATATCCAATCTTTCATCACCTAATCTTTTTGTTATCCTCATAACCTTACTCTTTCCTATATTCACTTTTAATTTTCTTCTTTTACATACCCTACCAAATTCATCCACCAACCTCTGCAACTTCTCTTCAGAATATCCCAAAAGCACAGTGTCATCAACAAAGAGCAACTGTGACAACTCCCACTTTGTGTTTGATTCTTTATCTTTTAACTCCACACCTCTTGCCAAGACCCTAGCATTCATTTCTCTTACAACCTCATCTATAAATATATTGAACAACCATGGTGACATCACACATCCTTGTCTATGGCCTACTTTTACTGGGAAATTATCTCCCTCTCTCCTACATACTATAACCTGAGCCTCACTATCGTCCTGGTTTTAATATTATAATTATTAATTTAATGTCAGGTCCAGCATTTTGTTAGAGTTACAGTTTAGGGAGTCAATCCTCCTGCCTATTCCTTGCTCCTACAAATTTTATCTTCCTACTACTGCTAGGTGTTGTGTGTATGATAATCGCTCTGGAGCAGGGTTTGTGATAGCCAGCTACCAGTGATCGTAAGGCCGGCTTTACCACTCAAAACTTCCCGCCAACCACAAACAGGTGATTTTTTTTTTATATTTTATTTAAAAAGTACATCACAGCACATAAAAAAAAAAACAGGCCTCATCCGTCAACAAATGTAAAACTTTCCATGGCCATATAATACCACATACAAATATAAATAATTATACATCATGTAACAAATATTATCTAATGAAAACACAAACGGTAACCAAATTAAGGAGAGAATTGATACAAACTTCCGTACTAACTACATCAAAAGTAAAGCCAGATATTCTGTACTCTGACTTAACGTCGTAAGGTAATAACTCAAAAGAGCACAGTATGTTACATACCGTAACCCTGCAAACTAAACCCCCCCTTCCCCAGACAGAACCCCCCCTTCCCCAGGCAGAACCCCCCTTCCCCAGACAGAACCCCCCCTTCCCCAGACAGAACCCTGCCTTCCCCAGACAGAACCCCCCCTTCCCCAGACAGAACCCCCCCTTCCCCAGACAGAACCCCCCCTTCCCCAGACAGAACCCCCCCTTCCCCAGACAGAACCCCCCCTTCCCCAGACAGAACCCCCCCTTCCCCAGACAGAACCCCCCCTTCCCCAGACAGAACCCCCCCTTCCCTTCCTTTATCAATCGCATCTGCTAGAAAAATGACAGGATGGATAATGAGAACCTTCAAAACTAGGGAGGCCAAGCCCATGATGACACTCTTCAGGTCACTTGTTCTATCTAGGCTGGAATATTGCTGCACTCTAACAGCACCTTTCAAGGCAGGTGAAATTGCCGACCTAGAAAATGTACAGAGAACTTTCACGGCGCGCATAACGGAGATAAAACACCTCAATTACTGGGAGCGCTTGAGGTTTCTAAACCTGTATTCCCTGGAACGCAGGAGGGAGAGATACATGATTATATACACCTGGAAAATCCTAGAGGGACTAGTACCGAACTTGCACACGAAAATCACTCATTACGAAAGCAAAAGACTTGGCAGACGATGCACCATCCCCCCAATGAAAAGCAGGGGTGTCACTAGCACGTTAAGAGACCATACAATAAGTGTCAGGGGCCCGAGACTGTTCAACTGCCTCCCAGCACACATAAGGGGGATTACCAACAGACCCCTGGCAGTCTTCAAGCTGGCACTGGACAAGCACCTAAAGTCAGTTCCTGATCAGCCGGGCTGTGGCTCGTACGTTGGTTTGCGTGCAGCCAGCAGCAACAGCCTGGTTGATCAGGCGCTGATCCACCAGGAGGCCTGGTCACAGACCGGGCCGCGGGGGCGTTGACCCCCGAAACTCTCTCCAGGTAAACTCCAGGTCCCCAGACAGAACCCCCCCTTCCCCAGACAGAACCCCCCCCTTCCCCAGACAGAACCCCCCCCTTCCCCAGACAGAACCCCCCCCTTCCCCAGACAGAACCCCCCCCTATCTGAAAAGTACAACATAAAATGAAGCATAATATGAAGCATAAACTACAATGATACATCTGTTCCCAAAACTTAAAATGGTAAAGGTTATAACTGCCTCACAGCTTACAAAACAAACTGCAAGTGAAATAAGTACATTATGTAAATATGGAACAGTTTGATTTCTAACATTGGTTATAAAGAATTTCCTGTATAAAATTACATTAACAAGATCCGTCCACATCATAAACAGCAATCATTGTATTGAGATGCTAGCCTTACAGAAAGAAAAAAATCGTAAACCCTCACCATACATATTAATTTTTTTAATTTATTCAATGATTTACTCTGACACAAATTCATTAACGTAATAAATATTATATAAATTGACGATCATATCAATCGTCAGCAATTTCCATCCATTCTATGTGTTCAATCTTGATACCTATGAACTACGTTTGAAACACAAACAACAATCACAACATTGCGAAATATTTATAGGATAAATTCGGTACTACTTAGTGTAATGGACTCGTGTTATATCCCTTTAATACTCTGGTGACTCACAGACTAGATTGAACAGTAACAGGGAAGGGATAAAACATGCATATATATATATATATATATATATATATATATATATATATATATATATGCATGTTTGTATACCCAAATATCTGGACCTCATAACACAATCAAAAACAAAACTAAGAAAACTAGAGACTCAAGAATATAACGAGTCTTTACAAAAAAGGAAAGCATCAAAAACATAAATATATAAAGGCACCCCAGTCATTTTGTACACAAAAGGTACAATAAGGAACCCTAACCCCTGAATCTACAACCACACATCCATAACAACTAAAAAAAAACATTCATGCCCAAACTCATATTCACGCAACTCACCCCTCCCCCCCCAAGAGACGAGCCAGCTATTGCCCACTGACCTACACGACAACTTATTCGGCATGCCCGTATATTTATTCACAGATTCACAAGGGCTTCAATAGTGAGCCCTTTATAACCATCCGAAAAACCCTTATCCCACCTCCTCCCATACAATTCCCTATTCCTACACATTGTACGATAAAACGTTATTGCAAGGACATGCCTTCTCACCTCACTGACCCCTTTCCCCCGCATTACCCACGAAATATAAATGTAATCCACGATAATATAATCTAAAGCCCGTTCAACGTCCTGGTATAATCCACCGATGTGGAGACTTAACGCACGCAGGACCTGCACTCCTCTGCCTCCCACCCTCTGTACCACCCTACCCAACCAACTCCTGACATCTTCTAAACCTTCGCAAAAATAGACAACATGAAAAGCCGTGTCTTCCCCACCACAAAACCCACACCCGCCTCCCTCCACGACTCTTCTGGATCGTAGTATTGCCCCTGACGGCAATATACCATGTAAAAAACGAAACATGACTTCACGCACCCTAGGCCGTAATTTCAACTTACTAAATCAGAGCCATATATTTTCCCACGAGTACATGGGGAACAAACCTTCTACTGGAACTGCATATGTACCCCCTAGTAACCTACTTAAAACTCTTATGCGAATGTTCCTCCGTTCCTTTACCATCAACAAAGCTCGTAGTACAATCTCACATTCCCTTAACTCCATTCCCCTATACCACTTTTTCACCCTCGTATATACTTGGTCCATTTTTCCCGCCATCACACCCACACGCCAAACCTCCCACTTTAGAAAAACACATTTCACCCTACGCTTTAAGTCCAACAATCCCAAACCTCCTCGACGTACAGGTAACATAACAACCTCACGTTTTAACCAATCACACCTCGATCCCCACAGAAAGGTAAATACTCTTCTCAATATTCCATTGATCACTGTTCCTGTAATTGGGAATACAGCCGGAACGTGCCACACCTTACTGTACAATAAAAAGTTAACAACGATCACACGTTGGGCCAGAGTGAGATGTTGGGGCCTCAAAACACCCAGATGACCAATGACCTTTTCCAACTTCCTTACTGAATTTTCCTCTCGCGCCACATCCAAATCGTCTCTATAAATAATACCGCAAATCTTTAATGACATCGCAGTTGTGTTAACTATGTTACAGCTCACCATTCCACCCCCTTTCCAGGTACCCAACCCCATGATCATCGACTTTTCACTATTTACCTTCATACCCGTGGCACGTTTAAACACACGCACAACATCTTCCAACCCTTTCATAGACATACGTTCACACACCAAAACAGTCGTATCATCCACATAACCTATTAATGCCGGCCAACAATCCCCTTCCCCTACCCCACCCCCACCCCGGGAACTAACTGTGCTCTCAACCATCCTGTAAAAGGGATCCTGAAAACACACAAATAAGATCTGTGACATAGGGCACCTTTGTCTTAAACCTCTACCCATCTCAAAGTCCGTCCCCATACACCCATTTATTTGTACCCTCATCTTTGCCCCCTTATACAGCGTGTTTACCTTCCCAACTATTTCTTCTCCATAACCCTGTCTCTGCAGTGCACCCCTTTCCACTCTATCATAGGCGGCCTGCCAGTCCAAGGCCAGTAAAGCCGCCCCCTCCCCTCCCCCTTTGACTCCACAAAACTTCTTATAAGCCCGTGACCTTCTAACATCAACCTGCCCGGCAACCCATACTGCGATGGCGAAACGACCCTCCCCACCACGCATTTTACCCTATTACCCAAAATTTTTGCGAAAACCTTATAGTCTGCACAGAGCAACGATATCGCCCTATACTTCCCAAGGTTTGGCTGCCCTTTGCCTTTCGGGACCAACACCACAACTGCCGTATTCTGCTTATCCCCTAACATACCCTTCTCCTTCATACAATTTAATAATCTTACCATGAACTTCCCAATCAACTCCCAATGCTGCAAATAAAATTCCACCGGTAAACCATCAATACCCGGGGCCTTGCCCTTCCTCATTCCGTGTAAAGCAATTTCAATTTCCTCCTCAGTAATAACCCCACCCAAAGCCTTCCTATCACTGTGACCCAAAATGCACTTAGCATACGTGCACACCTTATTTAATTCCACTTCATCCACGCCACTACTAGTCCAGTGTTTTTTATACCACGTATCCGCATATGCACTCATAGCTTTTGTGTTTCTTATCACTTGACCTGCTCTATGGATTCCCATCATCTCATTTACCTCCAAGCTCGGGATTGCCGTCAGCGCCTGCTTTTGCTTTTGTTGTCTCAACATACACACGGATGGCCTGTCTCCCCACAAAACATCTTCTAATCCTGCTTGCACCCGCACCGCTTGAAACCGCTCATTATGCAACGTTTGCAAGCTCTCTTTTATGTCTACAATCTCGTCCATGGGGTAAACACCACCAACCGATCCCTGCCCATAACAACCTCGTAATCGATCCTCTAAATAATTCGCTAGCCCATATTTTAAAGTGTTTATACGCCTACCCTCCCTCACATAAAAGGATTTTATCCTTTCCTTTGCCACCGAGTCCCACCACGTTACAATGTCTTCCACCTCCTGAGCTTCCCTTGAAGGCTCATTCCATAGCATAGAAAAACCCTCTAACCCTTCCTCATCACTTAACACACTAATATTTAATTTCCAATAATTCTTATAAATTTCCGCCATTCCCTCCCACCCTACCTCCACTACAACTGCCCTGTGATCTGACAAGACCGTCTCTACCATATTAAAAGACTTTACAACTACTCCCTGAGAAATATACACTGTCTAACCTTGCAGCATATCCCCTTCTGATAAAAGTATGTTCTGTTTCCCACACCCCTCCCCCAAACACATCTCGTAATTTAACATCCCTCAACAAATCTCTGAGAGGTGCAGACAAATGCCCAGCCCCTTTGGGTTTGACATCAGCCGCCCTTATGACACAGTTCCAGTCACCCCCCACTATCGTTACTTCCGGAAGAGCACGCAAAAAATATACAAGGTCCTCACACACAAAATCCGTTCGAACCTTCGTGTCATTCTCCGTAGGGGCATAGACACTTACCAAAGATACATGCTTTCCAATCCAAGTCCCATCCACTCGCAACACCCTCCCCCCACCCCCCTCACATCTCTGCAACACCCTCCCCCACCCCCCCTCACATCTCTGCAACACAAACGGGCTCGTCTCTTTTATTAAAAGACCCACACCACCTTTCAAACGGATAGTTGGCAGGGTCAGTACTGTATAACCTGCAACCTGCAACACTTCTCCTTCTTTGAAATTGTGTTCTTGAAGGAACAGAACATCAATTCTATGTTTGCTAAGAAAACTGCTCAACCAATCTCTCTTTAGTCTAGTACATAAACCGTTAACATTAGCAGTCATACACCTAAGGTCTGTTATATTTTCCATCCTTTCCTCTTCTCCTCCCGTGGTTCACCACTTGATTTGTTACGTCTATGTGTCTTCTTTACAGTACCTTCCCATTCGCCTCCCTTCTTGCGATGGCGTCCCTCATGACCCCCCCCCTCCCCTCACCCATCCTCTCAGTTTTTTTTCCAGTCCTCTGTGCCGGCGTCAGTACGTCATCCGAATCTGACGTAGCTGCCCGTTTCCTCGTAACGTTCTTATCCTCCATGTCAAGATCCGAGGAAGCCTCATGGTGTACCTCAACATCCACCTCACAATGAGGTATGAAGTCTCCCGATGTCCCAGTCTCGTCGTCCTTCTGCTGAGTCTCATATTGTTGACAATCTGGACTCAGGAAGTCTCCAGCTACGTCTTCCGGAGATGGAGCTTCCACCACTTGCGGTGACAAGGTCCTTAAAACTTCGTCTAAATCCTCACCTATACTCAACACGTCATGCCAGGGTACCAATCCAGCAGATGGTATCGGCAACGACTCAGGTGCAGGGAGCTGAGGGGAGGACTCACTCTCATTTCGAAAAGCCTGTTCCACCATCTCACTCCACAAACGACCACTCCCTTTGACGAACGATGCTCACCTTCATCACGTGTGACTGGGGCTACTTCTTCTTGCACAGGTTTAGTCACACGTCTGTTCTTTTCGCATGCCACCACTACGTGGTCATACTCTCCACAAATGCGACACGTACACCGCTGTCCAGGATATAAAACCATTACCTGTGTCCTAAAATCTTGAAGATACACATATGACGGTATGGGGTGACGCAACGTCATCTTAAGGCTGAATGTACCTTCCGGCATACCTGCGTAGGCACCCATTATCCACTTACCCTGCTGGGCAGAGTGCACAGTTCCATATTTCTCAAATACGTTTCTGATGTCAGCTTCGTTTGCCTCGAAGGGGACGTTCCGCAACTTTATCCAAGTATAACATCGAGACACGTCTGCCGGAAATGCCTAGCCATGCTAGGTGTTCTAGTGGTACACTCTGTAATGCCTAGCCATGCTAGGTGTTCTAGTGGTACACTCTGTAATCATTATTTAACTACATGTAAACCACACAACAACCAAATTCTGTAAATTCAACATTGTAATCTTTATAGAGAATAAACTTTGAATTGAAAACTACTTACAATTTGTTGCACCTCTGATATATGTGGGAATTTTGGAGATTCTAGCTGTATAGCCCTTGTGGCTTAGCGCTTCTTTTTGATTATAATAATGACTGGAGATTCTAGGTCTCTTGAAAATCTTCCCTCCGACACCCACAATCCTCTTTACACATACCGGGATCAGATTTTTTCCTGGAGGTCGCCTGATGCAGCTAGATCACCCACAACCTCTACCTAAATATGAGGAACCTAACTGGCCAGAAGTTCAACATAAAAAGTGCAGTGTACTTAGCTGTGAATGTTGATGGCTTCTCATAATCCCCTTCCACCAGCTAATTTCGAAGTCCTGCCAAGTCACTGTCATTTCCCATTCAGCAAGACGGTAATTCCGATTTGTCTTGCTCCTGTTTGGGAGGCTTGAGCCTCATTAAGCCTCCGGAAATGCGGAAGAGTTACCATAAATTAGCACGTGTTCCCTTTCCTCCGTTCCAATATGGCCTCCCTCCCTCCACCTGATGCTTCTTGTCTGCTGGTTCCCTTCTTCATTCCCAAATTATATATATATATATATAT